>NC_091711.1:36737500-37362500 GCF_041296265.1 Equus caballus | reverse complement strand
GGGGCCAGCCCTGTGACATAGTGGTTAAGTCCAGTGCACTCTGCTACAGTGGCTTGGGTTTGCAGGTTCAGATCCCAGGCACAGATCTACACCACTCTCAAGCCATCCTGTGGTGGCAACACACATACAAAATAGGGGAAGATTGGCACAGATGTTAGCTCAGGGCTAATCTTCCTCAAGCTAAAAAAAGAAAAAGATTGGCAACAAATGTTAGCTCAGAGAAATCTTCCTCACCTAAAACAAAAGGAAAACAAAACCAGCAGAATACACATTCTTCTCAAGTGCACGTGGAACATTCTCAAATTAGACCATATGTTGGGAAACAAGGCAAGCCTCAATAAATTTAAGAAGATTGAAATCATATCAAGCATCTTTTCCAACCACAATGCTATGAAACTAGAAATCAACTACAAGAACAAAGCTGGGAAAGGCACAAATATGTGGAGATTAAATAACATGCTACTGAACAACAATTGGATCAATGAAGAAGTCAAAGGAGAAATCAAAAGATACCAGGAGACAAATGAAAATGAAAACACAACATACCAACTCTTGTGAGATGCAGCAAAAGTGGTGCTAAGAGAGAAATTTATAGCAATACAGGCCTACCTCAACAAACAAGAAAAATCTGAAATAAATAATCTTAAACTTACACCTAATGGAACTAGAAAAAGAAGAACAAACAAAGCCTAAAGTCAGCAGAAGGAGGGAAATAATAAAAATTAGAGCAGAAATAAATGAAATAGAGACTAAGAAAGCAATAGAAAGGATCAACGAAACTAAGAGATAGTTCTTTGAGAAAATAAACAAAATTGGCAAACCTTTAGCCAGACTCACTAAGCAAAGAAGAGAGAAGCCACAAATAAATAAAATTAAAAATGAAACAGGAGAAATTACAATGGATACCACAGAAATACAAAGGATTATAAGAGAATAGTATGAAAAACTATATGCCAACAAACTGGACAACCTAGAAGAAGTAGGTAAATTCTTAGACTCATACAAATTTCCAAAACTGAGTCAAGAAGAAAGAGAGAATCCAAATAGACCAATCACAAGTAAAGAGTTGGAAACAGCAATCAAAAATCTCCCCCCAAAAAAAGCCCATGATCAGATGGCTTCTCTGGAGAATTCCACCAAACATTCAAAGAAGAGTTAATATCTACCCTTCTCAAAGTATTCTGAAAAATCGAAGAAGATAGAATGCTTCCTAACTCATTCTATGAGGCCAACATTACCCTCATACCAAAACCAGACAAGGACAAAACAAAGAAGGAAAATTACAGGCCAATATCACTGATGAACATAGATGCAAAAATCTGCAACAAAATATTTGCAAATTGAATATAGCAATACATTAAAAGGATCACATACCATGACCAAGTGGGATTTATACCAGGAATGTAGGGATGGTTCAACACCCACAAATCAATGTGATATGCCACATTAACAAAATGAGGAATAAAAATCTCATGATCATCTCAATAGATGCAGAGAAAGCATTTGACAAGATTCAACACCCACTTATGATAAAAACCCTTAATAAAATGGGTATATAATGAAGGAACCTCAACATAATAAAGCCGTATATGACAAACCTGCAAACAATATCATACGTAATGGTGAAAAAGTTGAAAGCCATCCCTCTGAGAACAGGAACACACAAGGGTGCCCACTCTCACCACTCCTATTCAATATAGTACTGGAGGTTTTGTCTAGAGCAATTATGCAAGAAAAAGAAATAAAAGTCATCCTAATTGGAAATGAAGAAGTAAAACTCTTGCTGTCTGCAGACGACATTATTCTATATAGAGAAAACCTAAAGAATTCACCAGAAAACTATTAGAAATAATCAACAGCTACAGCAAAGTTGCAGGGTACAAAATCAACTTACAAAAATCAGTTACATTTTATACACTAATAACGAACTAGCAGAAAGAGAACTCAAGAATACAATCCCATTTACAATCACAACAAAAAGAATAAAATATTTAGGAATAAATTTAACCAAGGAGGTGAAAGATTATACACTGAAAACTATAAGATATTACTGAAAGAAATCAAAGAAGACATAAAGAAATGGAAAGATATTCCATGCACACAGGCTGGAAGAATAAACATAGTTAAAATGTCCATATTACCTAAAGCAATCTACAGACTCAATACAATCCCAATCAGAATCCTAATGACATTCTTCATGGAAATAGAACAAAGAACCCTAAAATTTATATGGAACAACTGAAAGACCCCAAATAGCCAAAGCAATCCTGAGAAAAAAAGAACAAAGTATATGGATAAAGAGAACAGATTAGTGGTTACTAGAAGGAAAGGTGGGGGAGGGGTAAAGGGACACATATGTATGGTGACAGATAAAAACTAGACTATTAGTGGCAAGCACAATGCAGTCTACACAGAAACTGTGTGTAATAATATGCACCTGAAATTACACAATATTATAAACCATTATGATCTCAATAAAATAGTTTTTTTAAAAAAAGAAAGAAAGACGTATTTAGTCTTTGTCACAGTTTCTGGCACAGACCTCCTAAAACCCTTGGAATTTCCTACGTGATCAGAAGTTAATGAGGGGACTTTTGGACCACATAGAAGGATGGGGGGTGGGAAGAGATGAATCAATGGCCAATGATTTAATCAATCATGACTGTGTAACAAAGCCTCCACAAAAACCCAAAAGGATGGGGTTCAGAGAGCTTCCAGGCAGGTGAACAGGTGGAGGTGCTGGGAGAGTGGCTCCTGGAGAAGGCATGGAAGCTCCGAACCCTTTCCCCATACCTTGCCCTATGTATCTCTCCATCTGGCCTTTCTTGAGTTATGTCTTTTTGTAACAAACCAGTAATCTAGTAAGTAAAGTGTTTCTCCAAGTTCTGTGAGCCGTTCTAGCAAATTAATTGAACTCAAGCATTGAGGATGTCGTAGGAACCTCTGATTTACAGCCAGTTGGTCAGAAGTACAGGCGACAACCTGGATTTAGAACTAGCTTCCGGGGTGGGGGGAACGGAACACTCTTGTAAGACTGAACCCTTAACCCATGGAATCTGATGCTTTCTCCAGGCAGATAGCGTCAGAATTGAGTTGAATTGTCGGACACCCAGCTGCTGTCAGGGATTTGCTTGGCAGTTTGGAGGGAACCTCCCCTTAACACCCCCGCTTGTTGGAATTGGATCCAGGAACTGAAAAGATTACCATATACCTTAATCTGCCACATTCTCACAGCTCCAGTTGGTCCAGAAATGATTACAGATTATTCCCTTTTCCCTAATGGTTTACCATTGCCCACAACCTACTCACTAGTTTCAATTTCTATACGAGTGAGTGTTGCAAGCATCAGCTAGAAAATTATTTTATTGGAAGGTTATTGCATAGCTCACAGAACTGATGGAAGCGATGGAAAAGCAAGCTCAGAATAAATGCAGAAATTAAAGGAAGCTAAAAAGGAAAAATCATAATCAAGGCCATACCTCAGAGAGTCTGGTTAGGATGCCACTGTGGGTACTGTCATCCCAGGAAAGCCACTGCTGCTGCCCCAGATTTTCAATTCTACCATGGCCACCAGGAACAAGCTCCAATTGACCTGGCTGTCTGCTTTGCTCTCTCAGACGTCAAAGTCCTTTATGGGGACATTTGATTGGCTCAGTCTAGGTCATGTGCTCAAGCTTCAGCTGCCAGAGAGTTCAGAGAGGAAACATCTGGCCTGTAATAGATACTTGGATAAGGTAGTCCCTCATCCACAGGGGGATATGTCCCAAGACCCCCAGGGGATGCCTGAAACCACAGATAGTACCAAACTCTCTATATACTATGTTTTTTCCTATACACACATAGCTATGACAAAGTTTAATTTATAAATTGGGCACAGAGTAGCAACAACAGTAATAATAAAATAGAACAATTACAATATACTGTAATAAAAGTTATGTGAATGTGGTCTCTGTCTCAAAATATCTTATTGTACTGTACTCACCCTTATTCTTCTAATGATGATGTGAGATGATGCAATGCCTACGTGACGAGATGAACTGAGGCGAATGATGTAGGTGTTGTGAGGTAGCATGATTTTCCGAAGTAGGTTGACTGCAGGTAGTTGAAAGTGGGGAAAGGGAAACCTTGGATAAGAGGGGACTACTGTATTTGTCTGCTGGCTGCCTAGTACCTTTTGATCACCTTGTAATCTTTCGGTAACCCACCCCCTCCCCTATGAGTCCCATCTTCCCAAGACAGAAATAGGTTCCTTTGCAGCCTTGGCCCAGACGTGAGACCTTAGCTTCACCCATCAGCAGGAGACAGCATGAGGAAACAGGCTCTATGTGGAGCATCCCTTTTGTAAGGCTAGTGTTGCCAGGTCAAGTTCCCCATGCAGAAGTGGCATCCAAGCTGTGGCAAAAAGTCCATTTCCTAACAGGGGAGCAAGCTGTGGTATGTAGTACTCAGCGACAGCATGGTGGTTTCCTCATGGGGCTAGTTCCCCAGCATGGTTTTGGGCATTGTTCCTAATCTCTTGAGCCCATTTCTTCAGCCCTCCCAAGGATCTGTAAATTATCCTTCTGCTTAGTCATCCAGAATCACTTTGTGTGGATCATGATCAGGATCCCTGGCTGACACTGTAACCCTCCTCGATTTCCACATCAGCAGTTGGGACCCTGCCTCCTATCAAGACCCAAATAATGGGAACTTCTCTCCAATGAGAGTGGTATTCCTACCTACCCTGGGAAGCAAAAAAGACACGTTAATACTACGATGGTATGCTCACATATGTTATCTCCAAAACTCACAGTGATCCCTACATTTGCTATTATTATCCTCAATTTAGAAATGAAATAAATCAAGGCTCAGAGAGATAAAGTGACTTGTGTGAAGTCGCACAAGCAAGTACATGGCAGAGCTACAACTAAACCCTTCCAGTTCTGATTCCCAGACAGCATTCTAAGCCTGATCTCCCTAACTCTTAACTCTTTGTTCTTTTGAATTATGACACACGTTTTTGTTAACAGAAAGCAAAAAACACTACACAACACAAAACACAAAAGCCAACATCAACAACAAAATTCTCCTCCAGGGAAAGCATACTAGTACTAAATTTGAGAATTTTCTAAGATGGGGCATTCTATGGTAAGATTCCAGAGGGTGACAATGTCCTCACCAAGGGTTTTGCAGCAAACACAGAAGTGGGATTCATTGGATTTGTTCTTGAGACAACACAGCATCATATCTAAGAGCAGAGGGTTGGGAGCCACACACACCTAACTTTGAACCCTGCCTCTGCCACTTGAGCTGTGGCACCCTGGGCATGTCCCTTAACCTCTCTGAGCTCATCTTAGTCATCTGAGCGATGGGGATAATAACAGATCCATTCCCTTTGTCATGAGAGTTGAAAGATAAAATGCATTTAAAGCACTTAGGGAGCACAGTGTCTGACACACATTAAATGCTCAACAAAGATGGACTATTATTGTCCTTGGGTGACCTTTGCTAAAAGGCGAAGGCATTCTACAGAGAAGCAAGTCAGCTAAGGGTCCTGAGGGAGACGACAGCGATGCAGTCGAAGCCTCATGTTGGTCCAACTTGCTCCTGAACTTCCGTACCAGAGTGAATTAAGGCTTGAGTTTTATTTTTTCCCCAGGGAGATAATAACATCCACCCTCCCTAATTCACAGAGTCATTAAGCAGACAAAATAAGATAATGTATGAGCAAAAAAAGCACTGAGAGAAAAAGTTAAGTGCCATAAAGTTGCAAGGTATTGTTGCCCTTGTGGCCGTTATTGTTTTTGGAAAGCTTTTACCCTGGTAAATAAGACTTGCCCTTGAAAGCCCTTTAAGTATGTAAGTTCTAAATATGTGACCAAAGAAAAGAAAGCGTAAGGGATTTAAATTAGTCTGGCAAAAGGAAGGCTGAACATGGTGATGTGGTTATTTTTTGTACCTTGAATATTCCCTTCACAGGGAAGGTTTTCACCAAACCGTCTGGTTTCTACTAAGATCTAAACAACAGGAAATTGGTTTCCAGTGCAACTGGAAGAGATTCGGTTAACTTTAAGAAACACCTTCACAGATTTTCTTGGGAGAATTAAAGATGTCATAAGTAAATGCTATCTGTGTAACAGTTGGGGCTTTCCAGAAGGAGGGGCCCATGTAGATGCTTTGGACAAAAAAGAGCCAGTGGTTGACAAAACAAGATCACAGCTTTTATTCCAAATGTAAGCTGGGATGGGGCCTGAGTCCCTCAAAATGGAAGCTCAGTGCCAAGCACTGATTGGAGGTGATCCCAGCAAACCCACAATTACTGAAAGGCCATCCCATTCCCACTGGGAGAGATATGGAAGGGGATGGGACGAGAGAGAATATCACAATCCAACTTAATTTAGAGTCAAAGAAGCATTGACAGTTCTCAAACAATCTCGCTGCTTAGGATGGGGTCTTCCCAGAATATGGTTTAAGAATAGGCTACATCCGGGGATTGATTAGGTTTCTCCGCATGGATTAGAGAAATGGAGAGGTAAGGGGACCAGGCAGACCATCACAAAGGGTAAAGCTGGGTTCCCTCAAATCTCCTTAACAGAAGCAAAACTGAAAGACAAATGGACTGATAGAATATTGTTAGAGAAAATCCCAGAACTGTGCTGATTTGGATCAGCATTAACTCATGCTAAGTTCAAGGGACCACAGTGCTACTTGGCAATCCATTTATTCCTCTCTTGATGATTGCCCTAAATGCCCTCAACAGCTGTTCACATCCTATTCTTCTCTTCAAGACTCTCCCTCCTACTCACTCAGCTCCAGCTACCTTGACCTTCTTTTAGTCCCTCAAACAGGCCATGTTCTCATTGCAGAGCTATCAATGAGTTCTGCCTCATTGCTTTGCACATGCTGTTCCTTCAACCTGGAATACTCTGTCCTCACTTGTTGCCTGAATGACGCCTACTTTGGATCTCAGCCTGCTTGTCCCTTCCTTGGAAAGACTATCCTGAACTCTAACTTTGGTGCTTTTCCCATAGCACCTCCCTCATTTCCTTTGTAACATTTCCTTAATTAACAATTAGGTATATATTTGTGTGTGTTTGCTTAATGTTTGTCTCTCCAACTAGATCAGACCCCCTGCGAGAGAAGGAACATGCCTGTTCTGTTCACTTGGCACCAGGCTAGGAAAAGAGGCTCTCAAAAAATTTTGGTTGAACACATGAATGTTAAAATAAGCTTGAATGTCTCCACTGGAGATATTTTCCACCAGCTTTTGGCATGTGCCTTACCTACATTGGGCAGGAAAGAGTTAACTCATTACCACATTGGTCTTAATGGGAGGGTTAATCTAAAGCAACAATTTGGTGAAGCTAATCTAGCTGGCTTTGGTTTGGCTACTCTGACCACCAGACATGTCTTCTTATGCTCACTTGAAGTGGACAATTGTTCCCAAGAGAAGAAGCAGCATCTGAATTCCCTACTCTCGTTCAACCACAGCTTGCCTCCATTCGGAAGTTGGAGTACATACTTTTCACTAAAGTTACAGTATCAAGCCAATCCTTCAGAAGGTGATGCTCATGAACAAAGGCCCTATAACCATGCAGAAGAAAATAATAAGCTGTGATCCTCTCCCTCATGGGCGTGAAATTGCTTTGGCTGGTCACACGTTGCCTTTCACAACTTCTTATAACACAATAACAAGGAAAAGTGGGCCTGTCAATTGAGTTATTATTTCTACCAACTCTATGGCTGCTGGTGGGGATGGAGAAGCTCACAGTCATGAGCCACATTCATTGGGCCAATAGAAGAAGCATGAGCTTGAGATTCAAAGATAGACCCACATAATCTCCACTAGCTACCTCTGCTTGAGAAACTCCAGGTCTTCACTAACCAGAGTCTGGAAGGCGTAGTCCTCCCAGTTTAAGCAGTACAGGGAAGCACAGTGAAAGGAAGATCTGGGAATTGTAGTTCTCCACACTCCTCTTGTGCAGAGTATCAGAGAGCCAGGTGGCAGAGAAAGAGAAGATTCATTCTCAGTCCAGCAAGCTACACGTGACGCAAGCCGGCCAGAGAAGGGACATTGGACCAGGAGCTATTTGTGCATATCAATCTCTATCCAGCTGTAGATCTGGAAAGCAGTTCAAAGCTCCCACTCTGAGAATTGAGCTAAGGGAAATCCGTTACCACTGTATTGATAAACACTTGGTGTAGATGGATTTGTTCTCATCTGAGGATAAATGAGCAGGAAACAACAACCATATGAAGCCAACAAAATCACTGCAAACAAGGGAGAGGGAAGAACATTCTAAAGACTTAAGGAAAGAGGACTTGTCTCAAAATGATTTACTATAGAAATAAAGAAATACTTTAGAATCTGCTTGACATCAATAAAACTGGAGCAGAAAGGCCAAGATGTCAAGACAAAGAAAATGAAATTAAAAGGGAGACAGGTGACATAAATAAGAATGGGAAGGAGAACAAGAAACAAAATAGAAATAGAAAAATTAAAATCTACCGTGAAGCAGTAAAGAGCAGAATTGAACACACGGGAACCACATGAATCAGTGCTAGGTACAAACAGGGTGGCCCTCTCAGAAGGTATATATCAATGATTAGGGGTTAAAACAATGAGATGGCAAATGACATCTACATTAGATGACACATATAGACAAAAAATATAGGGAACTAACCTGCATCTTTACCCCCTCCCTCTCCAGCCATTAGTCAAGGTTGTGAATAACCTTTATAAAGCCCCTGCAGCTTTGTTCTAGTGGCTCAGAGAGGTACCTCCAAACTCATCTCTTAGTCTTTGTTAGGATCTCCTCAACTTTTTCTAGTGCTCACACTCTGCAGAGGCAATATGGCATAGTGGTTAAGAGTGCAGGCTCTAGAAGTAAAGTGCCTCTGTCTGGAACCCTGTCCTACTATTACTAACTGTGTAACCTTTGGTAAGTTATCTGACTTCTTTTTGTCCTTGTCTCATCTGTAAACTGGCCAGGATGATGATAACAATAGTACTACCTCGTAGGGTTTAGGATGATTAAATGAGCTAATGCATGAAAGTGTTTTGAACAGTGCCTAGTGGATTGCAAATCCATGGGAAATCATGATTCAGATCTTTTGCATTGTCCCTGGTTTTGTCCCCTCTATTCAAATCTGATTCGTACTCCAGGGTTGATACTTCATTTGAGGCTTTCAAGTGAAGCTCTGGACTTTGGGTTTTCTCTTGACTCTACTCCCTGGAGCCCATGAGCTCTTGGGTTCTCCCCACACTCCAGTTTGGGGCTAGTATCCCAAGTCCCCTGGTAGGAGAATCAAACTAGAATTATAGATATTGGAAAGGAACTGGAATAAATAAGACACAAGGAAACATAAGTTAGTAAGAAATATGTTCAGATTTACTTTGTGGAGGTAATTTGGTTATCATGTAGGAACGGAGAAAGACTAGTATTAGGAAGCCGAAGATAGTAAGGTGGGTTTTGCAATATTCTGAGTGAGAGATAAAAGTCTGAACCAAGGCAGTAACAGTTTGGGTGAAGCAGAGGGAATGGATTTGAAGGACATTTTGAGATTATTGGTGATGGAGGAAAAATGATAGATGAAGTCAAGGAAAAGTTAAGAATTTAACCCATCACCTTTTAATGTTTTTTTTCTTTCTCTATCCATTTGACTGCAAGCCACTAAAAGAGTAAGAATTGTCATTATTTTTATTAAAATCCTCAATGGTAAGCATAGTGACTGACACACAGTAGGGATTCAGATACTATTTGTCAAACCATTCTAGACTCAACTTAGCCTTCCAGTCTCTGATCCCTTAAATAAATGTGTCACCATAACCAATCACACCTTCTGTGTTACATCTTTGTTGTTTCTCACAGCTTAAAACTCCTTCCCTTTACATATGGTCAAATCTTGCCAAATCTTCAAAGTCCCTCAAGAACCTTCTGCTTTTAGAAGTCTTCCAAAGACTATATGAACCATGGTAATATTTCTCTTCCAGATTCATAGCACTGCTTGTCTTTATCGCATCTTTCAAGAATGCTCAATGACAACTCTTTGTATTTATCTAATTTTTGCAGTCATTTGACTCTTCAAGGTAAATGCTTTGTCTCCTGAATTGGATTTCGAGATTGTCAAGTGTAGGAACCACATCCATATTTCCTTCAGTCCACCTTCCCCGCTATTCCCACTCCATCAAATGCACAGCACGGTAGTAATGTGTGAATAGTGGCTGCCTACTAAACCACAGGCCACAGGAGTCTTAACACTCAGGTTACATTTTTTATCTTCTTAAGTAAGCAATTTTGAAAAATATTATTTAAGATGAGAAATCCCTGACTTTCTAGCAGAACTGGGTAAAACGCTGCCAGAAACTGCACTTCCCTGGCTTCCAGGCATGTCCTAATCTCCTGAGAGAGGAGCCACATTTAAGGCCTGGGTTTGGGAGTTTGAGTGGGACACAATGACTTTCCTCATCCACACAGAGGTCATCAATCCAAATCTCCTCATTCTGTGACCAACGCATACTCAAGTCCAGACATGCAGAAATAAAAGCCAAAGGTCCAACTGCCATGATAGAAAAAGGAGCTGTTACAGGAACTTTGAGTCATCAGCAATTCTCAAGGCAGGCTCTTGCCAGAATGTAGATTTACAAAGGTCACAACAAAGATTCTGAAGGCAGGATCCAGCCCCCAGGATAGAAATACTGGCAGAAACTATGGGGTAGGGGTAAGGATGGTAAAGGACCAACCAAGGAGGCTGGGTCTCAGAATTTGACTCAGACTCAGCAGGGGACTGAAATGTCCAATAGATCTTCAGTCAAAGGGAAGTTGTAGTTGGGCAGACCAATCATGTGTGATGGGTACTAGGTGGAGAGTGGGAACCGCAGGTTGATGCTCATGGGGCATCTGGGTCTCTGTTCACACCAAGCATAAAATAGCAAATAATTTCCACACCGAATTTCACACTCTGGAGGAGAGGGAGCTCCTTGTATCACTCCAGGAGCAGCTGTCACTGCATCTGGGAATAGGGAGGAAGAGAATTGCTGAGTCAGAGTCTTTGAGCAGTAGGTCTTTTTGTCTATATTGTTAGGAGGTTTTTGGATGCAAGTAAGAGAAACTCCAACTAAAACTTACAATGGGTGGATTTGTTGGCTCATGTAAATGAAGAATTCAGAGTTAGGATAAATTTTAGGGTTGGTCCTACTCAATGGCATCACCAAGGGTCCTAGAGCAGGTACTATTAGTTTGTACCCAAGAGCTACTTCCTTTCCTTTTTCTTTGCTAACAAAACCCAACAATGTTCTATCTCCAGAGGTGAATCATGACTAGCCTGGGGGAGAAATCTAGTAAAAGAGAAAACACTTTCTGCCTGCCTTTTTCTTTCTGTTTTGGATGCTGGTTTGAGAATATGATGTTTGGAGCTACCACAGCCATTTTGTGACCATGAGGCAATACATGAAAGCCAATATACAGAGGATGACAGAGATGCAGAGTGGACAGAAAGATCTTGGGTCTGTGATGAAACCATCGAGCTGCTGCACCAAACCTGGACTTGCCTACCTTGAGATTTCTCATTATGCAAGATTATTATTTAAGGTCCTATTAACTGGGTATTCTGTTACTTGCAGCTCAAAGCCATCCTAACTGATACAGATTGGATTTTCTGCCTCTCTGTGCTCTACTATTGTCAGTGTCAGTTTTTCCTTTGTGGCAGCAAAATGGCTGTAGAAGTACTAAGCTTCATATCCACAGAGCACATGGTCCACAGTCCTGAGTGTCACTTTTATTGGACCAGCCAAGGTACTGTACTCGGTCTTGCACCAATGATGGTGGTCACAGATATGGAGTGCATTGATTAGCTTAGGCTACACAAGGTCTTCTCCTGGAACTGGGGATAGGTCAGCTTCAAAATAAAATCTGGATTCTTTTAGCAAATGCTGTTCAGTGCCTTGCTCATATCCCCTAGACCCACGGTGGGGATCACCTCCACCTTTGATGGACAGTTTCCATACACACTCAAGGTTCCCTATCTGAAACACCTGTAACTCTCTGCTGTGGGTATTCTCCGGCCACGGGAGCATGGTAGAAATGCTGGGAACTGACCAATCCCAGGAACAACGCTCAATGAATAAAGAGATTTGGTGGATAAACACTCCTCTGGGTTTCCTGACCCTTAGTGGGACAGTTCTGAATTAAGTCCTACCCCTGCACTGTCCAATACAGTAGCCATGTGTGGCTATTTCCATTTAAGTCAGTCAACATTAGATAAAACAAAAAATTCAGTTCCTAAGTCACACTAGGCTCATTTCAAGTACACAATAGTCACACGTGGCTAGTGGCTACCATATTGGACAGCACACATATATAACATTTCCATCACACAGTCTCTTTGGATGATGCCATTCATAGTCTCTCAAAGGGTCCTCATCAGAACTGAGCACTCACTGACCACTTGTTAATTCATCCCTTATTAGCCTCCTCCCTTTGCTATTTCATTTCCTCACATCCCCACTGTGCTTCCTAGAATCGCCTTCCAAATAAGCTTCTTGCCCCCAAGGCTTTGCCTCAGGGTTTACTTTTGGGGGAGCCCTACTACCACCATACTCTTAGGAAGAGGAAAGGGAGGGTAGGATGTTGTTGACTACCGAGAAATGTTCTCTACATCCTGGCTGCTGTGTGGTCCATGGATAGGAATGTGTTAGAAAAGCAGAATCTTGGGCTCCACCCCAGGCCTACTGAATCAGTATCTGCATTTTAACAAGATTCTCTGATGATCTGTATGCACACCAAGGTTTGAGATGTCCTGTACTGTGGGTCTCTTAGAGAGGGAGAAAAAAGCAGGAACTGATAAAATATACCCACGCAACCATAGCTGCCATTTAAACAGGGTGTTTTTGCCTAAAATCTCCAAAAGGCATATGCCATCATCTTTTATTTCAGGACTTTGATGCTTTTACCAATGTTTGAATATTTTTTCATTTTTGTTTTGAGGGTCCTGGGGTCCACTAGGTTGAGGTCCCCTTTTCTTCACGAGGGCCAGGGCCTCAGGAATAAAACTGGCTTTGACTCTTACATTGACCTCGTCAGCACTGATTTTTCCTTCCTGTCTCCAGAGGGCCTTTGGGTCCCCAGCTCAGCATTTCATCATAAGGTGATCAGGGAGCTATATACCTGACAAGGTTTTACTCTGATGGACTCTCACAGTGAGTGAGTGAATAAACCCTCTCTCCTGAAGACAATGGGATTCTCCATCTAGAGCCAAATTTGTTCTAATTAGCTGGCTCTGAGGTTTGCAGTGGCAAGTCTTCCGGAAGTTAATAACGCTATTTTGAGAATACCTGTATCTTGCCTGCCCAATGAACACGATGATGGGAACATAACTATTTTTCATTCCACCAAGAAAGCCTTTATCCCTATTCCCCGTCTCACGTCTCAATTCTCGACTTGCTTTGTTTTTAGTTAAATTATGTTCAAATCACACTTCCATTAGTGTTAATTTGGTGGCTTTTGCAACATTCTTTAATTCTTCAGCTAGCAAGTGGCTTCTTCCGTGCTAAGCCCTGACGGAGGCATTTTGTTTCGCTCGGGGACGCCTTTTGATTACCGGCCTGAATGACAGAGGAATGTTTCAAGCCCGCTGCTTAAATTTTCACTCGAAATGTGTCTAGATAGAACATCCTTTGCAGATATTTCTCCAGCATTGGTTGAAGGATATTTAGGCTTCTCTAAATCTGTGCCACCTGAGTGCTGTTTGATTCTTGGTCCTCGTAAAGGGCATCTTAACCTTATTTACTGGCAAGATGTGGGAAAGATATTATGTGACTGCTAAGGGTTTGGAAGCTCTGAAAATCTGATTGCTAGATATCGAAGTCCACAAAAAATTGGGGGTAACTATGTCTGATCAGGCCTAATATTCAGTTGTTTTGACAAATACAACATTACTTGTTAAAATATTAGAATCCTTCCATGCAGGCTGGTTAACCATCCCCTGCAGTAAGCTCCCCTCCCCCTCCACCACTCCAGCTACAGCTTGCCTAACCACCCAGCTGTCACTGCCCTCCCCCAGGACCCATCCCTTCTTCCCACCACCATTTTCACCAGAACCCAGCAAGAAAGAATTAATACTTGGCCTACCAGGGGTCTCCAGGACTCTGCTCTGGTGCTAGCATCCTTAAGGCTGGCTTGACTTCCCATAAGTTGGCTGGTGGGTGCCCTGCTGTCTAGGTTGTCACATATTTTTCATATCACCCCTGTGAGAATTCATTCATCTTGCTACCTAGCACTTGAACAATGTTTCAAACATTCAGAAGACAGCCCTCAAACCTTAGGAAGCAGATTCTCTTCGGAATAGCGAAAACAACCTGGTTGACTTTAAGATGGTAAGAGGATCAGGCCACCTTCATCTGGATGAGTGAAATATTCCTTTTTCGTTATTTTTTTGGAGGCAAGACGAGAGTGGGGAAACTAAATTCTTGATTCACGAGTCAAAATGGGACTCTGGTCTCTTAAAACATAAAGCTAGATTTGCTTCCAGACTTTGCACCATGCTCTCTTAACTTGTTTTTAGAGTCCAGTTCCAAGAGGTACACAGAAAATCAAACAGGGAAAAGCGGAGGTGAGAGCAGCTTTTCTGGCTTCCTCTTTGAGATGCCTTTAGGGCCCCCTAGCGGCTGTTTTAAGACAGGTTTCTTAGGATGAGGTCTCCTTGACCCTGATTAAAAAAAAAAAAAAAAGACCTTTCTCTAGCTCTCCTGTGACAGGTGCAATAACTGTGTGGAGATAAATAGATAACAGTTGGGTTAGAGAGCTCAATATTTTTTCACTTCTCAGTTCTTAGCAAAAGCAGTGCAGATTCTTTAGAAATAACAGATATATCACCTTACATATTTTATTCTGCATTCCTCATACTATATTATGTCATAACTGAAATCCTTTTAAGACATTTATATCCTGGTTTGTGTCAAAGGGCTATAATTCATAGGTAAGCACATCTTACCTTAGGTTTTCCATATATGTACATCCATCCCACTGATGGGGCAAAGGAATTCTTTAAATATGGGGCTTGGGTGGGGCTTGACATGATATTAACTAATAGAAGGGCTCAGTTTTGGAATATTTCAGTCTGACAACATTCCTATCGTTTAGAGCATTAGATATGCCACTGACTTTAACACACTGCAACACTGAATTGGTGGAGCTAAGCTTTTACACATTTCAGGTGCTTATCGACTGATACAGGTAATTTTTGTGAAATCTCCTAATAATGAAATGTCTTCAATGTACCTTACTGACTAGAGTGACTATTGCTCGCTTCTCCACTACGGTCATATTTTTCTTTCTAAAATCCAATCTAGAGAATGCACTACACTTGGGTAATTATAAAGGAGACGTTTCTTATCCACATGCTTATCTTTTAATTTCTGATGTTATTCCATTATTTCTCCTTTGCTTGTAAATTTCAGGTCTTCCTTCCCTTCCTCAGTCACGTTACCCTTATTAATATGCTAATATATTGTAATAATGCACTTTAAACCACTGATGAAGGGAAGCAAAGACATGAATAAAAAGAAAGCCCAAATTCTTGTCTTAACTTTACCCTGTTCTGGGGAGGAGGCTGGGGTAGGAGAGGAGGAAGAGAGTAGGAAGGGAGCAGGAAGGAAGGACAGTCCGCCCGCAAAAAATAAAAATGATCCCCTTGTTTTCAGCGCGTTGTAGAACAGAGCTAAACGTCAGAGGAAGAGCGGAGCAGCATTCGAGCTAAAAGGCTTGGCATTCAACTTTGACACTTTAATGGTCTCTAGGATATTAGATGATATTTTATCATATAATTTTCTTCTCTGACCCGGTAATGGCATCAAAACCAGATGCGATCTCCCATCCCTGTAAACGTGCAGAGCGAGACTCGTGCCCGCAGAGACAGACAGCAGGACCCCAGGCTCGCGGTTAACTTATCCCGAAGCTCCAAGGCAAACGTTTTTACTTTTTCGCCGGGGACGCTGCTGTGCAACCGCTACCTTCTTTTCGCATTCTCCTCGGCTCGGTCTGCCACTGAGATTAGGTAAACAGCGCTCCAGAGCCGGGGAAGAGCCGGGGATGGTGGAAGGGGCGCGCGTGGAGCGGGGGGTGGGGGGGTTGTCGTTGCTTAAAGAGCTGGAGGGAAGGGAGTGGATGGGGGAAGGGTCCCGGCTAAGGCCGGGTCGATCTAAGGCCGAGAGTGGGGTTACCTAGGCTGGAGCCAGGTCCGGAGAGGAGCGAGGGGCCGAACCGCCTAATCCCGTGGGCCCCCGGCCTGACCTTTGGGGAGTGCGGTCAGCGCGGCAGCCAGAGTGCGGCGTCCTTTCCTTAGGCACCCCCCTCCTCCCCTCCCCACCCTTGCACTTTATCTCTGTTTTCCCATCCTTCCCTTGCCCCTTCCAAGAGCTAGGGTGGTCTTCCCACTGCTGCATCTGAGTCCCAGGGCTCAGAGGGGCGTGCGGAGGCGACGCAGAGAGCCGGTGGCCCTCCCGGCTGGGGAGAGGTGGGCACCCGGGGGGAAGGGGACCCCAGAAGCCCTGGGACCGAGCTGAGGAAAAACCCGGGAGCTGGATCGCGCGCCGTAGCTCCGGTCTCCCCGTGAGAGTTGTCCATCCCTCTGCGTCCTTTCTCTCCTGTCTCTCTGCTTTCTCCTCTGGGTCTTCTCTCCAGGCTTCCTCCTTCCATCCACTCTCACGCCCCCGCCCGCTTTGCCCAACCAATTGCACCCACTCCTTCCGCAGCTAGAGAGGACTCTCGGCGCCCTACTCTCGCCTTTAGGACTAGAAGGCTGGAAGTCCATTCAATGGGATGTTGCGCGCGGGGTTCTTGTGCCAGGAAGGAAAGAGCAAGAATGAAATTGGAACGGGAAGGGGGCGTGTGTGGGTGCACGGTGTATGTGTTGGGGGGGGCAAAGAAATGCAGTTTCCCCGAAAGAATAGGGAGCCTTGGACCGAATTCTTAGATACAGACCCCAAAATGCTGCTTTCAAAGCCCTTCAACGTGGCTCCTCGCAGCCTCAGGCCGCCCCATACCCTGCCCACCTTTGAGAGGAGCGGCGACCCCAGTGGAAGGTGGAGGCGGGGAAACTTCCTACTTCCACGACGGCTGCTTCGTACAA
The DNA here is from genome assembly GCF_041296265.1 of Equus caballus. Taxonomy (NCBI): domain Eukaryota; kingdom Metazoa; phylum Chordata; class Mammalia; order Perissodactyla; family Equidae; genus Equus; species Equus caballus. Next base: position 37,345,394 of record NC_091711.1, on the reverse strand, counting down.
GTGGGAGTAGACAGGCAGCACGGGCCTGCGAGCCTGCAAGCGTCTCTAGGGCGGCAGCTGCGGACTCGTCCCGCTTCCCCTCCCCCTCTCTCCGCGAGGCTCGCCAAGCCCGAGGCGGCCGGGAGCGGCCCGGGTGGGGGGAGCAGGGCGGGGAGCTCCCAGCTTGCACCCTTTCATCCCGACCCGGGCCGCGATCCCGGCTCCGGGTGTTGCTTCCGCCTGCGTGCGAGCGAGCCGAAGAAGTACAAGGGAGGAGCCTCGCTGGGGGGCGGAGCCCGGGTGGGGGCGGCCTCTCGGTCCGCGCGGCTGCGGCGCCTGCCATTGGCCGGCCGCGCCGTCACGGGGTGGGGGCGGGCGCGAGGCGGGCGCTGGCCCCGCCCCCGCTCGAAGCCCGGCCCGGCTCGCGGTCCCCCCCAGCTGCACAGACATGACACAGACACACAGTCACTGCAGCTGCTGAACGAGCCCGGCAATCTGGGCACGCGGCGGCGGGGCCAGCCCGGATCCCGGACCCCAGCGTCCGCCCGCTCGCCCCCACGCCGGCCGCCACGCCGTGGCCCCCGCCTGGCCGCGCGCGGGAGGCGGGGATCGCGCGCCGGCTCCGGCCACTGGCGCCTGGCTGCCGGCGGCGGCTGCAGCGGCCGCCCAGCTCTGAGCGCCGGGCGCTCGGGGAAGCCGGCGCGCCTTGGAGGCGGCGGCGGCCGAGGCCGGCGAGCGCTCCCGGCGGCAGCGGGGCCGCCCGCTTCGGCTCCCCGCACCCACCGCGCTGCGCCCCGCCTCCGCTCCGGTGACCTTCCCGGGGCGCCTCCCCCGGCCCCGCGCCCCCGGCCCCGCGCCCCAGGCCGGGGCGAGGCCCTCTCCAGCGCCTCCTTCCCGCGGAGCCGCGGGCGGGCGGTGCAGGCCCGGAGGGAGGGGGCGCCGCGGCCGGCTGCGGCCCCCCCGCCGCCGCGCTCCGCGCCCGGCCCGGCCAGACTGATTGCCCCGCCGCCGCGCGGGAGCCCCGGCGCCCGAAGCTGGGGGCGCGGCCGCGCTCTCCTCGCCGGGCCGGGTGCGGGCAGGCCCTGCCCTGAAGGGGCGAAGCGGCGGGGAGCGCGGGAGGTGGAGCCGGCCCCGGCGGCCGCCCCGCGTCTCTCCCCAGCGCCTCCTCCGCGCACCCAACCCGAGGCGGACCCAGGCCCCTGCCCATGCGGGGCGCCCCGGGCTCGGAAGAGTCCTTGGGGCACGGAGCCGCTCCAGGCAGCGGCTCCGGAGGGAGAGGAAGAAGGGACAGTGCTCATCTTGGGCGGCCCGCACCCTCCCCGCAGCATTTGGAGCCGAGGGCCGCCCCGAAGTCTGCGCTTGGCACCGCCGCTTGGACTAGGGCAGCGCCTGCTGGGACCCGGACCCGGACCCCCTGCGCTTCGTAGGCGGCGGCGCCGCCGCGCCACCCAGCTCTCCCGCGGTCTCCCTCTGCCTGGCGGCGGTCACTGCCCAGGTAAGAGCCCCGGGGCTGAGAGAGAGCAGCCGCGGGGGCGCCCTGGTGAGCGGCACTGGACAAGTTCTCCGAACCTGTAGCTGGTACCCCCTGTACTCGGGATGCTTGCGGAGAGGGAGGGAGTAAGGGCACACTCTCTGCTGCCTGGGCCAGGAGCCCTGGAGAGGCTGGAGGTGGAAGTCTCTGAGCCTCTGGTGTCCCCAGACCCGTCCCAGGGCCTGTCCTGCGCCTAGGCACACAGGTGCTAACAGGGAGCGAGCAAGGAGGAGTTTCCCATTAACAACAGGAGGGGCTGTGCCCGCACCCCTCCTCCCGCAGCTTGTTATCTGTGAGCACCTGTGCTTTGGGGGACCTGCTATGTTTGCCACTGCCCGTCTTGGGATCCCCACCTGCCTTTCCTGGTGTGATGCTGTGAAGAACTTTTCTTTGCTTGTGGCAGAGAGGCGAGGCTGATTGGAGGGTGAGCATCCACAGCTTGCGAGTCCCTCTTCAGGACCGAGTGCTTGGGTGGCAGCGATATCAGCAGGGAGGAAACCCAACCAGAGTGTCAGTCTTTTTAGACAAAGCTGCTTGTGATGAGTGATCAGTGTGTAGCGAGCCAGACATTCTTGTGAATGTCACTGTTTCTGAAGGGTGGAGTGACAGACTCCAAAGTCTGTGCATCCTTAAGTTATTTTGTTCATTGTCTTATTACTGTCTTTTAAATTTTCCTGTTAAGCAACCTCGGTCCTACCAGCCCGTCCTTGCCTGTTTGAAATTTATTAAACGTATGAGCTTTCCCTGGGACAGTCTGATTTTAAGTGGGTCACTTCAGAGGGAACAGATCGTCTCTCCTGCGTTGCATTCATCCCCCGGGTGACCCTGTTTAATGGGGATGGATTTTTTCGTCCCTGAGTTGATGTACCTCGGTTGAGCAGGTTTCTGTTGAATTCCGAATCCGTGAATTTTGTCACTCAGTCCATTAAAATGATCTCCTGAGGGAGCAAAATAGCAGCTTACATTTTCTGTGAATGTCACAGGAAGTTTTACAGGGTCTTATGTAAGTGACCTGAGAGAAAGCTCAGGCTCCTGCTTCCTTCATGGGGGCTGGAGGAGGAGAGGCAGGTGGGGCCATCACCTCCACTAAATGCAGACCCGGTCCATGTCTGACACAGATGGAAACCCAACGTGCCTATTCACTCTGTGGAGGCAGTCACCTCAGGTTAATTTTTCTCCTCACCTCTCCTGTCTTCCCACCTGAGGAGTCAGCTTTGATAGACTTAAGGGGAGATTCTAAATTAGGAAAGGAACAAGTGGTGGTTTCTCTTCTCATCTCTCACAAACGGGTGACATGAATGAATTACTCACGGGCATGTGTCCTCGCTGGGGATTAAAAAAAAACAAAAACTGGCTTTAAGGTTTCACACATCTCTTAGTGTGCTTTATTTTTCAAGAGTATTTTATTTGGTGAAAATTGCTTGAGGAGAACACACATTTATCGAGCCTGGCCGTGTTAATTCCATACCAGGAAGAAAACTGACTGGAACAGAAAGGCGAAAGTTATCAGGGTTTAGATCCTAGTGGGTTTTCTAGAGTGTCAAGGAAAGAAAACATATCCCACTTGTCGGATAGAGAGGTTTTTAAAGAAAAGATCGGATCACTCTGGAATGGGCGGAAGTTGCTAACAAGGGTGGGCCCTCATCCTTCACTTAATGAAGTGTGCTGGGTCGTGGGTTAACTTTTTGGTGTGAGATGATACAGATTCCTTTGCCTCTGACACCATAACTAGTAGGGCCTTGGAGATGAAATGAACGGTCTTTTCATCTCATCGTAGGTCCTGGGAGTGCTTCCATCTCTTGGGAAGGATGCGAAGGTTTCCTTTGGTTCTGGGTTCCTGAGCTGTGCTTTAAAGTTGGTGAGGGATGCAGGAGTGTCTCCATCCTTCAGCCACCTACAGTGGTAGGACACTAGGGGGGACTAGTTTTCTATTCCACCACCGATGAAGAAAACACAAGGACCCATGTTACAAAAGGCTGTGGTTTATCTTTCGTGTTCGTGAACCTCACTTTTTGGTACCCAAGGCGTGCTCGCCCTATTGAGTGGATTCTGAATGCTTAAGCAGTGGGCCTGCTCACATCTAAACTGTCATTTGGACAACTCAGAATAGGTTAACTGCAAAGTATTATGTGAGACTCTGGAAAGACTTAGTTATAATCTCTAAGTATATGAGCGCTATATATTTCTGGCAGACAGAACCTCCTGCAAACTCCATCCTTTGGGCGTCAGACCATGCTAACTGTGAGTTCCCTAAGAGCTCGTAATCAAAACTCTTGTTTTTGGCTTTTGGATGGCACATCCCCTGCAGTCTTCATAAAATCATGCTATCTCCATGCTAGATGCAGTCAAGAATCAACTCCCTTAAATTTTCTCACTCTGATCCCCTTAAAAGTACGTACCTTGTATTTATACAGATGTAACCTAACACTTGACAGTGTAGTTGCCCTTTGATCTCAGATTCTCTTTCCTTTTTGTAACAGTGTTAAATCATTCCTATCTAGTTTTCTTCCAGCAGCACTGGAAGATAATTCTGTTGCCCTGAAGAACAAAGCCCCATGCTCAGGCCTCCCTTACCCACACGGCCGAGTCTTGTCAAGGCTGACTCCAGAGGTGGGCAGACAGGAAAGGTGGAAGCAGAGTCCAAGAAGAGACGGCCCAGTTCAAAGACTGGCACAGCAATGGGCAGATATTGCCAAGATGTAGGTCTTCCTGGATTCTAAAACGCCCAGGTCAGCATCTACAATAAGACTCTGTCTTTGGAACCTGTGAACCTGCACAAGTTATTACATTTCCCTGAGCTCTGGGGTTGGGCAGACCACCTTTGTGACCCTTTTCCCAGATGTATAGTGCATATTCAGGTAGTTTGAGGGGAGCAGTTGTTGTGGTCTAGGGAAAATGGTCAGCATTAAGCTTTATTTCTACTATTAACGCTTTATAAATTGTTTCTCATAGGCGCAGTATAGCCAAGGGGTAAGAGATTGGAACAGGACAATACTATTAAATTTGCTATTGAGCATCAGCTAGTGAAAACCAGTCCTGGAGAAGATATATACTGTGGTCCTAAGGCATGAATGATGTTGGTGGATTTCAGGGAAGCCAGACGGCAGAGGTAGAGTTGGGGCAAGAAGTACTGGCCTTCCTTGGGGTCTGTGACTCAGGTGAAGGTGTCTTTGGAGCCAGAGTTTCTCAGAGGGTAGGGAGCACACGGGATCAGCGGTGTAAGACCCAGGGCAGTGAGAGCTCAGGCAGCCTGCCCTTGACCCCCTTGGCGATACAGCCATCTCAAAGGGTCTGCTAGTGTGGATGAGGCTTTGCTGCTCCTCTTGGATCTTTGACGTCGAGGAGTATTCAGACCCCGTTGACATTTGGAGAGCCGTGGGCAGCAGCCAGTAAAGTTAAGACTCAACTAAAGGTATTTTAGGAGACTTTTCTCCTTTTAATTCAACAAATAATAATGGGACATCTCTTATGTGGCAGGTGCGATGCTCTGCGTGGAGGCCACGGAGCTCCCACATTCAGTTTACAGTCTTTCAGGGAAGGCAGACCTCCAGCCATTACGATGCCCTAAGTCCTATCATACTGGTTTGTTAAAGGGATGATCTTGAGATTGCCAGGTTTGTAGAAGGGAAGGGAATCCCAGACAGAAAGAATAGAACGGAAACCTTAAAGTCTGTAGTGTGTATGGAGAACGGTCAGTAGTTTGTTTGCCTGGAAGATGGGATGTCCTGGAAGAGGAAGGCTCAGAGGTAGAAGGGAGATACTTTGCTAGGATTCCATGCTGAGGACTGAACCCTTGCATCAGGCTCTGTGTACTCAGGTAGCAAGAATGGTTCCTGGATAAGATCGAGGAGTGCTGGTTGATTATCCCACCTTGTTATGAAAACTGAAAAAGAAATTCTTTATCCTTGTACGTATAACATTTCGCCTGTTCTTTAAAAAGCTATTAGCAAGGCAAATAAAAGGAAGTGTCCCTTTTTAAGTTTACCCTCTTGTGTACATGAATTACCTCTGGAGATTTCATTATGTGATTATGCAGCAGGGGGAGAAATGACAATGTTCCTGACAAATGATAGAGTATGGGGGGGTCTCCTTCTCTGTGAGAACAGATTCCGTTTTCTCAGATGTGCTTCTGGGTGGAGTTACGGTCGTGTTTAACACTTGAACAGGGTTCTTGTATTTGAATATTCAGATCATTTCAGTTCTGGCCTAAACTTTCCTTGCCTTTGGCACAGGAAAAGTTTTATAATATTGAGGATGGGTGTGTGCGCATGCATGTGTTCCATGTATGTCTGTTTTGTGAGATGAGGAAACTGCATAGTGTGGAAGAAAAGCAACAGTGTAGCTGCCAGAGGAGATTAGAGAGAATGGAAAATTACTGTTGCGGCAGAATCTCCAGGGCCAAGTATATTTAGGTTTTCAGAAACAGGAGCCAGGACAGTGGAGGTGAAAGAAGCCCGTGTGTGTGTGTGTGTGTGTGTGTGTGTGTATGTGTATGTGTGTGTTTGTCTCTATCATCCTTTCGTGTGTTGAGTGGGAGGCAGGGTGGTTTAAGTAAAATTAGGAGATCTGGTTCTGGTGTTGTATCATCCGATGCTAACTTGCTGTGTGACATTAGAATACTTCTTGACCTCTCTGGGCTGTAGGCCTGTCTCTCTATATAAATGAGTTCTTTGTCTCGTAGCCGGGAATTTAGAGGCCCAGAGGGAAAGGGCTTGCTTAAGCTGGTTAGTGGCAAAGCTCAGCCTGCTTAGAGTTTTCTGGCATTTTAGCTCTGCATGGGAAGGGGCCTGACCGGTTCAAAGGTGTACTCTCCCTTGAAATATAAAACATGTAAGTATGTAATGCTGAAGAGGAAAATCACAGAGTCTGTGCTGCGTTGGCCGTAGATTCTGTGTAATACAGACTGCATTAGAACCTCTCTGATACATAACGTTCACGTATCAGCAGCTTGACTTGCCTGCTAACTTGACGTATTGTGGAAACCTGTTGGTTCTGGCCTGTTACCCTATTCTGTGGCTACTACTTAGAATTCAGTGCTTTGTGATAAAAAGCAATGCTGAAAATTTTGTTTCCAAGTTAAGTCAATAAAAGCTGAGCTGATCCTTCAGAATTTTGCAGTGCCTGGACTTGAACTTGGAAAGGGGAACCCTTCCCTTGGGCCTCTCTACCTTGTAGGGGAGCTGGGGGTGAGTATGGAGTGGGGGCTGTTTGGAAGAAAAGTAGACGCAGAAAAGCAGTTGTGTAGAAGGACAAGTCGGGAAGAATGCACCCTGACTCAATTTTGTGCCTCCAAGTTTGTGAGTTGCCAGAAAGAAGGCTCGTCAGCCCTCTGGCCCTGGTCTCTTGGGTAGAGAGGGCCGTGCTATTGGAAAGAGGAGAGTTGAAGTAAGTGCGCTGTAAATACAAGGTTTGTTACGTTATTATTTCAATATTGAAGTGAAGTATAGGAATGCCCTATTTTAAGAGAACTTGGCATGTAAAGTGTGATCTTAAAAGCAAATAATTTAAGATAAATAATTGGAATATAAAAGGATTTTTGTTTTCTACATGGAATTCACAGCAAGCCTCTTTTTAATAGCTAGTTCCTTTATTGTATTTCAAATGATCTGATTAGAACAATCATAACGGATGCTTTTGGGAGCCTCACCTGTTACCTAAAACCAAGGATTTTTCAAATAGAAACTTGTCAAATGTTTTAACAAGTAACCCCCAAGTTCACCTGCCAAGGAAGCTCATAATGGACTGTGTTACGGAAAGGAGTCAGTAGTTACATCAACTCTGTAACCGTTAGCCTACCACGCAGTGTTACTTCCCTCACTCACTTGGGGCAGACTGCTCGTTTAACTCTTGTTCCTCCTGGAGAGAGCCATCCCAGCTCCCACTACATGAGTTCCTTACCCACCTTCACATCCTACCTCTAAGAATGTATCCAGAACAGAAGTGCTTTCAAAAGTAAATGAGGGAAGAGCTTCCAGGATTCTGAGTTTTCATAATCGCAGAGACATGGAATTAATTTTGTTCTGCCTAAGTCTACAGTAGAGACGATAGGCATGAGGCATTTAAAAAAATCGGAACCGTGCTTGCCTACTGGCTCTTCCTTCACTGCAGCTGAAATATCTAGGGCTTTTTGTGGTGGTGGTTTTTTTTTTTTTTGTTCCTTTATCTCTTCTGAAAGTTTCCAAAAAAGAATTTGTTCTAGGAATGAAATAAAATGGAAGGCATTTAAGGCTCCAGAGGTAATTTTGGGCAACCTGGAGTTGTAGATAATCGCAGGCTGGGCTGGAATGGAAAGTGCAGTCTCACCCATAATTTTAGCCTCTCTTGCCACGTTACGGGGTTGCGCTTTGGAGGGACAGCAAACACAGATGGAGAGGGAGCCCTGACTGACAGGAGAGGTTCGCTCTTCATGCAGTCCTTGTTTGAAGTACCAAAGGCAATTGGGAAGAAAGGGCCTGCTGATCTTTTCAGCTTTCCTTGGTGGCATTAGAATTTGGGAGGATTTACAGCAAAACATGAGCATGCGGGGATTTCTTTCTTCCTCTTTTATTAATTTAAATTCACCAGGGGATCACAGACTCTTCAGTTTATTCTGTGGCTAGGGATTGCCTTGGATACATTAAATACACACTGTTATTACTGAGGAAAGTTAACATTTCTGTGGCTAACTAGAGCCATCCCCTCCCGCTTTTGTTTCCAGAATAGTGGTGTAGATCCTTAATATGCCAACTATTTGTGTCCCAGCCCCCTTCACTGATGTCAGCTCTCATCTGGGAATCGCATTTGGTGGTTGCTTCAGGAGCCAAGGGAGGCACAGGCAGAGTGATTAGCGGAGTGGGACTTTGGGTCCTTTTCCTTCCTCCAGGCATGGTGCTCAGTGCTTAGTACGTCTGCACTAAGTAAGTAGTTGTGTCCACATGGAATGATTTGTCTCATGAATGAAGAAATGGTTGTGTCTTCAGTACCGGGGAGGGGGTAATGGGGGAGGAAGGGGTGAGTGACTATCAGGTGTCTTACAGACTTGCACTCCTTGAAGCCTCTCCAGGAAGCTGTTCTTTTAAAAATGTGAAGGACATTTCAGATCAGCAAAATGAATTCTCTTAGGGTTCGTTGTTGTGGTTCGAACATTGATGGCTCTGTAAAAAGGCAAGGAAAGTACGATACCGGAATGTGTCCTGTGTTTTCTTTCCTCTGAATTTGTGGGGATTTTGACTTATCTGGCATGAGAAGAAGGGGCATGCGCTAAAGCTTGTTCAAATGTACATTTCAGGTTGCCTTGAAAGTGCCTTGAAAAGCATTTGGAATGTATCAAAGCTGAGGCTGGATTGTTGATGATAATATTTCCAGGGCTGGTGGTGATGATTATGACAGCACTTAGATGTAGGTGGGCGGTGTGGCTGCTGTGTCAGGAGGATGAATGGACTTGAGAAGAGGAAGGGAGAGACTCGAAGAACTCTCCCTTGCCATCCTGGTGTCTTCTCCCCTTTCTCTGTTTATGCGAATCCTTCCAACTTGGGCTTTTCAATATCGCTGGTACTCATTGATGCCTTCTCTACGTAAGGCAGAGCTGCTATGTTGACACTGCCAAGGCTGGAAGAGACCTTTGAGCCCCACTGGACCAACACCTTCATTTCACAGCTGTGGAAACTCAGGCCAGGGAGGTAAAGGGAATTATCCAGAGGGGAGGCAGGACCAGAACCCAGGCTCCCTGACCACCCGGTGCAGCCCATGGCTCTGCCTTCTCATGCCCCATAACTTCTAGGTGACTGTCCTCTCCCCTTCCCTTCCTTCTGACACACTCTACTTCAGTCAGTTCTATATCCAGAGCACATACTTCAAGTGCCAGGCACTCTTCCATTTGATCATTTTGTGTCATTTTGTCCTTGCAGCAACCCTGTGAGGTGGATGGCCTTACTCTCCCCCTTTCCACGTGTGGAAGCTGAGGCTTCCCCAGGCCACACAGCTGTGAAGCATGGAGCTAGGACTCAACTTGGAGCTGTTCAGACTCTTCAAACACTGTCCTAGTGCTGACCTTGCCCCTGGCTTCCCCACCTGTCTACACTCGCTGTGTGTCCTCTGACTCCTCTGCAGGTCTTCTCTAGGCCTCGCCCATTGGCTGTTGCCTAAAAACGCCCCTTGTTTTCCCATTTGGGCTTGTTAGTGCTGCTCCCTTTGCTGGATTAAACTCCTCATCCTCTCTCCTATTTTGTCTGGTTGAAATCTCTCCTTCCTGCCTATAGGCTCTGTGCGCTCTCTCTGATGGCATTACCTTCACTCGTTCAGCCAACATTCACTAGGCATCTTTGTGCTACTATGTGCTTTTCCCGGCTTGACATCAGGAACACAGAGGTGAGAGCACCTGCCATCCATCTAGTAGCTTTCTTTTGGTTAGGAAGACAAGCTAATAAAGACACCAACAAAGGGCAGTGGGCACATTGTGTTGGGTACCATTATGCTTGAGGGAGACAAAGGTGAGAATATTGGATTTGCGTCTTGGTGAATAGGAGAAGGAAGGATAGGGTGAGAGGAGGAATTACCCCAAAACCCCCAAAGGCTGTGCTTGTCATCTTCTGCTTGGCATTCTCAATATCTATATGTAACTTTCCTCAATCCTTCACTTATGTGTCAGCTCCTTAGTTGCTGTGACTAGGTTACGTCCATCCTTGTATCTATGGGAGCATCCTGCTACCCCCTAGCACTTAGGAATCCTTCAGAAAACATTTATTAAATTAAATTGAAAGCCTCCTATTCTTGCCCTCAAGGAACATAGTCGGAGAGATTGGAAAAAATGTGTGATAAGTTAAGCAACAATGGAAGATTCAGAGGGACAGTTCAGAGCAGTAGAAATGATGTGGCAGTGCAATTAATGCTTGTGGATTGTTGAATCCGAAAGTTGATGGGAAATCAGAGGTGTGAGTTTCCTTTAGCTGCTTAAACTTAATGGAGATAGGATTTGAGTTGGGTCCTTGGACACAGGATAATTAAAATCTGAATGGAAAAGTTAAAGGGAGCTAGAGGGGCCAGGGTAAGTTGACAAGTGCAGAAATATGTATTTTTGAGTTACAGAATAAGCCGGCTCGACTTTCTGTTCACAAGGAGTCAGAGATGAAGTTGACAAGCTAACTTGGGGCTGTGGGCTTTTGGAAGGCAGGATGACTTTTACTTAGGATGGTGTATTAAATGCTCTATTTTAGGAAGATGAATGTGGTAACAGCATTGGGGTCAGAGTGGAGTGGGGAGAGATGGAAGCTCGGAGGTCATCGAACAGGCTTTGGCACTAGTTCACATAGGAAGTTTTAAAGGCTACTGGGCTAGAGCTGTTAGGATAGTAGGATAGAAGCTGAGGGAAGCTTCTGAATTTTTCTCTGACCCCTCTCATTGGTTTTGGAGTCTGAGATGGTTTTCATAGCCCATTGGAAAGTGGCCTCATTGAAATGAAGTCTGCTTGTGACACTAGCACCAATTCTTAAAATAGCGCTTTCTCCTTGGTAGACTGAGCATGGGGATGGACCTTGGATGAAAATACACTCTCCAGAGCCTTTCTTATTGGGGGTTTGTCCAGATGAGCCCAGGGTTGTGGAATAACCTTTTTGCTAGCCTTGGATGACACCCAATAAGGAGTGTAATAGAGAAAATTCTTCTTTTCCTCCTGAGTGGTTCCTAAAGCAGCTGCAGAGAGCTGAGAGCAGGACGATTGGAGCCCTGACATCTGGGCTCCCAATTCACCTTAAAAGTGAAGCCTGTGCTGTGCTGCCCATGACTGGTGGTGTTTCTCAGCCCGAGGAGGGGCTCGCTGAGAGATTACAGTACACACTTTTCAGAATTGTGGAGTAAGCTGTTCTGGATAACAAAAATTTTCCAATAGGATAGTCCAATTTGATAGAGAGTCTTTATTTTTAATCTTTAAGAATAAGGGCTTTTCTGGAATGTTCTGGATATTGACCCTCACTGGCTCACTATCAGCCAAAGGGAAACATCCAGCTTTCTTATCAGGACACACAAAGCTAGTTAGGAACTTGTGCCAGCCTTTCTCTGAAGTCTCATCTTCTCTCACTTCTCATTTCGTGTGTCACCAATCCCTAACTCATTATTTTTCTTCCTTACTGGTTATTTTCCCCCAAACTTGCCAAGCTGAGCATATTCCTCTCCTTCTGCGTGATAAGCTCTTTCCCTCTTTATCTGCCTGGGACACTTCTGTTTCTCCTTCAGTACCCAGCTCAGGCAGTCCTTCCTCCAAGCTTTTCCTGATACTGGGTGCTGAATTGCATCTGTACCTTGTACTGGCTTCTGCTGCTGCCCTTTCTACACCATATTGCCAGTTCTTCAAGCTGACTGTGTTGCCAGAGAGTGGGAGCCTTTCAGTAAAGACTGCATGTTATGGCTCCGGAGAGTCCTCAGTGTTTTCCTGTATGCCTGGAATATGCTGTCTACCCGATATGTGGTGGTGATGGTGGTGATTTTGGATTTCATTGAATTTGCTGTCCAGACATAATGTAACCTTTTCTTGCTGAACTTTGATTATTACACTGTGCTACAGGGGCATACAGTGGGGGTGGGAGGGTATGAATTAGCGTCCCAAGGTATTCCTGAATCTAAAGAATGCATGCCCCCTAGCCAATGATAAGAATGGCAATGAGCCTTTCCTGGGACTCAGTGATGCCTTCAAGGAATGTGGTGGTAGAGGTGGAGGTGATGGTGGTGGTGGAGATGGAAGTAGTGGAGGTGGTAGTGATGGTGATGGAAGTGGTGGAGGTGGTCTTGGTGGAGATGGTAGTGGTGGAGGTGGTGGTGGTGGAGGTGATGGTGGTGGAGAGGGAAGTGGTGGAGAGGGAAGTGGTGGAGGTGGTGGTTGTGGAGTTGGAAGTAGTGGAGGTGGTGGTGATGGTGATGGAAGTGGTGGAGGTGGTGCTGGTGGAGATGAAAGTGGTGGAGGTGGTGGTAGTGGAGGTGGTGCTGGTGGAGAGGGAAGTGGTGGAGGTGGTCTTGGTGGAGATGGAAGTGGTGGAGGTGGTGGTGATGGAGATGGAAGTGGTGGAGGTGGTGGTGATGGAGATGGAAGTGGTGGAGGTGGTGCTGGTGGAGAGGGAAGTGGTGGAGGTGGTCTTGGTGGAGATGGAAGTGGTGGAGGTGGTGGTGGTGGAGATGGAAGTGGTGGAGGTGGTGCTGGTGGAGAGGGAAGTGGTGGAGGTGGTGGAAGAGGGGTCCTTGCCATCTTCCAGACTGAGGAATGTCTTCACACAAGCCCTCGAGGCTGAATATTGAAGTGTCTGTCTGTATCTGTGTGTGTGTGTGTTGGGGGGAGGAGGGTGGCTTGAAGACCCTTTGTATCTTTGATCACTCCCCCTTCTCTCTGTCTGTATAATGGACTACTGTGTTGTCACCACCCCTACCGCCACCCCTCTTCTATTTGCTGTCTTAACCCTCTGCTTCTCTCTGCTTTTTCCATTTTCTCAGGCCTTCAGCCTCTTCTTTCTTCTCTTCTTAGGCTTTTTAAACCCAGATGGAGAAGATCAGTCCTTGGGACTCGTCGTCAGATAATCCAAAGCACACCTTTCCTTGAGGTCATGGCAGGCCTTCCCCTCAAGTGTTGGATTCTTTCTGGTTACGCTGTTGGTACCTACATACTGGGGGAGCCTTTGACCATGGTTTCTAGGCTTCATACCGTTCCACATTCTTTAGAGACCAGTTGCAGAGTGGCAGTTAAAATTGAGAAATTGTCGGACAGTGATGGAGAGTGGCTAGGGAGGACTGGATGAATTTGTGCAGAAGCTCAGCCCCACGGCCCAAAGACTCTTCTCCGCATAACTGTGCATTTATATTAGAATATTTGTTATTGCCTCTAATATTTGTGGAGTCCATTTGGGTTTTTATTACACTGCCCTTGTAAGCCAGGCGTTGGTGCTGCATAAACAGGATTGCTTAGTGAGTCACAGAGGACTGATGGGTGAACCCTGGGCTTCTCAGAGGGTTGACATGATCCAGGCACTGGCAACACTTTGTGAACTTGCACTTGGCATGGGCGTTGGCTCCGTGGTTCAGGAAGCCCTGCTGCTTTTCCAGCGGTGGTCTGACTCTTTCTTTGGATCTTGCGCTGACAATTGCCTTGTTCTTCTCCTTGGATTTGTCCGTGACCAGTTGAAACAGCCCTTTTGAGCTCATTAAATCTGTGAATGTGTGTGTAATGCTTAGGACAGGCTTGGTACACAGAAGGCAGTCAATAAGTATTAGTGGTTGTCATTGTTTAGAGCTTCTCTACTTTTTCTCACCCTTCTCCCCTGTTACTTGCTCTTTACCCCTTGTGGTAGTCGTGCTTGGTTAAGTAAGAAAATAAACGGTTCCCGGGGATGAGGAGGGGGCCACAGACTTCCTCTTTTTAGGCCTGTCCAGAGGTCTCAGAAAGTGTGCAGAGGCTCTGAAGATAAAGGCAAACGCTTGCCCACTCATCACCTGAGGCCGTTTTTCAGGAGCTTTCTGTCTGCCTTACCCCTTTCTCTCATTGGGAATTTGGGCTCTGACAGGTAAGGGAGATGAGAGCCCGTGAATGGTACAGGAAAGGACTCTTTCTGAGCAAGTTGTGGTTAACAGTATTTAAAATAACAGTGACAGTAATAATGGTGGTAACAATTATGGCTACCATTTATGGAATGCTTCTTCTGTGCTTATGTGATGTGCTGTATGTTCTTTTGATCGTCACTATGACCCTCTGAGCTGCTCAGTTTCATTTTACGGGTGAGGAAACTGAGGTTCAGAGAGGTGGTTATTTGCCCAAGTGATAAAGCCAGAGAATGGAACCCAGTTCTCTCTCCAGAATATTTCCTCTTAATCTCTGTCTCATAATCCACTCCCCCCAGGTGTTTTGACACTGGGATATACATACCCCTGGGGATACATGAAGACGGTCCACGGAGTATGCAAGTGCAGATCGTTTTAAGGGAATCAATTTCCACATTTTCAACATCGCATACGGACCTTTCCTGGGAATTAGTTGGACTGGGACCACCCCTGCTAGGTCCAGGGTTCTTCCTCCCACCTTCCTCTTCACAGTCATCCTTCCCCATTTTAAAAAGATGTCTCTCTTACCCAACACTAATCTTACTGGGGTACTTTGCTCTGAGTATAAAAACCTCAAGGGGCACTAAACAGAGGAACTCTTTGAAATCGGTGTGTGGGAACCTTCTAATCAAGGCACTCCTGCAAGGCTGCCCCTTCCCCACTCTCTTTTCTGTTTAAAGTTGGTACTAGAATCAGGGCATTTGAGCCCCTTTCTCATGCTAAGGAAGGATACAAGATTTTCAGATCTTAAAAAATAACTTGCTCTTGAATTTTTGAAATGAATGATGGGCATCAGATTGTTAGATTCTGTTTAAAAATGTGATATGAAGGTTTTATTTTAAAATGTTAATGTTTACAATATGCTAGAAATTCTGTCCTTAGAAATGATTTAGTTTATGATGAAAACTTTACATGTCAGCCTAAAAATAGGCAAGACAGTACCAGTTGTTCAAAATTCAGAATTCAAAAAAAGCTTGAAGATCATTGTACTATACTGAAGTTTGGAGTGGGCAATTCTTAGCTGTGTTCTGCCACAGACCCTTATACACCTAAATTTATATATATTTATAGAATTTTGGGGGCATTGTTATCTCCTAAAGCTCATACATTGCACTCGTGATTAAGCACCCTTGAAATTATATGGGGTTTCAGTAAAATGTAAACGTACTTTCAATTTTGATGAAACTTTTAGATATGGAGCTTGACGTGTGATCATGTTTACCAGGGTGCCTCAGTGGCCCTGTGAGGACTTTTTCAGACATAAATGACGGGAACTCGATTCACACTGATGTTAAGCAAAACAAAATTGGACTTTATCTGCTCGAGGAACTGAAAAATAGAGAGAAGCGTCAGGCAGTGCTGGATCAGGTCCTCAAATGTCATCATGAGGTCATTGCTCTGTCTCCTGGCTCTGCTTTTCTCTGTGTTGGCGTCATTCTCAGGCAGAGTGTCCCCGTGGGATGGCAGTGATGGTCCTCCAGAGCCCCAGGCTTACATCCTACCCATCTCACCACTGCAGCTAAGGGAGAACATCTTTTTTCCAATAGCTCTGCTAAAAGTCCTGGTCATGTTGTGGTTAGAAGGGCCGAGATCACCTCCCTGGAGCTGGTCGGGGAGAAGAGATCAGTTCTTTTGAATTGCTTGGAGAGTGGGGACGAGGTGGTACCCGAAGAGAAGATGGGCAAACAGAAAACCCCCAGTGTTCTGCAGGAGGATGAACCTGAAGGTCTTGCAGTCATAGCAAACAGACTACAGGTCTCTTCTCTAAAACCCTTTTATTCTCCTGGGTGTGCTTCCTTACACACACCAGCAGCCAGCACTTTCACGGTAAGGACACCCATCTTCCCATTGACACAACCACATTAGTGATACTTTCTGTTTCCTGCTTTGGCTAATTCCAAGACTTTTAAGGAAATGCCAAAAAAGTCCCTGACTTAGTGTGCTTTGTGATTTCTTTTTTAAAAAAAGACCATTAGTTATGTGATTAGAAAAAAAAGAAATTAAAATTATGGACTTCCATCTCTGTTAGTTTGCTCCAGCTGCCGTAACAAAGGACCACACGCTGGACGGTTTAGACAACAGAAATTAATTTTCTCAGCGTTCTGGAGGCTGGAAGTCCCAGATCAAGGTGTCAGCAGGGTTCTTTCTTCTGATGCCCCTCTCCTTGGCTTGTAGATGGCGGTCTCCTCCCTGGGTCTTCACGTGGTCATCCCTCTGTGTGTGTCTGCGTCCTTATCTCCTCTTCTTCTTAGGACATCAGTCACATTGGATTAGGGCCCACCCTACTGACCTCATTTAACGTTAACCATCTCTTTAAAGACCCTCTCAGGGCTGGCTCCGTGGCCGAGTGGTTAAGTTCGCGTGCTCCACTGCGGCGGCCCAGAGTTCGGATCCTGGGCGCGGACATGGCACCGCTCGTCAGGCCGCGTTGAGGCAGTGTCCCACATCCCACAACTAGAAGGGCATGCAACTAAGATATACAACTGTGTACAGGGGGCGTTTGGGGAGATAAAGCAGGAAAAAAAAAAAGATTGGCAACAGTTGTTAGCCCAGGTGCCAATCTTTAGGGGAAAAAAAAAAAAGATCCTCTCTCCAAATTCAGTCACCTTCTGGGGTACTGAGGGCTTAGGACTTCACCATATAAATTTTGGAGGGGACACAATTCAGCCTGTAACACCGTCTGTTTTAATGCTGCGAATGAGTTATATTTTGAAAAATAATATTAAAGTACGTACATTGTTTAAAACACAAATTAGTAACAGATTCACTTATGCAAATGAAAACTAACCATTTCAAATGCAAACTAACCATTTCCGGGATGGTAAGTTTGATGCAGCCAACCCCGGTGGTCTAGTGGTCAGAATTCGGTGTTCTCACCAACGCAACCTGGGTTTGCTGCCTGGTCAGGGAACCGCACCACCCGTCGTCTGTTGGTTGTCATACTGTGGTGGCTGCGTGTTGCTGTGATGCTGAAAGCTATGCCCCCAGTATTTCAAATACCAGCAGGGTCACCCATGGTGGACTGGTTTCAGCAGAGCTTCCAGACTAAGACAGACTAGGAAGAAGGTCCTGGCTGCCCACTTCTGAAAAAATTGGCCATGAAAACCCTGTGAATAGCAGCAGAGCATGGTCTGATGTAGCGGCGGAAGGTGAGAGGGTGGTGCAGAAAGACTGGGCAGGGTTCCGCTCTGCTTACACAGGGGTGCTAGGAGTCAGAATCGACTCCACGGCACTAACAACAACATTTTGACACAGAGTTTGTTATTTGGGCACACTTTTTCCTTTGCTAGCAGTAGAGAGAAGGCAAAGTGTAGACATAGCTGGTTGTGGGTTTGCCAAAAATGCTTGGGATCAGATGGTGGGAATCTGGACCTCTCACCTCCTTAAGCTCAGTGTTGCTACTGAGTGTTGAAGTAACAACTTCCCTGAAATACCCTGAGGGTGGACGTTGGTTGTGAAATGAGTTTGAGGACTTTTTCGGGCACTGGGGTAGGAGGCTGCCCCAAGGCAGGATTCTTACACTGAGACTGGCAGTGTGTGTGTTAAAGCTGCCTGCTTACTCTTTCCACTGGAGCAGTGGGTTATCTGGCTAAGAGCTCTGCTGGGCTCTCCTTGTGCCATGGCTGGTGTGTGTGAAAAAGAATCTCATCATCCTACTTTTTGTGTCTTAGGGACCAAAGTTTGTAAGTGTGACGTTTTATGAGTTGATTTGACCCAAGTCCCAAAAGGGCCCGTGTTAGAGCTCTTCTTCTTTAAGCTCTGCAGATGACAGGCATGTCCATGATTCTGCTCTGCCTGAGTGGTTGTCATTGTTTTCATTCTTGCGTTAATTACTGTTTTAATGTGGCTTGTGCGGTCATTGTCTGGTCTGTTGATGTTTGTAATGTAACATCACAGCTGAAAAGATGTGGGGAGGAGGTAGCAAGTTGTCAAGTTGTGGTCTTCTCATGTAAAAAACCAAAAATCTCCCATCAAATTGTGCTTACTTACAATCCAGAAATTTCCATACTTAATGCTTTGGAAAGCTGTTGGCTGCAGGATGTGGCTAAAGTGCACGTATGTTACCTGGGAGGAGGATGAAATCTTGGAAAATGCACCCACATGTTACCACCCCTTCATTTGCCAGTGTGGATTGTGGTAACTAATTTGGACGCTGTCTGTATTGAAAGCAGGTGACAGTCTCTAAGAGCATAGGACCTAGGAGCTAGAAGTTTCGAGAGAGCACAGGTCATTGTTACTTGCATATTTTTGCTAGCTTACCTGGGGTAAGGTGCTTTACCTTCCCTATGTTAGTTTCCTGTGGCTGCTGTAACAAACTTCCATAAACTTGGTGGTTTAAAACAACAAGAAGGTACAGTTCTAGGGGCTAGAAGTCCAAAACCAAGCTGTCTCCAGGTATCAGCAGGTCCGTGTTCTCTCTGACAATTCTGAGAGAGAATCCTTTCCCCTTCTAACTTCCGGCGTTTGCTGGCAATCTTTGGCGATCCTTGGCTTGTAGATGCGTCACCCCAGTCTTATGGCAGTCTGCTCCCTGTGTGTCTTCACATTGTCTTCCCTCTGTGCGTGTTTCTCTGTCCAAATTTGCCATTTATAAGGACACCAGTCATATTGCCTTAAGGCCACCACCCATCCTAATGACCTCATTTTACCTTGCATCCTCTGAAATGACCCTATGTTCAAAGAAGGTCCTATTCTGAGGTCCTGGGGGTTAGGACCTGGACATGTCTTTCTAGGGGGACACAATTCAATCCATGACTCTTTGAGCTTTAGTTTTCCTCCTTAAAAGGTCCATCACCTGTTCCCACCCTCAAATAAGAATCAAACATAACCTTGTGAGAGTCATATATCCCCTGGGTGATGGCAGAATGCCCTGGGGGACGTTAGATGTCTCTTACTCCCATAAGGTGGTATCTCATGAGCATTTGGATCTGACACATGACATGTCCTGTGCGATTTTCCAATGAAAAGTCCTTTGGGAAGTATGAACTTTTGACCAGAGCTGTGTGTTCAGTGGAAACGTGGAGCACGTTGGCAGCAGACTTGCAAGGGGCCGAGGGTAGCTGTGCCCCCTTGGAGTCAACTTGCAGCGTCGCCTGCCGCCTCCTGACTTGCTGGCCACTCGCTGCTGCCTTGCGTTACCATTTGGATGTAAATCTTGAGATCTCTGTCCCAGCTCTTGAATCTTTCATGGAGAGCATGGGAATCGGTGGTAGTTTTATTGGTTTGTTTTCATGAGTCGTATTTTGATATTCAAAAGAGGTTCGCTGGGGCAGAGGCTAAGAATGTTTTCCGAATGCATTCCTCTTTTGCCTTCTCCTATTAACTTGCAATGGTAAGAAAGAAAGCTACAAAACAAATAAACCAAAAACAACCCTCAAAACTCTCATGCCGACATTGAAAGGATTTGAGGCTTTACCTTCCCTTTATATACAGCATAGTGTATATATTGCTCTCTGAATATATATACATCTAGATGTTTTCTTTGAGATGCTCAAAGCTCTGCAGAAATCTCACTTCTTTGTTAAATAGACATTAGCACTATTCCTATCCAGTGGCTCAGAGTTTCCAAAGCTTGTAGGTCTCTAATGTTGCTTTGCTCCGCTTCCTTCTTTTCTTCACTCATTCTGTGAACACGCAGTTGTTGATCATCTGCTGTGCACCAGGCACTGTGCTGGGCCCTGGGGTGAGAACAAGACAAAGCCCCTGCTTGCATGGAGCTCTCATTCTGGATGGCCTGGTTCATTGTGACCGGCTTAGGTTGTCTCTTCATTCTCAGTCCTGTTTATAGGCAAAGCTACCTCCTTTGCCACTTGCCACCTGCATTCTAGACTAAAAGCTACCATGTATCTAGCTCCAGTTGGTATTTATTGGGTTGTTACACCAAATTTTGCAAAGCCAGGGGCGTCGCAGGGTTAGAAGGAATCTTCTTTATTCCACTCCCAGGAAGCTGCTCAGTGGGCTTTGATGATCTGTGAAACCCAGCTCCATTTGTAACACAGGAGAGCTTGTAACTTTTTTGCCTTTTCTGAATTTGAGTCCTTTATAGAGTATTTTGAGAGTTGGGCACCGTCGGGCGGGTTTTATGTCAGCGCCTCTCAGATGGGCGATGAAGTTCTGGGATCAATTTTGTTATATGGCTGCCTCCGTAGTGCCATACTTGGAAGCATTACATCGCAAGAAGTGTTCTTTTCATGGCGAGATTTAGATGCAGTAATTGAAATGGGAATGCCTGAAAGGACTACTGATGTCTCCACGCTGCATGCAAGAGTCGACAGCCATCTTGCAGAAGAGCGAAGGGAATTTGTTTCCTTGTTCACTTCTGATGGGGAAAATGTAAATGGCTCCTGCTGTGGGGATCTGCCCAGCACATTCTGTCCTTAAGTCTGTATCCTTCCTTCCACTTCCAGATGGATAAAATCGGGAGAGGACTTGTTTACAGTATTTACAATGAGCTGTCCTGGAAAAGAACTTCTCAGGGAATGAGGAGGCGAGAAGGAAGGTTTCTACATGGATGGGAGAAGAAGGAACTGGTGCAAGATGTCTTGGACAATTGCATAGTGGGTTGGTTTCATCTTAAGATGAATCTTAGATAATGATCATAGTGAGAGAGAGGAGGAAATATAAGTAGTATTATCTGGCTTAAAGTTCTTCATACTCCCTCTGTATCTTATAGAAATGCATAATCTTTAGAGCTCCAAAGAAGCATGTGGACCAACTGGTTTATTTGGCAGGTGGGGACACTTCAGTCTAGGAGGTCAAAGGACCTATCCAAGGTCCCACCAACTTAATGGTGAAACCCAGGCCTCCTGACTTTCAGCCTCTTGCTGTCTCCTTCCAGCACAGGCTGCCTTCCACACTGATTCACTGGCTCTTTGAGCATAACTAAAGCTGTTTTTGGGCATGCAGGCCCCCCAAAGAGATGGCATGGCCCTCCTAGTGATGGTTGGGTACCTGTTCTTTTGCTACAGCCCTGGCCACATTGATGCTGGAAGGAATGACACGGCTGGGTCTTTTTTTTTTAAAGCAGGGTCTCATTGCTACAATTATTGAATGTATCTTTTAAAGATGAATATAAAACAGCTACCCTCCCAAGCAAATCATAAAACAAATTATGCCCTTGCCACCCAGAAGTACAGAGAATCAGCAGGCTCTTCGTGGCACAGAGAGTAATGGCTGCAATATTAAAACAATGATGGGAAAACCAGGGTCCAATAGCTGAAAGGCAGGGAGCAAAACAGCCCCGTAATCCCCCGGGGATAATGGGTCTCAGCGACAGGTCCCTGTGATTTATTGTGCTTAATGTACTTATTTTTATTTGTCCCCTTCAACACGCAGCTTTGTCACTGAAGAGATTTGATAATGGCCTGTTGGCAGTCACTTAGACTCCATAATAAAGCGCCACATTTTGGGCTGTCTGGAGATTCACTGGCTTCATTGGCATTGCCCCTCCATGTCCCCCTCACTGGCTGCGATGGGATGGAGCGAGATAAGGGCTTCTTTGCCACTCTGGTGTATTCCCATCGTGCCACCTGTCCCGACTCCTGCCACAGAGCCAGGCTTGCTCAGTGGCTGTCCAGACCCGTCCTGCCTCCCTCTTTCATCTTGTGCTACTTTGGGACAGCAGGAAGGAGCCCCCTTATTCTGCCTGTAATAATAGATCCCCGGGACTTTGTTTTCATGAACCACCAATGAGAGTTTACTGCTTGCAGCTTTTTGGGTAAGCAAAGATAAAAGTGGAGGACCGGGTGTGCGAGGTTTTCGGAAGGAATGGGCTTGATTGAAAGGCTGTTGCGAGTTCGGTTGGTGGCCGCCAGCCGCTTCACAAGGAAAGGTGTGTCTCCTTCAACTGTTGTGAGTGATTCAGCCTGAGGTTTCCATTTCAGCCTCTTCCCTGCATTTTGGAGAAGGGAGCTCCTCAAAGAACGGGCCGCCTTCTTGCAAAACTAACCCTAACCTGCTAAGGTTTAGGCAGAGAGCTCCAGGAAGCAAAAGGCAGGCAGAGGTGGCCAGAAAAGAGGTTCGCAATCTTTTCTAATCCTGATTTCCCCCCCTCCTTGAGGACCTCTCCTGGTGCTCTACCATCAGGTCTGGTCAGCCGGGCAGGTGCTCTGCTGTGTTGCATCTCCCGCTTGGCCCCTCGGTCACTGCTGGGCTGTTGCTTTCACTGTGAGCTTTTCTGAATACTGAGAGAGAACAAGGAAGTATCTAATTACAGAAAACTCAAGCAGCGTAATAGAAAAAGACTCCTTTAAATGCAGTGATCAGCAAAAGTCAGGAGCACACTAGGGGTGGGGAAGAGGATGTGGTCAGTGTCCCTGGGCCCCTGTAAGTGGGGAACTGCAAACAGTGTTATGTCTGCATATTCCAAGGTGACAGCATCCTTGAGGGAGAGGTGGTGCTGACAATGTTGCCTTGCTCTCGGGTACTTGGTTACTCTTCACTCTCCCTCTGCCTCTGTCCAAAGTCTTAACAGGTTCCCAAACCACTCTGCCTGCATATAGGTACACAAAGGCCTCAACAGTGTGGCACCATATGATCCATCAGTTCCACTTCTGGGTATGTACCCAGAAGAATCGAAAGCAGGGACTTGAATAGATTTTTGTACACCCAGGTTTATGATAGCATTATTCACAACAGCCAAAAGGTGAACGGGACTCAAGTGTCCTTCAACGGATGACTGGAAAAACAATGTGGTACATCCATACAATGGAATATTATTCAACCTTAAAAAGGAAGGAAAATCTGACACATGCTACAATATGGATGAACTTGAAGACATTATACTAAGAGAAATAATTTAGTCACAAGTGGACAAATACTTATGATTCCACTTATGTGTGGTACCTAGAATAGTCAAATTCATCGAGACAGAAAGTAGAACGGTGGTCGCCGGGGTCCAGCGAGAGACGGGGAATGAGGAGTTAGCTTAATGGTGCTGAGTTTTAGTTTGGGAAGATGAAAAAGTTCTAGACGTGACTGTGATGGTTGCACAACAGTGGGAATGTACTTAATTTCACTGAAATGTACACTTAAAAATGGTTGAAATGGTAAATTTTGTTATGTATATTTTACCACATTGAATAAAAGTGGTCCCCTGTGATCCCCCCCTCCTGATGTTCAGGCTCTTGTATGATCCCCTCCAGTTGGTGGGAGGGGGCATTGTGATTTGCTGTAACCAATAGAGTATAGCAGAGGCGACAGGAGGTCACTCCCGTGGTTACGTTTGCTGGCTGACTTGCAGTAGAGGGTCTCCTTGCTGGCTTGATGACGTCATCAAGCTGAGGAAGCCCATGTGGCAGGGAGCGGTGGGTGACCACCAGCTGGCTGACAGCAAGGAGGTGTCCTCCAGCACAAGGAAACAAATTCTGCCAGCACCCGTGTGGGCTTACCGGTGGGTTCTCCCCCAGAGCCACCACATGAGGACACTACTGGGGACACCTTGACTGCAGCTGTGTGAGTCTTTAAACCAACGACCCAGCCATGCCATGGCCAGACTCCTGAGCCTGAGCGTGAGATGATAAATGTGTGCTGTTTCGAATTGCCAACTTGGTGGGAATAACCAATATAGAGACTTGTCTGAATTTATTCCATCCTAGTTTTCCACCCTGCTCACCTCAGACCTCCATCTTTGCTTCTTGTCCACTGGAAGTGTGTGGATGGCCTGTTTTTCTGTTTTCTCTTTATGCTCAAATACCTTCATTGTTAGGGCCACTTCATCTTTCCGGTTTCTTCCTACTCTCTTCTGGTTTCTGCTTGAGGGGTGTGTCCCATCCCCTGTTGGCAGGAAGAAGGGTAGTTTTTATTTTTTAGTGCAAATGACTGATATTGCCAGAGACACAGGGTACCAACTCCACCTACCTCTGTGCAGGTGAGCTCTCCTCCATCCCTCACCTGCTGGCCCCCTGGCAGTGGCTTAATCCCGTGCCCTGCCTCAGTTACAGTGCTCACTACACAAAATACAGGTAATCAGATTTTCTGGTGTGGCTTTAGTTTCAAATATTCCAGTCCCTTGGTTGTCCTCATAAACCACGAAACTCTCCCAAATATTGTTTTGGTATATAAACTCTTTTTGGACTGGCTTCCTTAGAATGAATTACTAAGAGCCACTGTCATTTTTGGGCATCTGCTGTATGTCACACACTTGATTAATGATCCTCATTGTGTCTTCCATCATCCCCAGTGAGGTGGATGTCATGGTGCCTGACTTACAGAGGAGCACACCGAGATGCAGTGGGTTCATTGTCTTGTCCAAGGTTACTTGGAGCTTGCGTGTGTCTACACCAGGATTAGAACTCCTGAACTGTCCTCTAGCTTGTCTGGGCTCACTGCCTCAGAAGAGTACAGGGGTGTTTCTGCCAGGCCCTGTGCCCCAGTTTTGCTTGGAAAGTAGAGTTGCTGCACACAGTCCACCTGAAGTTTCTCATACTTCCTTTCCGATGGACCACAGAAGGACGTTGTGGAGTAAGGGCACAGCTGAAACCTCAAGTTGAAATAGGGAGGGAGCCCAGGTGGTCAGCAATAGAGGTTCCAGCCCTGGTGGGGACGGTGAGGGGTCCAAAGTGGTGCTCAGCCCTGGCTGTATGTTAGAATCATCTGGGACGCTTTACTGTCTACTGATGCCTGGGCCCCGCCCCCAGAAATATTGATTCAACTGGTTTGAGGTGCATCTGGGGCACTAGGATCAAAACTCCCCAGGAGATTAACATATGCAGCCAAAGAGGGCCTCCACATGGCGGGAACAGATGGAGCAGACAGAGAGGCTAAGGATGGGGGCATGGTCCCGACCACTAATGCAATTCCCCCTCCCCATTTAGAGGCAGACCCTGTGTGCATGTAGCCTTAGACTCACAGAGTCCAGGCCCACAGGACTGGCTTCCAGGAGCCCAGTTTGGTGACCCAGTGAGGCACGCTCATATGGATTTGATAGATTCCTGCATCTTCAGTGCCATCAACTCAACCACTCAGCACACAGTGAAAAGGATAGAGGGGTTGAGATACCCACCCAAAAGGCCTTAATAAGTCAGCTGTTAGTGTCTGCACAGACTATTGTCATTGCTTAGAGTTAGTGGTTAAATCTAGGGTTTGTGGTTTTCCCTTGTCACTTGAGTACCTCTTGATGAGAGGTACTGAATTGCAAATGCCTCGTGGGTAGGGGCCCTATATCTGTGTCTGCTGGAGTGAATGACGTGGTAATTTACCTGTCATGGGTGCTTTGTACAGCTGCATTTGGTGATTGAGCTAAACAGTTTTTGAAAGTTGAAGCACAGAGAACCTAAGATCACTAAGGGAAGTGAAAAACTTGTTGATTTTCACCTTATTTAAATTTATAGCTCTGTTCATTCCACCCGCTGCCTTCCTTGGCTAGCTCTGTTTTTTCCTGTAGCATCACCGGTCATTAATACGCTGTGTAATTTACTTGAATGTAAACTGATGATGGCTGGAGTTTCTCTCTCCTTATGTCTTACACATAGAAGGCTCTCAAAAAATATTTGTTGAGTGAATGAACAAATGGGGGCTTGTAGCTGGTGTCAGTGGATCCAGAGGGGGAAATGCACTAATCTAAGACTTACGTCTTTGGTTGAGCTCTTGGAGGAAACTCAGGCCTTCCCGGAACAGGAGGAACGGAGAACTATGGGTTAATTTTATTTTATCTACTTTCCTGGAGCGGTTCTCTTCTTTCTCAATTAAAACATATTTTTTTTAGCAGTTACCTTGTAATGGAAAATGACACCTCTGCCGGCTTTAGTCTTTTATGTCTTCCGAACCGAGCCCTTTCCCCTGCTGTGGCTTCAATAATGCATCATTTCATAAGTTCACGGACGGTAATGTGCTTCTGCTGAAGCTCGAGTCTCAGCGAGGTAGTTGAATGAAAATTAACCACCGTAGGTGTGATTCAGTCACCTCTTCACCTTCTCCCTTTTGTCCCCTCCCTCATCCCATGTATGCAAAACAGGGACGCGCTTTCCTTCTTTTAGTGCGAAGGCCTGATGCGTGTGTGCACATGGGCTCCCATGTGTGAACGGATAACTTGATTTATCTCACAATCAGAGATCCATGAAAAAATAACAACGCATGCATACATGTTTTTGAAATTCTGCCTCTCCAGCTAAAGTACAGTGGAGTCTGGGGAGCTGTAGCAAACTAATATTTAACGAGAGTGTTGCTATTGTACTAGATTCAGCACTCATGGTGGCTGCTGGTAAATTGTCACGTGTCTTGATAAGCCTCTAAAATTTACTCAGTATTCCTCCAGTCCGTCTGGGCCTGAGGATTATTTCATGTGTATGGGGCACCTGGGTGGTGGATGTGATTCACTCTTTGCATTAATGGCCCCAATTCTTCATGCCTTTCTGAATTCCTTCCCAAAGATCATAGTCTATTTCCGCAATTTTTAACTTTGGGTTCAACTGTGGGACTTACTTTGATCTGAAGGATGAGCCAGAGGTGATGCTGTGCTAGTTCTGAGCCTGGGCCGGAGAAGACCTTGAGTGTTTCCGCTTTCTTTGCTGCCTCTTTGCCTTTGCTGCGAGAGCAGCATGCCCCGCAGCCTCCTGCTCTGAGGAGAGGAGCAGGATGAGAGACACGTGGAGCAGAGCCATCCAGTGACCTGTGAGTCTTCATTGAGAAACCAAGCCCACACCAGAGCAGCTGAGTCCCAGCTGACCTGCCGAAGCAGTGAAATAGATGATCGTTGATGATGAGTGAATAAATGAGTGAAAACAGATGATCGTTGCCTCAAGACACTGCTTTTTGGGATGGTTTGTTAGGCGGCAGTATTAGTATGCAACAGATGGTTGATACAGTGGGATATTAATATGACTCAGACGTGGATCCCGTTTGAAAGAAGTCTTGGTGATGGTGGTAAGAGGGCCTGGAGAAGATCATTAGCTCATACAGAGTAGAGAAAGCGCTGGGTGCCCTGAGAAAGGACTCAGTAAGGGGAGTGTAAGGCGGGAGTCTGCTGGGTGAGTGATCAGAGAAGGCCTCGTGGAGGGGTGGCCTTTGGCAAAGGCGTTTTTAAGACAATGAGATCAAAGTTCAGAATAGAGGAGCATTGACTAGGTTTCTGAGTTTAAAATATCTGATGTTTCAAAATTGATTTCTCATCAAAGCCAATGCACTAATGCCAATTTCCTATTAAAGGTGTAATGATTTTGCTTTTACTGTACCAAAAAAGGATTCTTAAGACTTCAAGCTAGGTTAGTGTCAGAGAGCAGCATCCCCTTTTGATAACAGCCAACATTTACAATGCTTATCACCAAGAATTACCAACTTGTGTTTGGTGTACCTACTGAGTGCCAGGGATGTGCTTGCTCAGCATTTTATAGGCATGTAGTCCTCATCAGCACCTTAAGAGATAGTAATAGATACTCATGTTGTTTCCATTTTCCAGTTAAATTAACCAAGCCAGAGAGGGCAGGTTACTTGCTAAAAGCCATCTAGTAACATCGGAGTCTCATTCTGCTCCTTGCACCTCTCCCTCCCGTTGGCCTGACATCCTCTCCATTAATTTTTGTATCACTAGCATATCTCAGGGTGCTTTGTACATAGGACATGCTCAAAAGAAAGGAAGATATGAATAAATCTATTAAAAAGGAAATAAGGGCTTCATCTCCGTCCATATGGCAGGCATAACCTGATAAAGAGACAGATTCCTGGACCGATTCTTATAAAACCCGTGAGGCGAGGTCAGTGGTGGAGGTATTGGAAATATTTCTAAGAATTTGGCAGAGCACAGAGAGCATGTCCTTGATATAACCTAGAAAGATAATACCTTCTGGAAGTGGTGAACCCTGAAATGAGGAGTCTGAATTAGAGAAGGGAGAGCAAAGGTCTTGCCTGCAGAGGAGATGGGAGTTGATGGAAACCATAGCTTCTGGGACATGGTAGGTGCACGGTTATAAATGTCTATTGTTCTGACCTGTTGGGTGAGGGAGGCGCTGGCGGGGATCCTTCTGAGCCTCTGTTACCAGTAAAGCTATGAAGATGTGTCTCTCGGCAAGCTGACGACCTCTCTGTTTCCACCTTCCCTAGTGCTTGTCGCTCCAGGGAAACTGAGGCAGTACAATAAAAGGAATTGTGACCTGCTTTGTCCTAAACAACTGGTTGCCTAATAAGGCTGGCTTATCAACGAGATAATGATCTTCTCGAATAGACCTGGGAATTCTTCAGATATAAAATTAGTTTGAAATAGCCTGTAGTAGCCCAAACCTCTAGGTTTTTGAAAGTATTTACTGATGACTCTCAACTTGACGCAAATCTGAATCCAACCTCCAGCGTTTACCTGTGAGATTCTGGTCCAGTTCCTTAACAGCTTTCTGAGCCTCAATTTCTTTATCTGTGAAATAAGGATAAAATCCACATTCTGGAGTTGTACAGATTAATTAAAAAAACAGATAGTTTTGTTGTTTTTTAACGCTGTGTGTTATTTAACGCTTTTTAACTTCTCTATGAATGGATTCATTTGACATTTTAAGTCCTCACAAAAAAACCGCTTGATGGGATAAACACAATGATGACACCCACTTTACAAATGGAGTTTGACAACTTGCTCAGACTACAGGGCTAGTTAGGGGAGAAGCTAGGATGTGAACTCGTGCCCTCTGCTGTACTTAACTGTGTGCCTCGCACACAGCAGGCATCCGCTGATCTTTGTTTCCCATCCCCTTCTCTTCAGAGTTGACCACCATTGTTCTCTCCCATCCTGCGGAACCAGTGGGTCTGCAGGGCTGGGAAGGCTTATCAGCCTGGTTCCCAGCTCGCCAGCTTCCCGGGCACATGGGGGCTTCCCTTTCAGCCCTGATGTGGCTGGTAATCTGCCTGTGTGTTTATCATCTGTTTATCCTGTGAGAGTGCCCACTTCACCAGGGGCAGGGACCATGTCTGGACCACACTGTCTTTCTGGCACCGAGCTTAGTACCTTTGCCACCTGGAACACTCAGTAAATTTCAAATGAATGAATATATTTCTGTTCATTTCTCTCCTATCCTCTCGTCCCTGGAGACCACTCTCCACTCAAGACCCAATTCAAATGATCCTACCCGCTTGTGGCGAAACTAGCAGCTTTTGCCTGTCTGTTAGGCTGGCATTTTATGCAGGTGCCTCTGTGAGTGTTGGTGGGGTCTCCGTTCCTCCTGCTGGTGTGTCCCTGTGGGACCCTTAGCAAACACCAGGCTCAGAGCCCACCGCCTCTCTGCGTCGATTGTTCTCCATAAACGGTGCTGACATGAGTGGATTGAACAGAGGCCCTGTTTGGGAAGAGTCTGACCTCCACCTCCGCTGGAACTTCAGAGGGGACCAAGGAAAAAAAGTTTATTTCAGGAAACCATTTTGCAGAATTTCCAAACATATATTATTCCAGCTCCAACATCTCAAACTTATGAATGGAGGGACTCCAAAGGATACGTTTTCTTTTCTGCCGTTGAAAGAGATGTCACAAATGGCGCTAAGGAACGCTGGTCGATACACAGAAGTCGGCCTGGCCTGGACCTTTGCCATGAAAATCGTCAGACGGCTATGCTTGCAAACCTGACAATTAAAACAGGAAGACGATATAATTGAATAAGATTCTTTTTCATTTATATTGAATGAAGGGGCTTGAGGAAAAGCTCATGTAATTAAAAGGCGAGCCATGGCACTTCTGAAGGAAGCTCGGTAAGAATTTCAGAGGCCATTGGCACCTGTTGTTTACTGTGCTGAACTGCGTGTCAAAGGATAGGGTTTGCTTTCGGGGAACGAGGTGGGGTCCTGCGTGAAGCTCAGTTTTAGTGGCGAGCAGACTTCACTTTAAATTAGGCCCTTGAGTAAGTGCGCGACTGACTTTAAGCTACTGAAAATGCCACCGGTTTCCTCATCTCTAAAATGGGTGAAATTTTTTACAAGACTGTTGTATGGTGTGAGGATATATTTGAAGGTGCTTTATGGGTGGGAGGGGCTCAGTAAATGTTAGCCCCTTCCTCGCCCCCATCTGTGATCACAAGCCAAGCGGTGCCATGTCTGCACCCGGGATCCAAACTGGTGAACCCTGGGCTGCTGAAGCAGAACGTGCACACTTAACTGCTGCGCCACGGGGCCAGCCTCTGAGACATTTTTTAAATTAATTTTATTTTCCTTTAAATTTTTTCAATTGACTTTTTTTTTTTTTTTTTTTTTGGTGAGGAAGATTAGCCCTGAGCTAACATCTGTTGCCAATCTTCCTCTTTTTATTTGAGGAAGATTGTCTGTGAGCTAACATCTGTGCCACTCTTTATTATTTTGTATATGGGATGCCACCACAGCATGGCTTGATGAACGGTGTGTAGGTCCACGCCCAGGATCTGAACCAGTGAACCCCAGGCCACTGAAGCAGAATGCATAAACTTAACTACTGTGCCACTGACCGGCCCTGACATTTTGATGTCATCTCAGATTAACATAATTTGTCATCTCATGCCCTCATATGACTGGATACGGGTCCTGGATTTGCACCAGTGAGTTGTTGCTTTGGCACCAAGAGGTACGTCCTCAGTTGAGGACGGCTGATGAAGGGGGGACGAGAGGGCTCAGTGTGTGAAGGGGGCATCCAGGTGGTTCCACAGTCTTTCCAGCATTAGGAAGGCACAAGGCTGGGGGCACCAGCCTCAGAAGGCCCTGGCTAACCTGAGCAGAGCGAGCCATCCTCCCTCAGGAGAGTGGCAGCTTACGTTGGGGGGAAATAGCATCAACTATCACATTAAGTTAATTTCAACTTGTTTTGCTGTTGAACCTGGGGAAAAAAAGGTACCTTGTAAGTTTGTTTTGCTGTCAAGGGTGTTTTAGAGCCACAAGTCCTGCACGTGCCCCTCGTTTGATGCTCATGCTCTTCTCTTGGCTTGGAGTTCTGTTCTCTCCTTCGCCGCTCCCGTCCTGAATAACTTCTGCTCGCCCCTCGCTCTCAGTTTACGTACCGCTTCCTCAGCCTTTCCTCACCACCTTGCCCAGGTCACAACTTGCCTCTGCACTTTTAAAGACCTTTGGGGCAATTTTCCCAGTTGATTTTTACAGCTTCCGTGGGCTGTTTTGGTTCATTTCTCTGTTTGGTTAATAGCTAGACTGGAAGCTTCCCTCACAGGGAGTGTGTTTGTTATTGTCCTCACCCTGTAACCTGCAGGGCTTAGCACTCAAGAGATATATATTTAAATAGCTTTTTTTATTTTAACATTTTACTTTTATGGGGGTGGGGGGCCGGGCAGAGATTAACCCTGAACTAACATCTGCTGCCAACCCTCCTCTTTTTGCTGAGGAAGATTGGTCCTGAGCTAACATCTCTGCCCGTCTTCCTCTACTTTGTATATGGGACGCCTGCCACAGCATGGCTTGATAAACGGTGGGTCGGTCCGCACCCAGGATCCTAACTGGCAAACCCCGGGCCGCCAAAGCGGAACATGCGAACTTAACTGCTGCCCACTGTGCTGGCCCCCACATTTTACATTTTTTAATGCTTAAATAACATTGGAGTAAAAACGATTTAAGCCCAAACTAGGGTTCCCTGCTAACTTCTTTTCTATACAGGTGGTCGCTGGTCACTCCAGGTCAGGGAACATTGTGTAGGAGGGATGGCCTTGGGGGAATGACCGAGCTCCGGGGTGAAGGAAAGCCCAAAGTAGGAATATACTGGGTCGACGTGTCCTTGCTGAGCACCAGGGGGAGGACGGTCCTGGACCAGCATCCAGTGGATCCAGGAAGAGAGACCACCTGCAACTCACCTTGGCTACTTCCTTACCTGAGATGCTGATCGGGGGAGTTTGTAATTCAGGGCCTCCATTTCTGGCTTTGGTGTCTCCTGAAAGGTCAGTGTAAGGGCTGCGTTGGTCTTTTATGATGTTGGGACACTTGAGCGGGAGGTGAGGAGGAAGCTGTAGCTCAGGGGAACCCCCCTGAACCCCCACCTCCGAAGGTGAACTGAGCTGTTGACACCTAAAGCCCCGCCTCTTTATGGGCATTACTCACTAGATTTCATCGTAATTGTGACTTTGTTTTGACAGCCTTTGACAGGTCACAAAGCACATCAAGAAGGCTTTTAGTGCTCTGTCCATAAATATCGCAAGATCCTTACCGCAAACCGTGTGACGTCGATGTGCGATGAGCACCCTCGTTTCACAGATCAATAGACCCAGGCTTAGAGGGATTGATTTGAATTTGGGGCTTAGGACCTCAAGGTCTTGTTACCTCCACTGTGTCATTTGCGTGGAAGGGTGTCTGCCTCCCACTGTGCTCCTGGGCTCAAGTCTGGGGTGTCAGCTGCCCCCCTCGGCAGAGGGTCACCTAGGAGACCAGCTTGGGATAAAGTGGTTTAGTAGCAACTGAATAAGGGAGAGATTAGGGGCCAGCCCTGTGGCGTAGTGGTTGAGTTTGCGAGATCTGCTATGGCAGCTTGGGGTTCGCTGGTTTGGGTCCCAGACATGGACCTACACACCGCTCATCAAGCCATGGTGTGGTGGCATCCCACATACAAAATAGAGGAAGATTGGCACAGATATAGCTCAGCAACAATCTTCCTCAAGCAAAAAGAGAAAGATTGGCAACAGATGTTAGCTCAGGGCCAATCTTCTTCACCAAAAAAAAAGAGAGAGAGATTCTGTTTTGTTCTCTGAAAAGCAGTGTTGCTTGTAGAGCACATACCTCATGCCATACAGACTGGGTTTGAAAGCAAGTGTTGTTACTCCTGGCTCTGGTAGATTCCTTGTTAGCGTCTGAGCCTCAGTTTCTGCAGGGGTAAAATGGGGGGTACTGATATTTCATCAGAGCATTAGGATGAATGGAGTTATCTTCTGAAAACTGCCGAGTTCGGCACTCACACACCTTCCAGTTGATATTCCTGGTCCCCTGAAGGATTTACCTGCCTTTTTATTAAAGAATTTTTCTTCCATGGAGAGATTCACAAACGCATGTGTGGTTGGTGCCATCTCGGGCCCTGGCTGACTCTGCTCTATGCTTGGCAGCCATCTAGAAGCCATGGGGAGCTCGGGCTTCAGAGAACAGGAAGGAGGTTGATTTGAGCAGTCGGGAAACCACGAGGCGCTCCTGTCATTGTCCCTTGGAGACGAGGGTTGGCTTCTGGAGTCAGTGCGTGTGTGCCTCGAAGATGCTGACTGCGGGAGCTGGGAGGCCTCACTTCCCTGGGCAGGCCGATCCAAGGCTGGGTTGCCAACACTCAGCGGTGTAAGCGGTGACCTCGAGAATCTGGCAGCTCTGCGGGACGGTGGCATCTGGCCTTTCAGGGCCTCCCCCATCTGGCCTTGCCCGGTCTCCCACTGATTGATTCCTTGCTAGTTGTGACATCCCAGCCAAACTCACAGTTGCCTGGATGTGGCACGTGCCTCCCCGTGTCAGGCCCTTGGCGTGGGCTGGCACGGTGTCAGGGCCTCAGAAGAGATGGGGGATGGATAAGTGGGCAGCTTCTCCCAGGCTGACTCACCCTGAACTGTAGCTGTGTCAGATGAGCACACGTCAGAGGAAAGAGGTCCCACCTCAGGTGACCAGGACCATGATCTTTGCAAATATACAAGTGCTTTAAGGTGAAGTGTTCCTGGCAGCCTGGGGGGATGGCTGAGCCATGAGTAGTAAATGGAGGAACCCAGTGTTGACTGAGGCTGATTGTGGGGGCTCTGTTCCTGCCCTCATGGAGTGTAGGCTTTAGTTGAGGATGAAAGAGGCCATGTTGGGGGGCACAGACCACCCTACGGCAGACCTGCTTTCAAATCTTCATTATTTTTGGATTCATCACACAGATAGCTGTTGATTACTACTGTGTGTGAGGTGCTGCTCCAAGGGCTGTGGGTCTCTTGGTAAACCCAGGGATAAAAGTCCACGTTCTCAGGAAACTTATATTCTGGTTGAGGGAGACTGACTAACACACAAAAGAAGTAAAACATGTCAAGTCTCAGGTGGTGATAAATACAAAGGCAGGAAAAGAACACTCAGATGAGAAAGAGGGAGGATTGAGGGTGTGTGGGGATGGGGTGGTTAGAGTTTACAGGTTTAAGTTGGTCGGAGAGGGATTCTCAGAGAAGGAGATTTGAGCAAACATCTGAAAAGGTGAAGGAATGAGTCAGAGAGATATCTGGAGAAAGAGCTGAGGCTGAGGTAAGTGCAAAGGCCCTGAGGTCATTTCTCAATTGCTAATTGAGAGACAACAAGGATGTCAGGTGGTTGAAAGGGAGGGAGCATGGAGGAAAGTAGTGGGGGCTGAGGTTAGAGAGGAATGGAGGCCCAGGTGTTCAGGACCTTGTTGGCTGGGGGCCGTTGGAAGAGTGGCATGAGTCCACTCATTTATCAGGGTCACTCACGTCCCTCCTGTGTTGAGGATTGCCTGTAGGGGGCAAAGATAGAGGCTGGGAGACCATTGGGAGGGGCTTGCCTTAATTCAGGCAGGAGATGAGGAAGACTTGGGCCAGGGTGGCAGTGATGGGAGGCGTTGAGGAGTTGATTCTGGGTCTCTTGCTCACAGTCTCTGTGATCCTGGGCGAGTTATACATCTCATTAAATTTTAATTTTCTCAGCTCTGCAATGGAGGCAATAATGCCTGCTTCACAGGGTGGTGGCACAGAGACAGTCTGAAGCTGCTGAGGCTGAAACAGATGACAGCAACTTTGCGCTGTGCACGCTCCTCCAGCGTTGGCGGCTGAGGAGATCTTTAGAGATGCTCTAACCTAACCCTCCGTGTTGTTGATTCAGAAACTGGGACCCAAAGTGACGAGTTTTCCCATTTTCACCATAATTCATCCAGCTCTCTGTCATGTTGCGCGGTACCTGTGGATGTGTGAAGAGGTCGGGGTGATTTGTGGTCCAGTGTGAGGAAAACTGGATTATGGAGTGATAAATTAAGAGTGCTCAGGCAGTCTGTTGAAATCCCCATGGGGCTCTTGGAGTTCAAGGTAATCCTAGCAAAGAAAGTTGAAGAACAATGGAAGAAAGTCAAAATTTCTGCTCAGTTATGTAAGCAGAGAATGAGTACCTGTTGTTGTAAGATCGAATCTCAGGGATTTTCTAGAAATACTGTAGAGACGGGATACCGTGCATTTTATTGCTCTGTAGAATGTATGGAACTTTTATTTGCAAAGTGCATTATTTACCTTGTTAGTTACTTTATATGACACAGGTCAGCATTGCTGTTCCGGTTTTACTGATGAGAGACCCGTTGCTTTCCGTGCTGAATTTCATCCTGGGTGTTTTTCCTAAGCTTTATCACTGCCCACTCTGGGAAGTCTCCTGGCTTGCCTGTGCATCCCTTGTGGCCCCTTTATGACTGCTGGGGGTGGAAGTGGAAGCCGCTTGGATAGGTCTGGGTAGAAGTTGGACCCGCTTTAAACTAAAGTAGGCATTTCATTGGTTCCAGGTCACTGGCCTTTTCCGTTAAGCAGAAGGACAAGGAGTATTGAAGGGCAGAGGCGGTCTTGCTGGCGTGGAAAGGGCGTTAGTACCTACTCTGCGAATGTGTCTGGGAGACTTTTCTTCCAAATCATCTGTCCATCCTGGTTGTTATTGCCCCAAGGACTTTTGCAGCATCAGCGTCCTTGGTGTCCTGGAGAACAAGCCCCACATGTTGGAGTTGACATGTTCATACACCGGAGAGGGATCATCCGACCTGAGTGTTTCTTTAACTGCTTCTTTAACCCCTTGAGACGATACGTTGTTTCTTGTTTCCCTAACCCTCAGGGCTTGACTTGGTGAAATAGACTCAGGAGCTGGGTCTTCCTCAAAATGGGATCCTTGGGTCTCCATTCAATATGTCCAGGGACAGGGAACTGCTAATTCAGCAAAACTTTAAAAGTTGGAGGCTCATCTTTTGATGATAAACTAGAAACAAAAATAAACATCGCCATGATTCTTTGCTGTGATCATTTGCAATTGACATGAGTTTTCATAAAAGAAGACCTGTGCTTTTTTTTTTACCAGCTTCCCCCTCCCCTTTAAAAGGGCTCATTTATTACCCGTGTTGGAGACACTTGATAATAATCCTGATTGTTTTACCTTCAGTTCTCAGATTCCTCTCTGGGTGGGGAGGCTTAGCTCGGCCTTCCCACACAGATGCTCACCTTGCCTTCAAATTCTCCACCTGCTCATTGGAGAGCCGGAGGTGACTTCGCCTGGCAACTCAGCACAGGGCCCCCTGGGGGCTCCTGGACCGGCTGCAGGTATTGTGCAGTTTGCTCGTTAAGCTGGACAGTAAGTCGCGCGGCGTGCCTTGTGCGCAGAACTCCTTTTCCGGCCCCAGGGGGCTCGTCACCGTGCTTCTGGAAACCTGGTACATGGGAAGGCATCTGGAATGTTAGACTCTCCATATGGGAGCCTGTCAGGGAATGTCATCATGAGTCAGCTGAGCGGCCTTTGTGGCATCTTTATTGAACATAAAAAAAAAAAAAAAAAAAGCTACTTACAAAGTAGGAGGGGATGGATTGGAAGGCTAACATTTATTTTTCACAGTCAGAAATCTAAAAGGGAACCTGTACAGAAAGCCGTTCCCTTCTTGTTCTGTCTCTCTGCTTCTGTGCCTACTGCCTAAAAAGCGCAGAGCAGGCATGTGTGAGGGAGAGAATTGTAGTTAAATCAATGCCTGTGTCCTGAGTAAGAGAAGCAGAGTGAACAGAAAATTCTATATGAAGAATCTTTCCAGAATTTGAAACCAAGAACTAGTTGAAAGTTCAGATGAAAACATCTTCACCTGTTAGGTCTGGGAGGTTTTGCTAAAACTTTCCCAAAGGAAAGAAAACTTCAATTGCATGGGGCAGCTCCACTTCACAGGAGTGACCAGAAGGTGGTTGGTAAGTCCGGGAGGGAGGGCCAGGCCACAGGAAGAGGCCGGAGTGTCATCCTCAGGTCCAGGATGGTGGAGACTTGTGCAGTGATAAGGGGCCGGTCTGAATCTTAACTCCAGCTCTTCTAGCTTGGTGACCCTGGCCAAGGAGGGAGTCTGTTTCTCAGCTGAGCCTCAGTTTCCTTATCTGAAAACTGGCCTAATAACCGCATTTTCTTAGGTAGGTGAGAGGGCCCAAATGCGAAAGTAGATTGGAGTTCACCCGGATAACTGTCTGCTGTGGAGAAGCGGTGGAAGGCTGAGATTTTGGTCAAGACTGTTCTTCCATCTGGTCTGACTTGGACTGAAATGTTCTGAAAAAATATGGCAGTTGAGCAGGGTCCAAAAAAGTGTGAGATTTTGTCTTTTGCTTCAGCTTAAACCTGTTTTCTTGGGCATCCAGAAATGCTTTCGTGTTAGCGTGGGTGGGCACAATTTGGAGTGCTTGATTAACCCAGCAATTAATGAAAGTGGAGAGGTGACAATTGGTGTTACCAAGCTACAGTGGAAAGCGATGCCCTTGGCCTCCCTCCACGCAGACAGATTGGCGGGGAAGCCACCCACGGGGAGGAACATCAGAATGCAGAAAAGGGAAGCCGGTTGGGAAAAGGTACTCAGAACAAAATACAGGGTGTGAGGATGGGGTGGCTGGTTGGTTATTTCATTCGATCAACAGGTATTTATTGAGTGATTCTCCTGTGCCTGATACTGTGCCAGGAACAGAAGATACATATATGGATGAAGCCTAGCTTCTCCTGCTAAGAGGCTCAGACTGTTGTGGAGGTGACAGACGCATGCAGCCAATTCTAACCCTCTGTCGTAAGTACAGGATAGATGGTGTTTAATGTCTTTGGGTCAGCAAGGAAGGAGTGTTGGTTTTATGAAAAGGGGGAGAGCAGTACTGACCTTATAGAAGAGGTGGTTTGGGCTAGATCTGCTGGTGGAAATGGGCATCCTAGCAGAAGGGACTGCTGGAGCAAAGCCTGGGTAAAATGGAGGGTGGATTTGGGGTCGTTAAGCAGGAACTGCGTTTGAATTCCAGCTCTGCCACTTAGTGGCTGGGTGTGACTGGGCAAGTCGCTGAGCCTTCCTGTGAGTTGGTTTTCTCATCTGTAAAATGGACGTAGAGAATCCATGTCTCGTGGGGCGTTGGGAGGATCCATTCTTAGTTCACATAAGGCACAGCCTGCTTGGCTCACGGTGGCCCCTCCTGTAGCAATTAGAGCCCTGACATGTGCTGGGTTCGTTGAGTGGGCCTGCATGAGAAGGAAGACTTGGAAGTGTCCCTTAGGGCCAGGTATTGAAGGTGTCAGGATGTCATGCCTCCTGATTCTATCTCTGCAAATGTTCACCCACACCCTGTTTAAGCCATATCTCCCCTGGAGGTGTCAGACAATCTTCCTCACCTTTTAAAACACAGCCAGCCATGGGGGATCCTGGTGGCAAGTAATCGAATGTCAGTTCTTCATTATTTCCTGGGATGATGGCGTGGGGAGGCCACTGTTTGGAGGAGCAGATTTATTGACAGGTGATTTAGTGTGGAGTACTGGGAAGAGCTCAGCTCAGCGTCTAGTTGGAGCTGGGGTCAGATTCTGGCTCCATCATTTGCTAGCCACGTGACCTTAGGCAAGTCACTTCATTACTCCCAGGTGTAGCTTCTGCATCCATGAAATTTTGTCTAAAATGTATTTATGTATTGAGATGACAAGAACTGGGATGAAAATTCCTTTGAAGGAGGGAACTGCCTTTGTTTAGGAAAATGCCTTGTTAAGCTAGAACAGCACTGCCCAACAGAAATATAAGACAGTCCACATATGTAATTTAAAATTTTCCAGGGGCCGGCCCGGTGGCGCAGTGGTTAAGTGTGCACGGTCCGCTTCGGTGGCCCGGGGTTTGCCGGTTCGGATCGTGGGTGCGGACATGGCACCGCTTGGCAAGCCATGCTGTGGCAGGTGTCCCACATAGAAAGTAGAGGAAGATGGGCACGGATATTAGCTCAGGGCCAGTCTTCCTCAGCAAAAAGAGGAGGATTGGCAGCAGATGTTAGCTCAGGGCTAATCTTCCTCAAAAAAAAAAAAAAATTAAAAAAAATAAAATTTTCCAGTAGCCACATTAAAAACAAGTGAATAGGTGAAATTAATTTTAATAATGTTATATTTATTTTAGACCAGTACAACCAAAATATATTAAAAATTATTGAGATATTTTACATTCTTTCTTTCACACCAAGTCTTTGAAATTGGTGTATCTTGGACATTTATAGCACAAGTCAATTCAGACGAGCCACGTTTCAGGCATTCAGTAGCCACTGTGGTTCATGGCTGCTGTACTGGACAGTGTAGATCTTGGTAAGAGCTGAAGCCAGAAATGAAGTGGCTTTACAGGAAACATGAGTTTTCTTCCTCCTTTGTCTCCCATCCTCATCCCTCTCTCTCTCTCCATCTGTCTCTTTCTCTCTTAGTCTTTCTTTTTCTTTATTTGCTTCTCCTTTGTGAAAGGGATGAGAAGATAAATGACCAGCGTAGACCGCAGTGGATGCTTTGTGTTACTGTATTTTTGTGGAAGATGAAGGCTGGGATAAGTGTCATGGCAGGACACAGAGGGAGAGGCAGCTCGCTCGGAATCTGCAGAAATCATGAAAACAGTAGCAGCTAAAGAGCACTGAATGCTTCTTGGTGCCAAGCACGATTCTAAGCATTCTACTGAGTCATCTCATTTAATCCTCACTGAACTCTTGAGGGGTAATCATTTCTTCCATTTTGAAAATGGGAAAACTGAGGCACAGAGAGGTTAAGAAACATACCCAGAGTCACACAGCTAAGGTTTGAATCCAGATAATCTGTTTCTAGAGCTCTGCTGTGCTCTTTGTCTCTGAAATTCTTGGAGGAAAAAAAGCACCTTAGAGAAGGCTTTGGACTTCCATTGGCATTGACTGGCTAGTTTGTACCAGAGGGTAGGGGCGGGCAGGATGAGCCCGAATCTTGCAAGAGTGTTAAGATTACCTTAAATGGCAGATGCACCACCCCAGGCACCATTGTTATACGCAGCAGGGTTTCAGTAAAAGATACTTGTTCCTGTCTTTTCTTTAGGCCCATAAAATAAGTCTTTTTAAAGAAGGTGCTTTCTTAGTTTTGTCCACATCTAGATCCATACCTGGTATGTAGTAGCTGCTCAGTAAATGTTTGTGGAAGTCAGTGAGGATGTGTTGGCATCACTGGATATGATGATCTCTGAGTCCACTGGGGGTGCCTGAAGATGGGACTGTGCCATTATGGGGTGGGCCTGTAAATACAGCCCTGAGGGAAAGGGGCTCATGTGGGACGATGACCAGCTTGTTCACATCCAGAGTTCTCGCTTTGAGCTGAGGATGAAGACCAGTTTATATGTCCCATGCCAAAGCTTATTGTTTTTCTAATAAAATTTTTTTTTTTGTTTTGCTGAGGAAGATTTGCCCTGAGCTAACACCTGTACCAATCTTCCTCTATTTTGTATGTGGGTCTCTGCCACAGCATGGCCGCCAGTGAGTGGTGTAGGTCCACACCCAGGAACTGAACCTGGGCTGCTGACATAGAGCCCACCAAACTTAGGCCGGCCCCTCTTGTAAATTTTTAAAATTGACATATAGCATATTATACACGCAGCAGAGTACAGAACGTATAGGTGTGCAGCTTGATGTCATTTCACAAAGGGAGTCCACCTGTTTAACCACCTCCCAGACTGAGAAACAGGACATTACCAGGACCCCAGAGCCCCCTGCCCCCTGTCACTGCCCCCTTGTCCCTCCCAAGGCGTCTGCTCTCCTGACTTCTGACTCCATAGACCAGCTTCATGTGCCCGTGCTTTCGAGCATGTGCCAATGACTGGAGTTGTGGGATCGTTTGTTTCAGTCCTGTGTCCCTGATGGTCTCCAGAGTTCAGGGTTCTAACCTGGTTCTTGCGTCTGTTGCACAGATGAGAAACTGAGGCTCACAGAGGCCATGCGACTTGCCCAGGTCTCATGGCTTGGGAATAGATCAGTGATTCGGACCCAGGCTGTAGCGCCCCAAAGCCCGTGTTCTTAACCATCTCGTATGTTTTCTTCTGACATTTTGCCTAAAATCCTGAGGTTGGGATGTTCAGGTTGAGATTGCTGGCCTGAGCAGTGTCTGCAGTGTCTGCTGAGAAGCTGCACCTGGATTTATCCCCAAGGCCGCACATCACCTGCTAGAGTGACTTGGCTGGCCAAGCCCATCCTGGGTGGGGTCGCAGGAGGCTTCAGCATGTGGGGCAGGCGGTTCCTCATCTCCCTGTGCGTTCCACCCCCGCCTGCTGCTGACAAGCGTGCCCAGGCTCTGGGAGAGAAGGTTTCAATTACACCAAGTCCAGCAGCTCCCGCTCTGTGCTGCCATGGGAGCTGACTTCACTGGTCTCCTGCTCTGGGGCGTGGCTGAGGCTGCTATCCCTGAGCACCTTGGATTTCAGCAGTATCACCGCTCAGGGGAGGGAGCAGGAGTGGCAGGCTGGGGAGGGCAGCCTGGAGGCCCCTTGGAATGGTTGGAGGTAGACATAAGTGTTTCAGGCAGAGGAGGTTTGCTTTCTCTGTGGCCCGGCCCTCTGCCCCCACCCTTCCCCAGTCAAGAGGGACAGGTGGTGGCTGTCATTCTGCAGTTGGCCCCAGCCACAGAGAGATTTGCCAACAATTCTGGAATGGAGCTACCCCCCAGCCTCTTTGGCCCAGAGAATGCAGCTTGACCCATAAAGCTGTAAGCACGCAGCTCCCTCAGCCTGGCTTTCTCTCCGGTATGACGGGAGTGGGTAGCAGGCGGAAATATAAGCTGTTTCACTAGACTCAGCGCCCCTAGGACTGAAATTTAATTCAAAAAGCAAAATAAACTCACCCCTCTGGAGGCAATGGTTCATATAAAAATAAAGCCAGTATTATTATTATAATCCTAACAAGTGAGTTGCTGAACAATTTACCCTTTGCTGGCCACTGGGCCTCACATCAGAGATTGAATGGTGTAGCTCTGGAGCCAGACTGTCTAGGGGGTGAATCCTGCTTCCTCTGCTTAGCTGTGTGACCTTGGGCAAGTTACTTGACTTCTCTGTCTCTCTGTAAAACAGAGACCACAACAGTCCCTACCCCTTGGTGGTGTTGTGTTAATGCATTAATCCATGAAGAGCACTTAGATTACTGACATGATGAAGTCTCAGTAAACATGATGATGATGATGAAGATGTGTGTGGTGTCAATTACAGTCTCTGAGCGCTCTGGCGTGCTAGTAGTTTAGTATTCCTGGTTACAGACAGGGAAACTGAGGCACAGACAGGGTCAGTTCCTGGCCCAAGGTTTCACGGCCAATAAGTAGAGGAGGTGGGGTTTGAACTCAGCTGCCTGGTGAATGGCCAGTAAAACTATCATTGGCTTATTCAGGATTTATCGCCTAAGGATTAAATTTATTTCAGAACACCCCTCCCCCCCAAATAGTTCCAGTAAAAACAGGACAGATGCTATTTACTTTATGATCCATTTAAAATAATAAACATAGTTAATATTTGTTGAGTGAATTGCCGCAATTCAGCTGCTGCATTTCCATTGTCTTATCATTTCGGTTGTGTCCTGAGACCTTGGCGAGAAAGTTTTGAGGTCAGATCAAACTAGAGGCGCATCTTTTCTCGCCGCCACCGACGTGCTCCTGAAAGATGACATGCCTGGATGGATGTGTGCGGACAGTTGCAGTGGGGTCTTAGGAGCAGTGAAGACCCGCCTAGTCTGTGTCTGTGCCAGGTGTCCATCACCTGAGGGGTAGCTGCCGGTCGCCCTGGCTGGCTGGGCCCTTCTGACCTTCAGTCCCTTGGAGGGCTGTCCTTGGCATCCAGGCCCGCTCTAACAAAGGGCCAAATCAGAGCGGAAGGATGAGGCATCCGGTTTGATGACGTTGGGATGGCGCGGGGCAGTCTGTGGAAATAACGTGTTATTTTCTCATTTAAGTTCCCTGAGTGGAGACAGGAAACTAGAGGACCAGAGAAGAGGCATAGAGAAAGAGCAAGAGGGAGAAAAAATGGTGGAGGGAGAGGGGAGAAGGAAGATTGGGGGGAGGGGCTAAAGGGGAAGGGGCGGGGCAGAAGCGGAGGCGGAGGGAGGTGAAGTTGGTGACTTGCAGTTGGGTTTTTGGGCCCTGAGAAGGGCGAGACAAGACCGAGTGGGAGGCGGATCCTACGGATCCTAGTCCTGGGGAGAGGGTGGAGGGGGAGGAATGCGAGATGCAGCCGGGGGGGGGGGGGGGGGGGGGGGGGGGGGGGGGGGCGGGGCGGGCGGGTAGAGAAGGGTACATGACTGTGAGAGGGGCTGCTAGGAGTTTTTAGTGCCAGAAGTGATTACAGGACACCTGATGGAGTGCCGCTGATGGGCAGACTGAGCCCCGCTGTTGGCCATGTGGCTGATCTGGGGCAAAGTTTCTTTAGTCCTGGTCCAGTGCTCCGTGGTTGTGCCATATTGCCTCCAGGGCGGTGAGAGGGTGGACCAGAGGGAGACGGAGCTGAACCCTGCCTGATCCGTGGTTTGGTTGGGGTGTCC
Source organism: Equus caballus (assembly GCF_041296265.1). Taxonomy (NCBI): domain Eukaryota; kingdom Metazoa; phylum Chordata; class Mammalia; order Perissodactyla; family Equidae; genus Equus; species Equus caballus. Next base: position 37,301,966 of record NC_091711.1, on the reverse strand, counting down.
ATGGTCATCCCCACTGTTGGTTGCCCTCCTACATCAGAGCTTCGCTGGGGACACCTGGCCCTCAGTGCCGGAGTGGGGAAGGCCCCACTGACACCATTCAGAAGAGAAGACACAAATAAACTCCACCGTGTGTCTCTTTAGTCCGGGAACAGCTCATGCTGATGGAGGCGTGCCTCTGTCGTGCGCCACTCATGCCAAGGGAGTTAAAAAAAGAAATACGGCGATCCAAGGGCTTTTTGTGGGCAGGGCAGAAATAATAAACCCAAACACAGAGTCAAGCCATTTCAGGAGCGAGGTCGTGTGCCTCATGCCGGCCAGCTCCGGGAGATCATCGCGGCTGCCAGAGGTGGCCAGGTCTGCACCCTCCTCAAGGGCCAGCCGCCCTGTGGCAGGGCAGAGGTGAGTGGGCATGTTTTCTGCTAAAAGGATCTGCTTTTAATGTAGAGGGTTATTTGTTTCCCACCTTGGTCAGTTCATAGCTCCTCACGGTGCCCCTCCAGATTCACTCCAGGAAGAGCAGCTCCCGGTGTGAGCTGGCCCGGCCCCTCTGTGCCTTGCACTTAGCGTTGAAGCCTTATGTTCTGCGAGAACTTGTTTCAGAGATGTGGACATTCAGGCCCAGGGATGTAACTGACTTGCCCAAAGCTTGTAGACAGCTTTGGTGGCAGTGATGATGACGATGGTGGTGATGATGAGGAGGAGGAGTATGAAAGACTGCTAGTCACTGGCCTGGCTAGCGTGTTAAATACTACCGTGTTAGGAACAGTAATGGCTAAGTCATGGCTGTCTGCTCTGTGCCGTGTGAGGTTCTGAGCAGCTCGGGGGCCCTTGATCTGGGATCGACTCTGTAAGGCAGACGCTGTATGCCCTTTGTACAGTGGAAGGAACGGAGGCAGGGTCAAGTCAGAGCCTGCATTCTTTCTGCTGAGCCATGTGCCGCGTGATGACTGTGCCAGCTTGCTGTGTGTGGCGTGACCCTGTGGGTGGGTGAGTGCCCAAGTGAATGGTTGGTGGCAGGACACCCTTCTATTCTAGATCCTTCCTCCTTGGCTCCGAGGACCCCTTCCTGCCCCCGCCCCCCCAACACACCTCCCACCACCCCTGCCCCCATCCCTTTCCCTGTGCTGTTTTCTTCTGAGGGATAGTTCAGCTGAGTTAATGGTAGTAACCATCACTAGTTATCTATTAACTTTAGTTATTGAAGGCTCTGGCCCTAAAAGTTTTTTTCTGAAGATGACCAGTTAACTCTATTCCCTTTATTAGGGAAAAATGAAAATTGAATATTGCTGAATGCCCTGTCACCACTGTGGTTCATGCTGTGAAAAAATTGAGTATTTCAGGAAAAAGTTGCAGAGAGAAATAAAAGAAGGAGAGAGAGAGGAAAGAAAGAGGTGTGTGTTTGTGTGTGTTTGTGTGTGTGTGTGTAGGGGGTTGGATTATCTGTAAGGTAAGAAATAAGCTTGAAATCGAGGATGCAGTCCCGACCTGCTCTGAAGTCCCCGGCTGTTTGCCTGGGCGGGTTCAGGGACCTCTTCCCGGTCCTCCAGCAGCCCCTCTGTTGTGACTTCCGTGGCCATCCTTACCAGGATATATGGCAGCATGGCTGTTTCCGTGGTCCACCCACATGAGCGTGTCCTGGGTTGGGGCTGTGTCTTGTCCTCTTGTTTCCTGACACAGTGCTGGCACAGAGTAGTGCTCATTGAACGTTTACTGAAATGACTTCGTACATGAAAGCTTTGTGAGGGAGGACCTTTATTTCACTCTGCCTGCTGAGAGCTCTAAATGCTTTCGTCCCTCCTTTCCGGATTTCTGTTGCCTGTGTGGACTGGGGTCTGTCTTACCTGCTAAAATGAACATAAACATTCTCTAATTTGAACTACGGGGATGCAAGCCACTGCGCACTTAATTAATTTATTTGTGTCGTCAAATAAGCTTTTTAGGGGGCTAGTAAGTGCAAAACATTCTATTTGGCAGGTGGAGTACAGAGTTGAGAGAGAAGCCAAGGATGTGGGCTTTGAAACCAGACCACCTGAGGTCAAGTACAGACCAGACACTCTCTTCTGGTTTTAGGTGGTTATCGTGGGTAAGAGAGCACAGATTCTGGGTCTGGGTTTGAATCCTGACTCCACCATTTACAGGCTGTGTGACCTCAGGCAAATGACTTAACCATTCTGTGCCTTACTGGCCTCTTCATTAAAGTGGGATAGCTTCATGGCATGGGGTTGTTGTGAGGTTAAGGTCGTTGTGGGGCTTAAAGGAGTTAATAGATGGGAAGCACTTAGAACGGTGTTAGTATTTGTTATTGGCATTATTTGCTTTTAGTTAAGCTTCAGTGTCCTCGTGTGTCAAACCTGACGTTTTAGTACCTAAGTCTTCAAAGAATTGAGATGAGGATTGTATTAGTTTCCTCTGGCCGCCATAACAAAATACTACCGCAAGCTGCATGGCTCATGACAACAGAAATGTATTGTCTCACAGTTCTGGAGGCTGGAAGTGTGAAATCGAGGCGTATCAGCAGGGCCAGCTCCCTCTGAAACCTGCAGGGCAGTCATCCGGGATCTCCCTAGCTTCTAGTGGTTTGCTGGCAATTTTTGGCATTCCTTGTAGATGCGTCACTCCAATCCTCTGTTGTCACGTGGCGTTCTCTCTGTGTGTCTGTCTTCACATGGCCGTCTTCTTGTAAGGACACCAGTCATATTGGGTGGAGGGCCCTCCCTCCTTCAGTGTGACCTCATCTTAACTACATCTGCAGTGACCTTGTTTCCAAATAAGGTCACGTTCTGAGTTACAGGGGTTAGGACTTCACCATATCTTTTCTAGGAGGACACAATTCCACCCATCACAAGGATGAAATGAGACAATCTGTGTGAAGCATTGAGCATAGAAACTAGAACAAATCAGCACCAGTGAACGTTAGCTGGGCTGTTATTGTTGTTAGACCCTGTCATCATTATCACGATGACGGCCCTTTGCTGGGTGGCCGTGGCGGTTGTCTGGACGTCTTTGAACCTCAGTTTCCCATGTATGAACTGTGAATGGTGTGGCCCGACTTGCTGGGAGAGAGAGATACTTAACCCCGCTGATCTGCATCATCTCATCTCTGAGATGGGGGGGGGGGAGTAGAAGCACCTGCCGTGAGGGGCCGTCTCCCAGGAGGAAGGGAGGGCGAGTGTGTGCCGGTGGCCCAGACACGCCATGCCCCCTGTTCTTGCTGTCCCTCCTTCTCTGGTGGTGCTTTGTGGCTCGGTGAGGACAAGCCCCCATCAGTACCACCACCCAGACCAGAGAAGGCTTCTCTGTCCCTTCCTGTGTCCAGACATGAGCTGGCTTGGGTTTTCCAGACCCCAGTTGCTTTATATTCTGGGTGGAACAATATATATGTTTTCCACTTGGGAGCTGAACAGATTTGCTACAGAGAAGTCTAGATATCTATGGAAACAGGCCTAATTTTAGCCTTGCCGCACTTCATGCCAACTCGGAGAGTGCAGTATTGGGTCAGGGCCCAGGGAATGAGGAAGGTGAGCTGGCCTGAAAGGGTCAGAACAAGCACGGAGTAGCCAACGGACAAACAAGGATGGGAGGATGCTGCAGAAATCTGAGTGGTTACCGAGGGGCTGGCTCCAAGGAGAAAAGGGGTCTGAAGAGAGGGGCCTGGGGAGATGAGCATTTATCACGAATTCGTATTTTGAACCCAGGGATCTCCCTCCCCTCCCCCTCTGACTCTCCTGTCTAAATTCTGCTCATGTTCAGTCCAGTTCAAGACCTTGATTTCCACTTCCCCACCTTTGGAATCAGCCTCTCCTGCCTGTATTCTGATCCGTCTTCTATAGTTCTGTTGAGGCATTAAGGCAGCCCATTTAGTTTTGAGGTTAATCCATGTGCCTTGCAGTCCCCCATTTGGTTTTGAGCCCCTCCAGGTAAGCCATGGTCCTTGTCACGTCTGTACGCTCAGCCTGGCGTAGAGTAGACCTGGAGAAAATGCATGCGGATTGGAAGTGGACGTGACTGGTGCTTCTGGCTGACCAAACCCGGGGTGGACGTTAAATGATGGAGTATAACAAAGTGTAAGGAACACTTTTGAGGGGAAGAATCCACTTGGGGGGGAATGGAAATCGCCTGTAATTCTATTCAGGACATGCTGGGGAGGGCCACAGGCCAGGGGAGGCCGTGGTGTGATGGGTGTCGAGTGCGATGGGGCGAGGGAAGAAATGGATGGAGGTTATTTTAGGTCCTATAGGGAGCTTCACTTCCCTTGGGTCAGCCGTGTCCTTTCGGCCAGGTCGGCTCCTAGCAGGAGTCACCATAGAATATCAGACACAGGAAGAACCTCACACGTCATCCAGGCCTCTGTGTTTTGAAGTGTGATATTTAAGACAAGCATTTTTACACGAATACTTGATTTATTTTTAATGTGCATATATAAGCTATATATAACAAGCATGTCAAACGTGTCATTTCTCAGGTAGTCGTGCTTAGGGTGAGACAGGTCGTGGTAGACCTCCTGAAGACCCCATGGATTACAGGGTGGTGTTCACATGCGCCCATGGACGTGAGACCTGTAATAAGCGAGCATCGTGTTGTTAACCATTTGGAAGTAAGGCTTATGCGGATGGAAGAGGCTGCTGCTATGAATTCTTGTACTGAATTTCCCTATGCCTTGTTCTCTTCTCAGCAGGATGAGAAGCAACATGGCTGTGGTGCTGTTGGGAAGGTAGCGTGCAGGAGGTTGCAGGCCGGGCCACAGGGGTTCAGTTCAACCCCCTCCTTTGAATGATAAGGAGGCGGGCGAGGCCGAGGTCGACCAGATGCCTTGGTAGACAGTGACAGCGCTTGAGGATTGAAGCACAGATGTTGTCTGCCCATCTTGACATCCTAGATAGAAAGTAAACTAGTTCCTACTGAGTGCTTGGACACTTTATTAAATTATCTCATTTAGTCCCACTAACCATGTTGTGGTTGTGAAGCAAACATTATTTTTTCTTACTGCGCAACAAAAGGGAGGCTGAAAGTGAAGGACTTGAAATAACTTGCTGCGGCCTGTCCTGCGGGAAGACGTCGATCCGATGGTTCAGCAAGTCCCCCTCCCACGATATTCGCTGGGTCAGGGAGCTGCCAACCTCCCCAGATGAGCGTTTAGATTTTGGAAATAGAAACAACTGCAGAGGTGTGGGGCCATTTGCCTCCTCCTGGGGAAGCTCTGCCCGGTGAGTAATAGAACCAGGCCAGAAGTTGCTCAGGCCAGCGGGCGAGCCTGACGGCTGGGTGGGAGTGTTCTGGGCAACGGGATGCCTCCCTCTTGGGTGGCCCTGTTCCTCCAGGCCAGTGAAGGCTGTTTGTCTGGTGGGAGAGCGGGCTGCCGCTCCCCCTTACTCCCCCTCGGTTCCCCCCTGGGTACTACAGTGGGGAGTGAGCAGCCCCAGCTCAAGGGGTGAGTCAGACCAGAGCCCAGAATAGAAGCCGGAGGGCATGTGTGCGAAGGCCATCCTTATCCCAGTCATTTGGGTTTTCAGATTCGTGTTAAAGATGATTAAGCTTTTATATATAACAGTTTGCAGACTGCTTTAGGATCATTTATTAGTGTCGCCTGGCAACATCTCTGTGAGTTAGCCACACCCCTCATAGGGTGATTAACTGGATCACCCAGGGCCCAGCTCACTATTTATGCACTACCAGGGTCCTCCCAACTCCCTCATTCCTTCATTCATTCGTTCACTTATAAGAGCACTTTTATTAGGCATCTCCTTTGCAGGTGGCTTTGTATTTGACAGCACCCCCTTTTCATGGCAGGGAGTATCTGATATGTGGTAAAAAGGGAAATGTTGGTGTTCGTGTTTGCACAAGCATACTAGCCCCCGTTTATTGAGACTGTAAGCTCCTTGTTTTATTTCTCTGTCTCTAGTGCCTAGAAGAATACCTAGCACACAGTAGGTGCTCTGTCAACATTTGTTGAAAAACAGCGAATGAACTGAGTGTCTGCTATGTGTTTGGCACTGTGGGAGGTGCTTTACATAAAAATCTTTCTAATTCTCCCAACAACCCATCCTGCGCCATACCTGTCTGTCCCCCATTTTAGGGTACCAGCTGGTGAGCATTTACCATTATTGTAAGCACTTGCATAGCAGATGATTCTCATCATGACTGAGTAATGTAGCTCCTATTATCCTCATTGTGCAGATGAGGCACAGAGAAGTTAAGTAACTTGCCTAAGGTCACACAGACCCTTTAGCTTTAACCTGTTTCTCGCTGTCCAATAGAACTTTGCGTGTGATGGAAGTGCTCTAAATCGGAAGTTAAGCACCTCTTCCCCCTCCCAAGATTTTACAAGAAAAAAGTAGTGTAGCTGAATTCTGTACTAGAGAGAACTCTGCCTGATCCCAGAGTTTTAAACAATCTTCCCGCTTTTTTCCCCCATTTTCCATGTGTAGAGCAATGAATATTGCCATGAAAATCAAGATCTCATTGTTCTAAGTGTTTTTAGCTCCAGACACAATTCTACCCACTGCACTTCTTAGTAAGGGGGTTGACCCGTATGCAGGCTTGTGAACTCACTGTTCCCACCAAATGACTCATTTAGGTTGAAAACATTTATTTATTTGAAGTGGAGTTGTGTCAGTATCATGCTGAAAAAAGCAAGATGCTGATATTCCTTACCAGGATGTTCTGTAATGAAAGCAAACAAACAAAACCTCCTTCTCAGTATAATGGTGATAACATTTCAAGGTCAGGCTGGGAAGGAGAGGGTCGAGCTGAAATTATCTGCAGTCTTGATGGGTGGAACAAATGGCTGCAGCCTGTGGGCTTAGTGGCTAGATTTTTCTGCTCCCGACTGCACCTCCCCTTCTTGGGGATGGGTAAGTGAGGGGGGTCCTGTGTCAGGGTGGGGTGACAGAAGAGAAAACAGAGGTCACTGAATTTGGTCCATAGAAGAGGTCAGATCCCATACTTTGTGATAAAAATTCATCCAAATGTTTTCTGCATGGTGGACTGGGGCTGTCATCCATGCCTGTGGCCCATCCAGAAACTGAACCAACCTAGAAGAAGGGCCAGGAATCTGGGTTAGGAGCAGACCTGGAGTAAAGGTGATCAGAATACAGGCAGTGATTGCGAAACTTAGGGACCACAGGCCATGAGCGCTTTGGATTCTGAGAAGTGGAAAAGGAGAAACATGGCCACTGGCCTCTGGGGAAAGCCTTGTTCTGAGGGCTTTGATTGACCAGTTAATTCACGTTCCTCTTCCTTTTGCTGTCTCAAGGCAGTTGTGCATCTTCGTAAGCCAGCTCCATCTCTTTGTCTGTCCATCTACCTACCCATCTACCCACTCACTCACCCATCCATCCATCCATCCATCCATCCATTCATCTACCTACCTATTCTTCCATCCACCCATCCACCCATCCACCCATCCATCCATCCATCCATCCATCCATCCATCCGTCCCTCCATCCCTCCATTCAGCATTTGAGTCTTGTCTCTCTCCATGGTATTGGGGATAACGTGGTGAACAAGGTACCATCCCTACCCTCAAGGAGCTCACAGTCTTGTCTGGAGACGTATGTGGCCATATGTTTCTGAAGCAAGCAAAGGATGGCTTGGATGCCCTGCACTGCAAGGCCAACTGCACCTTTTGCTCATGTAGCCTTCCTGAATAACATGAAGCCAGCATTGGTTTCTCTACTTCCCCTCTTGTTTTTATCATATATGTACTTACTATGTTTAATGTGCTTTGGGTATTTAGTTTATACTCACTGTAGCACTATACTGCATCTTTAGTGTAACTTTCCTGATAATAGAGGCCTCTGTGTCCTCTCTGGGACCCAGCTCAATTGCAGCCCTGGTGGGAACGCCAAGATTATTGAAGTAAATTGGAGCCCATTAAACCTGGAAGGGACCGTCAGTCGTCCGTGATCTGAAGGGGAACACTCCCAGCTTTCTCCTCTTTACCGCTCTCAGATAAGGCTGCTCAGGGTCGGTTCTCTCATGAGCCATGGCTAGTTGGTGGAAGAAGAAAGGGAAACCTTGCCCCTCCCTGAAGGTAGAAGTTCACCGAAGCCGGTTACACCTCCACATGCTTCTCAGTCACCTGGAAATGGGAGGGGTTGGTTTTGCTGGATTAACAACTGTGGGATGTCACTTATTTACTTGGCATTCAGGTAAAACTGAAATTAAATGTGAGCATGCCAGACAACTCCTTTGGTTACACAAAAACTCCAGGGTGCTTTTGGTGTCTTCAAGTTAAGGAACCACAATTTAAATCTTGAGAGTAAAGGCACTCCTACCCACCTTTTATTCCTAATAAGGTTTACCCGAGCCCAGAATGAGACCAAGGCCCGGCCCGTCTCCTGGAGGTGGGGACGGCGTTGTCCAGGCATAGTGAGGTGTTCCACCCCCTGCCCCCCATCATGAGGCAGGAGGCCGTTGAGCAAGCCGAGAGGGCAGGGATCCCCTCTACTGCTAAAGGAAAGAGGGACACCGACCTTAAGGGGGTGTACTTTGTGTCAAGGACTTAACTCATGTTTTACGTTAATCGTCTCGGTTACCCAGTGAGGCCGTATTAATCTCCACTTCAGCAGTGAGGGAACTGAGGCTTACAGAGCTGACATGCCCAAGATCAAACAGCTGTTGGGGGCTAGAGCTGGAACTTGAACCCTAATCTCTTGGCTCTTGGGTGCCCATTTGTCACATGCTGTGTGGAAAGGTAGAGACAATGAATTCCCTGCTGAGGCTCCGTGTGGCAGGAACCTACTTTCTGGATCACATTCTCATGATCTCACGCAACTCGCTTGACTTCTGTGCCTCAGCTTTTGCATCTATAAAACAGGATAATAATAATGATAATGTTTTGTAGGATTAGTAGGGATTCAATGAGATTATTCAGGTAAAGCCTGGGACATTGTAAACCCCAGGCACAGGTTATCCCTAACAAATAAATAGCTATAAGAGTAACATCAGTGATCATTATTATTTTGATGATTTTTAGTTCTGGTAACAATTTTGACCATTGTATTACTGCACTGCCCTTTCTTTGTTAAGAGAGTTGTTTTATTAACGAAGGTGCAGCTGTCATAATAGGAACTTATAACATCAAGCCCACATGCAACATCATGGTGGCCACCAAGGACACATAGCATCGCTGGAATTGGAACCCAGGGCTGTCTTCCCTCTGCATCCCATCCTACCTCTCGTTGTACTTCCGTGTCCCGGCTGGCACTCAGCTTTGTCTCCCATGGTCCTGGTGACTCTGCTTCTGGCAGCCACTGTGTCAGGTAGACCCACAGTGAGTGAGTTTATGGTCTAGTTGTGGGTGAGTCCAAAACTCAACACCGGGAAGTGGAAAGACAATACAAGATTGTAGTGTTCAAGGCCCCGAGCCATCTCAGGGCTGGGCTTGAGTACCTGCTCAGTGACTGTCATCAGCCCCCTCCCTGGGAAAGTCCTGTATTGTTCATGGCACGTTTCAGATGTCACCACCCCAGTGAATCCTTCCCTGATAACATGGACCTTCACCACGGGAAGGTGACTTCTGTTGTCACCTTTTCTGTGGTGCTACTTCTTAGGGGGTTGTGTGGCTCATCTCCTCCACTGGCCGTGAGCTTTTGAGGATGGAGCACTGTGTCGCTGTTAGAAACTTCTGGTTCTTACCCAAATCCAGTCCTCTTCTTCTGAGGACACAAACTGTTTCTCTTCCCTACCCTTTTTCAGTTAGGCGGGGCCACCTGCCTGCTTCTGGCTAAAGGCTGGTGAGCAGAAGTGACTTGCCTACTTCCAGCTACAGCGTTTATTTAAGAGGCACTCGCTAGTGGGGCTGGAGCAGGGTTGGTGAGTGGCACCAAACACAGGGTAGGAGAAGTCTGCGAACCCTAGGATCAGTGGTCCTCACGGCAATGCTGAAAGACCAGGCACAGCACAGCAGTGTGTCCATTGTGCAGGTGACGAGCCTGAGGCTGTGTGAGGTTAATCACCTGTTCAAGGTCCCACAGCTGTGATTCATGTCCAGGTCTGATTTGTTCTGTGACAATATGCTGCCATTGGTGGTTCCCGGTTTCTTGTGTTGTTGCATTAATTGTAGGCTACAGGTGTGTGTGTTTGTGTGTGAGTGTGTTGGTGGGTATGGAGTGGGCAGGAGGCAACATCTAGCAACACTGCAGGGCTTTGCTCCTTCTTCAGAGTGGGTGAGAGTGAAGTCTGGCATCCTTCACCCAGGTGCTGGCTGCACTTGGTCACCAGGTTAACTGAGCGGAAAACTAGTTACCTGTTATTTCTTTGCACACGCCAGTTTCCCTTTATTGTTGAGCTTTAGTGAGAATAGCAGGATGAGGCTGTGTTTACTGACCTTTTCCTCACTGCACAGACAGGAATAAGGAGGGTGGGAGCAGGAGGAGACGGGACGGCTGCCTGGCGATGCCGCCTCCTTACACGCTCAGGTGAAGGAGACGTTCCAGCCTCGCCCACCCCTGACACCCCGGGATGAAGGGAATGGACACACCATTCCAGTTGTTGGGGCAGTTGGAGTGGCAGGCTGGCCTGGGGGTTCAGGGCAAGTGGCCTGGCGGTCCAGCTGTCAATTTGTCTCCGCTTTGTCCTGGTGACACCAATGAGGCTCACATTCCTGAGCACTCAGTGTGTGGCAGGCACTTCCCATGCATTTATTCTCAGAGCAGTCTCCTCTGGGCTCTGGATGGTTCTGCTGCCCACTTTACAGAGAGGACCTGAGGCTTCGGTGACCCACTTCCAGTTCACTTGGTGTTGAGCAGAGGGACCAGTGTTGCACCAGAACATTCTGACTTGAGTTCCTGCCATGATTTCTCTTCCAGGCCTTTATCTTGTCTGGGCTACAGTTTTATTTCCTATTTTGAAAATGAAGACGGTGGGAGATGCAAACATTTATTTGAACAACTGTTGTGCACCAGGTCCTATATTTAGGTTCTGAACATTACCGTATCTAAAGCTTATTTTAAGCCCTGGGCTTAGGTATCGTTTTGTAGATTTTTTTCTTAGTATTTTTCATTTTTAATTGTGGTGTGTGTGGCGCAATACATGTAACATAAAATTACCATCTGAACCATTTTTAAAGTATGTGTTAGCAGTGTTAAATACATTCACATTGCTGTGTAGCCAATCTCCAGAACTCTTTTCATCTTGCAAAACTGAAACTCTGTACTCATTAAACAACAGCTCCCTTTTCTCCTCTCCCAGCCCTGGCAGCCGCCATTCGACTCTGTCTGTATGAGTTTGACTACTCTAGGTACCTCATATGAGTGGAATCCTACAGTATTTGTCCTTTTGTGACTGACTCCTTTCCCTGAACATAATGTCGCCAATGTTCATCCATGTTGTAGCATGAGTCAGAACATCCTTCCTATCTAAGGCTGAATGATATTCCGTTGCACACACATACACCACATTGTGCTTTTCCCTTCGTTTGTCAATGGACAGTTGGGTTGTTTCCACCTTTTGCCTATGTTTTCTTGATTTTATTAATCCATTTGGACCAAGGTCACACAGCTGGATTTAAACCCACGTTCCTATTTGATACATGACTTCTGACTTCTTTTATTTCTAAGATTCCTTGACCTGTAGGAGGTGAGAAGAATTTTGATTTACAAGGGAATGATATTTTTTTGTAAAGGGTCCGTTGGAGAAAGTTCTAGAAATGTTGGCTGTGGCTCTTCAGGCTCCTCCTGTAACCTGGCTGCCGTGGTGCTGTTCCCTTTGTGCCTGAGCTTCTGCAGTGGCTTGGTGGCTGGTTAGGAGCCATCCCTGAGAGTGTGAGGTGGGAGGGTGGCCTGGAGCAGAAAGAGCGGAGGATGCCTGGTTTCTGGCTCTGGCCCTGCCTCACTGGACAAGCCTGGGACCATCCCTTCACTGCCCTCGGCTCCATTTGTCAGCTGAAGAGTGAAGTTCTGGATGACCTCCAGTACCTGGAGGTTTCACGTGTCTTTGAAGCCTGGCTCTGTCTGTCTGTGCTGCTCTAAGAGACGTATATTCACCTGACTCTTATTAAGCCTGGGATAGCTTTGGACCCTTTTTCTGAGTCCTCCCTTGGACATCACTTCTTCCAGAAGCCTGGTGGGGACCTAGTTTATATCACCAGAATCCAGAGGGGAAAGCTTTTTGCTTGTATTCTGTTGGTGCCCATTATTTCCCCAAGGTAGACTTTATGTACTGACTCCATCCCAGTTGGTTGGGTTCCTGTAAAGCTTTTGTCTTTGTTTTCCTATTTTAAGACTGTCTTGAGATGCCATTCTGAAATTAGCAAGTATGGTAATATAACATTATTGTCATGATAGAGCTTTGAGTTTGCAAGCATGCTATGCTCCCTTGAGGCTTGAGTTTTTTCTCAAGCCCAGGGCCTGATAAATGGATGGTCATGGGGCTTCTGGCGGCGCTGGCAAGGTTCCTGCGAGGTAAACCAGTTTCTGTCCAATCCAAGCTGTCATCATTTTCTATTTAAAATAAGTGTTCTGTTTAAATAGGAGAGCATTAAGTGCTAATTGCTAACACTTACGTATCAACAGCTATAAGAAAGAGGTCTTTGCCTAGTGTCTTCCCAGGAAAGGAACTGCGAGGGAACGCTTACTTTATTCTTACCTTCCTCTGGCTGCATCATTTCTTCAGGTTGCATGTCCATTGGGAATATTCATTGCTCTCATCTCTTGAACTCCAGTGTTATGGGGCTTCCTTGCTGTTTGAGTTTCAAAAGCTCATGGTGGATTTTCTCCTGCCCTCCAGGAGAGTCTATTTTTTTTGGCTTCTAGCTTAGAACGATGGGGGCACAAGGGTGATGAGGTGGGCTCCTAGAGGTCACCCAGCTCTGTCTACCCCGTGAATCTTGACTTAAGATGCTGTTTTAGCCTTTTCTGCTTACTCTGGGAAAAACAAAAATTGACAAAAAAGGAAAAGAAAAAGATAATGACAGGTTCATCTGACAGCTAATCTTAGAGGGCCTTGTCTATTTTTCAGAGCCTACATTTAGAAACAAATTCAGATGTGTCAGCCATTTGTAAGAGTACCTGTGTGTGCCAGGTGAGCTGTAAAGGGTCTGCAAACACGTTTTATTAAATCTGCATAGAAATCGTTGCAGATCACCGTTCTTTCAGCTGAGTGAACTGTGCTTAAGTGACTCACCTACTGTCACATGGCTCAAAGGGGACGGGCTGGCCTTGGGCTCAGCGCTGGCCTCCTCTGAGTTCAGGGCTTTCTCCCGGTTCTCCCGTCACAGAAGACCTAGTGGCTTCTCATGTTGACCCAGAAGTGATGCTGAGACCCAGTTCCGGTGGGATTCTCCCTCTGTGTTTGTTCTCTTTGCTGATGGTCAGTAGATCTCTTAGTTTATCACTTCTGGGAGGTGGAGAGACCTCAGAGGCTGTGCTTCAGCCTCTTCATTTGGTCTTCTCTGAGGCCCTGAGAGCTTGGACACCCCCTACAGCTAGTTCCATCAGGAACGGCTCCTGTCCCCCTTCCATGGAGACGTGTGTGGCTGTCTGGATGGAGAACATTTCCAGAGGAGCACGGCTACCCGAGAGCTGTTGCAGTCACGATTCAGCACTCACTCCCTCTGGTTGGACTCTGCACGTGGAACATTCTGGAATCTCTTCAGTGGAAGTCTGGCATGGAACTCTCTTCCACTGTTCCCCCAACATTGGCTCTGTCCCTGCTTCTAAAAACAGAGGCCATTCCTTAGGCATACTCACCATCCAAGGGCTGGGTCCACCGAGGCCTCACTAAGCAGCCGTGAGGGGAAAGGTCCATCTCAGAAGGCTAAGCCTGAATCCTGACTCCATCATTTATTGTATTTTCTTAACCATTTTTTTTTTCCTTTTGCTTCAGGATGATTAGCCCTGAGCTAACATCTGTGCCACTCTTCCTCTACTTTTTGTATATGGGATGCCACCACAGCATGGCTGTCAAGTGGTGTATGTCCACACCTGGGATCCGAACTTGCAAACCAGGCCACTGAAGCAGAGTGCATCCAACTTAACCACTCTGCCACAGGGCTGGCCACTATTCTCTTAACCTTTTATGCCTCAGTTTCCTTGTCTTTAAAAAACGGAGGTGGTGCTGGTGAGAGTAACCCCACGGTGTCGCTGCAGGACTCGTGAGGACAAGTGTTTAATGAAGGCAGGTATTTTTGTTTTATTCACTGTTGAATCTCCAGATTGGTGCTCAATAAATATTCATTGAATGGTTGAATAAATAAGGAATCCTCTCTCTAAGTCTCATTTGCCTCCCTTTGAAAAATAAGATCATCAGTCGTTCTTAAAGGGGGCCTTTCCCATAACTCCGTGACTAAGCCTCGCTCCTGAAATTCTCACTCGTTATTTCTTGGGTGGAGTTTGTCATGCATGCTGAAAACAGATTCCAGGTGATTCTCATGAGCAGCCCTGGTTAAGAATGACGGGCTCGTTGGCCTCCGAGGTCTCCTGCTCATTCTGTGTTGCACAGGTGGATGGAGTGGCCCATGGATTGCCAGGGTCCTCTCAGTGCTCATTCTATCCCTCCACCTCCCACTCATCCTTCAAGACCCAGCTTTAATGTCACCTCCAGAAAGATTCCCCTATCCTCCTCTGTTGGAAAGCACCCCTCTCTGCGGAATGCCCAGGGTCCTGCTCCTCTGCTCCTGTAACACCACTATCAGCTGGTTTCAGGTGTGTCTTCTCTATCAGGCCATAGGCTAGTTGAGGGCAGAGTCTCACCTGATTCAGCATGGTTCCCCCCCCCCCCCACATAGCACCTCCCTCAGCCTCCTGTATCTAGTTGACATCATATATATTTAAATATGTTACCAGTAAATATATGGATGACTATTTCAAAAGCTAACTTCTTTGGTTTTATATTTATAAGTCACAACTATCCGCCCCAAGATGCCTTCTGTTCTTACTCAGACCAGTGACAAAGGATGTCTTTGTTACACTGGTCTTTTTTTTAATAAAGCAGAGACATTTGGAGGGGAAACAATGATTTTCTCTTCCTTTGTAATGAGCCTTGATGATTAGACTATCTTTTCCATTCTGTTTTGTTTTTGCTTTCCTAGAATTTATCAAGTGGCCTCTTTTTGGTGAAGGTTACCTTTCAAGTGAGGAAGAGAGCTTGATTAGAGCACTGAGGGATTTACTTGGCGTTTTTTAAAAATAAGGGGCGTGATGGAGAGGCGTGATGGAGAGGCGTGATGTGCGCAGATGGGTGAGAGGTCAGCCCTCGAGCTATTAAAAAGGGGCCTTCACACTGAGGAACTGAAACTGATGCTCCGAGGACAAGATGTTTTTTTTACTGGCAACTGCTAAAGTAATTAATAGTTACTTTTATTTTCGAATTTGTTTTATATTTAACCAAGCATCCTGTCCAATCCTTCTATGCCCAGGGCAAGGTCCTTTTTTTTTTTTCTTGAGCACATTAATAATTACATTCATCTATTATGAATTCACATTAGCTATTTGAGTGTGATGTTTGTTTTATTTTATTTTTTTTGATTCAAATGGATTTCAGAATCAATTCCAGAGTGCCTTGGTAGACTACGTAATCCCCAGGAGGCAACTCAGTCTTCTTGTTCAGCACATAAAAAGGCTGCTCTGGGCATCCAGCCGGCCTCCTGCCTGCCTTCCTGGTTGGGACTGGTTGGGGCCATGCTGAGAGCACAGTTTTGCTTTCACACTAGCTTCCTCTTGTCCACAGCTGAACCAGGAGATGTGCTTGGGGGTGTCACTGGAGTGTTGAGAGCAAAGAGCAGAAGGAAGAGTTTGTTTCCATCCATCTGTCCATCCATCCATCCATCCATCCATTTATCCATCCAACCAATGAATATTTAGCACCCACCGCAAGGTAGGTTCTGAGGATACAGAAGACAAAACAGACAAAGTCTTATCCTTGTGGACATGCTCCTGGCCCCAGGCTCTTCCCAACTCAGCATATGTGGAAAGAGAAGCCTCCTTGCTATCCTAGGCTTACTGATTGAGGCCTCACAACTCTCTGTGAGGTAAGTGTTATTAGGGATTGTACACATACACACACGTATACCTGTAAACATTATATTAGTGTGTGATGTTTTGCGAAATAGTTAGAGCTATGGAATCATGCAGTCTGAGTTTGAAAATAAACTCTGCCGTTTGTGTGCTGCCGAACAAAGGACTTCAACATTCAGAACCTCCAGCCTCCTTTGTTGAATGAGGCTCATGATTGGACCTAAGTCTCTGGGTCACAGATAACATGTGAAGTGCTTAGCAGACGGCCTGGCTGCAGAGGGTAAGCACTTAAGAGGTTGGAACTGTAGCAGGGGAGGAAAAATTTCCCTCTGCCCTCTTAGGTTCAGTGGCCAGGCCTGTGAAATAAGCTGACAAAAGAGAGTAATAGGAGAAAAGTGTACCCATTTGATTGGATGTTGAAGGTTTTATGTGACACCAGGCAGTGGGAGGAGGCTTCATAAAAAGAAGAGACTGCCAAAGAGGCAGCTAGGATGGGAGGCTTTTACGCTATTCTGACAAAGGACGAGAAGTTGGTAGAAAAGTGACAAGACAAAGGAAAGAGATTTCTGGACTTTTTAGGGCCAGTAAATTGTGGAAAGGTGAATATATGGAGGACACTAATGGTAGAAAAGTTTTTTTTTTTAGCATGGTTTGTTTATGTAGATTCTTCTCGGTGCCATCTCTGTCTCTGCTGATAAAGTCATTCTCACCTTCCTGGTGTGGAAAGAGGAGGATACCTCCACAGGGGGACTTTATGCCCTGCTTTCCGGCACATGGGGGAGGGCAGGAGTCATCCTGTGTCTGCTTTTTCTCAATTACCTTCTGCCCAAAATAGCTCTTAGGCCAGATTTTCGGGTGGCATATTCTGATCCCCTGCAGTGTGGATACACAGTTGTGGTGTAAACCTGCGTGGGAGTGGGAAAGTAGCTTCTCTCTAGTTTCAGAGCTCACGCTTTCGCCCATAAGTCTGGAGTTCTTCCTGGATTCAGTCCTTAAGGACGATGGCCCTAGATCCAGTTTGTTGTCAGAGAGGCAGCTTGTGGCAGAGAATCTGGAGGCTGGGAGCTCCCTGGTTCTACCGTGTAATTGCTGGCAGTCTCAGACATGTACCTTGACCTCTCCATGTCTCACTTGTCTCATTTCTGGACTGGGACAAGGATGCTAATTTCTCTTTGGCCTGTTCTTTTCTGGTCACCTCCTTCACTTCCTTCAAGTCTCTGTTTAAATTCCACAGGGAGGAGGCTTCCTCTGGCCCCCCTGTTTATCGCTGCCCCGTTGCCCAGCGTTCCTGATCCCCTTTGCTCTGCTCTGCTCTTTCTGTTGTTTCTGTAGCACTTATCACCTTCTGACATACTGTAGGATTTATTTTTTTTAATGTATTATGTTTATTTTTAATTATCTCTTTCCCCCCATTGGGACGTAACCTCATTAAGGGTTGGGATCTTTATTTATTTTGCTCCTAGGCCCCCTTGAAATTGCCTGACCCAAACAGGTATTGTGAATAGTTGAACAAATTATGGAGAAAAGGAAAAACGTCGGCAATTTCTGACTGCTGTCACCTTGGAGCTGGCCTGGCTCTGACGGCTAGGCCCTGGTGTTTTCCTCTTGGATATGAAGAATTTCACAGCACACTGACATGTGACAAGGTCGCTCTGTGATGGTGATAGAACAAGACGAAAACAAGACCGCTCCATAATCAAGACTGAGCACAGATTAAAAACAAGAACACTGTGCAGTCCACAAAAATGACCAAACATCCCCTCTCTCAGCTCACAGGAATGACTGCTCTTTCTTTATCAATTACAGCTACAGCCCTGCTCTGTTCCTCCTGCCTCCTTGGTAAAAGTTACAGAGATACCCGGTCCTAGAATTCCTGCTTTATGACAGCACTCGCCAGAGCAGACTACACGTCTTTGGACCCTCCCCCAAATCACTGAACAAGTCCAAAGTGTATAATGAGCACCTCCTGACACCCTCTTACTGAGACACCTACGATTCTGGGTGGCATGGTTATAAACCCAACTTTATTTGACTAAAGGGGTGTAAGCGGGTGTTCCTGGTGGTCCTCGGTGGGAGGCTTCAGCATCATGTCTCATGGTGAATAAAGCTCCGTAACTGAGCATCACTATACAGCTGTGTAGGTTGTTGATACAGGTTGAATGATATTGAACAGATGTGTTATCTGCTGGGCCTGAATTTTCTGATCTACAAAATGAACCAGTTGACCAGATGACTCAGTAGGTTTCCTTGCAGTTGCCACATTCTGTAATGCCTGAGTGTTGCTAACTTAACTGTGTGTTAGACATTGTAAGAACTTTAAAAGAAGTAGAAGCAGGAGGTGGCATCTTAGAATTCCCTCCTGGGCAGCAGCACTTACTTGCTGTGTCTCCCTGGGCAAGATACTGAACCTGAACTTCAGTTTTATTAACTGTAAAATTGTGATGATGTTAATTAATAATAATATTAATTATAATAATAATAGCATAAAATTTCCAAGCGCTTACTCTGTGTTACCTGAATCAAGCTCCCATTAATTCTCACAATAACCTTATGTGGTAAGTGCTGTTATTCCATTAAACAAGGGAGTCACAGAGAAGTTAAGTAACTTTCCTAAGATCACAAAGCTAAATGGTGTCTGAACTGGGATTCAAACCTAGGTCTTTGTCATATTAAGTCACATATTATTGTATTGTGACTTCCAAGCTCAAACTCTTAATCACAACACTTCAGTGAACTGAGTTGGCTGCTGCTTAAGAAACATCCAGCAGGATTTAGTATGAACCCTGCATTAAAGGGTAC
This sequence comes from Equus caballus, assembly GCF_041296265.1. Lineage (NCBI taxonomy): Eukaryota > Metazoa > Chordata > Mammalia > Perissodactyla > Equidae > Equus > Equus caballus. Next base: position 37,283,211 of record NC_091711.1, on the reverse strand, counting down.
ACAGTTTAGTTTTTAATTTAATTAATTAATTAATTAATTAATTTATTTATTTTTTGAGGAAGATTAGCCCTAACTGCTGCCAATCCTCCTCTTTTTGCTGAGAAAGACTGGTCCTGAGCTAACATCCGTGCCCATTTTCCTCTACTTTCTATGTGGGACGCCTACCACAGTGTGGTGTACCAGCACTGCCATGTCTGCACCTTGGATCCAAACTGGTGAACCCCAGGCCAGCGAAGCAAAACGTGCGTACTTAACCGCTGCGCCACCGGGCTGGCCCCAGGGTGGAGTATTTTAATGACCCTTTAGGTAACATGTCGGGTCCCTGAAGCAAGAGTGTGTTGGGAGGGGCGTGCTGGAGGTGGGGTGGAATTCTGATAGTGAGGTGAGGGTCCCAAATCCAGCTGCTACCTTTAAACCGTCTACCCTATCCCCTCCACTCTGAGTCAGCCTTAAATGGTCAAAGGTTTAAATTGGAAGATGTGCTAACCAGATTATCCTTCCAAATAAGGCTATAAAGTCTTCCTGTATTAGAGGGGAGAAGAGGTGCTGCTGTGGAATTTCACATGATGATGATGATACTGCCGTCTACCATTTATTAGGTGTTGTATGCCAGACACTGCATTTAGCATTTGCTGCATTCCCTCATTTAGCACTTACAACAAATTCATTGTTAACCCCTTTGCAAATGAGGAAACTGAGGCAGAGAGGCTGAATTATCACCCACAATCACCAGGTCTGGTAGCCTAGATTCAAACTAGGTCCTTCTCACCTAATCAGAATGCCTAAGATTCTGCTCCCTGGTTTCCTTACAGATAATCCTAGGATATGCGAGCTATTATCTAGAAGCATCATTTTTTAGACAGGAAAACAGAGTCTAAAAGAGGTGAGGTTTGCAGGCCGTGTTGCTGCTGGTGGGGGGACCTGGGTTAGAGCCTCGATCTCCTCATCCTCGATCCACAGGGTTAATTTGCCTTTTACCTGATGGATTTACATGCGTGTGCTTGTGGCCCGTGTGGTTTCTCCGACAGGAGTGTAGGCCCCCTTTTCTTTTTCAGTTGGAAAACGTCTAGGGCTATAGAGCCAACCCGCTCATGCTCCCATCTACCCCTCCCTGCCACGTGGCCTGGGACTTGTTATTTAGTCTCTTTATGCCTTTCTGTTTCCTCATGTGGGAAATTGAGATAACAATCATCCTTGCACCATGGGGTTGTAATAGGAATGAAAGGAATTGATATATTTAACACTCTTAACCCAATGCCTGGTACATAGTGAGTTATCAGTAAGCAATGCCTAATAATGTATTCCATCACTTGTTTGAAGGTTATAGTCCTAATGGGAGTCTGTTCCATGATGCTGGAGTTTCTGTCCTTGCACCCTAAGACCCATATCCCCCTGGGAATATGGATGCTGTTGAAGATGTTGGTGGGGTTGTGGATGGTGGGTGGAGAGGCACTGGTTCATGAAAAAATGACATTTGCTTGCCAGGCCCACCTTGCGGTTGGGGGCATCTGTGAAGTGGACCTGCCTGTTTGTCTGCTGGATCTGGAGTTTGGGAGACAGCTTTATCTTGATGCAGTATCCCATCCTGGGTGACTCAGGGAGGCAAAGACATTGCCTGGAGATCGAAATTGATGACACATCGTTGCCCCTGGACCAGAAATGGCACAGGACATATCCTGCTCATCTTTTTATGCATGGTCCCTGTGACAGAGCAGGTGCTTGCTGAGTGAATGGGCCAGGAACTGTCCTCCATGATGGAGTCCAGATGAAGTAGATGGGGTGAGCAGGTGAAGAACACGGAAGCAGAGTGAGTGAAAAGGGGTGGGGGTGGGCTGGAGGAGAAAAGAGTTAGCCTTTATCATGCAGCAGATTTTTAAAATCCTTTTAGAAGCCCTAGAAGGTAGTGAATATGGTTCTCCAGTTAGGGGACCAGAAGAGGAGTCTCAGATAAGTTATTTGCCCAGGGCTAGTTAAGGATGGATTAAGTCCCTCTGGGATGAACCCAAGGGACTTGCCTTGAGTAATTAGTTGAATACTAGTTTATTCACAATGAGGGATCCTTAATTGTGAGTGGGCATGCCTTTGGTGAAACCACTAGGATTTGTTGGCCCAGGCCCTGGCAGTATGGAAGGAGTGTTGGGTATCTGTCTTAATATGGCTTCAGGAATACCTCGCTTTCCCCAGGTACTCTTTCCTTCTCTTCCTTAATCCTGGAGGGAATGGTTATTACTCTGAGTGATTCAGTGGCTTGTGGGCGGTAGGGGAAAGGAGTAGAGCTGCTGGCCCCCTAAACATTTAACACCTGCTCTTTCTCCCACTGCCTCCTTGGGCTGTGAGCCTGGCTTAAAACCACTTAGCCGTCATCTTGTTTCCCTCCTTGTGTACTATATACTTCAGATGTAAATACGTTTGTCATGAAAAATAGTGGGTGGCTGAGATGGACTGGGTGGCAGAATTTTGATGAGTTTTTTCCTGATAAGCACCCACTTATGTGTACTCTGAGCTTTCACTGCAGATAGTAGCAGTAGCATCATTCTAGTAAAAAAAAACCTCCAGGGGACGTCAAAAAAATCTGTGTTGCCTGATTTAGTTGTGACTGTTCCTGTCTCTGGCTTCTTTCATGGGACTATTAATTGACTTTAGGGAGTGGCTGCTTTTCACCACAAGAAGTTCCTCGGCATGAAGTGGAGTGGTGGAATTGATTGTTTGCAGTCCTTAAGACTCTGCTACATAGAAGCAGGCTGTTAATTCTGTAACCACCAGTTAGCATGAGTGGGGGCGGCAGGAATTACTGGTTTGATTATTGATCGGGGGCTATGGATTATACTTAGGATATTTGCAGGAGGAGAAAACTGATGAATGAGTGAGTTAAGGCAGTACAAGATGGAGTCATGCTGGTTTTTAGGCTGTTGTTTAAAAAAAAAAGACAAAATATAAAGTGGTGAAGAAGAGGATTTGCTTGACTCTTCCTAGTTTATAATCTGAGAAGACAATTAGGAATTTTTAGAAGATTTAGGTCTGTCACCCAGCACATGTGGTGCAGCCCTGGAGGAGCGCAGTTGATAGTCCATCACTGCTTCTTAGAAATCCCCTGGGTTTAATAGTATCGCTTATTTATTCCGCAGCTATTTATCAGTCAGCTACTATGTATAAAGCACTACTCTGGACAAATGCTAGGATGCAAACGAAATTGTTAGAATTTAAACGATGCTCAGTATAGTTAACATGTTAATTGTATCTTATTGAATTTAAATTTTTTAAGAATTAATAACCTCATGTTGTTAAATGAAAACTTTCAGAACAATAGTAGGGTTTAATACAATCTGGGTAAAAATCAAAAGATAGAACTTTGTATGTGTATGAAACATTTTGGAAGATAGATAAGAAGCTGAAAATAATCAGTTTAATGTAGAAAGTGGTAGTCAATGGCTGCCAGCAACACAAAAAGAGAAACAGCCAGATGTTATGCGCCTCCTAATCGAACTTGAATCTGGTCAAGACCCTTGATCTAGTTAACTATGAAGTCACTTGAAATATAGAGAAAAGAAGTTCATGTTAAATGACAAACAGAGATGCAGTCATGAAAATCCAGGCCCTAGGAAACTATAGAAAAATGACTAACTTCTTCATCAAATTAATTGTAAGAGGGAAAAAATGATGGAGCAAAGACCTTGGATGTCAGATGATGTTAAGGAATTAATATTTTTTTTTTCTTAGTGTGGTAATGAAATTGAGGCCTAGGATTTCAAAATCTTTATCTTTTAGATAGCTGTATTGAAATATTTTTGACTAGACGATAGTGCATTGGGAATTTGCTTCAAAATAATCTTGGGGATATGGGAATGGGTCAGGTAGAGATGAAACAAGACTGGCCGTGACTTGATAATTGATGTTGGATCATAGGTTTGTAAGGATTCTCTCTGGTTTTGAATATGTTTGACTTTGGGTTTTGTTTTTTGTTTTTTTTTGAGCAAGATTAGCCCTGAGCTAACATCTGCTGCCCATCCTCCTCTTTTGTGCTGAAGAAGATTGGCCTTGAGCTAACATCCATACCCATCTTCTTCTACTTTATATGTGGGACGCCTGCCACAGCATGGCTTGACAAGCAGTGTATAGGTCTGCACCCGGGATCTGAACCAGCAAACCTCAGGCCGCCAAAGCAGAACGTGTGAACTTAACCACTGTACCACCGGGCTGGCCTGTTTGGCATTTTTTTAATAACAAAAGTTTTAAATGAAATAATAATCAATTTAGTCTATTTCTCATCCCTCCATATAGATGGGCATCGTGAGGTCCATTGTAAGTAACATCCTGAAATAGTCCAACTTGATGTGATCTTAGAAGAATGATGTAGTTTGCTCACACCGTTCCCTGAGTTTCTAGGATTCTGGGTTTCCGAGGGGGTAAGGAGGGATGTTCTTGTAGGTGGGGTTTCATGAATCCCACAAATGCGCCTCGATCACAGCAACTCCTCCTGTATATCTTGGAGTTAACCCATAAGATTTCATTTGGAACAAAAAGGCGTTTTACTTCTTTAAAAAAAGATGTTGGGAAACCACCTCCTAATTTCGTAAACAAGGAAACTGACGCCCAGAGAGGGAAGGTGAGATACCCAGGTTCACACAGTAGGCAACTTGCAGAGCCCCAGACCTCTTGTTGGATATGCCTTGCGCCACCCAGTCATGCTACTGGTTATCCTTTCCACCCCCTGCCCAGGGTCCCCCCGCAGGTAGATCACCTGCATCCTGGATGCTAGTGCTGCTTTCCCCGAAGTGGAAGCTGGGCTGAAGTCAAGCACCTGCTGTGTGCACCAAGCTCCCGAACTGCTCTCTTACTGCACTCCTGGCCGAGTGCCTGTGCCAGGGAGCCTTGTAGCAGGAGGAAGACATTGAATTTGGGAAATGAACAGTCCCGTCGAGACTCTCCATGAGCTGGACAGCCTGTATATTGAACACTTAATCATTTTTCATGCTTGTTTCACCTGCTGCTCATCTATATTTACCTTCGCTAAAACCTAGGAGCCTCAGAGGGACTCGAGATGCCCTGTCCTTCAGAGCCAGGTACATGGGGGACCGTGACTAGAATCCAGGTGTGGCCTGTTTCTGTAAATTGAAGGTTTCTCTTCCCCCTTATCCAGATCCACACCTTGGAAAAGCAGGGAACAGGTAAACTGGGAGAATGAGGGACAGTGGCCACGATAGACTGTTGGAGCTTCGAGTCGCTTGTACATATATCTCTTATGTTAGTGTTAGACCAGTAGCCCTTAAACTTTTGTTATTGCCCCCAAAACTGCAGGATAAAGCTTATTCTCTCAGGAACATTTTGGTAGTGATTTGGTCAGTTTGGGGATGTGAGAGGGTCTGGGGTCGTGGTGGGCCATGTGAGGAGGTGGGTGGTAGTGAATTTGGGTACAGTTTGATTAAACCCCCATAAAAACCTTTGATCTCCCTGAGACCTCACCCCTCTGCCCCCTGCTTACCTCTGTTAAGATCTTTTTTAGTCTCTTAGTTTGAGTCAGAACAAGGCTGTTTAGTTAATTAAGGAGTATACTCAGAACAGGGCTCAGGACTGCCACCGTCCACTGGAGGCATAATTAGTCATTTTTTTTTTAAAGATTTTATTTTTTCCTTTTTCCCCCCAAAGCCCCCCTGTACACAGTTGTATGTTCTTCGTTGTGGGTCCTTCTAGTTGTGTCATGTGGGACACTGCCTCAGCGTGGCTTGATGAGCAGTGCCATGTCTGAGCCCAGGATTTGAACCAACGAAACACTAGGCAGCCTGCAGCGGAGCACGCGAACTTAACCACTCAGCCACGGGGCCAGCCCATAATTGGTAATTTTAATCTTTACTGAGTGCCTGCTGTATGCTCTGACTCTAGGTTACAGGGATGACTGAGACCCAGTACCTACTCAAAGGTGCATAGTCTAATAATTTAATGAAAACGCAGAAGAGCTGAATTTTATTGTCTTCGCTCCTTGCCAGGCATCATGCTAATGTTTACCTGTGTGTGGTCATTTAGTCCATGCAGAAAACCGTGAAGCAGAGCTACCACTGAGAACGTCATTTTACAGATGGGGCACTGAGCTGAGAGAGGTCATGGAGCCTAGTAGTAAGTGCTAGAGGCAGGATTTGACAAAGGCAGCTGTCTCCAGAACGCTCAGTCTCTCCATAGCTTACCGCCACGCTCTACTGCCTTCCACTGTGGAGGGGACAGGCTTGTGACAGTATGGTGAACACGGCCACAGAAATATGCATAAACATGGAGATGATGGAAAAGCAGAGTTGACCCACTCTCATGAGTCAGGAGCAGAGAAGGGAAAATTGGGGAAGGCCTCAGAGAAGAGGTGAAACCTGGGCTGGATTTTGGGGACAAGAGGAGTCTACTGGTCATGCTAGGAGTGGAAATTCTGGACCAAAGGAGCAGCCCTTGCAGGAGTCCAGAGGCACAAACAGATGCCTTATTTGGAGAATGGCAGGTGGTTGGTTTGTGCTGGGGTAGAAAATGCAAGTGGGAGAGAGCAATCAATGACATGCTGGAGAAATTCTCAAGGGCAACATCTGTGCTGCTTTCCAATTCAGTAGCCACTGGCCACATGTGGCTACTTTAATTAATACTTTAATTAAAATAAAATAAAATACAGAATTCGGTTCCTAGTCTTCAGCTAGGGGCTACGATATCAGCAGACATCACAGATATAGAACATTTACTCCATTGCAGAAAGTTCTGTTGGACAATGCTGGGCCAAATCATTTCCTTATTTGGCACACACCTGGCAGGCTGCACCTGGTGTTCTGTGTCACCTGCATGTGTCAGATTTTGAAGGGTTTGTTTCATTTTGGGGGAAATGGCATGTGTTGGCTGCCCAGGCCTGCAGTGGAGGGGCAGGCGGATTGTATGTGCAGTTAGAGAAAAAGCAGAGCACGATTTCTCAAAAGAGGAATGTTGGTAACTTTTTTTTTTTCTTGCTGCTCAGATCAATATATGAAAATCCCAGGAAATATGTCGTTTTCCCTCTAAGCCAGCAGAGCTACTAGTTTCATTAAAAAGGCCACGGCAAATCTATTTTTAATTTTATTTTTTATTTGAAGAAAGCCCTACTGCTTGCGATTCTAATCTGTAACTGAATAATGGCTGTCATTTTAGAGTTGCAAACAGCCAGTGCAATAGCCTGCATGGAGGGTCCTTTGTCATAAATAGGATTCAGTGCTTTCTATTAGGGTAGGGACAAAAACAGGTCAAAGAGCTTTTCCTTTTTACGTTGGAGTCCAATGTTCTGACTTTCCAGATGGTAAGGAACCATTTAAAACTATTTTGATTTAGATAATGGCCACCTTGTTTAATTTTACAAAATTTATGTTTTGGAAAAGGAACTTGGCTTTCTTGAAAGTTCTATAGGTGGTTGATCAATATGTTAGAATGTTACTGGTGACTGAGAGATTCAGTTTGGATGGCTTAAAACAATTTGCTGCTATTTTTAGAGCCCTTGGTGTCAGAAGATTTGTACTTGAGTCCTTCCTGATCTTGTCTCTTAGGACCTGTGTGACTTTGGGCAAGTCACGTAGCCTGTAGTGGGCACCTCTTGGTTTTCCGACGCAGCATTTATTCACGCTGTTCAGTTTTATCTCAGATTATCCCTTACCACAGTGACTTGGTGGGGGCACATGGCCTAGTCAGAGCCAATGAGATGATGGGACTTTCGCATAGACTGTGGAAAGAGGTATGTTCTTTTCCACTGGCCTGGACCTTGGAGGACGTGGCTGTGCACGTCCCAGCTGCACCAACCCAGCTGCTGTTCTCTCTCCATGGCTTGGCGTCTGGGAATGAAGTCAATATGGATAAGAGCAGAGCTGAGAAATGGAGAGAGGCCGGCTCATCCATTGGATCTGGATCAAACCTTGCTTGAGGGCGGCTCAACCCTTGGACTTTGCAGATTATCAGCCACTAAATTCTGTGTTTTGTTTAGACTAGTTAGTTTCTCTTTCGCTTGCAACTGGCAAAGCCCCCTTGCCATCTCCGTGAGACTTGCTTTTACACATTTATAAGAGGAAAAAACAATGAGAATATCTGTCCACTGCATAGGAAGGTAATATACAGAAACATTTCCAGAGCAGTAAAACCATGCTCAGATATTAGAGATTTGCAAAGGAAAAAGATGCTAGAATGTTTCAAACCAAACTTTGACTTTTTTCTTGTTAGACAAGGAGCAACAACCTAGTTTCACATATCAAAGCCTGCAGAAGAGATTAGACTCCATTATAACACTCTCAGAATTTTTCCAAAGTGAGTTGGCCTCCCAAATAATTTTAAATGAATATATGTAAAAGCAGTACTTAAGAACGGGGAGTAAAACTGCAAAAGGATTCTTTATTTTTAGGACCATTTTTGTTTTTCTGAACTAGATCCTTTTTTTAGTGTATGTGGCCTCTATTAATTTTTCTAGATTTTTAAGTAGCAGCTATCCATTTTGGGTATGCCTATTGGGTGCAGTGTTAGCTGTTTTGCATATGATATCATTAAATCGAATAATTTTGGGGCTGGCCCCGTGGCCAAGTGGTTAAGTTTGTGCTCTCCGCTTCGGCGGCTCAGGGTTTCACCAGTTCGAATCCTGGGTGCATACATGACACCGCTCATCAAGCCATGCTGAGGCGGCATCCCACATGCCACAACTAGAAGGACTCACAACTAAAAATATATGGCTATGTACCAGGGGGCTTTGGGGAGAAAAAAGAAAAATAAAATCTTTAAATTGAATAATTTTATATTAAATAAGACGTAGGATAGAATCCCAAACGTCATCAGTATGGATGGAGGTTTCCCACATATATTTTTCTCTTGGTTTGTATCATCTGTTACCTTCTGCAATTCAGGGGCATTTTAGAGGCGTGTTCTCTGATGATCTGGCCTGTAGATCATTTTATAATGATTTCAGAATCCATAAGTGACTGGAATGAGCAGAGTTTTATGGCATATGCAGCAGAAGGAGCATGCTAAAGCTTTAAGGTTAGGCAGATCTGGGTTTGAAACCCAGAGCCCACACTCCCTGGGTCTGGGGAAAAAAAAGAGGAATCGTGGTTCCCTAGAGTGGTGGGTGTCTTGTGAAGATTATGCGAGGTGATGTGTGTGAAGATCCCTCCCACCAAGGAGGTAGTCAGTAATCACTTTTCTTATTTTTTTATTCATGTAAATGAGATATTTTAAAGCAGTGAGTCTGGCTCTAGGGAAATTAAGAATTTCATTAGGGAATCAATTCGTCCCTATAGCATTCATCTTTTAATTTTTTAAGCTACTAAATCTTATTGTTTTGTTTTTGTGATCTGAACAACTTTTGGTAGAATGATGAGAATGTTCTCCGTTTAGGCATGCTCACATAATTTATTTGTTCAATCATTTATTCATTCATTCCACAAATTATAATGAGGATGTTCTCTGCCAGGTATGAGGGAAACGTCTTTTTCCTCTCCTAAGTCATTTCTTGACTTTCTGGTAGGTCTGTGGACTGGGCTGTTTCTGAAGCTGATGTTTAGGTAAAAGTCGAGTTTTCCAGCAAAAATCCCATGGTTGCTCCCTCTCTGGGGATAGATTTTTCTGTCGTGGAAGTGGTCCATCCCTTTCATTTTTCTTTCCCTGATGCCAATAAGAATGTGGAGAGCTGTCATGGGGAAGATGGCCTGGGTAGATCCTGCAGAGGCCCCACTGGGAAGGCCCAGGAGCTCTGGGGAGAGTCACAGGGAGAAGGCGAGCTCCCTCCGTCAGAACTGCCCGCAGCTGGAGCTGTCCGCCAGCGGGATGGGCTGCTCCAGAAAGCACTTGAGGTCTCCCGCCAGAGGGGTTTGATCAGAGGCCGGAAGGAGAATTTTTAACAAACTTGGTTTGAATCCTAGTGGTTCTCAGAGTCACTGAGGATTGAGTAGAGGGGATTCCAGCAGCTTTAGTCCCAACGTAGAATGTCAGGAGGACCTTGATGTTCAGACTATGGGATGAGAGATGGCAATGCGGAGTGGTCCAGAGCAGGGATTGGAGGTGGGGTGGCCCACCCCTGTTTTCATATAGCCCCATGGGCTAAGAATGCCTTTTACATTTTTCCGTGGTCCAAGAAAAATGAATACTATCTCGTGACATCTGGAAATTCCATGAAATTCAAATTTCAGTGTCCGTAAATAAAGTTTTGTTGGCACACAACCACACCTATTCATTTACCGTTGTCTGTGGCTGCTTTCTACTACAATGGCAGAGTTGAGTATTTGCAACAGAGACTATACCGTCCCAAAGCCTAAAGTGTTTGCTATCTGACCTTCTACATAAAAAGTCTGCTGGTCCCTGTCCTAAAGTAGAGCTTCCTGACTCTTCTCTCCCTGAAGCTTCGTGGAGGTGATAACATTGCCCAGCACGCTGGGAGAAGTGGCAGATGCTCTGCTGGCCCAGGGCTCAGGGAGCAGTGCCTCAGTATGCCTGAAATCCTCATTCAGGGACCGCTCTGGCAGAAGCTTCAGTCCCACCTGTGGCTGTCTGATGCAGATGCTCTCACCTGGGTCGGCTCTTCTGCAGCTTCCCGAAGACGCGTCAGGACTCAGATGTTCATAGTCCTCTATGTAACTGGCTTCCACAAACTTTTTCTTCTTTTCCAGGTTTTTTTAAAAATTGAGATCATAATAGTTTCTAACATTGTGAAATTTCAGTTGTACATTATTATTTGTCGGTCACCATATATATGTGCCCTTTTACCCCTTATGCCCACGCCCAACCCCCTTCCCCTCTGGTAACCACTAATCTGTTCTCTTTGTCCATGTGTTTGTTTATTTCCACATATGAGTGAAATCATATGTTGTTTGTCTTGTTCTGTCTGGCTTATCTCGCTTAACGTAATAGCCTCAGGGTCCGTCCATGTGGTTGTGAATGGGATGATTTTATCCTTTTTTATGGCTGAGTAGTATTCCATTGTCTATATATACCACATATATTTTTTTTTTTTTTAAAGATTTTATTTTTTCCTTTTTCTCCCCAAAGCCCCCCGGTACATAGTTGTATATTCTTCGTTGTGGGTCCTTCTAGTTGTGGCATGTGGGACGCCGCCTCAGCGTGGTTTGATGAGCAGTGCCATGTCCGTGCCCAGGATTCGAACCAACGAAACACTGGGCCGCCTGCAGCGGAGCGCGCGAACTTAACCACTCGGCCACGGGGCCAGCCCCTATACCACATATTTTTTATCCAATCATCAGTTGGTGGGTACTTGGGTTGCCTCCACGTCTTGGCTATTGTGAATAATGCTGCAATGAACATAGGGGTGCATAAATCTCTTTGTAATGTTGATTTCAAGTTCTTTGGATAAATACCCAGTAGTGGGATAGCTGGGTTGTATGGTATTTTGATTTTTAATCTTTTGAGAAATCTGCATACTGTTTTCCATGGTGGCTGCACCAGTTTGCATTCCCACCAGCAGTGTATGAGGGTTCCCTTTTCTCCACATCCTCTCCAATATTTGTTTTTTTTTTTGTCTTGGTGATTATAGCCATTCTGACAGGTATAAGGTGATATCTCATTGTAGTTTGGATTTGTGTTTCCCTGAGGATTAGTGATGTTGAACGTCTTTGCATATGCCTGCTGACCATCTGTCTATCTTCTTTGGAAAAATGTCAGTTCATATCCTCTGCCCAATTTTTGATCAGGTTGTTTGTTTTTTTGTTGAGTCGTGTGAGTTCTTTATATATTTTAGAGATTAATCCCTCATCAGATATGTGATTTGCAAATATTTTCTCCCAGTTGGTGAGTTGTCTTTTCGTTTTGTTCCTGGTTTCCTTTGCCTTGCAGAAGCTCTTTAGTCTGATGTAGTGCCACTTGTTTATTTTTTCTTTTGTTTCCCTTGACCAACTAGGCATGATATTTGAAAAGATTCTTCTAAGACCAATGTCAAAGAGTGTACTGCCTATATTTTCTTCTAGGAGGTTTATGGTTTCAGGTCTTACCTTCAGGTCTTTAATCTATTTTGACTTAATTTTTGTTTCACAAACCTTTGTACAGCTTACAGATGCTTTTCACTTATACTGCTATCTTTTCCTCTTTGTTCTCATTCTGTAGTCTTGCCTTTCACACTCCATTTGGTCCTGGTCCTCCATTTGAGTTAGCCTTTCTTGAAGGTGTTACGGGCAGGTGTAAAAGTGTTTGTTGTGAAGAAATTCATAATGTGGTTGGGGAAACAGGACTTATATATATGGAATACAGGGTATTACAAAGACCCTGTGCCTTTGGCATGTTGTCATGGGATCTGCCACATCCCCAACATGTGCTAAGGGACATGGCCTCGCCCTTGTTGATGGGGCTGTCCTAGGAATCTGTGCTCGTTGGTTTAAGAGTGGGCAGCTGGCGTACTGGCCATGCCAGAGTCTGGGCAGCATCCTTTGTAGCGGCCTAGCATAAGAACCTGTATCCTGATGTGATAATGGTGATGAGTTTTGTGCATCTTTTGAGAATCTAGACTAGAAATATAGAGAAAACCAGCCACTTAGGAACAGGAGAAGCAGCAGAGAGAGGAAGTCAATCATGTGGTAAATAGTTATGGTGTCCCTCCTATGGATGAGACATTCTTCTGGGGACATGAGGAACCAAGTCCCTGCCTTCTTGGATGTTATATTCTAGGGTAAGGAAATGCAGAAAAATGTTTGTTTGTTTGTTTGTTTTTTTAAAAAAGATGAATACTTTGAAGGAAATAATCCAGTTTGATGGTCTAGAGAGTTGGTGGTAGAAGGGAAAGGTTAGGTGGTTAGCGAGGGCCTGCCAATTTGGGGACAGCTGAAGGCTGTGATAAAGCTGCTATGCAAAGACAGGACAGTAGAGAATTCTAGGCCAAGGGAACAGCAAGTGCAAAGGTCCTGAGGTGCAAGCAGAGTTGGCTTGTTCAAAGGACAGAGAAAAGCCTCTGTGGCTGACATGTAGTGGAGGGACGTGAGGTTGGAGAAGGCAGGGCCAGATCTTATAGACACACGGAGCAGCTGAATCAGCTCCTGGCAGAGCCCACACTCTCCCATCTGAGGTCCCTCGTGCTGCCTGGAATCTAGCTGCCGGCTCTCTATCGCTTGGTTGGACTGCAGTTGCTGTTCTGGGGTTCATGGGAGGGCCCCTCTCCCTTTCTGTCCTCAAAGTCTCGACTGTAAACTGCCATTATCTGAGCTGGTTTCAGTGAGTCTGCTTTTTGCAATCAGACTCTAATCACAGCCAGCGCTTATCAGGTGCCAGGCCTGTCCTCACCCTCTACATGAATTAACTAATTTTTTCCCAGTGAGGTAGATGATATAATCATCTGTATTTTACACATTGAGAACCTGAGTCACAGAGAGGTTAAGTTATTGGTCTCAAGTCACCAGCTAAGAAGTGGGAGAGCTGAGGTTTGAACCCAGGTGGCTTGATTCTGAAGCTTGAACTCTTCCCTGCCCTCGGCTGCCACTTGATCTAAAGAGCACAACTGAGATACCTCATTGTGGAGCTGGGCATGGAGTGGAACTTGGTGGTGATAGAGGGAACACTGAATTATAGATAGGTGTAGACAGGTCAGATTGATCCTGGCCTGGTGCAGGATTAGCGGAGGTGGTAGGGGTTCATGGTGTGCAAGAAGCAGAAGGTGGACAGAAAGATAAGACAAAGCTTGTACTTGGTCTTGTTGGCCAAGAGGAGCCTTCTGTTTTTCCAGCATGGACTGTAATAGGGAGACTAACACTTGGTTGGCCCCACTGCATGCCAGGCGTTTGTTATTGTGCTGACCCTCCCAACAACTCTGCGAGGAGGTGGCCTTGACCCTGAGTTACTGGGGAGACATCATGCATGGAGGGCTAGAGAGTTCTGCCAAGGTCACCTAGCAAGTAGGGCACAGAGCCAAGATGTGAAGTTTTGAGCCTTCTGCCTCTATTGTCTTTCCTTCCATCACACCAACACCTCTGTCCAGCCTGCAGGAAGCAAGCTAAACAAGAGGAGTGAGCTAGACCCCACACTAGTCATTGTCAACCTTTCCTGGCTGTGGATCCCTTTGAGAGGCTATTAAAATGTGCCCTAGTCCCCAAAAGTGTTCGTTGGCACACGTGTGTGCACACACACAGTTTTGCATGCAAATTGAAGAACTTGACTGATCCCTCCTGTGGGTCCAGAACCCTGTTCCTGGTTTTGCAAAGTCAGGCCGGATCAGGGCTAACACAGTTGGGAGGAGAAGGAATGGAATGATTCCTCACTGCTGGCCTTATCCAGATCTTTCTCTCCAATAAGCAGTGACGTCGTTCATCTAAATAGCATTTCTTGAGCGTCTAGTAGGTGTCAGGTCTGGGCCAAGAGCTTACATGCATGATTTCATTTCAATGTCCCTGTAATGCTGTGTTGTGGGTATTACGATTTCCTCTATTTTAAAGATAATAGAGCAAAGCTTAAGTTGGAGGGATTTCTCCGTGCCAGGTGGGCTGCAGAACCTGGATTCTAACTTAGCTCCTAGTTGTACTGACCCTCAAAGTGGTCAGGGCTGCCGTTAGTGCCAGCATGCTCTTAGCATCAGTAAACCGGGGCTTGGATTCATTGCCAGCTCCTCAAATGTCATTGCTCACCTGCCTCTGTGAGGCAGCTCAGATGCACGAGCCTGGGGATGCTGTTGAATTTCTGGCTCCATCTTGAATGCCATCCGATGCATTAATTAATGTGATTCTGACAGCACCTCACACTCGTGGAGGGTTGTAGAAATGTGAAGTCCTTGCATCCTCTGTTGCAGGTGGCAGTGCAGTTAATCCCTGTTGGGACAGCTCTGAGCCTTCCAGGGGTTGACAATCATTGGGGGTTTGCATGGACTTGCCTACCATTACAGACCCCAAAGTGCAGAACTGTAAATGAAAAAACACTTAAAGATGCCACATATTGCGTAAATGCTTCTCTAGCAGTGAAATGTTATGCCAACATAAAACCCTTATAAACATGTAATAGTAATTTATGCATAAGCCCCAGCTATAAAGTGAAATTCAGCTCCATCCAGTTTTGCAAGAATTTTCCCTGGCGGAGAATGCTAGCTATTGTGTGAATTCTCATCTGGGTGAAGAAAAACAAAATCCATTTCCCTGAGCGTGGTTATTCTTTGAAATAGCTTTGGCCTCAAACTTTAGAGGGAAAAATTCTCCTGCATAGAGAATGTTAACTGTATCATTTCTAGAGCTGTAGCTGTGTTGCTGAGGCATATTAACATGATAGAGACTTCTGTGCATGGCTTATGACTTGCCCCTGCCTGATTCTTTCATTTACTTAGAGAAGAGGGGAATGAAAGAGCAACGCTTTTTTTCTCCAGCCCTTGTTCTTTGAATATGCACTTTATGGTTTAGCTTTTTTAAAAGAAAACTTTGATTGTTTGGCTTAAATGTTTATAGTAAAAACTATAGACCAGTAGGGGGAAAATTACTCATATTTTCAGCAATCTCCAGTTACTTCTAAATATGGATTTTTATATTTATTTGATGATGGTTATCATTTATCTCCCCTTTTAGTCATAAGCTCCATGAGAGAAGGGACTCATTATTTAGGATCCTTAGCCCGTTACAAAGATCGTAGCACACAGTAGATACTCAATAAATGCTTTTGAGTAAGTGTCAAATCCTTAGGAAGTCGTGGAAGGAGCCAGGCTTCATTCTCTTGAATCCCAGCTTTACCGTTTAGGGGCTGAGTGGCTCCGGCAGGTCCGAGACTTCCAGTGTTCTCCTGGTAAAATGGCAATAATCACGCGTCAAGCTGATTTCACGGGGTGCGTTACTTCGTTAGGACTGCCGTTACAAAGGGCCACAACTGGGTGGCTTAAAAACTGGAAGTTCATTTTCTTACCGTTCTGGAGCCTGGAAGTAGATCAGGACATCTTCAGCATTGTTTCTTCTGAGGCCTCTCTCCTCAGCTTGTAGATGGCTGTTTTCTCTTTGCGTCTTCACCTGGTCGTCCCTCTGTGTGGGTCTGTGTCCCAGTCTCTTCTTCTTATAAGGACACCAGGCATAGTGGACCACCCTAGTGACGTCATTGAACCTTAACGACTTCTTTAAAGACCTTCTCTCCAAATACAGTTGTGTTCTCAGGTCCTGGGAGTTAGGGTTCCAACATATGAATTTGCAGGGGGAGGGTGGGGGGGGGGAAACAATTCAGCCCATAACACGGGGTTACTGATTTGATTATACTTTGTAATTGGCAAAGTGCTATTCACATGTTTAGGTGTTATGGAGGACCTTAAAGTCTAAGTGAGGAGATAATATAATTAGCAATGTAAAAGTCAACTTGTTCTACGGTCTGATAGATTCCGAGCTCCTTGGTGAGAATGGGGCTTTTGGGGTTCTGGAAAAGACCTCATCCCACCCCCACACATAGGGGAGTTCTCCGGAATGTGTTTTCCACTTGAAGGTACATGTGTGCTCTGAGGCTTACTGAATCAGTGCGGCCTGCGTTTACCCACCTGAGGGAAGGGGCCATGCCTCGGACACTCCATGGTGCCTGCCAGGCCCTGTCTGGCCTGGTCCATCAACAATGGTCTAACAACTGTTAGCAGTTATTGAATGCTTACTGTATGCCAGGCACAGTGCCATGTGGGCCCCAGTCTGGAGTTTCAGTAAACTCCCCCAAGATCACACAGCATGAGCTGGATTCTGGATTTGAACCCAGTGAGGATGCTCTAGGCTGGGTACTCTTGCTGAGCTATACTGGGTCCAGTGAGGATGCTCTAGGCTGGGTATTCTTGCTGAGCTGTACTGGATCCAGTGAGGATGCTCTGGGCTGGGTACTCTTGCTGAGCTATGCTGGATCCAGTGAGGATGTCCTCCTGGATGCTTAGCCTTGCTGGTCTCAGGCCACAGGTTAGTGGGTGCTAAGCCTGGTGGCAGCTGGAAACCCCCAGGAGCAAGTCTAGGGTTGCAGCTCACCTGGTTTATGCCCTTTGTGGGGGTCCAACCTGTCCCCAGCTGTCTGCAGTTGACTGAGCTTAAATGCCCTTCCAGGAAGCTTGGAGCTCTGGCTCTGGTTCCTGCCTCACTTGGTCACCAACCTCACTTCTGTTAAGCCTTGAGTTTGCCACGGTCCCTCTGGTTGTGTCTTTGACCTCTGGACGCCCCGCCCCTCTCAATTCTTTTCCTGACCTATTTTGTCTCTTAGGTCTTGGTGTATATTTGGCTTGGGCTTTGCTGTCTAGACTTATGTCTGATCCGTGCATGAGGGTGGAAGATGGCAGTAGGCCCCCAGTGCCTCTAGAGTCAGAGCTCTGGGAGGTGGGGTGTGGGCCCTCAGGGAGTGTGGTCATTATGGTAGGTGCTGGGACTCATGCTGCTCTGGTAGGGAAAGCACAGCATCATGGGACCCCAGGAAAAGGGCCACAGACTCGAGGCTTCCAGGGGCGGTATTTGATTCCAGAATCCAGAAAACTGAATTGGAGTTAGCCAGATGCAAAAAGGAGTAAGGACCTTCCGGGCAGTGGGAGCTGCAGGAACAGGAGGGTAAGAAACTTTTGAGGTGCGTGAAGGGGGTGTTGTTTGAAATCTCTGCCCACCGGTTCCTGGAAGCCTGGGATCTGGGGAGGTGAGGTGGCCTTCCGGGGCTTACGCCTGGGCCAGGTTGGGAGGGGCTTTGTGTGCAAGCCAAGTGGCTTGAATGTTATCCTCTTTGGGGCCCAAGGCAGTGTGCACATGTGTGCATGTGTGTGCGCGTGTGTGGTACGTGTGCATGTGTTTTGTGAGTCCTCTGCCCTGTAGATTCCACTTTTCCCTGGTGGTGTGCTTGTGCCCAAGAGTGAAAGGGATCTGGGACTTGAATGTGAAGGCTGGGGGCTGGGCATGAAGCCACTAAGAGAAGAGAGAGACATACGTGTGAGTTCTCGTTCAATGATCTTGTTTTAAACTTAAAAATACTTTTCCAACAGCTCATTCCAGGGGGCCGTTGTCAGCCCTGAGCATGCTCCTGTGGACGCCAGGGGCCACTGGCGGCCTCAGGCAGGCATTAGGTCCTGGGGCAGCAACGAGTCAGCTGCTACTGAGCTTCCCGGCCACCCTCAATGCCACTCTCTCCCCACCTCACTCGGCATCTTTTCAGCTCTCCAGACCTGTCTCCCTGTCTTCAGTTGTGTTACTGGAGGAAAGGAAAGGAGAAGCACAGGACCGGTGCTCATATGCATTTGAAGATTGAATACATTTTCACAAAACTCTTCTCTTAATGAAGTTTTTTGTCATTCCTTTGCTCTGTGTGTCCCCAGAATCTCTGCCAACACATGGGCAATATTGTTGTCACCACCACCACCATTACAATTGCCACTACTGTGTTCATCAGCACCACCAGCACCAGCATCACCACCAGCACCAGCATCACCACCACCACCACCACCATCATCATCATCACCATCATCATCATCATCATCATCGTGTCATCCTCTCTGGCCTCTAGAATGATTGTGCTCACCAGCACTTGTTCTTTATGTTTGACATCAATGAATTCATTTAACTCTCCTAACAACCCTGGGAGTGAGTTACTTGTTGCCATCTTCATTTTACCTGTGAGGAAACTGAGGCATGGAGATGTTACATAAGTTGTCCAAGATCAGACGGCTGATAAGTGGCAGAGGTAGAATTCAAAACCAGGCCATCTGGCCCCAGCGTGAACCGTTGCTGCCTCTCACAGAGGAAACATGTCCCTGACAGTGTCTTCCCCGTAAAGGGGAGAGAAGGAAGAGCCGCCCAGCAGGGCAGCCAGCTCCCTCTGCCTCAGCATCTGCATGGTGTTGGGTTCCTCTTCTCCCTAGAGCTCTCCTGAGTTTTAGGTTCTAATCAAGGGTGGTCAGCACTTGCTCACGGAAATTGATTAAGCCGGACAGTCTCTTTCTGTAAACTTCAGAGATGAGGACAGAGTGGCTGTGGGTCTCAGGCCTTGAGAGTTGGAGCAGACACCCTTTGCTTTAATAAATGAGCCGAAAGCGTCATTGGCTCCCAGCCCGAAGGACCTTGTTGACTGATGGGCAAATGGTATGTTACATCTGTCATGGTGGCAGCGTTCCTCCCCTGCCCAAGGCCGTTATCTTCCCAAAGTACCTTTGCTCAGAGTTTCTCCATTTCCTCCCTTCCTGGGCCAGTCTTCTGGAAGCCCTCTAGCAGGGGCCTTGCCTGCCTCAGGCCTTTGCCCTCGGGAAGGTGGTTTCCTCTCAGGAAGTCTGGAAGCTCCTTGGCTCAGGAGGAGTTAAGTCCAGCCAGGCTGCCTCCTGGGAACCTGTCCCCCTGGATCACTGTTGGTTTTAATCTTCATTATCTTGAATGACAATGCTGTCAGCACCCGGGAGGGGTCCTTGAGCAGCCAGATGGTGGCTGGATTTTTCTGCCAGTCATCAGTTTTCATCTGAGTGCAGTGCAGGTGCAGGAGGAGGTGTTTCTGAGTACTCCCACAAACTTCCACTGTCCTAGTAGATTCCTCCAGGAACCCTTACAGGGACTCTTAAGGCTGGGGGGAATTCCAGAGAGGCAAGGTGGTAGATTCATTCATTTCATAAATATTAATTGAGCACCTGCTATGTGGCGGGACCTACACTAGGCACTGGGGATACAGGAATGAGCGAAGCGAAGCTCCTCCTCCGGTGGATCTTATAGTCTAGTGACAAACAAAGAAGTATGGAGCCATGTCAAGCGCAGGAAGCACTGAGAAGGAAAGATAAGGCGGGCTAACAGTTCGGGGGGTCAGAGGGTGACTGGGCCATGTGTGAGGGGTGGGGTGGTGTTTTAAAAGAGATTAGTAACAGCCTCTTGGAGAAGGTAGCAAGTGATCACAGCACTGAAAGAAGTGGGGAAGCAGGCCATCTGGGTGAGCAGAGAAAAGCATTCTAGAGAAAGGGAACAGCAAGTACAAGAGCCCTGAGTGAGGAGTGTGGTTACTAAGGAGGCTCTAGTGGCTGAGTAGAGGATGGGGGAGGGTTACACACCTATTTTACGTGAAGGGAATTCTTTCTTTTCCTTTTGATTTTCCCCGGTGAATTCTCGTACTTTTTAAGTTTGGCCAAATGAATATTTTGAGCCTTATCGATCTGGTTAGCAGTTCCTCTTTTCTTGGGGAGAAGACGAAAGGGGTTGGCATAAGGTGAGCAAAGTGGCAGATGTGTTTTCTATATTTGGATTGAGTTTAAAAAGGCATTCCACATCCGCAGTGACAGATGTAACTTACCACCTGATTCTGATGCTCCGCGAAGTTTGAGAAGCACGGAGGTGGACAACTGAAGGAGCTTCCATCTCCGTTCAAGTGGAAATGCCAGGACTCAGCTTAAGCAACAGAAGTCTGAAGAAAGGGGATATTTTGAACTCGCTCTGGTCTGTGATCCTTTCCCTTCTGTCTTTCTGTATTGCTTTTATGTAATTTTCATAGCCAATATACATACACACATACATGCACACACACGTGTATATATATATATATATATATATATATATATATAGGAATTCTTTCATTCCAGCATTATTACATTTTCTTAGTCATTCATTCAGTGATCCTTTACTAAGGATGCCATTGGAGTCAGGCACTACTTTAGGAACTGGGAATTTAGAAGCAAATGTGCTCCTTTTGGAGAAACCCCTGGGATACGAGGTGCTGGCATTGAAGGCACCCTAGAGTTGGCATTGATTTGTTTTAACTGATTCTTGGTGCCTCAGGCCATCCCATGTCACTTCTCTTGCTTACCTCTTTCATCTGTCTCTTTAGACGGCTCTTTTACCTCTACAGAGAATGGTCCCTCATTGAGAAGATACAAAACCCTTTCTTTCTCAGCCCGGCTTCCTTCTGCATCCTCTGTCATCACCAAGCTTCAAAGAACAGCCTATGCCCAAGGCTTTCACATTCTCAGCTTGGCCGTCAGAATCTCCCTTCCATCTTCAAGCTGCTGTGTGGGCCGTCGGTGACCTGGTTGTCACATCGAAACACCTCTCTTAATGCTCATCCTTCCTGAACTGGGCAGCAGGTTTCAACTCATTGACACCTCCTTCTGCAGAAGCCTCCCTCTCGGCGCTCCCGGAAGACGACTCTCTCGGGATCCGGCTGGCTCTTTGAGCCCTCCCATCCGATCGCCTGCACATCTCCTGCCCTTCAAAGCCAGGTCACCTCCAGGTTCTCTCGCTTCTCAGTTA
Source organism: Equus caballus (assembly GCF_041296265.1). Taxonomy (NCBI): domain Eukaryota; kingdom Metazoa; phylum Chordata; class Mammalia; order Perissodactyla; family Equidae; genus Equus; species Equus caballus. The sequence continues at coordinate 37,262,092 of NC_091711.1, read as the reverse complement.
CGGACTCGTCCGTTTTGTGTGTGGATCTGTTTTCCCACCTGTCCTGCTGGCACCTTCAAACTTAGTATATCAAATACAGAATTCTTCATCTTCCCTCCTCCTAACAGTTCCCTTTTTTATGCTCCCTCTTTCAATGAATACCACCTTTGTCCCTTTCTGCCACCTCATTTCTTCCCATACCAAAATCTTAGGAATTCTTCTAGGGACTATCTGATATCCATCCTTTTGTTCCATTTCTACTGCTTCTCTCCCTACTTCCCACCCCTCTGCCCCCAGGTCCTCCAGAGAACAGTGGCTCTTTACGTGTTGTCCTCAGACTAGCAGCTTCACGCACCTGGGACCTTATTAGAAATGCATGTTCTTGGGCCCCACCCCAAATCTACAGAATTTGAAACTCTGGAGGTAGAGCCCAGAATCTGTTGTAACAATAGCTGTCCAGAGGATTTCGATGCTCCCTAAAGTCTGAGGACCATGGAGGTGGACAACTGAAGGACTTCCTTCCCAGTCTGCACGACTCATTCCTCTCTGCTCCAGTCAGCTATGTGCCATGATGCCAGTTATATCTTCTTCAAGAGCAGCTTGGTCAGACCCCTTCTCCTCACACACCTCCTGTGCCTCCTGCGTAGGCCACTATGTGACAGGTCTGAGTTCACACCGTCCGGAGTGAACCCAGGCCAGATCTTGTGCACTTTTCATTTCCCATCTGATGGGCTAGCTGAGAAGTTGCTTGCTTTCTAAATTACATCCCTTTGTAGAGATGTGGCTCATTTTATGGAGTAGATATGCCAAAAATTTATACGTAGTAGTTTTTTTTGAGGTGGGGGTGGCGGGCGGAGAGTAACAGGATACTCTTTTCAGTGAACTCGTTTCAACGCCCTGGGAGAAGCCATGGATTGGAGTGGCTTTCCTTTGCTAGGCGGGATCTTCTGGGGAGTCCCAGGCAAATTGATCTTACCCTGGTCTCCTCTTTTCAGGAAGAGGCTGGAATTAGCTGATTTCCAAGCCAGTTTCTAGCTTGGATAGTCTAGGTCTGTGACTCTTAACTGTTTTGAAAGGTTGAATATTACTTGATTTTCTTAAAATTAGGTAACAAGAGAAGTGTAGTAGGCTGAAAAATGTCCTCCAAAAATATCAGGTCTTAATCCCTGAAATCTGGAAGTGTTACTTGACTTGAAAATAGGAAAAGGCTCTTTGCAGATGTGGTTAAGATAAGACTGAAATAAGGAGATAATCCTGGATCGGGGTGAACCCTAAATGCAATCTGGTGTATCCTTGTAAGAGGGAAGCAGAGGGAGATTCTCGATACACAGAAGAGGAGAAGATGATGTGACCTTGGAGGCAGAGATTGGAGTCATGAAGCCACAAGTCAAGGAATGGTGGCAGCCACCGGAAGCTGAAAGAGTCGAGGAACAGATTCTTCCTTAAAGTTCCCAGAGCGAGCACAGGCCTGTGACACCTTAATCTTGGACTTCTTGCCTCCAAAGCTTTGAGAGAGTAAGATTATGTTGTTTTAAGCCACCAAGTTTGGGTTACAACAGACAGGGAATTTGACCACAATTAAAAAAAAAAAAAAGACGTGGTACAAAAGAAGATAAATGATTGTGTTTGTGTTTGAAATGTATCCTGTATGGCAAGTCTGTCTGTCCTTGGCATCCAGGTTTGTGGATGTGGGGCTGGTGGGTCCTCACCACCGTCCCTCCCCTGCTCTGTTCTGATGATCTCCTAAGCCACCCCGTTCTGCTTTCTAACTCATGAGCGGCAGTTTCTGTCTCGCCTTCCCAGCTGCTTCCTCCCCATCATCATCCTCTCCCACGTCCACACCTGCTGTGTGGTTCTCACTACTTGCAGCTGGGGAGTTTAGCAGCTTCCAGTCTCTGTTGGAGTTGGGCTGGATGGGTGATGGGAAAAACCAGGTGGGCTTTGTGCCCCTGTCTCTGTCACCATCCCGTATCTGGAGATTTGATAAATATCTTTCTTCTGAAATGAACAAACTGACCTCTGGAATGTTCCTTTCTGAAGTTTTTCCTTCAGGAGGCACAGTCATTTGGGGTCCCTCCATATTTCCCAGAGTGAAGGCCAGTGTCCTCTGCAGAGTGGATTTGGAGAATTATCTGGGATGCTTAGTCATTGTCACTCATTTATTGATCAACTACTAGAATCACAAATTGTAGCCTTTTGAGACTGCTTCCTGGAGACCTAATCCATTTTCCTTGTCTCCCATATAAGAAATCAAAGGCCCCCAGTGTTGTCTCTGGGCTGAGTGATAGTGGATATAACGTTCGACTTAATCCTTGCTGCCCGCCTTCCTTCCCCCTTGCCCACAAAACTGCTAAAATATGTTGGGACAATAGCTGTCATTATTCTCATTTGACAAACAGCTAACATTTGTTGAGGTCATACTATGTGCCAGGCACTGCTCTTAGCCCTTTTCCTATTATTAAGTCATTTCATTCTCAATACAACCCTCCAAGGTAGGTGCTTTTATTAGTTGAAAGTGTTTAGACTTCATTGTTTGTCAAACTTCTAAGTTCTGGGACCGTGATTTACTAGTTTAATGTAAACCTCATGTGTAAAATGGGGATAGCAATGCCTCGGGCCCTCAATAAATGTTTATAGGTGAAAGGGGTAAGTAGAGGAACAGGTAAGTCATGGCTTCAGAGAAATACATGTAATTAAGAAATATCAGGCAATCAAATGTTAACAAAATCCAGGGGCCGGTGTGTTTAACTTGGGCACGTGACATGAACCCTTTGGTTCTGTCATTTTCTCATCTGTAAAATGAGGGTAATGATGTCTACCTTGTCGGATCATCCTGAGGATTAGGTTGGATAATAAATAAATGAACTACCTGATCCAGTGCGCAGCATAACGGCATGAAGTTGGTGAACACTCAGTAAATGGCTGCAGTTTCTGTTAGCTGTGCTGTACGTCACGGGGCACATGAGGAATGCGTCATCCCTGGGCTGTGGGGTCCTCTAGGGTAACCATAAAGTCTTGTACCAAGATCTACCCTTTAACATGACGGGCAGCGTGAAGTACAGATGACTCAGTTTGAACAAGGATATCTTGACCCCAGAGGGCAGCAGAAAGAGCTCTATTCACCAACCAGCCTGGCCAGAAAATTTCTCACAGTCAAAGGGGAGGCACAATAAGCAGAAGGAGCTATTGGCTGCGTGCAGATGCGTCTGTCCACAGTCCCACTGCGGGCATGAGTCATTGGCTGTGTCCTCAGATGTGAAGGGCGAGGACAGGGAACACACCGTGTCATCGGACCTAACTGGTGGGGTGGGTGGAGCTGGGTTTTAGAAGGATGGCTGTGCCTAATCCCTTTTCCAGTTACAAGTTCCATGTAAACTTGGGCAAGCTGTTGTAACTATTTTTTCCTTTCTGATATCTAGCAAGATGGTTAACTTAGATGAGTGTGTGTTGACCTCTACTCTGTACCAGGCACTATATTAGGTTCTGGGAAGACAGGAGGCAAAGACATGGTCTCTGCTTACAGCTCCTGGTAGACTCTATTGCAAGGAAGCTGCAATGACAGGTGCATTCTGGTACCCTGGGCATATTTACACACACAGCGCATAGCCTGTGGGCAGCCAAGGTGTGTGTCATGGTCTCAGTGTAAGCTCACACATTTTTCTCATTGGAAGGCCTCTTGAAAGATGACTCATCAACTTGTTATTCTTTTGTTATATACTGTGTATATTCATCAGGATGGATTAGATTATGCTCTTTATGTGAACAACCCCCAAATCTCTGTGGTTTAAATAAGAAAGGTTTATTTCTTACTCATGTGACACATTCATGTGCAGTTGGTATGTGTCTCTGTGGAGGGGGGTGTCCTGCTCCATGTTACTCATACTCTGGAACCCAGGCAGGTTCCACTGCCTGGAATGTCATAGATCACAGTAGCCGGAGCAAGTGGGAACCTGCAGAATCGTGTTCTGGCTCTTAAGGCTTTTGCTCACAGTTCATTGGCCAAAGGTGACCCCAAGGTCGCTGTTCTCTTCCGGGAGCGGGGGAAGATCAGGTCTTCCTGTGACTGGGAGAAGAGGAATCAGAGGATTCCTGACAGCCTCAAGGACTTCCGCATTGTTCAGACTGGCTTCATGTTTGAATTCCTAAGATAGAGGATGTAACAAAACAATGCACTTGAAAGAGGAGTTTGAGAAGCTGGCTGGAAACGTGAATGAGAAGTGAGAGTCTGACCTCTAGGAGAAGTGTAAGAAAGCTATCTACTAACCATAAGGTCAAACAGATCCATTGCATAGGGCTGATTGCCCGGACACCCTTGTAGCTCCCAAGGGCACACAGAATGCTGTGGCAGCTTAGTAAAATTTAGTGCTACACAGTGCCATTGCCAGGCACCGTGCCAAGGTTGGGGATACATAATTAACTGGGATCATTAAGAAAAATTTAGAATATATTTATTATATTGATTATAAGACCAAGGGAATGTCTTTTCACTTAGTTAAAACTAAGCGTTTTAGCAATAAAAACAGCAAGCCTTTTGTTACCTAAAAAAGTCACTTGAATGGAACCTAGGTAATTAGGGCGCTGCTGTTGATAGTTTCTGTTTCCTTCACGTGCAGTTTGTAAGTGCTTGATCATTTGGGCAGACTTCAGTCTAACGCCCTTGTTTTTATTTTTTTCCTGTTCATCATACTCATGATTGATGAGGATTTCCAGTAATGTATTGAAAATTGAACTACTTTGATGTAAGCATATACGTGCACACACACACACACCTCTGCTAGGAGAAATATGGACTTCTGCAGCAGAAGGTCATCTGCTGGGCTCAGAGAGGGTACATGGCATCATTTTGGAGTAGTCTTGCCTGTCATCTCTGTCTGTTCCCCTTCTCAGCTTGCTCTTTAACATCCTTATGCAAGTGGCTGGGAAGAAAGATTTGTAAATATCTTTGGCTCACTTTCCTGGAGATCTTCACCACCTAATCAGTCAAACACACATTTATCAGACGCGCTTTATATCCCCAAGGCATGGTGGGGAAAGAAAGAGAAGTGTAAGGTATGGCCCCCACTCTCTAGGAGCTTACAATTTGGGGATGGGGAGGTAAACTGGTATTTGCCTGCTATGTGCTAGACAGTATTCCAAGCCTTTTCTGGATATATCATCTCATTTAGCTCTACTGTAGCCCTCAATAGCTGCCGTGGGCTTTTTTCCTACTTTGTGATGAAGAGACCTAGACTCAGAAAGCAAGCCAACTTTGACATGCCTTCATAGTAAGTGGCAGCATTTGTGTATGAAGCCCGGGTTCTCTTTTAACTCTAGTCTGCCCTTGCCAGCATCATCTCCCAGCCAACCTGAAGCTATCAGAGGTTCCCAGACCACAGCAGAATCTTAGGAAGGCAGAGATTTCTGTTTTCTTCACCATTATATTCCCGAGAGTAAATGAGAGCCTGGCATAGATACAGTGGTGATTGAGAAAGACTCCTGCCCTCAAGGAGCATACATTCTGGAGTGGTGAGACTGACAAGTAAATTTATCACATCTGTACAGAGTGTCAGTTACCATGGACAGCAGCACAGAAGAGGGTGAATCACATGCTGCTCTTGAGGAGCGCTGAAGGTTTTCAACCTGGGTGTGACCTTGTCAGGACAGGGTTTTAGCAGACATCTCTTGAGCAGCAGCATGGAGAATGACTGGAAGGGGCAAGTATGGAGGTAGCAAGGCCTGTCAAGATGCCGTATGAATGAGAAGGAGCCGAATTCAGACGGTAGCAGTGGGATGGAGAGTAGTGCTTGGTATTAGGAGTGTTGAGTATGGGAGGAGAGAGAGGAGTCTGGGAAGCCTGCACATTCCTGGCCTGGGCAACTAGGTGGGAGGTGGTGGACCAGGAGGAGGACCAGGTTTGGCAGAAAAGATAATCCTTTTTTGGACAGGATGAGAACATCATCCTTGGAGTCAAGCCCTGGTTCTATATTAGCTCTTTGACCTTCGGCAGAATACTTAATGCACCCTGAGCCTTAGATTCCTATAATATGGGAATACTAATTGTACCTACCTCCTAGGGTTATCATAAGGATGAAATTAAATCATGCACATAAGGTACTTAATACATAAGGTTTGATACGTAAATGCTGGCTATTGATATTATTAATAACTAATAATAACTAATGATGAACGTGGATAATGTATAGCTTACGGCAGTGGGGGAGTTAATATCTGGTCACCTCTATTCTCATCTTAAAGAATTTGGGGAAAATGCTATAGGAGAAAATAATAGGAGGAAGAAAAGTTAATCAGATACCTGTTATATCGCCAGGATCTCTGCCAGGTCCTATACTAGGTGTTTAGCAAAGTTTCATTATTTAATTATTGTTCTCATTCCATTGAATTGGAAGAATGGTGCATTAGTTAGAGCAGGCTGAATAGACCCAGGAATGCGTAATGACTCAAGGTGTTTATTTTTCACTCTTGGAATGAGTATGTTGGGGAGATTGTAGGAGGGGGGGTTGTGTTTGCTCCACACAGTGACTCAGGCTGAGGGAAACTCTGTCATTGTCCACATGTGGTTTCCAAAGTCTGGACTCACTGCTGTTCATATCCCACTAGTTAGAACTTAGTCACATGGTCACACCTTACTGCATGGAGGCTGGGAATTGTCTAACTCTGCGCCCAGGGTTTGATGAACAGCTACCACTCCCCACAAATGGCCCAATTTGTAGGTGAAGAAACAGGATTTCTGAGAAGGAATCAGGTCATATAGCTTATTTATAGGGAAGGCAAGAGTCACATTCAGATCAGCATTCCCCGCCCTGTGGGAAATGAGGAAGGGTGTTTGGGGTGTGTGTGGGTTACATAAAGTGGATTGAGTGGGATTAAGTAATTAATAAAGTTAATTAAGTAAGTAGTTAATAAAGGAAGGGTATTTGAAGTCAAGACAGTTGAGTCAACTCTTAGATGATGTCCAGGGCCAGGACCTGTGCTAAGGAGGTGTGGATGCAAAGATGGTTGGCATCAGGGAGATTAAGGACTAGGGACTAGGTAATCTAGTGGTGTGGATGAGTAGCCACAGGCTTGCTGGGCTTGCCCTGGATGGCAGTCTAACTGGAAAGGGGAGGAAAACTTCAGATTTGTTAGAGGACAGCAGAGGGATCATACAGAGTTTGTGGCCAGAAGTCCTAAACTTCAAAAAAGTCTTCCAGAGCCTTCATATATGCAGAATAACTTATTTTTTAGTCCTGCCATGTGCATTGTAGGATTTCAGAGCGATGGAGAGCTTTGAGCTCACATACCACTGGGAGGAGATAAAATGAGATGGGGTGATGGGACTGACAGAAATCGGCTGTTGTTGTCAATACCTTCGGATTACACAGACCACAGGGGCCCCTCTGAACTTTGAAGGTGTTTGACATCTGGGATCAGACTGCTGGTGAAATCAATGAGTCGAGTTCTCTTCAAACTGGTGGTTTTTGAAGTTGCTTTTGAGCATGGGGATTAATCAATCTACCAGTGCATGTTTATTGAGCACGAACCATGTGCCCAGATATTTATGGCCCCAGTTCCTGCGATGGCAATGGGAAATAGGAATGAGGTATCACCCGCAGCCTTAGCCAGAGTCTGGTTGTGGGGAGGATATTCTTCTGGGGAGGGGTTGAAGGACTGATAAATCATTGAGCCACCTGAAGGAGATGGCAATCACAGCACAGAAAGCCCTGGAAGGTGGGATGGCCTGGAATCTCAATCAGTGACTTCTGTGACCCTTTGACAGGTCAGTGGGCTCACTGGTTCTTGGGTGTCTCATCTGTTTAAAAATCACCCAAAAGCATGAGCAAGGCTTCTTTGCTTTCCTTGTTCAGTAATATTTGGTCTGTACCATCCGTTCAGGTCCATGGGGCACAGAAGGGTAGGACACAGAGCTGCTGCCCTCAAGAAGCAGAAGCAACAAGGTGAATGCATGCAGGGGAAAGGCAGGCTTCTACAGGCTGTTGACAGATGTTTATGAGAACCTCCCTTGTTCAAGGCTCTTCTCCCAGGGCCATGGCAGTAGGTGGCCTGTCAATCTGCCGGCCCTCAAGTCAGTTATAATCTAGTGCAGCCACTCTGAGCTCCCTCCTCCCCTGCCTCCCCTCCCCTCCTTCCCTCTTCTTTATTCATTCAGAAACTATTTATTGAACACCTGCAGTTTATCAGGCTCTGGAGAGACAGCCATGAATGAGTTGACAGTGTCCCTGTCCCCATGGACATTCCTTTTGGAGTGACAGACTATAAACAAGTAAATAAGATGATTTCAGATCTTAATACGTGCCCTGAATGAACTGAAGACAGCAGTGCAGTGGAGAGTGACTTGGCAGGGGGTGGATGGGAAGGTCTCTGCGAGCCTCTCTGAGGGACGGTGGCAAGGTCAGTCCTGAGGAGGCAGGAGGAGCCGCCCCCTGACTCTGGGGGACCAGCATCTGACACAAGGGCTGGGGCTGGACCTGTGGAGACGGGGAACTGGCAGAGGCCACCGTAGGTGAACGTCTCAGAGCCCAGGAAGATGTTGTAGGTAGAGCGCTTGGATATTGAGAGACGCGGAAGAAAGGTTAGACCTCTTCCTTTCCTAGCACCTGGGGCATGACAGGTGCTCAGTCATCATTTGTGCATGAGTGAGTGCCCCCAAAGACACCACCTGTTTGAACCCCTTCCTTGCCTAGCTGACTCTTCCAGCCTTTTTTTCTAGATCCTTCCAAGGCAAAACTTTTTACTAAAAGACTTTCCCCTACTTTTTGCATTAAAATGCTCTGGTTAGGGGCTGGCCCAGTGGCATAGTGGTTAAGTTTGTGCACTCTGCTTTGGCGGCCCAGGCTTTGCCGGTTTGGATCCAGGGTGCGGACCTACACACCGCTCATCAAGCCATGCTGAGGCGGCATCTCACATGCAAAATAGAGGAAGATTGCACAGATGTTAGCTCAGGGCCAGTCTTCCTCACCAAAAAAAAAAATATTAACCATAATAATAATAATAATAATAATAATGCCCTGGTTATATAAGGACCATTAGTCCATCCACAAGGACAAATCTTGTAAACTGGCACTCCTGCCCTGCACCCTACATTGACTGAGCCCCAGATTGGAATCCTGAATCCCTCACTCGCTTGTGTTCCACCTTGAGTAGGAGGGGAAATGCCGTTTATTCAGCTATTAAGAACTGGCCATTGTGTCATTGGGAGATTTTAATACTTGCTCTAGTATGAGGAAGGATAGGAAGTCTCCATTTTCATAGGTGAGACAGTCAGGCACAGAGCCGTCCAGGGTCAAATTAATTGTGGAGCTGGAGCCTGGAGCTGGATCCTCTGCTTGTAAAGACTCTTCTTGCAGCCAACGCACCACACTGCCCTTTTCTCCCTTCCTCTCCCCCCTCCCTCCCTCCTTCAGCTTCCCCATCTATCTGTCAAATGAGGGTAATGATTTTGTCCTACCTTACCGCTGACCCCCTCGATAATATTGACCTAGCAGGAAGTCGTAAGGCATAACTAATAAAAATGACAAAGAAGCATTTTGCCAGTAGAAGGTGTGCTACTGCATGCTAATTCACGGGGGAGCCTGTCTATGACGGGAGGGCAGAGTTACAAGCAGCTCTGTAACCAGCGAGATTCTTCCTGCCCCCCTGTTCGGCTAGGAAGCTGTGTCCAGCTCCAGCAGCTCTGCCCTCTATATTTTTGCTCTCTTACCCTTCTGTGATCTCTCTGTACTTCGATTTCAGTACAGAAGTACTTTAAACGGGAGTGTGTTTGTGCACACACATGGCTTCCAAGCAGAGGTATCAGCACCTGCAAAGGTCTGTAGTGGGAGTGCACTGGCAAAGGGCTGAGGGGGGAGACAAGGCTGTGGGCAGGCACCAGGTGGTGAAGACACTTGTGTACCTGGCCAAGGAGAAACTAGCGGAAATGACTGAGCCTCCAATGTGCATATTTGACACTATATATGTGTGTGTATACAAACACATTTATACATACATACATGCATGTGTGTATATACATATGTTGTGTGTATGTGTGTAGACACACCCCATATGTGTCGTTCACCCAGTGACTTAGCTTTAGGAACACATTGTGGTGGGTGTGGTCCAGTTGAGGAGAATGACTTGAGTGATAGAGATGCTTAGAGAAGGGTGACAGTCCATCACACTAGCCTCTTCCGGAGAGCATTCTGGAATCTGAGATGATTGAGTGAAAGTGAACACCATGTCATGGAGAGGGTATTAATTTTGGAGGCCAGACCGACTTGACTTAGAATCTTGACCTCCAACATATCTATCTATCTGTCATCTGTTTACCTATCATCCATCTAGCTCTGTATTTATATGTCTTCATGTGTCTGTCTATCCATCTATCAAAGCCAAACTGCCTCTTGAGGATGAAACCAGGCACGAGAATCTGGATGCCGCGGGCGCTGTTCCTGGGTGGGTTTTTGCGCATTCCTTTCCTACACAGGCCACAGGGGGCGCTGCTGAGTCAGTCCTTGAGTTTCCATCGCTTAGACCCTTTCTGGTTGCGAAAACACTGCAGGCATCCGAACGGCAGGCCGTGTCTTTGTGTGCTTGTTTAATGAGAAAATTGAATGCAAAAGAGGAAGAGTTTGGAGATAATTGGACTCAGGAGGGCTGCCTGTGTTTTTGGAGGTGATGAGCAGTTGATCGTTTCATAAGAAGTGCTTATGATGATCTACAGATGGTTCAGCGGCTGAATTCCGAGCTTCTAAAGCGCCTCTCCCTGAGGTTTTCCTCACACGGCGAACCCTCCCGTTCTCTGCAGATGCGTGGGGCTGAACACTCGCCGGGCATCCGCGTGGATGTGAACGCACATGCACCTTCCTGTGACGCCCCTTCTGGGAAAGGCAGCGAAGGAGCTCAGATCCTTGCTGCAGCTCTGTTTGGAAACTTCATTTTTCCTGGCCAGACAGTCTCTTCCCTAAAGTGGCAGACCCGAGTGTGTGAGTCCCTGGGCTGGGATGACAGACAGGTGCCTGCACTTTGCACACGGTTAAGTTCCCAAGAATGGGTCTTGGATGAAAAGAGTCCCTTTTGTTTTTAGTTGTAGAAGCCACTGTCAACAGCCAGTCACCCACGCACTTGTCCTGGAACAGATGAAGACAACACAGTGCTTTTTGTCTGATGGAAGATTCTCCCAGCATGAGGAAAGGAACATAATTGGAAAATGAGCAATATTCAAAGAGCAATTACTGTGCCTGTTAATGCGGGTTACATGAAGGCTTCCAGTGAATTAATGAAGAGCACTGATTTTGGCGTTCATGTTGAACAGCTGGACAGTTTGATAAGGGAGCAGGCTAGGAGGGCCGAGGGCTTAGCCAGGGTGATAAGGACCAAGGGAAGCTCTCCCCTCGTATAGCCCCTTCCTCAGCTCCCCTCTGGTTTCATTACTGACCTGAAACTGAATGTGCTCGGCTCTGGGCTGCCAGACTGTGCTTCCTCCGCTAAGGAGAGGAACAAGTTTGGCTAGGCTTTGGGTACCCATCTTCTGTGGACTCTGCTCAAAATGTAGCCAGTGGCAAACCCTTAAATCTCCTCCTTTCCTCGGGATTACAGTGACGTTGGGGGACATTGTGTCTTGGGGAAAGCAGCATATCCTTGTGAGTATGAAGAGCTGAGTCTGTATCATGGCCCTGTCACTTACCGTCTCTGTGTTCCCTGGACGCATTCTTTAGCTGCAGGGAGCTGCAGTTTCCTCTTCTGTAGAAAAGGCGATCTTACTTACATTGGTCAGCCTTGTGAGGATCAGATGAAATGGTTTACAAGAAATTACAATAACAATTACATTGTTAGTCGTACCAGTCAGGGTTCTCCAGAGGAACAGAACCAGTAGAAGATATAGATATAGATGTATAGAGACACATATATCTAGATGCTCTATTTAGGGAATTGGCTCCATAATCGTGGGGGCTGGCCAGTCTGAGATCTGTAGGGCTGGCCGGCAGCCTGGAACCTCAGGCAGGAGTTAATGCTGTAGTCTGGAGGCCGAATTTCCCCTTCAATGGGAAATTTCAATTTTTGCTCCTAAGGCCTTCGACTGATGGAATGAGGCCATTAGTGACGGTAATCTCCTTTACTTAAAGTTGACTGATTGTAGCTGTTAACCACATCTACAGAATAACTTCACAGCAACACTGAGACTAGTGTTTGGTTAAATAACTGGAGACCATAGGCTAGCCAAGTTGACACATGAAACTAACCGTCACACTCGTTGGCATTGTTATGGATACGTCAAGAACCAAATACTGCATCTGGCCCTGTTGGGGACTATTGGAAAAGTGTCATTTGCTGGCCCGGCACCCCAGGATATTAACTCTAGGGACAGAGTGTAGTGGGTGAGGTCAGGTTGAAGAGAATGACTTGAGTGATAGTGCTGCCTAGAGGAAGGTAACAGTCCATCACACCAGCCTTTCCAGGAGAGCATTCTGGAATCCTAGATGACCGGACGAGAGTGACACTGTGTCGCAGAGAGGATATTAATTTTGGAGGTCAGACAGATCTGACTTAGAATCTTGGCCTCAACATATCTTCCTTCCTGTCCCACATTGTGATAAATAACTTAACCTCAGTGATGCTCTTTTTTATTTTTTCTGTTAAAATGGGGAAAATAATACTTCTCTTTTAGGCTTGTTGTGAGGATGTGGAGTATATCTGGCATGATTTAAACACTCAGTTAATAATTGTTTGCTTCCCTGTATATCTGTTCTGTGCTCATTGAGTCGTTATAATGTGACATTTGTTTAATCTAAAGATTTCCTATAAGGGGTTTGAAGTTGGAAACATTGCAGGGAGTTAGGGAAAGCTGGAATACCCATCAGGATGGGGAAAAGTATGATGTTCATGAGTGCCTGGGCTTCCCGTGTTCACAGTGAAAATGCATTTCACCACGAGACATTTGATGAGCAGAAAAGATGGACCGTCCTGAATGTAGGGCTTTGTCATCTGAGCTGAGAGCCGAGGTCGGACAGAAGTGGAGTGTTGTTTCCCAGTGGTTGTGTCCAGATGGGAATGGTAACACATCACCATTTCTGGAGACAAACAACCACCATACTCAGTCCTGTTTCACAGATCCCCTAGTCTGTTGGGCAGAGGGTATCCTAAATGCTAGATGCACCTATCTTCCACCACGATGTTTGTGTGGGGCTGTTTTGACACCTCTATTTTGTTTCTGGTCCTGGGATACTTGACTGGCAGGGGACGAACAAAAGAATCTATGTGATACTGGTGTATTTCCCCAGCTCGACAACCTTCCATGGGAAAGCTCGTTGCTTCTTAGAATGGCATTTCTTAATACAGTAGATGTGTGTCCCACCAACATTCATGTGTTGAAATCCTAACCCCCAATGTGATGGCATTAGGAGGTGGGGCCTTTGGAAGGTAATTATGGTTAAATGAGGTCATGAGGATGGAGCCTCCACGAATGGGATTAGTGCCTTTAGAAGAGTCACGACACATGCTGTCCTCCACATGAGGACATAACGAGGAGTTGCAGTCTACAGCCTGGAAGAGGGCTCTCCCCAGAATCTGACCCGGCCAGCACTCTGACCTCAGGCTTCCAGCCTCCAGAACTGCGAGAAATGAATTTCTGTGGTTTATAAGCCACCCAGTCTACAGTACTTTGTTACAGCAGCCTGAAGTGACAAAGACAACTGCTTAGACCAATGGTAAATGAATAGTCTGTGTTTATATACTAATTTGGTACCTCCTAATGGGAAAAACCAGAAAAGGGAGCAGAGCGGGTCGCGTTAAATATATTTGTATTTTCTCCGTCTTTTTCTTTCTTTGTCTCCTTGGGGTGGCTGTGAACTCCTTGAAGGACAGATGGTCTTCTTTTTATCTCTCTGCTTCATTGTCTAGCACAGGGCCTGGCATATTGTCAGGGCGGAGTACGTGTTTGTTGGATGAGCGAACAAGCTGTGAAGGAACTTCTCCATCCCTGTTGTGCTGTTGGCCTGCACAGCTGTTGAGGATTGACTGTGCTTATGGAGTGAAAGACTCCACACAAAGGGAAAGTCAGGAATGGACCAGAATCCCAAGGGGAGCACCTCGGAGGGTCTGATAGATGGACGGGACAGCTCGGCGAGCCCTGCGCCATCTGTGCCTCCGACCCAGTGGATCAAAGATGAACGCGTGATTGAGTGAGGTCTTCCGATGACAGCTCCCCCCGGCTCAAGGTTCTGGTTGGAATCCCAATTTTCCTTAGAGACTTGAATAGTTAGAAATGGCATTGTGGTGTGCAGAGCCGTTGCTTGTCCACATGTCTGGGGGAAGTATTGATTAGGAGAAGACAATCCATGCCAAAAAGAGCCTGGTCCAGAATGAAACTGCCTGTAAAAATTATGGGCAGATGAGCTGCTCTGTCAGAACCTTAGGACGGAAGAGTAGGGCAGGCACAATTCTCAGTACATTTCAGAGCATGTTGGAGCTTAGCATAGCCTTGACCTTATGGTCCAGCCCTCTGGGGCCTCTCCTCGTGGAGCTGCAGATACTAAGTGCCCTTGAATGGGCAAAGAAATGAGTTTTTAATGTCTATACTTACATATGTTGTTTTCTGCATTTGCCTACCCAGATCAAATCTATCAAAATAATTTCTCAAAGTCTCCTTTAATGACCTCATTTGTCCCCAAGGTTGACATCTCAGAGTCATCCTTAGAAACTGTCTCCCTGTCCAGTTTCCCCTCTCCTTGTCCCTCCTTCGTTTAGCTCATCTAATTGAGCCCTAAGCCCAAGTTAGTCCATTTCCTCCTGATGTCTCTGGTGGCCTCTTGCATCTCCATCTGTCGGTCCTGGGTAGGGCTCCCACCATGCCTGATCTGGACTATCACACTAGCTGTCAGCCCGGGCTCTTGCTTCCCCTGTCTCCCAATCCATCATTCTCACGCTGCCAGAGAGGTTTTTCTAAAGCTCAGAGCAGCTCATAGAGTCCCTGCGTAAGCCTTTTGATTACTCCTCATTGCCTCTAGAAAAAGTCTCAACAATTTACTGTGATATATAAGGCTGTGCGCACTTGGTCTCCAGCCTGGCTTTGGGCCATACGTTTGTGTACCAACTCTCAGCTTCACCACTCTCTAACATATTTTTCCATGTTTCCAAGGTTCTTTTGTAGCTTGGAAAGCTTATAAACTTTTGCTGCCTGTCAGACTCCTACTTATCCTTCAAGACTCAGGTTTTCTTGGTTGAGTTGAATCCCATGCAAACGATTACTAAGGCGGCGCCGGGATTGGCAGGCTTCTGCGGAGTGCATGGCTTTAGCTTAGTGGAAATTCTGTCCAGCTGCAGTGGTGAGCGCCCCATGAGGGGGCCGAGTCTGTTCATGTCTTTACTCGCTCTGCTAAATTGTGTTTTATTAATGTGTGTGATTGTACTGATGCTCGGGCTACCGTGCTAATGACTGATAATTGCCTTAATGAGCTATTTGTGAGAAATACAGTAATACCAGTAGGAATGAAACCAGACCCTACCACAGCTGGTGGCGTAATAGCCCTTTGGCTGGCTTCAGGGAGGAGCAGCCTGCAGGATTCAGGCAGTCGGAATAAGGAGGAGCTTTGAGTTACCCACTTTCCTTGAACACCAGATTTACTCATCTTCCACTTGCAAGTTCACCACCGGAATATCATTCAAGAGGCTAACAGATCTCAGTGGCATACAATAATAAGATTTTGCCCCCATACCGTGCCCATTAGAGGTCGGTCACCTGTGGTTCTCCTCCATGCTCTCTTCACTCTGGGATCCAGGATGGGGAGGCAGCCTTTATCAGGACCATTGCTGGTTGTCATGGCAGAGAGAAAGGCACTCAGTGGTTCTTAAAGCTTCCTCTCAATCACTTGTATTCTTATCTCATTGGCCAGAGTAAGTCCCGTGGTTGTTCCTGGTTAGAGAAGTTCCCATCTTGATATGCTCAGAGCACGAGAACTGACATTTGTGAACAGCCTGAGGTCCACCATAACATGATATATAGTGTGTATTCATATGCCTTATACAGTTTGGTTCTGAGAAGTCGATAGAGAGATTTTATTGCCCCCATCTGAGGCTCAGCGAGGATAGTAGTGGAGAACACAGGCTTTGAATTCAGCCAGTCCATGGTTCAAATCCTGACCACCATTTGCCAACTACATGACCTTGTTCAATGGACTTAACCTCCTTCAACCTCAGTTTCTTTACCTGTAACATGAAAACAGCAACACTTATCTTACAGGACTATTAAGGATTAAGTGAACCAATGGATTGAAAAGCATCTCTGATTTTGTCACAGTAAATGTTCTCTCTAATTCCCTTCTCCCCTTCTGCTAGATCTCCTCAGAGGGAAAGATCCTGTGTCTGTTGTGTGCAGACTATTGTAGTTTATATCTGGGGGATGCACCCCCATGCAACTGCTAAGCTCTTGAAATGTGGCTAGTGTGACTAAGGACTTGAACTTCACATTTTATTTAATCTTATTAATTTAAATTTAAAAACCAAAGCAGTGTAAGATATTTTTCCTTTACACACAAGTTTATTGTTTTGGAAGGACTCCATTTCACTTTAATCATTGAAAATTTAGCGTCCAAATTGGGACGTACTGTAAGTGTAAAATATGTACCTGATTTTGAATAATGAGTATGAAAAAACAGAATGTAAAATATCTCAATTATTTTTACATATGTACATATTTTTGTTATGTAAATATTATGTAATATTTTGGATATATTGGGTTAAATAATATTTATTATTAAAATGTATTTCACCTGTTTGTTTTTCGTTTTTTTAATGTGGCTACTAAAAAATTTAAAATTACGTATGTGGTTAGCAGTATGTTTCTAGTGGGCCACGCTGGTTTAGAGATAGAGAATGAGCTCCGGGCTTCACTGGGATTTCAATCTGACTGTCCAGCTGTCCATTTGTCCATCTGTTCATCCATCCACTCAGTATATTTACTGACAGCCTGTTCTGAGTCAGGTGCTGTGTTAAGCTCTTGGGAATCAGTACTGATTAAAGCAGACATGTTCTCTGAGCTCATGGCTTACTGGGGGATCATATGATTGCATACGTACATAAGTATAAACTGTCGTGTGCCGTGTTGGGCAGTGCAGGGGGCTAGGAACACATATGACACAGGACCTGATCTTGTTAATACATCAGGTACATGGGTGGGGATAAGGAAGGAGATGCTGAGGTCCAAAATCAGGAGGATGAAGGTGGGTCCGGGGTTTGGAGAGCAGTGTCCTAGGCAGAGCGAAGAGTGTGCACCCAGGTCCTGAGGCTGAGGGTCAGCCTCACAGTCGCCATGGAACCTCTCTCCATCTCATCCTTTTGAAGAGCACAAACAGTTCATTTTCATGGGAAAGTACAAAGGATAGTCTCCCGACAGGTGTGTGAAACGCTGTATCCTTATGCTGCATCCTCAAAGAAGAATAACTCCGGTGTGTGCTCCACTCTGTGGACCCACCCGTCTCCCTCACTGGATCATAAGCATCCTCAGGGTGGGGGAATTCTGGGTCATGTTTATGTTCGGGATCCCAGAGTTGCACAAAGTGCCTCCCGGTTTGTAAACACTCATCAAATACTGGTTGATTAAATTTACACAATACTGAAGAAGGCTTCTTGTCTGGATTACCCCCACTTATCCATGTCAAGCATTTTTGTGATGGGAGGAGGGGAGGAGTTGCATATGTCCCCTTACTGACTCCTCCCAGCACTCTGGCAAGGCTTCCTCCTTTTTCCAGATAAGGAGATGGAGGAACTTAAAACGTAAAGACCTGATTATGAAAGCGAATGCTTAATTAAGTCCTTACTGTGTGCTGGTCCCTATTCTCAGCACTTCACATGGATTAACTCATTTAATCCCCAACAGTCCTATGAAGCAGATGCCATGGCTGTCATTCTGATTTTGTAGATGATAAAACTCATCACAGAGAAGCTGAGAAATTAGCCCAGGGTCACACAGCTTGGGAGTGTACGGGCTTGGATTCGTATCCAGGCCAGCTGTCTCCAAGGCTTTGCTGCTAGTGACTTGCTGTAGCCTTACCTGCTGCACCACACTGCCTATCAAGCCGTGTTTCAGGCATATGATTTGAAAGCGCAGGAAAGAAGATTTGAGGTCAGCTCTGAGTCTCATTGTCCCTCTCGGAGCAGGGCAGCCGGCGTTGCTGAGAATCTCCTAAGGACTGAACAGTGCTCTGGGGGCCAGAACTCAAAGATGAGTAAGTTATCTTCCCATTTTCAAGGAGCTTATAGTTGGGGAGATGTCCTATTACAGATAATTTCACCGTAATAATAGAGCCAGGTTCCTGGGAAGTGTTCAAGGAGCTATTTATCCTCTTCCAGGACGCGATTCTGTCAGGAGGTGTTTCTGCTGGGGGTCCTGTAAGCCCTGTGTCTCGACAACATGCCAGGTTCCTTTGTGAGGCTCCAGGCCATCCTGGAGGCCGGAATCAGACTTCCAGCATTCGAACTTGTGTCTCTAGCTGAATTTGCTGCAGCCACGCTTGGTTTGGGTTTCACAGTCACGTCTGGTCCTCCCAACACCTCCAGGGAACCCTGCATGCATGTTCTGTGGCTTCTCTTTCCTTCTCCTTCTGGATGATGTGGCCCGTTTACTCATTCATTCATTTATTTAACAAACATTTATTTTTGCCTGTCTTTTTTTTTTTTTCGGTGGCCAAGCAGTGTTCCCGGAACAGTAAATACAGTGGTGAATAAAACAAGGACTGTTGTCATAAGCTTAAGTTCTAGTGAGGGGCACTGAAAGAGGTCAGATACTATAAAGGTCATGTTGTATCATTCCTTTTCTGTGAAATATCCAGAATAGGCAAATCTATAGAGACAGAAGGTAGACGGGTCCTTACCAGGGCCTGAGGGGGAGAGGGGATGGGGAGACGCTGCCCAGTGGACAGGGAGTTGAACGTCAGAGTCATGGAGATGTTTGGAACTAGATGGAGATGGTGGTTGTGCAACATTGTGGATGCACTAAATGGTGATGGGTGGATTGTTCATTTTGCAATAGTTAATTTTATGTTGCATTTCACTTTAATAAATTTTTAAAAATAGTAAAAAAAAAGTTCTAGTGAGGGAAGATAGACTTTAAAGACAGACACAGTTCATAGCGATGGTGACAATTTTGGAAATAGAAGAAAAGAAAAGGAAGGGAAATGAGATGTGCTGGGCGAATGACGAGTTGTCATTTTAGACGGGGATGTTTTAGGAGATGATTGGGTGAGGCCAAGAATGTCCCGGGAAGCGGGCACAACAAGGCAAAGGGCTGAGTGAGAGCCTGTCCACTGTGTCCTAGGAACAGGCTGAGTGAGGTAAGAATGAGACAGTGGTGCTGGTGGCCCCCAGATGCCTTTGCGCAAATTAAAAAGACACACCCTCCGAGGCACAGCCCGTGAGTGCTGGGCTCACCAGAGGGATGGACTGCGTTCCACCCCTCTCTGTGCGGCCACCTTGTTCAGGGCACACTGTGCTCATCACAAAGTACATATGTCACATGGTGGCCCTTCAAAGAGCTGAGGTCAGACAGGGCACATCACAGATGAGGTCTTCGCTGAAAGAAGTGGGGAGCCGTTGGAGGGTTCCCAGCACAGGAGAGATGACCTGGCTTGCTTTTCAAAAGGGATCCCTCTGACTACTGTGTCAAGAAGAGACTGAGAACAGGGGCAAAAGTGGGGAGACTGGGTAAAAAATTAGATAGTAGTTCAGGCAAGAGATGCTGGTGGCTTGGACCAGAGTTGAAGTGGCGACAGTGGTGGGAAGTAATCAGAATCTGGATGTGTTTTCAAGGTAAGTTCAACTGGGTTGGCAGACACATTGGGTGTGGAGACTAACAGAAAGAAGGGAGTCAATGGTGAATCTGCTTTCTTATTTGAGCAGCTAGAAGAAGGGGGGGCCACTTCCAATTACTCTAATGGGGAGGATCCCAAGAATAACCAGTTTGGGGGAGGATACGGGTAGTTTGGGGTTATTGAATTAGTGGTGCATTTTAGATATCCAAGTGAAGACAGTGGCTGGGAAGTTGCCTATGAGCCTGGGGTTCTAGAATGAGGTTGAGATGGGAGCTATGGCCTGGGAGTTGCTAGCATTTAGGTACCGTTTAAGGCCATGGGCCTGGCTGAGATCTGCTAGGAAATGAGTGCCAGTAGTGAAGAGGAGACTGAATTTGGCTACACTCTTCTCCATGCTCTGGAAAAATAAAATCTGGACTGCACTGGGAACATTGGGGGCTGGTTTAGTCATTTTTAAAAACAGATTTTTTTTTTTTAAAGCAAAGAGTTGCAGTCTTACTCCTAGGGGAGCATCAAAATAGGTTGCTCAAGGCAGCAAACCACACAGATACGCAGGTGGCTCTCTGCAGTGTTCCACGGGAAGTGGTACCCAGGGCTGTGCATGGGAAATGTTGATTGTACTGAACAGCAGTGAGTGGGGCTGTGGGTCTCGTGCACCCCTCTTTTTCCTAGCAACCAACCAAGAAGTTATCTGGTATTCAAAAGGTGACTAATACATGTTTGAGGAATGAATGGATGGATGGTCCTTGCCCTCTGTGCTTGAAGACCGTGGTAGAAAGATCCAGTTTCCTTATTTTATTGTTCACTCATGGTTTGAACCAAAGAGGCTTGTATATACCTTGGTTATTGGAGATAAAGTCTATCTTCATGAGTTGAAGGGTCACCAAATTTTGCATATGGGGCTCCACGGTGATTCCAAAAGAGAAATCCCAAGCTGCTGTGGACAAAGGCAGCGTTATTGGAATCAGCGAATGACTTCCCAAGAAGACTAGTGTGGCCAGTATTCGTCTGGGTGTGTCCCCTTGTGCTGAAGAGAGTTAGCGGGCCTGACTGCTATCCATAGAAAGGCCTGCTTACAAGGTTGGCCCTTGGCTCACGTCTGAGAACTTGGATTTTAGGAGGGTTTCCAGCATTCGCAAAGCTGGTAAGAGTGGCTCACTGAGCCTAAAGTGTTTGTGCAAACATTATAGTCTATGCTCATCACCTGTTTTCCTTCTGGGAATCTAGAATTTTGGTACATTAGACAAAGGAGGCCTACCTGACTGGTCCCCAGTAAAAACCCTGGTCACTGAACCTCTAAGGGGCTTCCCTAGTAGGACCACATCTCCCATGTGTTGTCACAATTCATTGCAGGATGAATTAAGTGTGTCTGAGGTGACTCCACTGGGAGAGGACTCTCGACGCGTGTGCCTGGTTTCCTCCAGACTTCGGCCCATGCACCTTTCCACGTTGCAGATTTTGCTTGGTGTCCTTGTGCTGTAATAAGTCATAGCCTGGAGTATGTATGAGTATGTGCTGAGACCTGTGAGTCCTCCTAGAGAGTCATGGAACCTGGCTTGGCCCGCTCTTGGGGACCTCTGACAACACCCCTCTTTTTGGTTGTTTGCTTTCTTAAACAATCAGTCATATCACCTTACAGACCATTGAATGCCATTAGCATTTACTGTGTCCCAACTATGTACAGGTCACATCTGTAAAATGTCCAAATCTCCAGGCTAGTTTGCCTTTGGAAACCGACTCACTCACCAAATGCTTCCACGGGTGACTTATTCCCAAGCCATTTCCATATACTGGGCACTGTGTGAGCTACAGAGAGGATTGAGACATACACAAATCAAGTCTCAATTTGAGAGTGAACATGTAAGTTCTATAAAAGCAGAACCTCTAAAACTTTGGGGAAATAAAACGCTCTGCCACTTCCATGATGTAACGGTAGCTTTTATTAAGGAGAGATTTTTGACTGTTGTCTTGGGGGAGTTACAGAAATGACTGCAAGACTCCGGTACAGTTTGGTGGTTTGGAGAAAGTATATTTTGCTCTTACCTGGTATTCTTTACTCCTGGTTTTCATCAATCTGTCCATCCATCCACCCGTCTTCCTATCTATCCAGTTATCTGTCTGTCTCCCCACTCACCCGCTCACTCATGCAACGTTGCCAGGCAGGATATTAATTTACTGAGTGTCAACTATGTGTCAGGCACTGGGGTACAGAAATGAGTTGAGTAGGGTCCCTACCCTCCTGGGGTAAGGTCTAGGAGGAGGGAGATACTCATGGAAATAAATACTTCCCGGTGGAAAGTGCTGTGCATAAGTCTCTCTAGGATCACACAGGAGCGTGTGCCAGAGTCATGCTGGTAGGGAGAGAGGTAGGGTGACAAGTGAGGTTGTCATCCTGCTGTATGTCCAAGGAGATTATTCAAACAAGGGGACCTGTGCAAGGGGTATCCTCTGTTGCTGCCTCTGTGGCCATTTAAGCAAAGGAGAGAGAGGAAAACTACCTCCTGTGGGAGTTCCCCAAAGGTTAACTGAAAATATTCTTTTCATTTGGCGTAAGGATGACTCAGAGCCATGTTTAGTACACAAGTGGGGACAAAGCCATTCCCAAAGGCAAGTGGCAGTTACCCTCCTTCACCTGCCAGTAGTAATCCAAGCAAGACACCCAAACTGAGTATTCTGGAACATTCCACAGGGCCTAAGAACTTTTCTCTAAATGATAATGGGGCTGAAGCTCCCTCCCTGATGCCTTCTTTGGCATTCTGAGCCATCTGCACTGGGAATAAGTGGCTACAGAGTCAGCAGTTGTGAATTGAAGAAGCCAAATTATTGCTTTAACTTTTGGCTTTGCCGGGGGTCAGAATTCCTTTTGTTTCTGATTTACCTTTTGTTTGAGAAACCTGGCCTGATTTCTGTGTTCCGAGCACTCTTTAGTCATCTCTGCCTCAACTAAATCCTTCCTTGACACAGCTGCTTGTTAACCCTGCCTTTATTTCAGAGTTAATTATCAGGCATCACCTCTCAGGACTTTCCTAAGGTCGTCTGAGTGAAAGAAGGTATTATTTTCACGAGTAAGCAAAAAGAATATTGACAGCAGCAAACACTGTGTGTCGGGCACTGTTTAGGTGCTTTATATAGATTAACTCTTCATTCTTAAAATAACTCATGAAATAGGTGCTATAATTACCCTCCCCATTTTACATATGAGGAAACTGAGTCATAGGAGGGCTGAGGAATTTGCTGAAGTGCCTCTACTAATCTTGGATTAAGAAGAAAAAGTAGGCGGCCGGCCTGGTGGCGCAGTGGTTAGGTGCGCACGTTCTGCTTCGGCGGCCCGGGGTTCGCCGGTTCGGATCCCAGGTGCAGACATGGCACCACTCAGCGAGCCATGCTGTGGCAGGCGTCCCAAATATAAAGTAGAGGAAGATGGGCATGGATGTGAGCTCAGGGCCAGTCTTCCTCAGCAAAAAGAGGAAGATTGGCAGCAGATGTTAGCTCAGGGCTAATCTTCCTCAAAAAAAAAAAAAAAAAAAGTGGGATACCCAAAGTACAATTGAGAAAACAGAAGTTCTTCCCACCTCAGAGTTTCTTTGACTCCGCTGTTGGGAGCGTGTGCTCCGCTTGGAAGCGGGGTGGAAAGCTCTCCTGGAGAATTATTTCTGATCAAGGATGTAGGGAGGGTGTCATGGCATCTGCGTTGTCACCTGCATCCTGGACCTAAGGAAGCTGGCCTGGTGCCTGTTTTCCTTTGTTCTTCTTCCCGTGAGAGAGCTTGAGGTGGCAGGGAGCTGACTGGTTACGTCACTCGCTCCAGAGTAGACCTTTGAAAAATGTGTCAAAATCCTGCAGGCAGCATTTGCAGCCACAGTTACCAGTGTGGAATGTTCCTGATGCACAAAGGCTGTGTGTGTGCGTGCGTGCACATCTGTCTGTCTGTCTGTCTGGGTAAAGAATGGAGAAAAGGAAGGAGGTTGTCATCCGTTGAGCACTTCTAGTGGTTGCTCCTTCTTTGGTTCTCCCTTTCAAACCTCAGGAATACCCATAAGGTTCCCTTCTTCATTTTTCAAGAAAACTTTTTAGTATACAACATACATGTTCATTTTTAAAGATCAATGCAGTTTTTGTGTGTAACACCTATACTCACACTATTTGAGGCGTTGCTGAGTCCTTTACACTTATTGCCTGATATAATTCATGCAGCGCCCCTGCACAGTAGGATTATGGCTCCCATTTTATAGATGGGCACAATAAAATGTGGTTTTGGTGGGGAGGGATGGTTGGGAACTTTTCCGTGGTCACAGTTGTAAATGGCGAAACTGGATGAGACTCAGCTCACTTTGTCTTCAGATGTGGTATTTTCAGGTTACCATTCATCTTCAGGACCATTTTATAAATTAAGGAGGATACCAGAACTCAGAGTCACTGGATCAGTTAGGATGTCTTTGGCTGTGAGGCTCAGAATCCCCAAACCAGCTTAAGCAGTTTAGGGACTATACAGGAAGTTTCCTCTAATTGAGAATTCCAGAGGTTGAGCTGACTTCAGGTGAGAAAGTGTCTCCTGCAGTTTTCTAGACTGTGTCCTCTTCCACATGCTTCTCCTCCCCGAGCCACCATCGGACCTGCAGTCATCGGAGCATCCGACACATGTCCCGTCCCCCCCGATCAATCCCTGTGGCATGGAGGCTTTGATTACACTGATCGCATAGGTCGGTTGGAACCACCCACAAAAGTTGAGGTGGGAGACTCCTCCCCAAACCCAAACAGCTGGGTAATCTGGGTCCTTTTGGGGAGAGGAAAGAGGAGAAAAGGCCTCTGGGATGCACAAGCCAACATCAGCGTCCAAAGGCCTCAGATGTCACCGCAGCCAGGCGAGGGTGGAGCTGCGGGGGCTAGGTCAGGAGAATACGAGGGCAGCTGAGAGGGCGGGAGGCACAGGCTGGCAAGGTCACGGCCTGGCTGGAGCAGCCTCCTCTCCTCCCCTTCTCCATGTGCCGGCTTCTTCCGGATCTACTTGAAATCCAGCCTCCCCCTCATCCAGCCGCCCGCTCTGTTCCTGATGCTCTTCATAGGTTCCCACTTTCATCCTCACCTTTCAAGATGCTTGTAGAAGAACCCAGGTCTTCCTCTGTAACCTTTAAGGTAGAAATTTCCCCTTCTCTTCCCCCGTCTCTGTTTCTTCGTATTTTCTCTGGGTCTTCCACGAGAGGGATTTTGCTATCTTCTTTCTGTTAGCTTCTTTTCTTGTGCTCTTCTCTGGCATGATAATTTTACAAGGAAAATGCTGTTCCCGACACCTCTGCTCCTTTGATTTCTTTTTATTATTATTTTTGTGTGTGTCTGTGTGAGGAAGATTGGCCCTGAGTTAACATTCGTTGCCAGTCTTTCTCTTTTTGTATGTGGGATGCCTCCACAGCATGGCTTGATGAGTAGTGTGTAGGTCCATGCCTGGGATCCGAACCTGCGAACCCTGGGCTGCCAAAGCGGAGCACATGAACTTAATCATCACCCCACTGGGCCGGACGCTGATTTATTATTTTAAAGGTTTCCTTTGCTTTTCTTATTAGAGTTTTGGGTTATGTTGGATGTTTTTCCCACCCCCAAACTCACACAAAGTGTGTTAGAGGTCCCAGCTTCCTCCAAATTCCTCCCTTTCTAATGTTTCAGATTCTTAGCTGTTTGTTTTTTATTCCTCATTGAAACTGACTCAGAAAAGGTGCCAATAGCTTGTTGCATTAAAGATAGTGCAAGCGTTTTTGTATGTATTACCTGTGTAATATTAGAGTGCTTAATATGTTTAAGCCTTATACATATATTAACTTATTTAAACATCACAGAACCCCTATGGGGTAGGTACAACTTTTATCATATTTTACAGATGAAGAAACTGAGGCCCGGAGATGTCAATTGATTGGACAAAGTCACACAGCCTGTAAGTGGCAGAGGCAGGATTTGAACCTAGGCAGTCTGGCTCCAGAATCTACACTCTTAATCATTGTGTCTACCATGTTGACACAGACACACACACACACACACACACACACACACACACACACGCACATTGATAAACCTCCATATACATGTATCCATTAATGTATATATAGTCGTGATTGCTTCAAGAATCGAATTGGTTACTTCTATGTAAACCTAAATATAAGTAAGTACTAGTAATTACTGTTATGTCTAGGAGTAAATAGAATACTTCATGCATGCTGGGCATTGTGCTAATTGCTTTACTTAAATTCTTCCCCGCTGAGCTTCCAGCAGCCGTACCCCTTGCTCGTACTGTTATCCCACTTTTTAGATGAAAACATTGAGGCTGAGAGCGTAACTCATTTCTATCAGGTGACACAGTTTGCACAGATGGAGCCTGGATTTAACCCTCTTTAGAGATCACTTCTCTTCAAATAGGATCAGAACAATGATAACCCTCCATCCAGTCCTATTCCGTGCTGAGGACTGAGGCACACATTCCTTACATTGTCGCATTTTAACCGTCCTCTGGTATTTTGGTCTCATTTTATACGGATAGTGCTCCCTTCACTCTCAAGATTGTCCCACTTTGGATGATGGAGTCCATACCTGCTGCCCAGATGGGGAAACTGAGTTTGGAGAGTGTGTGTGACTCGCCCAAGGCCACAGAGCAGTAAGAGGGCAGGCTGAGGTTGAACTCTCTTCTGTCTGCCCACAGAGCCAAGGCTCTCAACATTACCGCCGCCTGGCTCCACCAAGATTTGCTGCCTCTCTCTTTCCTCCTCCTGAGAGGAGTTTGGGCTGAAAAAACTAGGTCTGTGGGCGTAGATGCTCCATGCTTCAGCCAGAGCCCTCAAGGCCCAGCTGGGTCTGCTCATACCTGAGGTCCCAGGGCTTTTGACCCTGCCTCCCTCCCCTCTTCGTGCACGAAACAAAAATCAAATGGGGGCAGCATCTTTTGTAGTCCAGTATCTGGGAAAAGACAGCTGCAGGGTCTCCATCAGTTTTTGCAAATTATTTGCAAATTATATGCACAGACGTGTGGGGCCCAACTGCGTGCTCCATGGACCTGAATGTGGGTCCTGGAAAGCTTGTGAATATGTGAGTTTAGGAGGCTAGGTGTCACATCAAACATAAACTTATCATCTTCATGCATTCAGCCTTACAATGTCAGAGCCCAGTTTTTGGCTCAGCCTTAATAAACGGCGCTTTCCCTGTAGTTGTAGGGGAGAGAGGCCCTGTGGAAAACTCGGAAACCAAAATATATTCTTTTGCAAAAAGTCAAAAACCAAAACAAAAGCTACCTCTATCAATTTCCATTGTTCTTAGTTCTTCTTTATTTTTAGATCTATTTGCATGAAAGCAGGAGATTCTCACACCACCCCCTTCTTTTATGATGATGACAGAGAGGCCATAAAAGGACAGATTCTTAAGGAAGAAAAGTGGGGGCCTTGACTTATTTAAAAGCAGAGATCTGCAGGTGATGAGGAAATGATGCAAACGTGCCTCGGAGATTAGGCGATAAGTTGGAAAAAGTTCTATTTAAGGGAGAAGGATTTTTCCCCATGTTCTTGGGGGAGGCGGGAGGGACTCTGAAAGTGACAGCAGCTAGCCATCTTCTGGAATAAAGCTGTTCTCCTGAGACAAGTGCGCTCTTCGCTTCTCACACACAGCCTGTGCTGGGTTTCAGGTTTTCGAGTGGGAATTGGGCAGACGAGATTTTAATTTCCTACAGTGGAAGTGTAATAAAACTAAGTCCAAATTTAAATAAATGTGGGGGAGCTGTAGGGAGCCCCCGCTCCCTGTTTTGGAGGGTTTTTTTCTGTTCCGTTGTGGGGGGCACTGTGTCTGTCGGGCAGGAGCTGAGCCTTACGTTGTCCTTCTCATTTCAACTTGGAAGTGTCTGGTATCCTCTACCAGATGTGGGGGGTTGGGGGGGTGGCTGGTTCCTTTTCTCCCCCAGCTGTTCTGTGTTTTTAATTCACAGCCCTGTATTGATCCAGGGTGGTGAGAGAGAGAGTGAAATTTAGATTTCCAGAACATGTTTTGCACCTCTTCTTGGAGCACTAATGTGAGTAATAGTGCCCTCCTGAGCGCTTACCTCCCAGACCCTGTAAGAGTGTGTAAACAGCTCATAAATCATCGTGGCATTGCTTGCATAGCTCAACAGGTCTCGGAACTCCCTCCTCTGGCCACACTCAGGGGTCTTTTGTTCTTTTGGTGGAAAGTTCTTCCTGGATGTTAAATAAGCTAGTACTTGGCACAGGCTGGGTGCTCAGTGTTCGTCTCTCCTGCCCTGCGCCTTGGCTCCCTTCTTCCTCTCTTTTGTTCATGGATGGGGTTTTGGGGAAACCACTGGACATAGTGGGAAGGGAAGTCTGTGTTCTCCTGGGGAATTGGAAAATTTGGGGTCAGGAATGGAGAGAGAGAGACTGGCGTGGATGGTGGGGGCAGGGCATTTGGCAACACCTGGATTTCCTGCAAAGGAAAAGTCTCGAAGCTTGTGTTTTTTTGCTTGTGTGCTTGTTTTTCTGTTTTTGAACATGTGACTCAACTAGTCTGGTTTGCAGTGCTCCCTTAGGGCATGGAAGATGCTTCTCCTTCCTCTTGTCCCCCCATATCCTGTCTTCTTCGGAGGGTTCCCCAATTACAGATTTTCCTGGTCCTACCTTTGCCTCCTAACATTTCTGATCCCTGAATGTCTGCAGTCGCATGATGTTCTGTCCTCTGGGGTCAAAATCACACTGGCTTTGGAGCTGATGTGTCCGAGTGTGACCCTTGGTCCTGCGGCTGACTGGCGGGGGCACCTGAGCCCTTCACTTGCCCTCTGTGGCCTCACATTCCTCAGATGGAAAAGAGGACACAGGATAATAAAGTCTACCCATCAGGGCTCTGTGAGGACTGAGTGAGATAATGTTGTCCACTGTGGCTCCAAGCATGCAGTAGGTGCTTCACAAATAGGACACATAAAGGTTTCCTTTTCCTTTAGGCACAAATAAGACTTACAGTATTTGTCCTAGAAAAATGGTGGTAGTTTTTATTAATGATAGTAGTACTAGTAGTAGGAATGCTAGTAGTACTAATGCAGGGAGCAATAACAGGAGTACTAGTAGTATGAGCGCTGGTAGTAGTAGTTAGAATACTAGTAGTACGAGCTCTGGTGGTAATAGTAGGAATGCTAGTAGTACTAATGCAGGGAGCAGTAATAGGAGTACTAGTCGTATGAGCACTGGTAGTAATAGTAAGAATACTAGTAGTATGAATGCTGGTAGTAATCGTAGGAGTACTACTAGTATGAGAGCTGGTAGTAATGGTAGGAGTACTAGTCGTAGGAGTGCTAGTGGTAATAGTAGTAGTAAGCTTTTGGCTTAGCTTCCAGATGGAAGTCCATAATGCTTTCCATATAATTATCTGTCATTATTATTAGAAAAATAATATGCTCCTAATATTGCTCTGATAATATATTAATAATTATTAATACAACAAATATATTAATAATATTAATATTATTAGCATATTGTGCTAATAATAATATGCTAATGATAATGCTACTTAGCAGCATTATTCTTTTAGAAATTTGCCCATAAAATGCCCAAGAGGATAATGAGAAGCATCGTTAGCAAGAAAATGTTCCAGACAGGTGACTTTCCAGATGAAAGGACACTTTTCCCTTCAAGCAGCAAAATTTCCAAAAATAAAAACAAAAGCGTATGATGGTGTTGTGGAAAATGTTCTACACTTGCGTTTTCCCCCCTTTGCAAACGGAAAAGACTGCTACTTAAACTTTTCCTCCCGTGGCTCCTGTCACCCTTGTGCCGTGCTGTGGGCCACGGGAGTCAATAAGGTGGGAAGGACACTTTGCCCGTAGGGTAAATGGCTCCAGACCACATGCCTGTGTGGTTCTTGCAGCCGCTGTTCGTTGTTCGTCCTCCCCAGTGCCGGTGACCGTCCTGGCCATCGTGACCGTCCTCGCCACACCTCAATTCCCGGGTGCGAGTCTGAAGGTGGCTACAGCCTCTTCAGTCTGGAGCACACAGACTTTTTAATTTGGACTGTTTGTCTCATCATGCATGAGCTTTTCTCACTTACTTCTAGAAAAGGTTCTTCATTTAAAAGTCTTGTCTTTGTAGCTCTTACCAGTTATAAAACAGAGCTCTTTCCTTTGTGTTCTCTTCAGGAAGTGTGCTTTGTGGTGTGGAAAAAGAAAAGTTACCGCGTGTGTTTTTCGTAGCATTTTTACCCGATGTTCACCTTGAAAGGACACGTACCTGTGGGCATTTTAAAGCAAGAGAAATGAGGATTGAAATTTCTGAAATATTCTAAATAAATATCCTGGATATGTATTGCTATGAAAAAAACGTTCAAAACAGCTTTTGGAAATACCTGTCAATTATATCTTCTGTTTTGCTGAACTTAGGAAGTTGGCGTGTCAGATTAGTAAGTCCTCTGGTTGTAGAGGTTTTCAGTCTTCATGACGGGCAGGATAAACTTAAACTTCCACAAAAGCATCCCCTGGCCTTTCATCATATTTTGGAAGGCAAAAACATAGATGGAAATCTCTGGCTGGTATGAATTGTAAGTATTTCTGCGGAGTTATAAATACATCAAGGGAAAGAACCTTCTTAGCTTTCTTTTTATTCACTTAACAAGTATTTATTGGCTTTTGAAATAGTTTGGTATAGAGTTGCGAAGATGAAAATGTTTTGGACTCCGAGTAAGAAGACGTGCTTTAAATTCCTGCTGTATCCTTGCTCCATTCAGCTTAGGTGCTGAGTCTCTGTTTCTCAATAGTTATTGAGCGGCTGCTCTGCCAAGTTACCGTAATTGGGCAAGGCTTCGTAAGCTCTGTCATTTCCATCTTCCTCTTCAGTGTTTGGCCACATCTTCCTTCTTAAGACCATGTTATTTACATAATTACATTATGGTAATAAGAAAAGTGGACCACTCTCCATAAGTAGCAGTTAACCAAAGGAGCTGAACTATGTAAAACTCTGGCTGGATGCTGCCGCCAGCCACAAGCTTTCTGACTGGGAGTTCTCAGTTCCTTTGTCAAGTGTTCAAGAGCTATAAGGGTATACTAGCATCATACTGGGGGGAAAAAGGGAGGAAGTAACTTTCTCACTAAGTCCTTTTGAACTGACATATGAAGAGTTTCAAAAATGAAATTAAATACTTGATTTTTTTCACTCTGATGGAACTGAGCACTGACTCATGGAGAAGGCTTCACAGAGGAGGTGACCATTGAGTGGGGCCTGGAAGGACAATTAGGAGTTGACCTGGCAGATAATTCGGAGGAAGGCTGTTCCAAAAGGCTGGTCATAAAATTGCTTTTATTTGGTTTTGAAATGTACATTATTTTATATCTGGTGTCAAATGTGGATGTCTGAAATTCCAGAAATTAAGACTTTTCAGAATACAGAGATTTAACCATGGAGATCTGTCTTTAGAAAGATCATAGAAAACAATGCTCTGATCGGGGCCTGCCCCATGGCTCAGTGGTTAAAGGTCCACGCACTTGGCTTTGGTGGCCCGGGTTTGCAGCTTCGGATTCCAGGCATGGACCTACTCCACTCATCAGCTGTGCTGTGGAGGCATCCCACATACGAAGTAGAGGAAGACTGGCACAGATGTTAGCTCAGGGCTAATCTTCCTTGAGTAAAAAGAAAAAAACAAAGATCGGCAATGGATGTTAGTTCAGGGCAAATCTTCCTCACCAAAAAAAGAAGAAGAAGAAAAGCACCCTGATCAGCCCCTACCTGCACTAATCACTTCTTGCTAAGGATGAACAACATCACCTCTTGGATTAGGTTCACCAGCCTGCCTAGTGGTTTTTTATTCCCTGAAATTTGCTTCTCCAGCACTTATCTAGAGGTTTGAGTTGATCAGTAAGTCAGGAGTTTCAAAGATCTTCTTTAGTTTCTGTTTAAAATTAGGTTAAATTAATGTTAGCCATTAGTTGAAAGTAGAGGGTGCTATTTATTTTACTTAGAAAGAAGCAAGACCCCGCCTTCATGAAGGGGAGGAAAGACAGTAATAAAATAACCTTGCAAATAAGTCTACATCGTAAAGGTAGTAAGTGCTAGGAAGAAGGGTATTCCATGAAGAGGTGAGAATTGTGCGGAGACCTGAAGGGAATGTTAAGGGATAAAGGAGAGAAGGATCTGGAAGGAGGAGAATGCTCAGAGACTCTCTGGAGGCAGTGGGGAGAGAGTTGGACCTCTGACCTCCCTCCATGGTGCCTCTTGATAAGGTCAGAATATTTCATTCCATTTCCCATCTCCTGGAAAAAAAGAATCCCTCCTTTCCTAGGTGACTTCTCCCAGCTCTGCAGAGCCTGAAGTGGAATTCCAAGGGCTGCAGCTGTGACTGAATGGGAGAAATGCCCTTTGGCTATGGAGTAGTAATATTGAATCTTACCTGGATGGCTCATGGTGGGGCAATCTGGAGAGAAATACATTGGGGATGCTTTACTATTCCAGTTAATACGCTTGAATAAGATCCTTGGTGTTCCTTTGCATTATAAAATGAATATGATAGGAAAAAATCAAATTTCCCTCCTAATGAGGGCCTTATTAGAACTTGGAAAGCCACCTTCCGAGCATCTGAATAATGCGCCCTACTTAAGCCCAAGACAATGGGCATCTTGAGGAATTCCTCGTTTCCTAACGATCTTGAGTCTTACCGTTTAAAAGCACGTTTTTCCTACCTATAGGATTAAAAACATAAAGTAAAAAAGAGGCTGTCAGAGTTGGCCTCCAGGCCATTTAATGTCGCCTGTGGCTTCCCACGCACACATTTTCAACGTTCCTTGCTATTCTCTTTCCTTTCCTTTCTTTCACCATCCCGCCCTGGTCAGGAGACTGAATACAGCCTGGCTGTAAATGTCTGCTCCTTGTTTGCACGGAAATAGCGCACAAATGGAATCAAATAGCATTTCCTTTCTCTCCTGACAGCTTGGGTTTTTTTTTTTTAAGTGGCTTTGACAAGAGTGAGGGCCAAATTATGAAATCACCAGAGTGACCCTTTTGTTCATCAGCCACTAATGAACTTAGAAAATTGGGATCTCGTCTGGCAGACAGGCTCATTTTGTTTGACAAATAGCTTAAAAGTATTTGTAAACGAGGACAAATCGGGGTGTGTATTTTTTCTTTTCCACCTGGCTCTGTGGTCAGTACATGTGGGTTTTAGAGGTTTTTTTTCTTTTTAAACTTCTCAGAGGTTTGTAGAAAGGAAGCACTGGATTTCTTGTCTTGGTTACTTCCGTCGTGTTAGTCGTTGGCCTGGTGGACCTCACGCACGGCAGCCGTTCTAGAATGAACTGACGTGGTGTCTTAGAAAGAATGCTAGAAGATGGGTGCACGAGATACGGTTTGACCAATTACTCATCAGAAGACTTTATTGGGTTATTTAACATCTCTGTATGTCCGTTTTCTTAATTCGTAAAATGAATGGTGTGTGTGTATATATGTGTATGTATATGTATATATATATATATATACACATGTATGTGTATATATGTATATATAGTGTGTGTGTATAGACACTGTATATACATTATATATAGTATGTACACTGTATATAAATATGTAGTATATAGCATATACAGTTTGTGTAAATATAAACTATATATGCATATGTATGCATATATGCGTGTATGTATATAATAGTGTGTATATATATCTGTGTATCTAAATATCTATATCCAATCTATAAATAAAGGTTCGTTTTATGCTGATTAGTACCTGCAACTGTCTCCTGAAAGCAGCAGGACAGACTTCTCTGAGGGTAGAATATCACTTTCATTGTAACCTCTCAACATATTATTTAATCTTGCGTTGGAGTACCTAACCTCTGAAGTAGTTTAAAAAGTAAATTAGGGCCTTAGACCTCTTTACCTCCAATTTCTGTTCTCTCAAATTTAGAAGAAAATTCAGAAATTATTTAGTTATCTGCCACAGGTCCCCACCGTGTCATCGGGAGGTGTGGTGGCCAATAACGTTCTGGAGTTACATGGCTGAGTTTACGTTCTTGCTCTGTCGCTTCCTGGCTCTGTGACTTTGGCCACATGGCTTTTCTCTTCTATAACATGGAGCTAGTACGACCTGTACCTAACTTACAGGGCAGGATTTCAATAAGACACTGCATGTAAAGCATTGAAAATACAGTGCTTGGCACAAAGATGCTGCTCAGTAGATGATAGGAAATACTACTGTTACTACGATGATGACTAGTAATACTATTGTTTTATCACGGACAGTAAAACAATTATTGCAATTGTTAAACAAAACCGAAAAAGATTTCTAGTTAAACAGAACCATTGTGGAGGCTCAGAGCAGTCTGGGTTGACTTCCCCAAGGTGGTGGTCCCTGAAGGATGGATCGGAGGTCATCGTGAATTGTCACACACACAAGGAAAAAGAAGGGAGAAGAAAGTAAAAGGTTGTGTTGGTGGTTCGTATTGATTGGCTTCACCAGCTTCAGAGTTCCTTTGAGTGCAGAGGTCCTCTTTTTTGTCCACTGATGAAAGAAGACTCTAATCCGCCTCCAGCATCCCTTCTTCCAGCAGGGCTGGTGATCAATAGCCACCTGGGGATTTACAGCCCCTTCTCTGCACGGGTTGTCAGAATCATGCAGTGGCACTAACACTGCCATTGTCCTGTTCAGCAACCATATCTCCTGTCCCCAGCTAGATTGTAAGCACTGTTTCTCATACCCAGTGGGCCGCAGTGGATATTTGCTTGATTGAATTAACAGACAGACCCATCTGCCTGGAGTCCCTCCAGTAGAACCCTCTTCTTCCTTTCGTGGAAACTCTCGTTTCTCAGCCGTCTTTCTCTTTTCTCACCCCCTGGCTCCAATCTGCCTTCCAGTAAATCTCAAACTGCTCTTCCAAAATTGTTCTTTTCCTGAAAAAACATAGTCCCTGCTCAAAGGGACTCATTCTCTGATGAGAGATCCAGGCCCAAGTAACTAAATGTATTTTGCTAAGTGCTGTGATAGGAGACCGAGAAGACAGGTGTTGGTCCCCTTCTGATCTTGAGGGAATCTCTTGACCTTTAGGAGACTTAGTTTTTTATCTATAAACTGGAGACAATAGCATTTGAGTCATGGGATTATTGTATAGATAAAGCCAGGCAAAGCCGTGTAGTGTCCCGCCTGACATGCTTATGTCTGGAAATTGCTCAGGATAAATAAGGGTGACTGGTGGAATCTTTTTTTTTTTTTAACTTGATTCTTTATTTTGATAGGGGCTCATCAATGTTATCCTGACTGTCCTGATGTCACTGGCTATTTTTTAAATTGGCAGATAATTCATATACCATCAATTTCACCCTTCGGAAGTGTACCTTTCAATGGTTCTTACAGCCCATGGTTTTATATATTTACTATATTTACAAGATTGTGTTACTGTCACTACTATTTAATTCCAGAACATTTTCATTCCCCCCCAAAAGAAACCGGATACTCATTAGCAGTCACTCCCCATCTGCCTCTTCCCCAGGTCCCTGGGAAACACTTTCTGTCCCCGTGGTTTTGGACTGGGAGACTCTTGAAGGGTTTCTCTCTCTCCCATCTTGAAACCTTCCAAATCATGAATCTTTCCATATTTAGGTCTATTAAACATTTTTGAAAAATATATGTTGAGGGGCTGGCCCGGTGGCACAGTGGTTAAGTGCGCACATTCCGCTTCGGTGGCCCAGGGTTCTCCAGTCCTGATCCCGGTTGCAGACATGACACCGCTTGGCAAGCCATGCTGTGGTAGGTGTCCCACATAGAAAGTAGAGGAAGATGGGCACGGATGTCAGCTCAGGGCCAGTCTTCCTCAGCAAAAAGAGGAGGATTGGTGGCAGATGTCAGCTCAGGGCTGGTCTTCCTCAAAAAAAAAAAGGAAAATGTTGATGTGATGTTGAAGAAGAGAAAGAAGAAGAAGAAACTGAAATAGCAGAGCAAGACGTTGAGGACTCAGAGTCCAGACTAAATTTTGTCCTTTGCTTTCTGGATAACTTTGGACACGTCCATTCCCTTGTCTGAGCCTCAGTTTCCCCATTCAGATAATTTGTATCGGATTAGAGGACTCCCGTCCCAGCCTCGTTTTTAGGCTTAAACTCAGCGATATTGAGTCTGTGCATGTAAATATTGATTTGCTTTAAGTATGTGCTTACTTTTTACGTTTCTCACTGCTTTCTCTTATCTACAAAGTCAGAATTGCTTTCTTTTTTCAGTTTCAGTGTTCTATATAAATAAAAATAATAAATATACCATGTATATTTATTTGCATCTGCGTATAAAACAGTGGCGTTTTTTTCAGGCAGCTGTCTCGTGAGCACCAATGAGATAATTCATGTCAACCCCTTAGCACAGGGTCTGGCACTTAGTAAGTGCTGGATAAAAATTCTTTGCTAGGTGAGTGACGGGTCCCCCTGGGTAGGCCAGTTGACATTTGCCCGTGTGACACTTGTTAAATTGGTGTCCCAAATGATCCCAGTTGGAAGCTTCCTTCATCTTGGGATGAGGCCTCCAATATCTGCTTTCTTTCCCTCTTTGCCTTCACTGGTTTGTGGAACATGTCAGCGTGAAATTATAGATTTGGAAAAACAAATGCCATGAGAGGAGCCATTTACCTTATCCTGCTCTCCTCAAGTGGCATGGGAAATGAAAAACGTCCAAACTAAGACAAATTTATTGGATACCAAAACCACCAGGCTATTGATTCTTAAAGCCAGACAGCAAGGTTATGAATTGGGTGATAAAAATGGAAAGCGTTTAGCTTGACTTCTAAGACGAGGCGGCTTTGTGTGTTATCACAGCTATTGGGTGCTCCTGACAGGCCCACAACTAATGAACTAGCGCTTATTAACTACACTGTTTACTTTATGTGCATCTGTCTAATGTGGTGCGTGAATGAGATATATCTGAACGATGCGATTTTTTTAGAGAAGCCTCGATGCCTGAGATTTAATCTCTGTTTTGAAAGTGGCAGGGACGTTAGCTGAACGTTCTTACCTGGAGCTAGCAAATGAGAGTTGGTTAGAAGCCGTGAATAGTTCTGCACCCCTGCAAAGGAAGGATTTATGTCTCCGGAGAGATTTGGGAACTGATAAGCAGATGCTGTGTTTTGGGTGTTAGAGATCAGTGATGGAACCCGCATTTATTTTAATTGGCTGCTGAGGCCCAGAGAAGGTGTTTCTAGGCAAGTCACAGAATAGGTTGTTGGCTGAGCATCGCGAGAACTAGATTTCCTGAAGCCTGGTTTTATGCTCTTTCTTTCGTACCGTTTAGAATGTCGAGCCCTGTGGTAGCTTCAGGCCATCCTGTGCATCCTCCAGCTGCCTTGAGTCAGTCCTGCTGCTCTTTGACGCTTGGCCTCTGGGGACTGGGTACCCCTGACCCTGTGGGACTGAGATGCCTCTTCCTGACTCTGTGCCTCGTAGTGGTTTCTTTTCTTGACTTTTGCATGATGGCAAAGGTCACTGTGAAGGGATGAATTCTGTCCCCGTCCTCCCCCAAATTCATCTGCTGAAGTCCTAGCCCCCAGTACCTCAGAATGTGTCCTTATTTGGAAATAGGTCATTGCAGATGTCATTAGTTAGGATGAGATCACATTGGATTAGGTTGGGCCCTAATACAATATGAAGGTGTCCTTATATAAAGGGAAATTTGGTCCCAGACAAGCACACAAGAAGAATGCCATGTGAAGCCTGGAGAGTGCTGCCACAAGCCAAGGACCACCAGAAGCTCAGAGAGAGGCCTGGAGGAACAGGTCATCCCCTTGTGCCTTCAGTGGGAGCAAGCTCACACCATGATCTTGGACTTCTAGCCTCCAGAACTATGAGACAATAAATTGCCACTGTTTAAACCACCTAGTTTGTGGCGCTTTGTTACAGCTGTCCTAGGAAACCAATACAGTAACCCACTAAGCATTCTATACCATGAAAGTACAGTCAGTTACCAGAGGGAAAAAGTAAAGAGGAGAATGTACCTCCTTAACCCCCTCCCTGTTCTTTTGTTTTTTAATTATCAAACTGTCATTAAGTACTTGATTAATTAATTAATATTCATTGTATAGTTGCTCTGTGCCAGATAACATGCTGGGAGCCTTCCCACCATGTTTAAGCCTACCCTATACCATATGTGTAACGTGTGGCGTGTTACTGAACCCACACTGAGCCGTGGTTTTCTCATCCGGATGCGGAATAACGATAGGTACCAAATCTTAGGAATCCTGAGAGGGTTAAATGAGATGTAAACGCTGTCCAGTGCCCTGCACAGAGCCAGGCACATAATACACTGTTCCTACTGTAGCGACAATAGCTACTGTTGCTGGAGCTCCCCAGGGGCCAGGTTCTAGGAATTTAAAATCATTCTTAACAATAAAGATACATCCTTATGTGCATAGAGCAAAGGGATTTAGATAACCTTAAGAAAAGCCATTCTTCTCCAACAAGTACTTGTACACAAGTGTTCATAGCAGCACTATTCACAATAGCCAAAAGGTGGAACCAACCCAGATGTCCCTCAGCCGATGGATGGATAAACAAAGGTGGTATATCCATGCGATGGAGTATTATGCAGCCATAAAAATAACTGGTATCCTCATACATGCTAGAACATGGTTGAACCTCCAAAACAGTAAGTTAAATGAAAGAAGCCAGACGCAAAGGGCCACATGTTGGATGATTCTGCTTATACGAAATATCCAGAATCAGTGAATCCATAGAGACAGAAAGGAAAGTGGTGGTTGCCAGCGGCGAGAGGTGGGGGGAAATGGGGAGTGACTGCTTAATGGCTATGGGATTTTCCTTTGGAGAGATGAAAACATTTTGGAATAAGATAAAGGTGGTGTTTGCACAACATCATGAATGAACTAAATGTTGCTGAATTGTGCTGGTTACAATGGTTAATTTTGTGTTATGTGAATTTCACCTCAATAAAAGGAAAAAAGCTATTTTTGTTTAATCACAAGGATATTTATGTGGCCCAAATCAGGAGAACATTGAACAAGAGCCATCACACAGTGTAACTCGAGCATCTTGAAGTCAGGAGGCCCTTTGACATCTATTTTTTATTCTTAGAGAGACTTTTTCTAAGACCTGAGGCAAATGTTTCTGTCTGTCTAAAAGAGGAATTTCCTTCATGACAGGCTTCCTCCTGTGGCTTTGGTGACACTATGACTTGTCTTTTCATTGCCTCTCGTGACCGGGACTGGGTCACAGGCCATCCTCAAACCATTCTCTGGCCAAGGCAAAGAGTGTTGCTCTTACCGCTGAAAGCAGCTGGGATTTGTCCCCTGTACCTAGAGGTCCCATCCCCCAGGATAGTGCTGCCCTCCATCTCTGTCCTTTCGGGCTGCTGTAACACAGGACTGTATCCTGGGTGGCTTATAAACAACAGGAGTTTATTTCTCACCGTTCTGGAGGCCGGCAGTCTGAGATCAGGGTGCCATTGTGGGCAGACTCTGGTGAGGGCCCTCTTCCTGTTTCTAGACTGCTGACTTTGCCTTGTATCCTCACGTGGCAGAAAGAGTCCCTTTTATAAGGACACGGATCCCATTCATGGGGGCTCACCTCATGACCTAATTTCCTCCCAAAGACCCCACCTCCTAGTACCATCATATTGTGGATTAAGATTTCAACATGTGAATTCTGGGGTTGGGGGGGGTGGACACAAACGTTCATTCCATGGCACCCACATATGGACCAGATCAGCGTTGTGTTAACAAGAAATGTCACCCAAACAAGGACATGGCTATTGGCACAGCCCCCAGCCAGGTCTGCCACCAGAAGCCTTCAGGTTGGCCTCTGGGCTGCACTTTCTCCTCCATCTGACCCAGTCCTCACACTGCCCCAGAGTTGTTAGTTTTCTTAAACACAGATGCTATAATTCCTGCTCGGGAGTCTTCAGTAGCTCCCCAGGGGCTGTAGAATGAAATTCAAGTTCCCCATCACTTAGCATTCAAGGCCATCCCAGTCTCGTTACCTGACTCTGGAAGGAGTGGTTGGCTGCTGTCCTCTTGTCCCAGGCATCACTTTGCCCTTTGCAGCATGATTCCCTCTGCCAGGGAGGACTTTTTGTCCCTTCCCAGCCTTCTGAAATTGTGGCATCCTCTTTGGCTCAGCTCAGGTGTTTTCTCCTGAGGTCTGTGTCTCTCCTGGTCCTGTCCTGTGTTCATGGTCATGATGTTTGTGTCTGTCTGTCCCCTCCACTCTCACAGGGCTCCTCAAGGGCAGGAGTGGTGTCGTATCCATCTCTGTCTCCAGCCCTGTGCTCCAGGCCTGGAGTAGAGTCTACACCCAGTGGACGTGTGCTGTGTGGAATGGGATGATGACACGGGGTAGAGAAAAGGAAAGAAATAGCTGCCTTTGTTTTGCCATTTGTCACAAGAGGTATTTACATAAAACCTCCCCAGACCTTGGAACGCGGAGGAAAAATAGACTCTGCGAGTTAGACACGTAGTGCTCCGACACTGGGGAAGACTGAAGTGCATTTTGCAGTATTGGCCCTTGTTAAATGCTTATGAGTGTTTGCTTAAGCAGAATGGAAATGTAAGGCAAGCCTGCCTGAATCGTGTCTTTCCAGAATGAAAATCAAAAGAACGAAGACCAGAACCCTCCAATGGGTGGCTTCACAGGTAGCCTCGTGGATGTGATTGAGCTGATTTCACATTCAGAAGAAAAACATAAAAGTCAGCCTTCTTGGAGCTGTTGTCTGACCCCAGGAAAAGTGTCTATCCTCAGGAAAGATCAGTTTGCATGAAAGATCTGTTTGGCAAGGTATTGTTGAAAGAGGTTAATATTGTAAGTGGCAATTTTTGATTGCTTCTTGATTCTTTTTCCTCTTTTTGCCTCTCTGCCTGTGTTGCCCCAGAGAGAAGTCTGTGCTCGAAGTGACGGTCACACCGCCCGCCTATCAACGTCTCTATTAAAGTTGTGTTTGTGCCCTGAAAAGGCAGCATGCAGATTGTGCGGTATAGTATGAGGGGTGGGACTTAAGAAGAGTGCCTGGGATGCGGGTCAGTGCGCTCCAGGCCGAGGGAGGTGACCTTGGAGGAGACGATGACGACTGTGGATTTGTAGTTCTTCCTGGCATGCGCCCCATGGAACATCCTCTGAGCCCTTTAATGAGGGGAGGGGCCCCCCTAAGATGTCCTGCCTTACTTAGAGCAGGGTTTCTTGACCTCAGCCCTCTGGTCATTTTGGGCTAGATAATCCTGTGTTGTGGGGCTGTCCTGTGCCTTGTAAGACGTTTATCAGCATTCCTGACCTCTCCCCACTAGATGCTAGAAGCACCCCATTCTCTCCAGTCTTGACGATCAAAAATGTCTCCAGATATTGTCAAATGTCTCTGAGCAGAGGGGCAGGTGTGGTACAAAATCCCCCAATAGAGAACCACTGTTTTCGAGGCTCCCCATGTAGACACATGTAGATAGGGAGGAGACAGTCCCGGAGGAAGGGGAGGCGGCAGGCAGGAAGGCAGAGAAGTGTGGCAGTCCTGCATTGGAAGGTGTGACTTGGGTGGAACTCGAGTGATGAGGTTGGCAGGAGTCTGATTGTGGGGGCCTTGAATGCCGTGCTGAGGAAAGCACGGATGTGAAGTCAGAAGTCTTGGGGTTAACCCCAGCGCCCCTCTTCCCAGCCGTGTGACTTGAGTGTCTTAACCTTTTGAATCTTGGTGCCCTTATCTGTAAAGTGGAGTCGCACAGACTGCTTGTAAAGACTGACTGCATCGAGGCCATGTGGAAGTGTCAATATGGTACTTGGGTGGCCTAGCTGCCCAGTAAATGTTGTCTTCTTTCCTGAGTGCTCTCAAATCAGGTTAAATCCGGTTCTCTCTAGTTCTCCCGCCGCCAGCTCAGGCTATTTATCTAGCCAGCATCACTGCAAAGGCTCCCGGGCTCTCCGCCTCAACTCCGTTCTCGAGCCTGTAGCCAGACATGCTTCCCTAAACAGGAGGATGCGAAGGCTTAGAAAATCTGTAAACCCGTGTTGTCCAGCATCATGGCTCTCGAGCACTTGAAGCGTGGCTAGTTCAAACTGAGATGTGCTGTTCATGCAAGGTGTGCGCCGCATTTTGAAGACTTAGTATGAGAAAAAGCGTGTAAAATATCTCACTAATAATATTTTTTATTGATTATATATTCAAATGTTAATTTCTTAGACATGCTAGGTTAAATAAAATATTGAAATGAACTTCTCTTATTTTAAACGTTTTTGAAGGTGGCTATGGGAAACAGGATGAGTTTTGTAAGAGTTGCTGTTGTCTTATCGAAGGAGGCGTACTGGTTCTTCATGAGAGAATCATTTCCTGCTGCTAAGTTTTGAGATATAATTTGTTTCATGGGGCAGTCCCTTTGTAAAGAAAGGAAATTGCTCCCTTTATATAGAGCAGTAACATAC
This sequence comes from Equus caballus, assembly GCF_041296265.1. Taxonomy (NCBI): domain Eukaryota; kingdom Metazoa; phylum Chordata; class Mammalia; order Perissodactyla; family Equidae; genus Equus; species Equus caballus. Next base: position 37,219,981 of record NC_091711.1, on the reverse strand, counting down.
TGAGTAATGTGTTCAGTACGGTTTATTTTGTTCCTCCTGGTAGATGTTTGAATGTTCTTCGCTTTCTAATTGTTCATCCTTTATTAAATATACACCACCTCCAGGCAGGACCAGGACACCCCCCTACTTGTTAGTTCCCTCTCCTCCGTTGTTATCGACTCAATGTTTGTGTCCTCCTAAAATCCATGACCCCCAGTGTGATGACATTAGGAGGTGGGGCCCTTGGGAGGTGATTAGGTCCTGAGGGTGGAACCCTCATGAATGGGATTAGTGACCTTAGAAAAGAGACCTCAGAGAGCTTCCTGGCCTTTTCCACCATGTGAGGACACAGCAAAAAGATCACACCTGTGAACCAGGAAGAGGGGTCCTCACCAGACGGGAAATCTGCTGGCACCTTGGCCTTGGGCTCTCCAGCCTCGAGAACTGTGAGGGATAAATGTGTGTTGTTTAAGCCACCCAGTGTATGATATTTTTGTTGTCCCAGCACGAATGGACCAAGACGCCCTCTATCTGCTTTGTGGATATCTCAGCAAGGAGGCAGTAGTGTCCAGACTGAGAATTTGATTGTTCAAGCAGCTAAAATTCGACTAATTCATTTCAATGTTATTAGTGCTACTATAGCATCTCATGTTGCTGTGTAATCATATTTTGGATTTCCTTTGACCTCCCTTGACCCTTGAAACAACCTTTAGTGCTTGGTAGCTTTTAACATAACAGACACAACGCAGGCAAAACTCTCAGGCTGCGGGTAGCATGTCCTAACGGCAGAGATGTGTGTAATGGGTGGTTGAAGACTGGATCGGAGGCCCTAGTGAGGTCTCTGCCCTTGATCTGGGACATCATAGTGGTTCCGAGGGCAAAAGGGCATGTTTCCCTGCGGCAAGAGAATTTGACTTCACAGTGGGATCAAGACAAACTAAGTAGGCGGGAATGGACCCTTAGAGTCCTTAAAACACAGTGAACTCGTAGGTTTTCAGTGTTTGTTCCAAAGCATATTGCATGTGGCTTTTGTAGTTCCCATGATCAATTTTTAAACAGTGCCTCCAAGGCCAAATGCCATTCTGTAAATGAAAAAAGAAATCAGGAGTGCCAGTTTGACAAGCCAAAGGATCACCTCCAGGAGGGAGATGCTTTGGGGCCTGATGTGCAGAGAAGAGAAGGAAGGAGGAAGTGACTGTGGGATAGGCCTTCAGGAAGGATGCTCCAGAGCCAGAGGGAGCAGCCTCACGCCTCTTGTGTGTTCTCTCTCGTGGAGCAGAGAAAGAAGAGGATGTTACTAAAGCGGATGTTGCAAGTGACCTCAGATGTAACAAAGGGTCTCCGAGGGGCACACCATTGCTGCAGGGACCTACTTGAGGCACTGTGTAGACGCTGTTTCTCATATTATAGATGTTGTGCAGTCAGACAGCTAGTTGGCAAGCTCTTGTTTAGAAAGGGCTTATTAAAACAACACTAGAGTGACAGGAAGGTACCTGATGGCTGAGGCTCTCCCAGCACCTTCATTCCTTCATTCGTCCATCCATTCATTCAGTGAATGCCTCCCATGTGCCTGGGTATACCTGAATATAGAGCAGTCATCGTTTTTGCCAAAGTAGAGATTAAAATCTAGTGGGTGAGACAACCATTAAACAAGTAATTGATCAAATAATTGTATAAATCCAAAATCTGATGAGTACTGTGAAGGAAATAACCAAAGCATGGTGATAAAGTGAGGTGGGGAGGATATTTAGGCATAGAATTGTCTGGGAAGACCTTTCTGCTTGACAGCTTTCAAGATCTAGACTTGAAGAATGAGAGGAACTCAGTGAAGCAAAGAATGGAGCTATAAGCCTTCCAGGCAGAGGGACTGCACTTGCAAAGGCCCTGAGGCATATTCCATAAGTGAAGGGGCCAGTGTGGCTGGAGTAGAGTAGAATTAAAGGAAGAGTGGCCAGAGATGAGGTCCTAGAGATAGGTAGAGGTCAAGCCGTGTAGATCCTTATAGACAGGGCAGAGTTTGGGGTTCATTTTAAGATCTGAGGAGAAACAGTGAATAATTTCAAGTGTGGTCTGAGTTATGAGGCTCCTGCAGTGGGCACAAACAGGAGATGATGGTGGCTTGGCTTCATAGAGTGGCAGTAACACTGGAGAGGAGTGGATGGATTGTTGGAGAGAATACGTGATTTAGAGGTAAAGATGGCGGGATATGTGTGCATCCACATGGATTTGACAAGATGAGGGGGTGAGTGAGGAATTGAGAATGGCTCTCAGGTGTCTACTTTGAGCAATGGAGTAGATGACGTTGCCCTTTGTGGAGGTGAGAAAGATCTAGAGAAGAGCAGGTTTGGAAGGGAGATTCAGGAGTTGAGGGCGGAAGCGCATGTGGTAGAGGAAGACTGTTTATGTGAATCTGGAGGTCACAGGAGAGGCCAGAGCTGGAGAGAAACGTGGAAGTGCTCAGCCTGGAGACTGTTTTACAATGGGCGATCTCACCTCGGGAGAGAGGGAAAGATGGATCCCACACTGAATCCTGGAACACTCCTGGAATTTACCATTCAGAGAAGAGGAGGTTTGAGGAGAAAAGGAATGTCTGAAATAAGTATCTCAGAGGATAGGAGAGTGAGTTTGCCAGAATAAGGTAGTAGCATCTCTTAGCAGTTGACTGCCCATTTGAAATCAGAAATGATTAAAGGGAATGAATCTGATGGCGTGATTTCCTGCCCCAACATTTGACTTACCAAGTAAAGCATGGAGTGCGAGTATGGTTGCATTCATCCGAATCATTGGATTTTTCCAGTGGAAAGAAGGAGGTTGGTGGGAGGTGTGCGTGCCTGCAGAGGGAGGTTATAATAATGAACCCCGGCATCTAAGCTGAATAAGAGAGACTATAAAGAAAATCTAGAGCTGGATGGATAGTGATAAAGAAGGCCGGTGGATTGGGGTTCATGAAGACAGTGAAGAATTTGTGTAATGGCAGCCTGGGGGGGCGAACAGAAGGGGCTGCGTGGAGGTTGCTGTTGACTTTTGAGATTTTGGAGGTTGTGCTGCTTTTGGTGACATCAATGTCTAGAATGTGAACTTGGTCTGTGTGAGGTGGCAGATATATTGAATTGGCCATTTTCGTCATAGAATTGTGGTGGAGAGATGGCAGAATCTGTGGTGGGAACTAAAGTCTTCAAAGAATGAGAGGAGTGACCAGGAGTTGCCGAATAACGGCGACAAGGACGGAGAGAACGATGGTGAGCCACTAAGGAACAGGGTCTTCATAAGAGGGGAGAGGCATTAAGATTCCGTAGCGATGACTGGGAGAGCCACTTCCTAGCCCGTAGGTTGCCTTGAGAAAGTAGGGGGAGGCTTTTCCTTTGGGGAAAACAGTGGCCCAGGGGACAGCTGTCCTTTCACACAAGAGCAGGAGGTAGAATGAAGCAAGAGGGAGTTGAGGATCAAGAGGAATTTGCTAATTACATAGTGGAAGTTCCACAGGGTTCCATAGTTGAGTGGGCTGGAGCTTGTGTGACAGGAGTAGTTGGTCTGATAATGAATAACCAGGGAGGCTGCTGGCTATGACTGAGATAGTCAGTCATTGATCCATTCGGTATTTATTGATCGCCTCCTCTCTGCCAGATACTGTGCTCGCAATAAACGAAGTGGAGAAGGTACCTGCCCTTGAGGGAGTTGAGCTCTGACTTGGGAGAAACAGAGTGGTCATCACTTGCATGTCCTGTAGCAAAGAACTGATTTTTTGTTTTTACAGGAAACACTAGAATTTGAGTCCCAGAGTTTCCAACAGTGAAGTCAGTGTCCTTAGCCTCTCTTAGTCTCAGTTTTCCTTTTGTAAGATTGGTTTAATGGTGCCTCCATGGGTGGTGTTGGTGCTGTTCAATCATTATTCAAACGTGGGAGAAGTGTTTTTGTTGGGATGTCGGGATGGGTCGTCAGAGGCACCTCTAGTCCATAGATGCTTTTAATTAGAAAAAGGCACTTTTCCTTCTAGGAACTCTGCTTGTGATAAACACGTCATCGAGGAAGTCTGGGATGTGATTGGTTCTCCCTGGCGCACTGGCCCCTCCCTGCAGGGGTAAGGTGGAGGTGGGCAGGTGGAAGTGGTGGGAGGCCAGCCTGGTTTATTAACCAGTTACTTACCGAGTGCGTTCGTGCAGGCTTCTCAAACAGTAATGTGCACTCGAGGCACCTAGGATCTTGTTAAAATGCAGATTCTGCTTCACTGGAGCTGAGTGGGGCCTGAGATTCTGCATTTCTGCTGACATCTCAGCTGCTGCTGCTGCTGCTGCTGCTTCGGAGACCACACTTTGGATCAAGATGGCTAGGTGTAAACCTTTGTCTGAGATGCTGGTCTCAGGCAGAGGCTTAAAACAAACAGTAGAAGACCTGGATCCGTTGCCCTTAAGGAGTTTTAGTCTAATGAAGAGAGATTAATGCACCTGAAGTGATTAGAAGACAACTAAGTGGTCTGGAATGTGTTCCTGACTCCTGTTGGAGTTTAGAAGGGAAGGGAAGGGAAGGGGAGGTTCCAGGTCTGGACTTGCCGGAGGTCCCACAGAAGCAATGAGGACTTGAAACTCCTCCTGAGCTCCAGCAAAGGAGGAAAGGCATGGCAGGATGGTCGGGGTGTGTGTGAAGATGGCCTGGGTAAAGGCATGAGGCGGGTATGATACTAGCACTAATATAAATAGTGATGATAACAAAGCTACCGTCTGTTGAGGTCTGTCTGCTCTAGGACCTGTGTGGTAAGCTGAGTGAGGGCCAGCTCTTTGCCCTCCTAGATACTGGGACAGCACCTTGCAAGAAAGATTCCCTCGAGACTGGGGCGACAGTGTGTGACTGACAGGATTCAGCCACTCTTCTGGTTAGAATTGGTGGCCCAAATCTGTTATATGCCCGTAGGATCAGTTTGGGATCTTAAGTGATTCTGAAGGGTTTTGGCCGTTGGGTTCCTTGGACTTTTTCTTTTTCTTTGTTTTGTAGGTTACTTAAATTTTTATTCCATTTTCATGTGCAATGTTTCTAGACAACCCACACATCCTGAACACCCGTGAAAAATTGTTTCTAACATCCGTGACGCTAATTAAAAGACAGCCTCTGGTGTTGATCAGAGATGGCTGGAGCTGGGCGTTTGGAATTGGGCTTCTGACTAGAGTCTTTCAGATGGTAACCAGCCACCCCAGAGGGTGTATTCCCAATTAGGATCCTACAGATGTTAACTCATTGCATCTAGCAAGACAAGTAGAACTGACACACATACACTACACTGTCTGCACCGAGGCATTTTGAACTGCAAGCATTATAACAAGAAGACACAGTAGTTCAAGCTTTTAAATATTTCTTAATTATAAAAGCAATACGTGCTCCTTCCTTGCATAAAATTTATGAAAATATATACTGAAATTACCCATATCGTATACCCAGAGATAACTTTCAACATTTAAGCCTTTTTTCATAGCTATAGGTATGTGGGTATTTATAGATGTATATACAATTTATTACATTGGACTGAAGGATATTTGCAATCACATTTTATGCTCAGCTTTGAATCGTGCTTTTGTGGCTTAACAGATCATGATAATTTTTCTAGCTCATACAATGTTCTTTTTTTTTTTTTTTCTGCTTTATCTCCCCAAACCCCCCCTGTACACAGTTGTATATCTTAGTTGCAGGTCCTTCTAGTTGTGGGATGTGGGATGCCGCCTCAACGTGGCCTGACGAGCGGTGCCGTGTCCACGCCCAGAAACCAAACCCTGGGCCGCCGCAGTGGAGCGCGTGAACTTAACCACTCGGCCATGGAGCCGGCCCTAAGAGTGTTCTTTATAAATGTGAATTTCATTGGTTAAGACAGATGGGACAAGACTGTTGGAGTAGACGTTCAGGCGGAGAAATTGACCAGCGCGGCCAAGGAATTGGCTGCTGGATTTGAGGAAGGGGCGTTCAGAGATGACTCTTAGATGCCTGGGTTAACAGGTGGGGCAATCTCCCCTTCACCAGGCAAGAGCTGGTTAGAGACTGATTTTCTAGTTAATGCATCAACATTTGCACATGTTTGGGATGTAATTTCCAGCCCACCTCCTGTTTCTTCCTTCATTTTGCTTCTTGTGTTGATTCCTATATTGACTTCCTGGAGTAACTTCTGATATAAATTGAGATTTTTCTTTAAAATGTGTTTTTAGTGCGCAGAGGTGTCATTTAAAAGTCAGATCCATGAAGGAGTATTTTTTACCTGCTGGGTTTAATTTCAGATGCCAGCGTTATCATAAAATGCAAACCACCCTAGACTCTGTTTTAAAACTTTGTACAAATTGTGCTGGTTGAAATTGACTTCTGCAGATGGAGAGAGGGAAGGAGGAAAATAAGTGTTTTCAAGAGTTTTTTTAAAATGTTATTTAAATACTAATGCCACTCGAGTTCAGCTCCATATATAGTCCTACTTTCCCCTAAAGTCTAAATTCGTCTATAGCTTTCCACTTATATTTCTGTCTATTGTACTTGTGATTTTTTTGGAATGAGAGCAAACAGTGGTGGTATATTTGACCCTGGGAAAGAAAATAATCATAAGATTCAATATGAGGGATTTGGGTTATATCAAAAGCAAAATGCCCCCTGGCAAAGGTGGTTAGGATCAGTTACTGAGGGAGAACAGAGCCTGCAGTGTCTCTGCCATGGGTGTGTGTAAACTTTGGCCATTTAATCCTTCTAGGCCTTAATTTTCTCATCCATAGAATGGGAATGCAAAATAGTACCTACCTCATAGGTTATTCTGAGAATTAAGTAAGTAACAAACATAGAAAAGTGCTGGACACATAATAAGTGCTACTTACTGCTTGTTGCCTTTACTGTTATTGTAATTATTAGTGAACTGTAAAACAAACCAACAAAAACAGCGATTTTAACGTGGTACCTCCTGAAGGAGAATTGGTTAGATGAGTCCTTCAGGTTTAGGTCACCCACCTGCCAGGCCACTTAGTACCTTTGTGTTGGGATCTGTTTCCTACCAAACCCTATGTGAGAGAGTGGGGAGGGGAGAGACAGGAACATGAGTAAGGCTGCCCCCTGGCTCTCAGGAAGAGGGGGAAAACCCCTGCCCTGTGCTTGATCAGTCCTGGCTGGTCGGTGATTCCAGGGCTCTCTGCTTTCTGCCTCATCACAGCCCTTCCGTGAACGAAGTGCTCCTTTGTTGTCTAGATGAACAAAATGAAGTGTACCCAGAGACAGGGGACTTGCCATGGTCACAGCTAGTGGAGTGTGGCACCTGGATTTGAACCCAGATCTGTCTCACTGCACAGCCTTCTTCCCCCTTACACTCCTTCTTTCTGAGAGATCCCCAGCATCTCCACGATTCGCATTCTTAGTGACCAGCAGAGTTTGTGTCCCTTGCTTCAGAATGAAAAACTTCCCTAGCAGGGAGCTTTCCTCAAGTCAACATTCGTTGTTTAAAGGGGTTTTGCTTTTTTGGTTTTACTTTCTGGTTCACACCCTCCAGCCCTCTGGTCTTTCATCTGTTTCAAAAGAGGGCCATTTAGAAAAGCGTGTCGGAGTGGTTGCAGAAGAGAGCCTGGCGTTGACAGTTGAGATCGGCTCCATTAGGTGTTTATTGCCAGCAACTTGCTGAACACCGTCTCCTGAAGCTTGAGAGGGTCGCCTTTGGTTAGAGTCTGATTCCATTCATTTCAACAGATAGTGAACTGGCATCTGCAGGTGGCAGGCAGTATGTGTCTAAGGGGATGCAGGTGAACTGGACAGGGCACCTGTCTTCTGGAAATGCCAAGGCTGGTGGGAAAGGGAGACAGTTCAACCACACCATCGTCATGTGGGTTTTAAGGGTGACGGCAGAGGACACAGTGTTGGAATATCCAAGGGGATACCCAAACCAACTGCTTTGTGGACATCCATTCTTTGGGAAACTGCAGTGGTAGGTTCTGCTCTGTTAGGGAGGCTCCATGTGGACTTCTCTCTCCACCTACAGCCAGTGTGACTTCTCTGCTAGGAGATGGGTGGAGATGAGATGGCATGGTCTGTTGGTTTTTTTAATAAGTCACATGAATTCCTGGTCAGGACTCAGGTGAAAAGTCATGGGCCCTCTACTCCAGCTGGATTGGCCTCCACCCTCTTCTTTTAATGTGCCTCAGCCAGTCTTCATGGTCTAAGGATGGTCCCTCTGCAGGCTGATTATATGCTATCTGCATGCTCCTCTCCATGTTGTAGTTATTTCTGTGCTTTTCCGGACCTCTTCTTCCATATTGAAGAGGAAGCTATTCAGACAGTCCCTGTCGAGTGTTTTTGGGTTTTCAATTATAGTTGAGTTGTGGTCTCCTGCAGATGATGTGGTGGCCCATCCAGTCTCTTTCCTTTGAGTGTGTTGTCAGTCGGCCCCAAATACCTTCCGCAATTCTCTCTGCCTGGAACACAGGGACCGTTCTGCCATCTTGACCGTACACGGATCAGTAAGCAACTTCACTTGTCCTTCCGTAGAGATCAGTGCAAATCTCAGTCATCACATTCTTGGAATTCCTGTGGATGTTTTATGGTGGCCTGTCTTGTTAGGTTGTGCTCTTTGAAGCCAACTCTTGTCCTAGGCGTTTTTGAAAATACAGCATGTGGTTATGTACAAGGTGCTAACTAAATGTTCCTTTAATAAGTATGTTAGTTCAGGGCCGGCCCGGTGGCACAGCGGTTAAGTGCGCACGTTCTGCTTCGGCGGCCCAGGGTTCACTGGTTTGGATCCCAGGTGCGGACATGGCACTGCTTGGCACGTCATGCTGTGGCAGGCATCCCACATATAAAGTAGAAGAAGATGGGCACGGATGTTAGCTCAGGGCCAGTCTTCCTCAGCAAAAAGAGGAGGATTGGCAGCAGATGTTAGCTTAGGGCTAATTTTCCTCAAAAAATAAAAAGTATGTTAGTTCAGGCTTCAAAACTAACCTATACTATAAAATACACACACGTGTGTGTGTGTGCGTGCGTGAACACATTACAGAGAGAAAGCTGGATCCCTTATAGTTTCTATCATCCTTTGTTTATTTTTTAAAGAACCATCTCACTTGTGACAGACTGCGAGACTACAGCGTCATCTCTTGGGATCAAAGGTTAGCAGGAAATCGTAGACAACGTGAGCTGCTTTCCGGATCTACAGGATATTTCTCTTCTGCGATTTGCATCCATTTACAGTGCTAAGAACTCAGCCCTTCTTCTTTGCTCTTCCTTTCAGAAACTATTATGAGGGAGGCCGAGGACTCCATGCTCCGGACAGAGAAACGGCGCTGGCATTAGGGATTGCCACTTCTGAGAGGATGCTGGGAATCTGCAGAGGGAGACGGAAATTCCTGGCTGCCTCGTTGACTCTTCTCTGCATCCCAGCCATCACCTGGCTTTACCTGTTTGCCGGGAGCTTTGAAGGTAAGAAGAAAGTTTTCCCAAAGTGAGAGGGCAGGAGGGAAGAAAGAGAACACTGGCTGTCCCAGGGTCCTCGGAAGAAGCTCCAAGTCATCTCATCCCAACTTGTCATTTTGTAGAGCAATGGAATATGGGTGCCCAGACACAGGAAAAGCCTTTCCCAGGTTTACACAGGTAGTTGGAAGGAGTCAGCAATGTGAGGAAAAAAGATAAAATAAAAGCTAAATAAGGTGCACCTGGATGCAGTGACGTGGCGGAAGTTACACAAATGTCAAATACCCAGCTTTGCAAGTCCATCTCTGCGTCGATAATGGGGAAAGGTTGGGCCCTGGAGGGATTACTTAGCTGTTCAGGGTGCTAGATGTTTCATACATTCTTCATCTAGTCGTTCACTGATTCACACATCCAACATTTTATTGTTATTGTTGTTGTTCAACATCTGTGCTAACCCAGATGCTGGGAGTACCGGGATAACGGATCTGGACCTTCCCAGGGCAGTGGAGGGGACAGGTTAACACATGATTGCTGCGCATCGTGATGCCCGTGATGACCAGGCGGGCCCAGGGTGCCGTGGGAGAGGCTGTCGGAGCCGGCAGGCTTGGCTGGGTGTGGAAGATGATCAGTCGTACTGACGGCTGCGTGCAGGAAGGCAACAGAGGCATTACCCTCCCCAAACAAAGAAAAACAAACGCTCGTGCCTGCCATTTTCCAGAAATCAGTCGAAAAGACAAGACTCGCCATTCTTCCAGCCAGCCATTTCCAATGCAGTGCGATGTTTTCGTCTCAAAGATGGTTTTCTAAGCTTCGGGGAGGGAAGGAACAGCAGTGTTGAAGAGTACACTTTTGTTTTAGTTTATCCCCACACTTGAGTTAAAAAAAAGAAATGATCTCCAAGGAAAATCTGTCTCAAGGAAGTCAGCACTGTGTTTTTAAACGTCTCCTTTATGCATAATTTTATTGACAGCTCAAGGCTACCTTTTAATTAGGAGTTCCACTTTGCTTTCTGAGGTTTGCCCTGAGTTAGCTAGACTGAATATAAACGAGGTGGAACTATGTGCCTGCATAGCAGGAAGGGCCCAGTGCCACACCCTTGTCCCTTTCCTGCCCCAGCCATCCCTGGAGCCGTGGAGCTTCTTCTGAGCTAGATAGAGTAAATTATGCCATGGCAGGGGATGGTTACTTTTTGGCAAAGGGATCGGAGCAAGGAGGGTGAGTTGGTGTTGATTCCATCATCCTTCTAGAGATGATGGAAGAGCCCTTAGGAAAGAAGGCGGAGGGCACATGGTGCCAGTACAGGGTTAATACATTGTAACATTGACTTTGACAGTATAACAAGACTGGTAGTACTACTGATAATAGTATAACAATAATGATGATTATGACGACAATAGAAACTACTAGCATTTTGTGCATTTCTACGTGCCAGGCGTTGTTGTAAGGATTTTACACGTGGTAACTCTTTCTCCACAATAATCCTGTGTAGCAGGTCCAGATGAAGAGGGACAGACAGAGAAGCTTCAGTGATCTGTCCAAGGCCCCAAAGTCTGTCAAGATGGGGCCTGGGTTATGGGACTCAAGAGTTGGAGTTTTTACTACAATACCATGTTGTAGTGGGGCTTCAGTGAGGTGTGGAGTTTGGCAAGGAGTTTGATAAGGTGTCACCTGACCTTTCTGGGTGGATGTGAGGAAATTTTGATAAGTGTTCATTGATAGAAACCTAACGCCAAGTGATTTTGGCAAAAAGGGAATTTGGGGACTAACCAAACTAGTAAGCTTCAGGCAGGGTTGGATCCAGAGGCTCAAATGATATTTCTATAGCTCAATCTCTTCATTGCTTTGCTCTATTTTTCTCAGCCGTTGTTTCTTTCGGGGTAGCTTTTCCTATACAGAGGAAGCTTTAGCTTACAACGTATGTTCTCCAGTACCTGTAGAAAGAAGAGTTCTTCTTCCCCCTAATTCTCCAGTATTCCCGCTGATTGGACTGCTTCCAGTCACTCGTGGTCCAGAATAAATCACTGTGGTTGGGGGAGGCTGGTGAGGGCAGCCCTAAGCCCTGTGCCTACTTCTGATCAGAGAGTAGAGAGAAGTTCCCTAAAACATATGGAGCGAGACTGGGGGAGCGGTGACCCCCAAAGGTACATAGTGAAGGTTCCCAAAAAAGAGAGATTAGAAGTTGATCTGGGCTATGGAGAATTCATAACTGGCTGTGCTTAGCGATGACTTTCAACTTCAAGGTTGCTGTCCAGCATCATGCTACCTGGCCCAGCCCTGGTCAGTGGAGTGACTATGATCCTTGACTTTGAATGATTTTATTAGACTGGCAGATAGATTACGGGAAATGGGGAGGATCGAGAAAACGCTCAGAAGCAACATACCCAGACTGGGTGTAGGTGCTGTTTCTGTCAACGTGATGCTTAAAAATAAATCCTACCTGTGGAACAGAATCACAAACAGCATTAATTAGGGGCTGGGTGATGTGGGTACATTAGCAGAAGTATTTTCACTAGAATGATAGAGGTGACATTTCTCTTGCTGAGTATTAGTTAGTTGGCAGCTAGGCCACTGCATTTGTTTTGGACACTACACTTTAAGAATGATCTAGACAAGTCAGCACACTTAAGAGAATCTAGGTGAATGACAGCGCCAATTCTAAACCTCGTTACATAAGAAATAGTGGAAAGAACTGGGGCTGTTTACCTTAGAGAAGCTGAGACGCCAGGTGGACATGATGAGCTTCAGCAAACAGTCAAAGGCTGTCACCTGGAAGGGAGGCTAGGATTACTCTGATGGCCCCTGAATCTTTGGAGGGATGTGACAGGGAGCCAGATGTCAAGCTCATCGTAATGAGGATCGTTCTGCCCAGTGCTGGAACACGCTGCCCTGAGGGTTATGAAATACTCGTCGTGAGAACTGTGCAAACACAAGTGCAGTCTGTGGGCACCATGGGCCATTGAGCAGGAGGACCTGCCTGCCGTCCTGACCCAGAGATCCTGACTCTAGAAAAGCTGGGTATTTACCCACCAGGAGACACAGGCTGCCTCGGTGGAGCGCCTGCCTATTGCCGCAGACGGCGGTGCACTTCTGACGGGGCCTGTGGAGACGTTCTTCTCTCTGTAGTTAAACATAACAACTTTGCAGTCCATTTATTGACACCCTTGAGTTTTCTGTTGCAAGGCGGGTGGAGCCATAAATAAGGGACAGAGTTGCTGTCTGCATTCACGGAAATGCTGTTCACACTTTATGTGGGTGTGTTTATATTTCAACCCTGTTTGTTTTGGTGCATCTCCTGCGAGCAGAGCCCAGACCTCTCCCTGAGATGCAGATGCCCTGAGCGTTTTGGAGTTGGGTTATGCTGCGCAGCACGGTCTGTTGAGAGAGCCCTGGGCGGGTCAGGGGTTTCAGGCTCTAAAACCATCTCAGGCAGAGTAGTTGGGTGATTTGGGGCACAGTTGCTGGTTGTGAAATGATGCAAAAGTGAAGCCCGCTTACTGGCACTTATGTTCCACAAGTTTGTGTAATTCTAAGCATCTGATCTACGTGAGCTGGAAATGACCAGAATCCTCTCCAATGATGGGGAAATAAGACAAGAAGAGGGAGTAGGCTCATTGTGATGTGCTCCTGTGTATGGATCAATGCATAAAAGTTATGGAGAAGCTGGGGTCACTCCTATGGCCTAGTGGTTAAGTCTGGTGCACTCCGCTTCAGAGGCCTGGGTTCGTGGGTTCGGATCCCCACTGCAGACCTACACCCCTCATCAGCCATGCTGTGGCAGTGATCCACATATAAAGTGGAGGAAGATTGGCACAGTTGTTAGCTCAGGGCTAATCTTCCTCTGCAGGAAAAAAAAAAAGTTACTGGGAAGCAGGCATTTTCTCGGTGTCAAGAAAGAATGCCTGTTCTAACAAGTTGATTTGCCAGGGGTTGGAGTCCACCATCTGGGAAAGTGATGCGATCCCCATTCCCAGAGCTGTTTTTCAGAGGCCAAGCAACTATTGGTTCAGGATGCTAATCAGTGGATGTTTTTGCTGGTGCTTTAACCCCTAAGTTCCTAAACCCTACTTCCTACATTTCTTCCCTAGTCCACCTCTCTGGCTCTGCCATCTCGTTAACCACCCCAGCTGCCTGTGCTTCAAGCTCCAAGCTTTGGACGCTCCTTCGCTTCCTGCTTCATTCCCTCCCTCGCTTGGTCGCCACATCCTGTGGAATCTGGTCTGGGCCTCTCGCAGATGCGTCTTTTGTTTGCTGCCTTGCACCGCTGCTGTTGGCCTGGCTCAGCTGTTTATCTTCATCTTCTGTGATCAGGACTGATGCAGCAGTTGCTCCTTCACCCTCCAGACAGCAACCAGAGCTGTGCTCAGCCCCACCGCCGCTCCGCTCCCTGTGGGCCCCTCCGGCTCCATCTCCTCATGTCCCCCTTCCATTCTCTGTTTGGCTGTGCTGACTTGCACATCCCAGTCGGCACCGCCCTCTATGGCCTCTGGTCTTCTCGTGTGCTGTTTCTTCTCCTGGGGACACTCGTGCCCTTTCGTCCTTCCCCTCCCTCTTTCACCTGGCCGACTTGGATCCTCCCGTCTCAGCTCTGCTACACGCCTCCCGACTCCTGGACTCTTCCCCTTCTTCATAGTCACGACACTTTGTCTTTCTGGTTTATGTAATCTCCTGTCTTTGCAACTGCTTACAAGCATCAGGAGGAAAGGGAGTGGTTCTCTTGTGTTCATCTTTCCACCTCTAGCACCTTCTACAGTGTAGGAGAACTGTTTGTTGAATGAATGAATGAGCGAGCAAAGAAATGTGCCCTCATCTGGCTTTGAAGAGCTGACAGCTCTCACCGTTGCCTCCTGGATTAACTCCAGCCTCCCTGTCATGGCTCTGGCATCTTGAACAGGCTCTCTCCTTTAGCTTATAGTTTCTGTCTTTACTCTTGGGAGTGTCTCATTGAACGTCCTGAGAAAAGTTCGATTTTCCTGCTTAATTTTTGTACTTTGTTCCTTTGGCCCAAGATACAGTTCTTTCCCCATGAGCAAACATTTTCAATGTCCATATTCAGTGTCGTTTTCTAAACTCCCATGTGGAAACTCCTGTGACAACACTCACGAAAGGATATTTTGTTTGGTGTCTTTCTAGCCCTTTACCTGTGAGTTTCTTAAGATGAGCGACTGTCTTCTTCGTCTTTACATTCCTAGAGCCTGAGCATCACTCTTAATGGGTCCTTAATAAATGTTGACCGGAAAGGATTCTGGGTAACGAGGGAAGCAGGAGCCGCTGGAAAGCAAGGGCTCTCCTGGTGCTCTGAGCGTCTGTGATTTTGAGAGCTCAGGATGTGGCTCCGGGAGCCTTACCTTCCTTCTGGTTGTGGTGTTCATTCTGGGACTTGAGTAATTCTGCTTAAACACAGCTCCATTTGAATTTCCATCACCCCTATCATTTTGTACCAGAATCGCTTTTTCTCATGGACACAGGAGTTTTATTTGCAGGGTGTGGCTCTTTCTAGTCTGCCCATCACGGAGATGGTGTTCAGCTGGTGTGACTCATCAGCACATGGAGAAAGGGTGCTTTGTGGCCATTCAGAAAATTGTTCACACATGCTGTCCTTCCGTAATTTATAGCCACCTCCGTGCAGAAGCTTCCCGTTGTCAGGAGGCAGGCCAGTGAGGGGGCGGGTATTATTTAAAAGCAAGTGTCTTCAGAGGATGCAAAGGCCTGAACATTTAAAACCAGTGTCGTGAACAGGCACGGGATATTAATTTCTGAGCTGACTTCAGCCTGCACCCACGTCTTGTCACTCCTGGAGCCTCAGTTCACTGTTCATGCCGTTCTTATCAACACGGATGCCTCCTGACATGGTTTGAGAGTCGTCACGATAAATTTCAACCGGAAGAAATGGAGTCCTGACATTTGACCCTTTTGAAGAGTTGCAGCGAGGACCCAGGAGTTGTAAGTTAAAGCGTTTTCTTTGCTTTATCATGATGGGGGATTATGGGGCACATGACCCGTGGAATAGGGGAGATGGGGGGATCTTTTATCCAAGTGGAGCTTGTCCAAACATGACTGATTCCCAAGCCTCGCATCCACTCCCCCCATCTTTTTGCCCAGAGACTGTGCCGGGCGGTTTGTGAATTCAGACTGTGCAAGGTGCTAGTGAATAATTTGCTAAAGGTTTCAGTATCCCCCAAGGCAAGGCTGTGTAGCAGCTTTGATGGCAGCCAAGCCATTTTGCCTTCCTGCCAATGGCCCAAATGTATCACTTAATAAGGATATTATGGGGTATAAGAACACAGGATGCTGAATGCACAATGAAATGGAAAGCATAATATAAAGGTTTTATTGATTTTTATTTTTAATAGATCCAAAACGAAGGACTTTCTTTGCCAATGCTTAATGGCTGTTGCTGCCAAGCTTAAGAAAAAGCTGCAAAGGGTGAGAATGTGACAGTGAGCTGCCGTGAGTGGTGCCTGAGCCACAGGGCACAGTGGGGCTGCGTGTGTCTGTGGTTCTTACCTTGAGCCAAAAAGCGTCTCTTGAAGGTCTTGGAATCTGAGAGGGCAGTTGAAGTCCATCACAATTGTATTTGGTTGTGAGATGGTTGCTAAGGTGATCTCTACTTGTATCCAGCTTTTGACCTTACAGTAATATCAGTGGTCCTGCTGGGATGGGGAAAATGACCCTGATGTATCGGTTGGCTGCGTCTCCTAGAAGAGCTCATGGCAAGAGCCTGGGCCCAGGCGTCAGGAAACCTGGTTTCTATTAACCCCCAGCAGCCACCCTGTATGAGTTTCCTGCTCTAACAAACTACCACAAACTTAGTGGCTTAAAAAAACTCACAAATTTGGGACTGGCCCCGTGGCCGAGTGGTTGATTTTGCACGGTCTGCTTCAGCGGCCCAGGGTTTTGCCAGTTGGAATCCTGGGCGCAGACATGGCACTGCTCATCAAGCCATGCTGAGGCGGCATCCCACATGCCACAACTAGAAGGACCCACAATTAAAAATACACAACTACGTACTGGAGGGCTTTGGGGAAAAAAAACCCCACAAATTTATTATCTTACAGTTTTAGAGGTCAGAAATCTGAAGTCAGTCTCGTTGTGCTAAAGCCAAGGTGTTGGCAGGGCTGGTTCCTTCTGGAGGCCCCAGGGGAGAATCCGTCTCTTGGCCTTTTTCAGCTTCTAGGGGCTGCCTGCTTTCCTTGGCTCGTGGCCCCTTCCTGTAGCCCCAAGCCTGGAAGGGTGGCATCTTCAGCTCACTCTCTCTGACTCTGACCTCTGTTTCTATTGCCACGTGTCTTCTGACTGTGACCCTCCTGCCTCCCTCTTATAAGGACCCTTGTGATTACATTGGGCCCCCTTGGATAATCCAGGGTAATCTCCACATCTCAGAACCCTTAATTTAATCACATCTGTAAAGCCCCTTTTGCCATGGAAGATAACATACTCACAGGCTGTGGGCATTAGGATGTGGACATCTTTGGGAGGGAGGGGCCATTATTTGGTCCTCTACACCCCTCCCCTATCTTGTTATTGTTTCGACACAAAGCAAGGGGGCGTTGTGCCATCTGCTTTCCCATATGGATGGCTTATCCTGCTGTAGGAGTTTTGGGTTCTCTAATTTTAATTTGAAATATAAATATCCAGCAGGCCTTAACACTCTTGAAAAAGGCATTGTATTCAGATGTGTTGACCACAATGCTTTGTCTGTAATGGTCTTTAATTCGTAACCAATGATAGGTTAAGGTTTTCTGAAGAGAAAGGTTCGTAACTTCTGCCCTTTGGGGGTCCTGGTCTTAAAGCGATTTCATTTATTTTTTATTTCAGATACCAATTTAACAAAAGGAGGGCATTTCGTTCGCCCTGTTGTTGGTTGAGTAGGCTGTTAATTTTAAGTAAAAGATAGCCATTTGTATAACTACTTGGGCATACTCTCTGGTGTTATCACCTAAACCTCAGCAGGCCCCGTGACCCATTAGTTCTAGCCCATACCCTGCCCGTATACCAAAGAGAAGTGTGCGTACATTTGCCCAAAAGACACTTACAAGAATGTTCCCGTCAGCATTATTTGCAATAGTGCCAAATAGGAAGCTCCTGAAATGTCCACCCACAGTAAAATAAATACATAAATGGTGGCATGTGTATATAGTGGAGTACTACAGAGGAATGAAAAGGAATATACTCATAGTGTTGAACAGAAGAAGATAGACACACAAGAATATGTACCGTATGAGTCCGATTATATAAAGTTCAAAGACAGGGAGAAATTCATCTGGGGGTAGGGCCTGGGCAAGGCCAAAGGAAGACTTTGGAGGGCTGGTGATTATTTAATTTACTTCTTAATCTGTGATGATTATACAGGTGTGTTCACTTTGTGACAGTTAATCAAATTTGTCATTTATGCTTTGGTCACTTTTCTGTTATTTTTTAAAAAAAATCTGTGCAAATCTTGATAGTTAAATAAGTACCTGCGTTTGAAAGAGATTTTGTGGGTTTTGCATTCTTTTCCGATAAGAGGAATTTTGTTAACCTTTGGGATTTATGTATCTGTGTCACTGTTTAACTTTGAAATTGAAATGCTTTTTAAGCATGAAACTTTTCTTCTGGGATAGATGTTGAACATTTTGACTTAGCCACATTTCCTTTTTTCTTTCCTGACACACCTCACCATTTGAACACACACATTCCCCTGCAAGGGTCTGATCACAGTGCTGACTTCAAGATCTGAGATTTGCTCATAAAACCCAATTCTGAAAGAGTGTTTTCATCACTTTGAAACAAGACCAGTATTCCTACCAGAACTCTGGCAATGACATAGCTCTGTTTAATATTAAAGTGATCTTATTGATATGGACACCAAGCCACATTGAATAAGTCTTCCCATCTGCTTTTACTCAACAGACGTGCGTCTTCATAAAACCCTTGTGCCTGGCAAAGAAAGAACTATTATTATTGTATCATCAGAGGTATGGAAACACAAGAAGGATATATTGTATTTAAACGATAACTGTAATGGAAGCGATAGCTGTAGCTTCCATCCGTGGCTTGTTAAACAGAAATTGGCTGCGTCTGGCCTGTAGTTGTGTTGGGTTTGGCCAACCCACTGCTTTTTACCATTTTGAATTCATTATTAACAGTTAAAGATTGGGAGATTGCACATAAAAATCATGATTTCTGGCTTTCCTTAACAAAACGGAAAGATCTAGCAAACTGGACCCTCCTTTCATCATAGCGGCCATTGGCTGGAACTGACAAGGAGCTGTCCTTTTGCACAGTGCGTGACCGCTCCAGTTTGTCCCATCCCCGTCCTTCCTGGTCGATCCCTGTGTCATCCCATGCACCGTTTGCCCTGTCCATAGAGCAGAATTGAGAAGAAAGAGCTTCTGCTATTTGCTTTTGTCTCTTGTTGACCCCCTCTGGCTCCGACTTTGAGTTTGGGCTTTTTGGCTTGTTCTCTCCCATGGGCTGGGCTAGGGGTTTTACATACATTGTCTCATTTATTCCTCCAAACAACTTCACAATTGTCCCATTTCGTAGATGAGGAAACTGGGGCTCAAGGATGTTGAGCTCCTTGGCGAAGGTCATCCAGCCGGTAAGGGAGCCGGCGTTCAAACCCTGGCCTTGCTTGAAAGGACCCTGCTGTATCCGCACAACTTGTAGATACAGAAACAACTGGTAGATGACGATTCAAAGTCAGTATGCTCACATTTCAGATTAAGGACAAGACAAACTCTGGGACAAGGGCGAAGCAGCCATCTTGGATGAGAAGGCAAACCATATTCTGTGGCTAGCAGGATTATTATAAGCCACTGTGAGCAGAAAATTCGATTAGGCCTGTAATGCAGTTTGCATTTTGTTTCTGCCATAGACTCATACGATGAAGAGGAGGAATGGACGTGAGGAGTGGTCTCGGCAGGCTTACAGCCTAGGCAGATAAAACCTTTGAAAACGACACACAGACTTAATCTAGGGCAGGGGCCGATGGTGGGGTGAACATGTCCCAAAATGACGGGTGGCACTGTTTACATCACAGAGCGACAACAGACAAGTTAACGTCTCTGCAGGTCAGTTTTTTCTCCATGAAAAGGGGAACATAATATGTAGCTCATAGGCTTCTTAGGAAGGCCGAATAAAGTACCTGTTAGAGAGTGGCAGTCGTTCAGTAAATGTCAGTTTTCTTCCCCTGCTCGTATTCCTAGAATATTGGAAGGTCATCCTCGGAGGGATGCAAAAAATCATCCGTGTGGTCTGAATGAGGCCCCCTGGGGAAACTGAGGCCTGGAGACTTGTGGCTGAACCAAGCTCGCAGCCTCAGCCACTGGTGTCATGAAACCAGCACCCAGATAGTCTGTGTTACCACTGATTCCCTTCAGCTTCTTCATTATCATTTTTAGTAAAGATAAAACGAGGGAGACTGTCGCATCAGTTCATTTCTATCCAGCTATGTTTCCAGACGTTTGCAGCACCCTATTTAGATATTGCAAAGTGGAGGGGGAGGGAAAGGGCAGGGGGGGACTCGGAGACACACCATAGCTATGGCCATAAATGCACCTGCAGCTGACTGTGGACTCAGTGGCCGTGTTTGGAGACGATGAAATTATTTCATGTAGCTGACCTGTTGTGAGAACTTTAAAGGGTAACGAAGAGGAAATGGCCATCCTCTGATGCAAAATTGAATCACTTATGTAACAGAAGATTTGTCTCATGGGGCCATGGCTGAGTCAGCATGCCTGGTTCTAATTCCCAAACTTTCCCTTAAATGCTGTGTCTCCTCAGCTGAGTAACTTAACCTCTCTGAGCCCAAAATGCCTCCCCCAGTATTGAACAGGGTTTTTGTGCAGATGAAAACGAGTCCACTGTGCCTAACATAGAGGACCTTTACAGAGTCATTTTGTGTTCGGCTGTGTTTTCCATGCTGCCTGTGCTCTCTGAAGCAGAAAAGTCTCTTAAGGAGCCAACTGAGTCGAATGTTTAAGATTGCACTGTTAGGAAGAACCCTGACCATTCAAGATTCCTTCCCTTTCTAGGGTGGGACTTTAGATAATGGCTCTTTGTCATTTTTGCTCCAGCAGAGGGCACTCCATGCCCCATCTCCTACCAATGCCTGAATTCGCTCGATGGAGCACAGCTGGGCCTGGGTGTGGAAGCTTGCAGTGACATCCAGGCAGGAAGCCTGTCTGTTGCCCCCATAGGTAGGGATGACAGTTAGGCAGCTGTAGAGCCTGAGCTGTCTCATTTACATTGAAATAACCTCCCACCACCCCCTGAGGGAGGGTATCCTATTTCAGAGATGAGGTAACTGAGCTGCAGAGCCCTTAGGAGGATCATCCAAGGTCATTCATTCATTCAGCAAACACAGGCACCATTCTAGGACACTGGAGATAGAGCTTGGAATCACATGAGCCTGTCTCCTCTTCTCGTGGAGCTCACTTTCTGGTGCAGGGAGAGGTGATTAGCAGACAGATGCGTGCAGTGCTGAGTGGTGGTCAATGCTCCAAAGGAAAGTAAAGCCTAGTGAGATGGTGGTGAAGCAGCATGGGGAGAGGCTCGCGGAGCACCGTGCAGGGGGAAGTGCTCTTTGAATAGGGTGGTCTGACAGGCCTCTCTGGTTGGTGACATTTCAGCAGAGCCACGCAGAGATGGGGAGGAAAAGCATTTCAGGCAGAGGGATTAGCAGCAAGTGCAGAGCGCTTAGTGCCTTTGCAGAACAGCGAGGAGAATCAGGGCGGCTGGCGAGAGCAGGAGAGGGAACGTGGAGGAGTCAGGGAAGTGGGCAGGGGCCCCCCACAGGACCTGGGACTGGGTCTCAGAACCCTTGCTTCTTGTCTGCTCGCTTCTTGGGGGAGCTCATTCCTTGCAATCTGGACTTGCCTTTAGCTGCTAACCTCAGGGGAACCTGAGAGAGTTGTTCCTCCTCCCGCCTCTAAGGTGGTACCCAGCTCCCTGGTTCCAGAGCTGCCGGATGATAAGAATCACCTGGGGCAGTTGTTGACTATAGAGACCCCTCCCACCCAGCCCACCCTGGGGCACCTGGGAAAGAGACAGTCCTGGGCCCTGGACCAGATCTGCTAAGTGGGATGCTGCAGGGGAGGCGCCCAGGTGTCTGCATTTTAACAGGTGCCCCGGGTAATCCTCATCTTCAGGCGAATTTGGGAAGTCTGACCTGGATAAAGTGGAGCCTTTGAGTGGCTGATCTCAGGTCCCCTTGTCTGCTCCAGGGCCCCAGGACTCGGGTTTAATAATGATGGGGGGGGGTGATGACAGCACTGAGTGAGCGCCTGCTGTTTGTCTCCCCTAGCAGCCTGCTCTCTGCCTTATCTCTTTGACATTTAAATCTTAGTCCTCCCACCAGGTTCCCGGAGGCCAATATTATTATTCGCAGCCAATATGTTGTTTGTCCTTCTGTTAATCATTTCCATGTTGAATTGCATCTCACATAACTTGCCTCCTTTTCAGAGTTGTTGCGTAGACTGAAATGATGGTGTGCGTTGCTTCAAAAGTCCTTGGCACATGAGTGCTGGATAAATGGTGGTTATTATGTTTAGTATTTACTCTGATTTCTAAACCTTTCAGATGGTGAGGCCCCGCCTTTCTGTAGTCATCCCTGAATCCTTACGAAGTCTTTGACATGATATCAGGAATAGAGTTGATACTCAGTAAGTGCTGAAGTGCCAGAAATAAAAATATTAGCTACTACTTATGGAACATTAGATCATTGACTTAACTCATTTGTTCCGCAGAACAGCCCTATAAGGTAGGTACTGATAGTCCCATTTTACACATGAGGAAACTGAGGCAAGGAAGTTTGACGATTTGCTCAGGGTTCCGGAGCCAGTGAGTGGTAGAGCTAAGATTTAACCCAGGCAGTCACGTTCGCCAAGATCTCTCCAAGGTTCCACTCGTTTCTTATAGCGACATGATTCTAGATCTTTCTTTTTTCTATGTGAAGTCCCTTCCTCCTGCTTCATTCTGCATGGAGATTGGGAAGAGCTGGTCATTTTCAGTGTGTGAATACCCCTTCACATACCCTTGGAAAATGTTCTCTTTCAAAACTCCTCCTCCGGGCCGAGTGGGCTCCGTGGTGTTAACCTTTCTTACTTTTCAGACAATGGGTTTTCTTTGGGGGCCTCCTGGGCTTATCCGCCAGTTGCCTGTTCTGAGCAGGAGAGAGAACTGGGCCTTCCCTTCCCAGAAGCCATACCTGTGCCTTACGCTTCCCAGAATGCTGTGTCTGGCTCCCTCCAGACAGCTTTGGGGCAGTTTGGTTTCCAGAACTTCTCAAGTCAGCGGTCCGGGAATGAACGCAGGGTCTCTCCCGTGCCCAGAGAAGTGGGCGCACAACCGAGCCCTTTTGGAGGTGGCAGTGAGGCAGACAGGTCTGGAGAGGGAAGAGCTGAATTTCACGTCTTGGATAAACACTCCGAGGTGAGTGGCGTGAAGGGGCGGATGAGTGAGGATCTCTGAGAGTGAGCATTTATAAAATGTTTGTGTTTTCCTCTCCCTGGTCTCCATGAATAGAGAGTCCTCTCTCTGTGATGACTCTGTGATGAACAGAGAGGAGTCTGCTTTTCCCTTTGGTCCACCCCTCTGCCCCAGACAATCTCTGTATTCCTTTGCAGATGCTTCCATGACAGGGAGTAATCAGAAAGAAACCCTTGAATTGCATATTTTCTCTGCTTCTTCACTTGCTCAGTTCCCGGGTGAAATTGCTGGGCTCCTTCAGGCTTTAAGGCAATTCCTTCCATCCTTCCTTATGGGGGGATAATGCAAGTTAACACTGGCAACCATTTGCTCTGTGTACAGTAGCTCCCCCTTATTTGCTTGGGTACGTCCCAAGACCCCCCTGGATGCCTGAAACTGGGGATAGTATCAAACCCTATATATATATATATATATATATATATAATGTTTTTTCCTATACATAGATACCTAGGATAGAGTTTAATTTATAAATCAGGCTCGGGGTAAGAGGTTAAGAACAATAATAATAAAAGAACAATTATAACAATGTTCATTGAGATACAATGCCTACGGTGATGAGGCGAAGTGAGGTGAATGACATAGGCGTTGTGAGGTAGTGTTATTTTTGGACCACAGGTAACTGAAAGTGCGGATGCGGGAGGCTGCTTTACTGTTATAATTACTTGCATTTTCTTTTCGCAGCACCTCTCAGGTGGGTCCTATCATCATCCCCCTTTTATAGATCTAGCACAGGATGTTAAGAAACCTGCCCTTGGTCACCGAGCCAGTGAGTGTGACACGGAACCTGAAGTGCGTTCACACCCCTGTTGTGCAGCAAGCCAATCTCTGACGCCTGGTGCAGTGGAAGAAAGTAGGAATTTTATTGCAAAGTGCTGAGCAAGGAGAACGGGCAGCTAATGCTGTAATCCCAAACTCCCCTGAAAGCTACAAGCGGGGGTCTTTATTTGGGGTTTAGGTAGGGGAGGGGGGCTAGAGCCTTGCTGGCCAGCATTTTCCCACCAGCCTGAGTTTGGCCTTGAGAGGCTGCTTGCAGGAAGGAGGAGATATGGGAATCTGCAGGTGGCTGTCCTTGGTGCCAATTTGTGACTTCTGTTTGGTTGTAAAACTCAGGGAATCAGAGGTTAAAGAAACATATTTATATATGAGTGCTTTTGGTTTTAACCTCATATATGCTGGGTTTAATGTAGGGGAACTGATATCGGGGCCAGTATCAAGTGCAGACCCAGCTCAGAGCGCCTGGTCTTAACTGTCATATACACATCCTCTTGCTTCCCTGACTGCCTCCTTTTCCTCCCTCCCTTCTGTTATAATCAATAGTATGTATGTCGTTCTTCCTCTGTACTGAGCACTGTCGTGGTCATTAGAGAACAGAAATGAATACAGTATTTTCCTGGGGATGGAGATGGCAGAAGTACTGAAGTCACAGTGTACTGTTGGTACTATGAGGCCACAGTGGGCCCTACATGGGCCAGAGCTCGCAAAGGGCTTCATGGAGAAAGATGACCCTGGAGCTAAATCTTGGAAAGGCAGTAAGAGTGTTCAGGGGCTCCAGGAGAGAGCATTTTGTCATTTGGGAAACACAGCTGGGCAGGAGAGGCACTGGGAGGCACCCCATGCATGCTAAGTGATGCTGCTGCCTTTCTCAGAGGACCGTCCACCTGCTGAGAGCGAGGATAGCAAGTCCGAGTGGAAGGCACACCAGCTTTGTGCTTGAAAACTCTAGGTTTGAAACCTGCCTGTGCCACATGGCAGCTGGGTGACCCTGGGCACATCTCTTACCTTTTCTAAGCCTCAGTCTTCCCATGTATGAGTGGGAACAACAATACCTTCCATTTAGATTTATTCAGGGGTCTAAGTGTGATGATTTATGTAGGAGCTGACACGTGTCAGGCTCTCAGTAAATCACAGCTACTTGTTTTATTACTTATAGTTTTGATGAGGTCATTTATTGATAAACTTCAGATCTGTAATTGCAAATAAAATATAAAAAAAATCTGGGCACATCATTGTTGCCCAATAAATATAAAGTGAATGCTTAATTTGCATGCAGTTGGACTGGACTCGTTGCCAGCATAATGGAAAAAGCACGAAATGAGAACAGAGAGTGGTTAAGTGGATTTGCTCAGGGTCACTTGGCTAGTAAGTGGTGGAGCTCACTGTCTCATCGGATCTCTGCAACAGCTCTGTGAGTCAAGCTGGGCCAGCATTATCTTTCTCTCAAAGAGAGAAAATTAAGACCCAGGGAAGCTGAATTTCTTGTCCAAGTCAATTACATCGTTGATGTCTGGAATGGACTTCATTGCCAAACAGTCACGTGGCACGTCAAGGACTCTTGTCTCCTAATCCGTAGAATGGGAGTGATAATATCTGCCCTGACTACCTCAAAGAGTTGTTATGGAGATCAGATGATATGGTCCATGAAGAAGAAAACTATGGAGTGTATAAAGGTTAGCTGTCTTGACAAAGGACAGGTAGAATTTCATTGCCAGCTCCTAAGTTTCCAGGGTTCCCCTATTGAGCGCACTCCCATTTTCTAGAAATATGGAAAATGTTTGGAAATGAACGATTTTTGGTCCACACAAAGATCTAGGCTAGAAGTTGGTAACACGAAATGCCTCCTCCCTCTGACTACAGCTGAGGTCTGCAGGGTAGAAGGTGGAGGTACTTAGTGCCGTAGGAGAACTTCTGGGTTTATTGCTTGCTTCACTGAGTAATTCAGCTTGAGCTCACACCTTCACTGTCCCAGCTCCTCCCCAC
Organism: Equus caballus; assembly: GCF_041296265.1. Lineage (NCBI taxonomy): Eukaryota > Metazoa > Chordata > Mammalia > Perissodactyla > Equidae > Equus > Equus caballus. Next base: position 37,194,379 of record NC_091711.1, on the reverse strand, counting down.
CCTTTAAGGCCCAGCTGAAAGCCACACCACCCTCCTTGTACCCTTCCCAAAGCTGCCGCCTTCCCAGCCCTCGATGCTCACTCCTTCCTGTGTGATCCATCTGCTGTGGCCAGGCATTCAGAACGAGGTCTGCAGTCTTTTGCTTTCATACTGCCTCATCCACTTACTCATTCACTCAGGGAAGAGTCATTGAGGACCCTTACTATGTCCCAGGCATACTTTTGGGTACTCTGGAAACACTTGGTCCTCATGGATCTTACAGTCTATCGCGGTAATAGATACTAGGCAAGTTTGCAAATAAGTAAGGTGATGGCACTGTGCCAGAGCAACCAGGTGCGCCATTTTGGATAGGGTGGTCAGGGGAGGACTGCGATGGAGTGGCATTTGAGCTGAGACCTGAAGCCTAGTTATGAGCCCACTGTGTGGGGAGAACAGAGAGAACAAATGTAACAGCTCCAAGTCTGGGGAGGGCTTGGTGTGTTTGGGAAAAGCTAGTGGAGGCCATTGAGTCAGGGGTGGAATGAGCCAGAGGCTACATGGTCTGAAATGAGGTGGGGGACAGGTGGATACCCCATGGGCAGGCCACTGAAAGGAGTTTGGATGCTTTTAAAGAGCAGTGAGAAGGCACCGGAAGCTTGGGGCCAGGCTCCCAGCATGGCTGAGTGTATTAGCTTCCTATTGCTGCTGTGACAAATGACCACAACCACAGTGTCTTTAAACAGCACTGATTTATTCTTACGGTTTTGGAGGTCGGAAGTCCAAAATCGGTCTCCTTGGGCTAAAGTCAAGATGTCGGCAAGGCTGGTTCCTTCTGGAGGCTCTGGGGCAGAATCTATTTCCTTTTCTTTTCCAGGTTCTGGAGGCTGCCTGCCTGCCTTGGCTCTTGGCCCCTTCCTTCATCTTCAGAGCCAGTGATCACACTATTCCAACCTCTGCTTCCATCATTACAGCTTCTGACTCCGACCTGTTGCCTCCCTTTATAAGGACCCTTGTGATTCCATTGTGCCCCCTGGATAATTAGCATAATCTCCCCATATCAGGTCCCTAATCACATCTGCAAACTCTCTTAAGCCAACATAATCACAGGTTCCAGGGATGAGGACATGGGTGTGTTTGGGGACCATTATTCAGCCAACCACACCGGGTTTACATCTCAAAACAATCAGTCAGGTGTCTGTGTAGAGAATCATGTAGGGGGGAATGAGCGTCTAGGCCAGGCCTCCAGCTCAGGCCTCCAGCTTGGTGGCAGATGTACTCGTCAGGTGAGCAGTGAGGTGCCCTGAACTAGAAGGTGGCGGTGCAGCTGGGGCAGGAGTGGCCGTCTGGAGTTGGGTTGTGGGGGTAGGGCCTCCAGGCGATGTTTGGGCTGTGAAGGTGGGAAAAGGGAAGATCACAGGTGACTCCCAGGTTTTGATGTGAGCACGTGGGTGGGTGGGGGAGGGGCTGGGGGCAGAGCTGGCACGGGGCAGGTGATTGATGGCCATTTGGGACATATTGATAGCGGAATCAAGATCTGACAGGGACCGCCCCCAACTTGCTCATCCCTGGGTGTTGGGACCCTTGAACCAGTGACACCGAGCTGGGAGGTGAGCTAGGAAGCCAGTGACATCATTTCCTAGGGGGAAAAAAAAGATGTTATATGGAAAGAAAGATGAGGATGCCTTTTTTCATTTCCACTGTGAAGCAGACAATGTACTTTTATTTTTGTCATAAAAGTGTGATTGAAATAAAGCTGGCGTGCCAGTGGTGGCTTTGTCAGACCGTGCTCTCACAGTGTGCTAGAGTAGAGAGCGCACGGGTTCTCGTTCAGGAGACCTGGGTTCTGAGTGATTCTGCCGCTCCCCAGCTGCGTGGCCTTGGAGCAGTCCCTTGACCTTTCTGACCTTCAGCTCCTGGACAGTCTTTAGGGAGTGCTTGTGACCAGTTAAATGAGCTCATGTCTGACAGGAGCCTTGCATGCGTGGTGCTAGGTGTACAGGGGTTGTTCCCTTTCTTTAGGGGAAGACGGATGGAAAAGAACATCAGCGTCTGCAGCAATAATATTTATCGAACACTTACTGTGCGCTAGGCACTCTATGATTTACACAGATTGCTCATTGTCTTCACAACCCGCCTCTGAAGCTGGTCCTTTTGTTACCCCACTCACAAGTGGGGAAACTGAGGTTCAGAGGTTAAATTACTTGCCCAAGGTCACTCTGTGTGGAAGTAGAGGAGGTGGGGCTCAGGAGCTGCCGTCTGGCCCCAGGGCCCATGCTTTTCATTACTCTGCTGCACCGTTTCAGGCTGTAGAGACGAACCATGATTCACCCCATCTTACAGATGAGGAGACTGAGGCACACAGAGATTAAATGCTCTATAGAAACACAGGGAGTCGGTGGCCATTGGCGCGCTTCTCATTTGTGGATGGTTAAAAGCTGAAGCTGGTTCTGCTGGGACTCTCAGCCAAGGAGGAGTCCTTCATCCTGAACGGAGGCTCCATCTGGAGGGCCGGCGTGGAGCCAGGCTCAGATCCTCTTCCTTAACTCACGCCCTCCTTCTGGGCCTGGGTTTTGGAAAGGTTGGATTTTTTGTGAGGTTGTCGCAGGACTGTAGGCCCTTTCTTACTTCTGGCTGTGGTTCCAGACGCTCTGGCACTGCTGCCTCCACGTCCCTGTTCCTCGGCAGCACCTCCCACGGGGTCTCCCCCGGGCCCTGCCTGTGGCTTCATGAGAAATTACAGTCATGGGTGTGTGTGGGGCGTGTTGGTGCTTCAGCCAGGATCCTGCTGCTCCGAGGACTCCAGGCTCAGCAGGGTTGAGTGTAATTGCTGGCACAGCATTTACACACTTGGCTCGAGCACACTTGTGTATTTAGCGAAGTCTTAATTTCACCAGCGATGTTTGCAGCTAACCCCAGGTGACTAACATCTGATCTTTCAGTTGCAGGTTTTTCTATGGATATTTACATTCCTACCAGCCTGTAAGAGCCTTGAAGGTTCAAACTGGCTTTTGGGCCTCTTGAAATCCCCTACTGTGCATTGCACATAGTGGGAGCGATCCAGTAGTTGAGATGGAGATGGTAGTCCTATAGCAATGACTTTTTAAATTTTTCTTTTTTAACCTAAGCGTGTTATTGCATGATGTATTGACTTTTTTTTTAGTGTAGGTCAGCTATAGTGTTGTCAGGACTGCAATCTGATGACAGCTAGAGCAGAGAAGCCTCTGTGTTCGTAATGCTGCTGCATTTATTCTGTACGTGTGTACTTTGCGTGCTGGTTATTATACCCACAGCGGATACAGATGTTCCTCAGGCACATTTGGATGGTGATTTGTCTTGTATGAATCCAAAACTAGTCCCCTTCCCCTGTGAAGGTTTTCATCCACTTAATAACATGGTTCCGGTTCATTCTGTGAAACCTGGTGGTAAACATCCTTCTGCGGACGGCCTGCCCTTCCCAGAGATTCTCCCATGCCGACTCCACAGTCCCCAGACCCTTAAGCCCACGTGTCTGATGGTGTGGGGTCTGGGGAGTCGGGCATCCTGAGCTTATTGGAGATGAGAGTTTGAGCGAGTGAGGATTTGCAGGGAGAGGGGGGAGGGGCTACCCCCTTTTGCTGCTTTTTTTTAAAAATAAATGACTCCCTTTGGGAAAGGTCCCCGTACTTTTGAGCAGGTAAGACCTGTGCCACCCCCAATGCGTTTGCATGTTTCCTTGTAAATGCTGAGGTTTCTTCGGGGTGGCCAGCTGATTTTGGAGTCTCCGTTTCCTACTCTTGTTTCCCTGTTAGACGTTGGAGCGGATATTTATTAAGTACCCCGTATATGTTGGATATTGGACTAGAGTCTAAGAAAGACAGAAATAAGGTTAAGCCATGATCCGCCCTCAAGGAAAATTGTTCTCTTGTTGGTCTTAGATGATAGTGATCTTTCTCCATGTGGTCATTCCCTGAGGATAGTGGGTCCTTGGAGGAAACCAGAAGACAGGTGATGGGGACACTGTTCAGTGGGTAAGGGGGGTTCCAGGTGATGGGGATACTGTTCAATGGGTAAGGGAGGTTACAGGATGATAGGAACCGAGAATTTAAGGCCAGCAATCTCTTTTGGGGGAGATGACTCCCATTTGCAACCCAAAATAATTACTGTAACAGAAGTAAGTACGCCTGTCTTTGGGAGTCCCGAAGGAAGGGCACATAACTATCTGGGGACGTCAAGGCAAGCTTTACGAAGAAGGTGCCTCTTGGGCTGAGTCTTGAGGCATGACTAGGAGTGGGCTGTGGAGAGTGGAGTTGGAAGGCCACACCTGAGCTGTGGTTGGTTGGGATGATGAGATTGCAAGGGGGTGATGGTCAATTTGTCTGTGAGTGAGGTCATCCACTGATACCAGATGTGGTCTTTAGATCAGCATGTTTAACTAAATCGGCCAATGGTCTTAGTAGGAAGAGCAAAAAGTAAGTCTGGAGCCCTGTGGAATCGTGTACTGCCTTCGCTAGCAGGCTTCTGTGTTAACTTTGGAGCCTTGCAGAAGTACTGTCTTCATACATTCAAGGTGTTCCTCTCTGCTTCTGTACGCCATTGGCGTGGTACTCTCATCCCATCCCCCACCTCCCTCCACGCCCCCATCTTTGGCTCTCGGTGATTTTGTATTAATAGCAGCGATTAAGCCACCTCATCTCATCAGGGAGGAGATATTAATCTTCATCAGGCCCAGGGAGGAGCTGAATTTTTTCTGCTCTTCTCTCCCTGCTCCCCCCATTGAGCTCAGGGGCTGCTCCAGTGTCTGCTCCATAATCTGCTTCTGCAGATGCGTTTCAGGGGGTCACTTCTCTGCCTCCCTCCCTTAGCCTCCCTGCATCGGAGCATCGCGCACTGTAATTGAAGACCGCTGTCAGGAGATGGAGAGAAGGGAAAAATGCTCCCTCAGATGGAAACTCTCAGCTTCATTGTCCTCGCTGCTGCTGGGGAAATTAGAACAGGGCAGTACCACAGCTGGAAGCTGTAGGCTTTTCGGTTCATGAAATCCTATTCAGACCTTGGAGAAGTGCGTCAGCACTCCGGTGCCTTTTTCATGCTATGTTGCTGTGATTAGCGGTAAGCTGAGGATTCTGGATGCCAGGGGCAGGAGGCAGGGAGGCTGAGGATCAGCCAGAGAATTAGGATGGAGAGGAAGTATTTCCCAAAGCTCAGCATCCCAGCCTGGTCCTGCTTGTGGGAGTCATCTGCCAATAATAGGTTATCTTGCATCGAGTTTCTGTTATGTGCCAGGTGCCGTGCTGGCACAGGAAATTACGCACATTGTCTCATTTAATCAATCACAAACAAACTTGGAGGATACGTATTGTTATTCCATCTTCCAGATGAAGAAACTGAGGCCTGGGTGGTTAAGCACCCGTCGAGGTTGCGTGGTGAGCAGGGAGGAACCCAAATTCCATCCTAGGTTTCTTCACTCGTCCTGTCGCGCTCTGCCCACTGTCCGTAAGCTGACTGTATGATTTATTGTCCAAATCTGAATGGTTTAGAGCATGAAAGAGGATTCTGTAAATAATTAGGCTGGGACGGGAGGCACAAACAGGGACTGGTCCAGGGTAAGCAAGAAGCCTTTACTGCAGCTGGAGACAGGGATACCTCCATGCGCCTTTTGGAGATGACAAAATGGACATCGTCCCCTCTTCCTCATTTTCCTCCCGTCTCTCCTCCCACCAGGAGTCATCTGAGGCCCCTGAGAGCCTGCTGGCTTGCCACATGCCTGGTGCAGAAGGACCTGATTAGTTTGCTTCCACAATGAAGAGTCTCAAATAACCACTGCCCCTTCTGCTCAGCACGGAGCCTTCATGCCCGGGCCACCTCCGAACATCTATTTAACTCCCTCTCCTCGGTGGGACTGGCCTTTCTTCAGCTCTTGAGCACACCTGGGTTGAGGAAATGGCTCTTTCTCCGAGAAAGGGTTCTATTTGCATTCCACCAGCAATCTTCTTACTCAGAGGGATTCCTGTGACATTAAATTAGCAGAAAATGACATTATTGCTAAGAACCAAACTCGATTACCTGACATACAAGTATTTATTGTCAGGAATAAAAAAAAACCTCATCCCCCGCCTCCCCCCCCCCCCCCCCCCCCCCCGACAGATGGCATCCTCACACTGAATTGTATTACTGCCCATTTCCTTTTAGTTGGAGGCATTTCTTTGTTTGGGGCAGATTGTCTCAAAGGCACACAGTATGTAGTAATAATATGTATCAGCACAAGGCAAGTTTGTACGTGGCCTGTCCCCATGTAATTTGCCGGCTCTCCAGGCTATGGTCTGTGAATATGAATTTTGACTGAGGCTGCACCCTTTCTCTTTTCAGGGTCCCATCTCCCTCCCATCTAGCCACATCACCCTGCTCACTTTTTCTGTAATTTGACCTATTTTTATGCCTTTATTTTTGCCCCACTCTGCTTTTTTCCTTAAGAAAAATTTCACTCTCAAAGCTCAACCCCAAGCACGGTTGTACTCGAAGCTGTCCCCAACTCATCTCTTATGCTCCTGCTGTCTTTGCTTGTCCCTCTGGGAGACTTTTTTTTTTTTTTCTTTTTTGAGGAAGATTAGCCCTGAGCTAACATCTGCTGCCAATCCTCTTTTTTTTTTTTTTTTTTTTTTTGCTGAGGAAGGCTGGCCCTGAGCTAACATCTGTGCTCATCTTCCTCTACTTTATATGTGGGACACCTGCCACTGCATGGCTTGCTAAGTGGTGCCGTGTCCGCACCTGGGATCCGGACTGGTGAACCCTGGGCCGCTGAAGCGGAACATGTGAACTTAACCACTGTGCCACCCAGCCGGCCCCTCTATTTTTGCACAGAGTTGGTGCTTAATATGTGCTGTAAAATGAGACAATAATACTGCTGCCTCTCAAGTTGTTAAGGGGTCAAATTATGAGAGCACAAAGAACAAAACCAGGCACACACTAATTAATATTAGCAATTACATTTGTTATTAAGTGTTGGGAAGGTGGTAAAGTGCCAGTACTTACTGTGTGTCTCCCCCACTGAAGTGACAGCTCCTCTGGGGCAGGGCCGTATCATCTTATTCAATTTTGTATCCCCGGGGCCAAACACAGGGTATGTGGTATGTGTTAAATTAATTCATTTGAGCAAAAAAGATAAAATAAAAGCCCACGTGGGGAAGGGAAGTTTTGAGAAAGATACTTTACTCCCCTAAATACCTGGGAGCCAGGTTGGGGTACAGGACCTGAGATTAGTTAGAAAAGATTCTGGGATGACACGCAGGGACGAGTCTGCTCAAAGCGCCCAGGGTCATTTCAGGCTGCCGCAGCTCTGCGTCAGTCTTTACCTGGGGGTACCGCAGCCCTCTGAAGAGGGGGGGAGGGCTCCTTCTCACTGACGCAGCATCGGGATGTTGGGTGCATTTGGGGAGGTTTGGCCCCTACTGTGTTGCAAGAAGTGGGAGTCATCTGTGGACATCGAGGCAGAGAAACCGAATCCGTGTCCAGCCATGCCTGAAACTCATTGTGTGGTCGTGGGTAAGTTACTCCTTCCTTCCAGAATCGGTAAAATCAGGTGGCTTGGGGTTGGGAGAGTTAAATTTTGTGTGGATTGCCATCGTCTCAAAAGGATAAAAATGAAAATCAACTCAAAATCCATTGTCGACCTGAAACATAAGAGGTGAAGCTATGAGACTTGTAGAAGGACACGTAGGAGTAAATCTTTGTGACTTTGAATTAGGCCATGGTTTCTTAGATAGAACACCAAAAGCACAAGCAAAAAAAGAAGAAAAACAGATAAATTGGACTTCATCAGAATTAAAATCTTGTGTGTGTCAAAGGATACCATTAAGACAGTGAAAAGACAACCTAAGACATAGGAGAAAATGTTTGTAATCATTTATCTGATAAGGGACTTGTATCCAGAAGAGATAAAGAACTCTCATAGGTCAACAATGAAAAGACAAAAAACCCAATTAAAAAACGGGCAAAGGTCTTAAATAGACATTTCTCCAAAGAAGATATACAAATAGCTAATAAGCCCATGAAAAGATGCTCAGCATCATTAGTCGTTGGGGAATGCCAATCAGAACCACAATGGGATGCCACTTCATACCCACTAGGGTGGCTGTTATCAAAAAGATAGAAAATAATGAGTGTTGGAAGGGATGTGGAGAAATGAGAACCCTTATTCATTGCTGTAGGGGAATGTGAAATGGTGCAGCCACTTTGGGGAACTGCCAAACTGATCTCGAAGAAGTGAAACAGAATTATCATAGGACCCAACAATGCTACTCCTAGTGTGGCCACGAGCCCTCTAGGACCCGTTCAACTGACCCCATCTTACAGCGTAGTTAAGAGTGGTTTTTCAGGAACTGAGAAATGACTCCTTGTCCAATTCAGGCCGGTTGAGACCACCAACCCATCAGCTGGGCCTGCGCAAATGCCCAGTAAGTGACCCTTTTGACGTCAAGGGGCTGAAAACTCCACCCTCAGATCATGCTAACGCCACCATCTTGTGAACATGCGTTCTATGAAGAGGCATGAAGATTGATTACGCTTGCGCAGAGCATCAATTACCTTACTTCTTACCGCCAATCATCTATTCCCACACTTCAGACCACCCTGCCTTCAGCCCATAAATTTTACGCCAAGCCCTGAGTCAAGGAGACAGATCTGAGAGCTTATGCCTTCTTGTCTCCTTGCAGATGGATTTTGTAAAAAAGCCTTTCTTCCCTCAAAAGCCAGTGTGCCATGGTGTCAGCCCCATGTTTGGTCACATTGGTATATGCTCAAGAGAATTGAAAACATGTACAGGAATTTTCATAGCAGCATTTCTCATAATAAAATGGAAACTACCCAAATGTCTATAAACTCTTGAATGGATAAACAAAATGTGGTATAGCCATACGATAGAATATTATTCAGACATAGAAAGGAATGATATATTGTTACGTGCTACAACATGAATGAACCTTGAAAGCACTAAGTGAAAGAAGTCAGACGCAAAAGGCCGTATAATGTGTAATTCCATTCATAGAAAATGTCAGAATAGGCCAGTCCGTAGAGATAGCAAGTAGATTGGTGGTTTATATGGGTTGCGGGGAGGGAAAATGCGGAGTGACGGGGAATGGCTACAGAGTTTCTTTTGGGGGTTGTGAAGTTGTTCTGGAATTATAGTGGTAATGGTTGCAGAACTCTGTGGATATACTGAAAACCACTGAATGGTACACTTTAAAAGGGTGAGTTTTATGGTATGTGAATTATATCTCAATAAAGGTGTTATTAAAAAAAAAAAGATAAAAATGGAGCTGCTCAGGGTCAAGCAGGACCAGGAGGCCTGCATCCCCTCATCTGGCCATTCTCTTGACCCCACCCTACAGAGAGTTCCCTGAGATGCCCTCATAGTTCCAGGGGACACAGTTTGGAGCACCTATGTGGTCCTTCTGGCTTGGATATTGTGTATTTCAGGAAAGTGATGTGAGGGATGACATGGCAGCAAGATGAAGTTGGGATATGTTTCCTTTTCCATGTGTCCCTGGCTCCCTGGCTGTGAAGGGGTGTGACCAGCAGCCTCCCAGTCTCAGCAAAGTGGGAGAAGGTCATCGTGATGACTTGCCACTTAATTTACACGTCAGTCCTGTGCCAGAGTTGAGACAAGGGTTATTAGGAAAGAGAGACGAGAACCCCAGACTCTCCTCCCTCATTGAAATGCGAAGGTTGAATGGGGCTTCCATGCCTGTTCCAGGGACAAAGGAAACAAAAGGACAAGATATAAAGTATCTTGCAGATGGCCTACTGTTGTATTAGTTCCTTGCTTAAAACCCCTCAGTGGTTTCTCATCCCTAATAGGATGAAATCCTTTGTCTTCCATGCCTGTGCTCCGGCTCCAGCAGCCTGCTCGCTGGGCGTGTGCTCTCCCCACCTCCATTCCCTTGACCATTTGGTGGTATTTTCTGCCATCCTGAAGGTGAGTTCATATTTGTCTTTCAAGATCCAGCTTTTCACCATGTTATGGGTTGAAATGTGTCCTCCCCAAAAGATGGGGAAGTCCTAGTCCCCCCTTGCCTGTGAATGTGAGTTTATTGGGAAATAGGGTTGCTGATGACCAAGTTAAGATGAGGTCATTAGGGTGGGCCTTAACCCAGTCTGACTAGTGTCCTTACAAAAAGGGGAAATTTGGACACAGAGACCTGTACAGAGGGAAGATGATATGAAGACACAGGGAGAGTGCCGTCCACAAGCCAAGGAGTGCCTGAGGCCACCAGAAGCTAGGAGAGAGCCTGGGGCAGATTGTCCCTCATGGCCCTCACAAGGGACCAGCTCTGCTGATGCCTTGATCTTGGACTTCTGGCCTCCAGAATTGTGAGAGAATACATTCCTGTTGTTCCAGCCACCCGGTTGGTGGTACTTTGTTATGGCGGCCCCAGGAAACTGATAGACACCAACTCCATGACTACTGTGGCCTTTCCACATTTCTCCACCAAACCATTCGCTTCTCCTTGTGTCCCCTGACACTTTGTCATTTGATTATTATAGTTAACATAGTACGTTGTGTTTACTTCTGTTTGTCTCTCTGAGTAGACTGTGACGGTAAGGTTTTCTCTCTTTGCCTTCCTAAAGCCTAGTGATGTATAGATCATGTAGGAAGAATGGATGGATGGATGGATGGATGGATGGACGGACTGATGGACCGGCAGATAAATGGACGTGTAGGTGGGTAGATGGATGGATGGATGGGTAGGTGGATGGGGCAAAAAATCCATCAATCTCTCTGGATTTCCTGATTCCAAAAGAGAAAAGCCAGCTTCTTTGTATCAAAGCTCGAAGTTTAAAATGCAAAGTAACGTCTGAAAGATACACACGTCACCTCCCTTTGACTCTCTTTGGCAGGCAGTCTTTAGGCGCCCGTTTCCCAGTGTAAATAACTTGGAATGTGTTAAAAAGTTCACCCGTGTTTAAGTTCATTAAATTAATGTTGTCATTTTGAGCTGCTGGGTGGGTTGCTGGTTGTAAACTGTTCGTCGCGTGTAGTTCTGCAGTAGCGTCATCTTCGGGAACGTGGGGTGTGTTGAAAATAGAGGTGCTGCTTTATACCAAAGAGTCCTGGACCAAGAATTAAATGACTCGGGTCTGCCACTTAATGCTGTGTGGATTTTATTTATCCACTCAGGCATTCAACTCAAATTTGAGTGCCAACTTTTTGTCATGAAATCTGTTGGGTGTTAGGGGTACAGAGGTAAATGCAATAAGCTCCTGTCCTCAAGGAGCTTATAGTCTGGGTGGTGTATAGGAGACAAGTAAAGCAAAATTCAGGTACATAATGATAAATGATATGATGGAACTTATACAGGCTGCTGTGGGGTATGGAATAGGGTACCCAGTCTCTAAAGGTGGCTGTCAGGAAAGACTTATCATAGAAGGTGATTTGCCTGACAGCAGGTAAGCGGGCAGATGGTGTTCTAGACACAGAAAAGCATATGCAAAGGCCCTGAGGCCTGTGCAGAGTCCCACTGGCACATGCCTGGGGAAGGGGCCAAGGTGAATGCCTAGGGTGGCAGCAGTGTGAGAGTGAATGAGTGGCCTCTGATGGTAAGGACTTTGCAGGTGACTGCAATTGTTTGGATACAGAGGTTCCAGGGTCCTAATTAAAAATTCAGTCACATATGTTAATTTTTTTCTCTTTTGCCAAAGATTTGCTTACTTAGTTTTTCATCCCTTAGCTGCCCACTCACCTATTCGTCCATTGACAGGACGCATACTCTTGTGCACACACTTTGTGTCAGGTCCTATGCCAAGCACTGAGCACGTGACAGTGAATCAGACAAGCTGCATGGAGTTTCTGTCTGCCAAGGAGACCAGCTGTCCTAGACCCACTGCCTCCAACCTTGTTCGTTCTGCTCCAAGAACACTAGCCTTTTCCTCCTTGCGGCTCCTCAAGTGTATGCCTGCCCCAGGGCCTTTGCACTGACTACTGGATACCGCCCTTTGCCATCTACTCACCCTTCTCCACCCTGGTGTCCCTCAGCATAACCTGTATGAAGCACACCCACATGCTTCCTTGCTCCTTGGTGGGAGGACCCTGGCAGGAGATGGGAGGGAAGACAGTGAGGCCAGGGTTGTTTCTTCTCCAGGCTTTTCCTCTGTGAGCTAGAGGAACAAAGCAGTGAAGACCACAGACCAGCAGGTAGCCCTCCCTGTCTAGTTCTTCTGTCGCATTCCTGGGACCCCTTCAGGCCTAGAGGCGGCCTGGTCCCCACTCCAGCTGACCCTGTGCTCCTGAAGCGCTGTGGTTTCCCTAAGCTCTGCTCTGTGAGTACTCTCCTCAAATTACCCAATTTGAATGTGCATCTTTTTCCTGCCAGGAATCCCTCTAGCTCTTCCCTTTCCTGAAATGTGTTTTTTCCCTCGTCTATCCAAGTTTTGCTCAATTACTACTTTTCAGTAAGTTCCCTGTGATCATTCTACTTAAAAAATGCAAGCTCCTCTCCACTGCTTCTCTCTAGTCCCAGCTTTAGTTTTCTTCTTCGTACTGGCCACTTTTTAATATGTTGTCTAAGGCAGTTATTTACTTTATTTTGGTCCATACGCCTCTATAACACACACACATACACACACACACACACACGAGTGTGCACACACGAATGTAAACTTCATGAAGGCTGAGATTTTTTTCGTCACTGGATATTGCTGGACCCCAACACTGAGAATTGTCCCTGGCACGTTATAGGGCCTCTGTAACTCTTGTTTGAAGGGTTGAGAGGGGTAGGCATGAAAGATACTGCGTCTCTGTAGGACCTCACACACACTAACTTGTTTGCTTCTCATAATGGCCCTCAGCAGGAAGTTGAGAAAGTGACATTTGCACACTTCGGAACCAAGGCTTAGGACCGGGGCCAGGCCATGTCCATCCTGTGTTCCTGTCTGTTGATCTTCATCGTTGTCCTCAACATCATCTCTTGGTTGAGAATGAGCTCTGAAGGTGGATCTAAATGGGGGTGCCCCAGTTCTCTGGGGCAATTGTGGTATTTTAAAATTTAATTTAATTTTTATTGTATTGAGGTCATAATAGTTTATAATGTGGAATTTCAGTTGTACGTTCTTATTTGTCAGTCACTATATATACATGCCCCTTCACCCCTTATGGCACCCCTAACCCCTTCTCCTCTGCTAACCAGTAAACTGTTCTCTTTGTGTGTTAGTTTCTCTTCCACCTATGAGTGAAATCATACTGTGTTTGTCTTTCTCTGTCTGGCTTATCTCACTTAAGGTAATACCCTCAGGGTCCATCCATGTTGTCCCAAATGGGACAATTTTGTCTTTTTTTATGGCTGAGTAGTATCCATTGTGTATATACACTATATCTTCTTTATCCATTCATCGGGCACTTGGGTTGCTTCCACTTCTGGGCTATAGTGAATAATGCTGCAGTGGACCAAGGGGTGCATAAGTCTCTTTGAATTATTGATTTCAAGTTCTTTGGATAAATATCCAGTAGTAGGATAGCTGGATTGTATGGTATTCCTATTTTTAATTTTTTTGAGAAATCGTACTGTGTTCCATAGTGGCTGTACCAGTTTGCATTCCCACCAGCAGTGTATTGAGGGTTCCCTTTTCTCTACATCCTCTCCAACATTTGTTACTTTTTGTCTTGCTGATTATAGCCATTCTAACAGGTGTAACAGTGTTGTTTTGATAAGCATTTCCCTGACGATTAGTGATGTTGAACATCTTTTCATGTGCCTATTGGCCATCCGTATCTCTTCTTGGAAAAGCATCTGTTCATATCCTCTGCTCATTTTTTGATCATGTTTTTTTGTTGTTGAGTTGTGTGAGTTCTTTATATATTTTGGAGATTAATCCCTTGTTAGATATATGATATGCAAATGTTTTCTCCTGGTTGGTGAGTTGTCTTTTCATTTTGTTCTTGGTTTTGTTTGCCTTACAGAATCTCTTTAGTCTGATAAAGTCCCACTTGTTTATTTTTTCTTTTGTTTCCCTTGTCTGAGTAGACATGCTATTTGAAAAGATCCTTTTAAGCCCAATGTCAAAGAGGGTACTGCCTATATTTTCTTCCAGGAGTTTTATGGTTTCAGGTCTTACTTTCAAGTCTTTGATCCATTTTGAGTTAATTTTTGTGTGTAGCAAAAGGTAATGGTCTAGTTTCCTTCCTTTGCATGTGGCTGTCCAGTTTCCCCCACACCGTTTATTAAAGAGACTTTCCTTTCTCCGTTGTATGTTCTTAGCTCCATTGTCAAAGATTAACTGTCTGTAGATGTGTGGTTTTATTTCTGGACTTTCATTTCTGTTCCATTGATCTGTGTGTCTGTTTTTGTACCAGTACCATGCTGTTTTGATTGCTGTAGCTTTGAAGTATGTTTTGAAGTCAGGGATTGTGATGCCTCCAGCCTTGTTGGTGTTTCTCAGGATTGCGTTAGCTATTTGGGGTCTTTTGTTGCCCATATGAATTTCAGGATTCTTTGTTCTTTTCTATGAAGAATGTCATTGGGATTCGGATTGGGATTGTGTTGACTCTGTAGATTGCTTTAGGTAGTATGGACATTTTAACTATATTTATTCTTCCAATCCATGTACATGGAATATGTTTCCATTTCTTTATGCCGTCTTCAATTTCTTTTGATAATGTCTTATAGTTTTCATTGTATAGGTCTTTCACTTCCTTGGTTAAATTTATTCGTAGGTATTTTATTATTTTTGTTGCGATTGTAAATGGGATTATATTCTTGAGTTTTCTCTGTTAGTTTGTTATTAGAGTATAGAAATGCAACTGATTTTTGTAAGTTGATTTTGCACCCTGCAACTTTGCTGTAGTTGTTGATCATTTCTAATAGTTTTCTGATGGATTCTTTAGGATTTTCTATGTATAAAATCATGTCGTCTGCAAACAGCAAGAGTTTCACTTCTTAATTACCTGTTTGGATTCCTTTTATTTCTTTTTCTTGCTTAATTGTTCTGGCCTAAAGCTCCAGTACTATGTTGAATATGAGTGGTGAGAGTTGGCACCCTTGTCTGGTTCCTGTTTTTAGAGGGATGGCTTTCAGTTTTTCCCCATTATGTATGATGTTGGCTGTGGGTTTGTCATGTATGGCCTTTATTATGTTGAGGTACTTTCCTTCCATACCCATTTTATTGAGAGTTTTTATCATAAATAGATGTTGGATCTTGTCACATGCTTTCTCTGCATCTACTGAGATGATCATGTAGTTTTTCTTCCTTATTATGTTAATGTGGTGTATCACATTGATTGATTTTGCAGATGTTGAACCATCCCTGCATCCCTGATATAAATCCAATTTGATCCTGGTGTATGATCTTTTTAATGTATTGCTGTATTCAGTTTGCCAAGATTTTTTTAAGGATTTTTGCGTCTATGTTCATCAGCAATATTGGCCTTTAATTTTCCTTCTTGGTGGTGTCCTTGTCTGGCTTTGGGGTCAGGGTGATGTTGGCCTTGTAAAATGTGTTAGGAAGTGTTCCGTCTTCTTCAACTTTTTGGAATAGTTTGAGAAGGATAAGTATTAAATCTTCTTTGTGTTTGGTAAAATGTTCCAGAGAAGACATCTGGTCCTAGACTTTTCTTTTTTAGGAAGTTTTTGATTACTGTTTCAATCTGTTGACTTGTGATTGGTCTATTCAGAGTCTCTATTTCTTCTTGATTCAGTTTTGGGAGGTTGTGTGAGTCTAAGAATGTATCTGTTTCTTCTAGGTTATCCAATTTGTTGGCATATAGTTTTTCATAGTATTCTCTTATACTCCTTTATATTTCTGTGGTATCTGTTGTAATTTCTCCTCTTTCATTTCTAATTTTATTTATTTGAGCATTCTTTCTTTTTTTCTTAGTGACTGTGGCTTAGAGTTTGTCAATTTTGTTTATCTTCTCAAAGAACCAGGTCTTTGTTTCATGGATCCTTTCTACTGTTGATTTTTTGTCGGGGGGGGGGGGGAGTTCTATTTCATCTATTTCTGTTGTAATTTCTATTTCCCTTGTTCTACTGACTTTGGACTTTGTTGTTCTTTTTCTAGTTCTGTTAAGTGTGGTTTAAGATTGTTTATTTGAAATTTTTCTTGTTTGTTGAGCTGGGTTTGTATTGCTATGAATTTCTCTCTTAGGACCTCTTTTGCTGCATCCCATATAGGTTTGTATGTTATATTTTCATTTATATTTTCTCCAGATATTTTTTGATTTCTCCTTTAATTTCTTCAGTGATCCATTGATTGTTCGGTAGCATGTTGTTTAGACTCCACATATTTGTCACTTTTCCCAGCTTTTTGTTGTAGTTGATTTCTAGTTCCATGGTATTATGTTCGGCAAAGATGCTTGATATGATTTCAATCTTCTTAAATTTATTGAGGTTTGCCTTGTTTCCCAACACATGGTGTATCCTTGAAAGTGTTCCATGTGCACTTGAGAAGAATGTGTATTCTGCTGGTTTTGGATGGAGTGTTCTGTATATATTATGTCCACCTGGTCTAGTTTTTTATTTAAATCCACTATTTCCTTGTTGACTTACTGTCTGGATGATCTATCCATTGATGTAACTGGGGCATTAAGGTCCCCTACTGTTACTGGGTTGTTGTTAATATCTCCTTTTAGGTCTGTTAATAGTTGCTTTATGTACTTTGGTGCTTCTGTGTTGGGGGCATATATACCTATAAGTGTTATGTCCTCTTGGTGGAGTGTCCCTTCTATCATTATGTACTGCCCCTGTTTGTCTTTCATTACCTGTTTTATCTTGAAGTCTACTTTGATATATGTATGACAATACCTGCTTTCTTTTATTTGCCATTAGCTTCGAGTATCATCTTCCATCCCTTCACTCTGAGCCTGTTTTTGTCTTTAGAGCTAAGATATCTTTCCTGGAGGCAGCATATTGTTGAGTCTTGGTTTTTAATCCATCCTGCTGCAATGGTGGCATTTTAGTTGGAGTAAATGAAAACCTCCTTAGGTGACTACCTGGAAGTAGACAGATGTCACTGGATGGAGAAGAACTGGGGGGTTACAGTCTGATTCATCACTTTATTAGCACATTTCTCTCCTATGGTAGTGAACATAAAAATGTATTTGATTTCTCATCTTTTACAATGCATTGGTGATAGTGTATATCCCCTGAAAAGATGGGGCTTAACCCCTTCCCCATGGCGTTGTTCGTTGTCCTCTGCCACATGAAGGAGACGTGATTTGACTCTTCTCTTGCCATCCTTTCCTGACTGCCTTTAAATGTCCTGGTTGACTGCCACTGCTGTCCTTTGCTGGGACTGTACATGATGCTGTCCTTTCCAACTCCTTACCCCATAATATATCCCTTCTTGCTTAATTTGCACTTTGGTGTTCCTTATACATACATACATATAGTCATTCATTTATTATTATTATTTTTATTTATTTTAGGAAGATTCCCCTGAACTAGCATCCATTGCCAGTCTTCCTCTTTTCGCTTGAGGAAGATTGTCGCTGAGCTAGCATCTGTGCTAGCCTTCCTCTCTTTTGTATGTGGGACCGCCACAGCATGGCTTGATGAGCGGTGTGTAGATCCATGCCCAGAATCTGAGCCAGCAAATCCTGGGCTGCTGAAGTGGAGCATGTGCACTTAACCACTACACCACCAGGCCGGCCCTTGTATACATATATTTTAATTGTAAGCCAATGCATTTGGGAGAGGAGCAGGAAGTAAGGTTTTAATTATAAATTGAGAATTCTTATTATCCCTTGATCAGTTTATCATCAGTGTACGTTGTTTTACAATGACACTGGATAAATTAGTTCCTTTTCTGAAATAAAGGCTCGTTCCAAAAATTACTTTTTTCTAAAACAGTGGATACTCTTGAGCTTCTGGATCTTTTATGAATATTGCTTGACAAGCAGAGAAAGCTGGGTATTATCCCTTTGACAGAGTTGAAAAACCTGGGACCAGCTATAGGCCAGCGACTCCCTCACCCAGGGCTGGGTTTGCTCCCTTCCTTTATCCTTCATCCTCTTTGTGGACTTGTCGTGTTGATTGAGTGTCTGCCACATTTGAGGACCTGCATAGGTTAGAGCTACAGGTCCTGCCTCGACCCTGGGGGAAGCCAGGCACAGCAGGCTGGTCTAGTAGAGTCTGCACCGTACAGAGTGGGGCCATGGCCTGTGGGGGGTGGGAGAAAGGATGTAGGTCTGTCCTGGGGGCTCAGGGACAACTTCCCCCAGGAAACTGAGGGCTGGATCATGTGAGCTGTGTGGCAGAGTGGATGGAAAGCCCTTCACAGGGCTGTGAGGAGGGCTTTCTGAGTCAGCCTTGGATTTTAATCAGTTTATTGGGACAGTTGATGTTTGCTGTCAAGCCTTGTGAGCGCCAGGCCCTTCTGCCGGCTTCTTGAGTGTCCCTTACATGTCCCAAGTCCTTTGATCCTGTCGCTCATCCCAGTGATGTTTTCCATGCTGGCTCCACTCCTCTGCATCCTTCAAAGCTCAGCTCAAATCCCACCTCCCCTCGGGAGCTTTCTCTTCCTTCCCAGGCCTCAGGACTTCTGTTACCCTCCTTCCCTGGGCCTCTTCGCCTCTGTTTTCTGTGTTAGTTTTAGGGAATGGACCTGGTTTGAGGTCCCAGCTTATTAGCCACTGGATTTGTGATCTTAGGCATATCATGTGACCTTCTGTGTCTTTCTTTCTTCATCAATAAAATGGACATGATGATAATAGTTTCTAGACAAAGAAAATAAATGGACTCACACACATCTGTCTTCTTCCTCAAACAAATGAACTCGGGTTTGATCTTGTTCCCACTGGATGGCATTCATGATAAAAGGCCATTTCTCTTCATGTTCTCTTGTCCAGCTGCATTCATATTACTACCTGTGGTGGAAGAACACGACGTTAAACACCCAGATTTGAATGGTGGCTCTTTCTCTTACTTGGTTTAGCAAAGTACTTAACTTCGGGGCCTTGGTTCCCTCACTGCAGTATGTATGGGGTGATGCCTACCACCCCCTTTAAGGTGAATCAGTTGGTGAATGGATCACCCCTGTTCAGTGCCCAGCCCAGAACGGGTACTAATTAAATGGCTTAATCAAACCAGCCCAAGCTGCATTATTTGATGGAATCCCTTAAAGCAATTTGATTCTTGTTAACAACCACCTAACAATGTTGTCTTTAGAAGTAGAAAACATCTTTCTCTTTGGGGGGCCAATTCTGGGGTGCTCTCGTTTGTGAAGCCCTGTTCCTTTCCATCGTTATCCATCTTTCAACACCTCATGGCTGCCCTGTGTCTCCTTGACCTTCAGGAGGCCCTGGTCCTGTTGCCAGCGTGTGCCTGTGCATACTTGCCAGGGCAAACTGTTCCTCCCTACAGTGCTTTTCCAAATCTACTCACACCTCATCTCAAAACCCCTCTCCTTCCCTCACTTTCATTGCCTTAATTTCTTGTTCCTCTGCCATTAGGTAGGTATTGATTTCTATTAAGATGAGCATCAGGATTTATTGAGTGGAGAGGTAAATATTAACAGAGGCAGGGAGTTGGGGAGGTCTGCCCCCATCCCCATCTCGCTTGCTGCTTCAGAGTCCCAGGGTCGCACCCTGTTGAGGAAAATAATCCATAACCAATCTATAAATGAAAATTTGGGAGAGTTTATTCTGAGCTAAAATCTGAGGACCATGGCCCAGGGCCTTTCTTCCCGAAGGAAGAAAGGGCACCAAAGAAGTGAGGTGTACAGAGTGGTTATATACCCCCAAACAGGATGTTTCACATAGGATTGAAATGTCCTTTTTACAGTAGTCGAGAGACTGCTCTGTTGGCACAGCGATTGATGGACACAGCAGGTAGGTCTGTCTCGAGCTGGGTGGTCACAGGTGAGCTGGGTGGTCAAAGCTGAGTGCAGCAATCAGTTCGTAGCCTAAGGAAAGATGTTTATCCTTAAGGAAATGCCAATGTCGGGGGAAGTTGCACCTTTATCTTAAGGCCATTTGTTCTTACCAAAGGAAATGTTTTAAAGCAGCTATACAATGCATGCTCAACGGCCGCAGTCAGGCCCTTTTGGAAAAAACAGTCAGGCTGAATTAGGTTTACACCAAATGGCTTCCTCATATACTCCAATATATCCTATTACTTGCCATTTTTATTTGTCAACCCCAATCTGTTGCAATAGGGGAGTTGCCCGGGCAGGTTATTAAGGCTTCACAAGTCGACCAGGTTAAGAGGAACCCCATGCATCTTACTAGAATAGTTCCAGTGGCACAGGGTGGGTGTCAGCAGATGTTTTTGCAAAGAGGAAAAGGAGGGAGGAAGATCTAGGAAGGCATTTGGCACCTCCTGCCTTCCCTGGGTAAAGGGGAAGGAATTTAGGATTTGTAGGACAAATGTCACCACGAGTTTGTATTTATATAAAGCTCATGTTTCTGCTACATCAAAAAATTAGTCCTACAAATGTTAAAACTGGAAGTTGAGTGATCTTCCTCTCCTGGAATTTTATGGTTGTGGGCACGGAGGTTTAGAGTAGGGGGGCAGGGGGGGATGTCCCAGGGCCACTTGCCAGTTCTCGGCAGAGCTTGGCTAGAGATACTTGTGGTCTCTTCCATGATCTTTTCCATATTTCTTGATTTTACCATTTTCATCCCAATCTGTCTGCCTGTTTGTTGTACTCTAGCTGTCTGTCTCCATACCTGTGTGATAATTGGAAATATACATTTGGCCTTTGCCCTGGTTCCTGACACACAGCTTCTAAAACCTGTGGAATTTCCTGAGTGATAGGGGTGAGAAAAATATCTTTTGTTATTCATAACAAACTTCTTCCAACCATACCTGAATTTATGCTAATGAGGTGATGCCCGATGGGCTTCTAGGTAGCTTCAGGATTGGGGCTGGTTGCCCAAGGAACCAACTGGGGAGGGGAGAGGGGCTGGAGATTGATGGAATCATGGCCATCAATGATTACCTCAGTCTTGCCTGTGGGGCTTCCAGGCTGGTGAACACATCAAGGTGCTGGGAGGGTGGTGCCCCCCGAGAAAGCATGAAAGCTCCATGCCCCTCCCTGCTCACCCCTTGCCCTATGCATCTCTTCTGTTTGGCTGTTTCTGAGTTGCATCCTTTATAATAAACTAGTAATAGTTTGTAAAGTGCTTTCCTGATTCTGTGAGCCAGTCTTGCACATTACCAAACCTCATGAAGGGGTTTTGGGAACACCCCAAATTTATAGCCAGTCAGTCAGAAGTACGGGAGGCCCAGATTGGCGGTGGGCCCTGAAGTGGGGGCAGTCTTGTGGAAATGAGTCCTGTGCCTGTGGGGTCTGCACTAACTCCCTCTAGTGTTGTTACCGCACAGAGGGCACCATCTGCTCGCCGAGAGGCAAAAGCCAATCGTCAAGAGGCAAGATGGTGGCAGAGAAAGGGCATTGTATTATAGCTTGCTGGCAAGAGGGAAGATGGCCGACTAATGTCCAAAGAACCATCTTGAGGGGGGCACAGACTCTTGGAAGCGGTTATATAGGCTAGTGGGCTATAGGGGAGGGAATAAGGAATGTTGACCCTCTGGTGTCACAAACTGGGAGTCCCCACACCAGATCTTTCAGTTTTCATTGATGAGGGCTACCAGCATAGACTCTCTGCTTAGGGGTCATCACATTCCTCAGGAACTCAAAAGAATGAAGTTATCGTCTTATCGCAGCTGGGAGGTATATGCACTAGCAGGGGTCATATTTTCTACAGAACAGGAGAATCTCCTGGAGGGTGCAAATCCAGCTGGGTTAGTTAGTCAGAGGTCATTCAAAGTTACTACATGGTCTCTTTTCTACAATATGGCTTCCTTTATGTCAACCTTGTGTTGAGCCAGTTTCAGTGTCAGAATTGAATTGGAGTGTAGGACACCCAGCTGGTGTGAGGAAAAACGCCCATGTATTTGGTGTCAGAAGTGTTGTGAGTACAAACCATTCAACCTGCCTCTTGGTTTCCCTGGTTGTCATTTTATAGTTTAGAATGTTCCTCACTGTGTTCTTCTGGACGAGTTAACATCCCAGTGGCCCAGTTTCCTTGATGGAACAAAGAGTGTTGTAGGATTAAGTGAGCAGGGTTTCTCAGCCTTGGCACGGGACATCTGGGGCCTGAGGCTTCTTTGTGGGGGCTGTCCTGTGCATCATTTGATGTTTAACAGCTTTCCTGGCCTCTGCCTACCAGATGCCAGCAGCACTGCCCTCATCTCACCCCAACACACACAGCTGTGACACCAAAGATGTCTCCAGCCATTGCCAAATTTCCCCTCGGGGTCAAATGACCTCTAGCTGACAACTACTGGCATAGCGTAAGACATCAACAAGTGTTGTTAAAAACGTGTTGCCGAGACAATGAGATTGCAGCAGAGAGTTTGATCACAAGGCAGCCACATGAGGAACTGGGAAAATGCGTCTCAAATCCACCTTGCCCAAAGTGGGGGCTCAAGGATATTCATGGGATGGGGGACAAGGTGGTCTGAAATGTGGAGATGGATGATTGGAGGTGAGGTAATTCATGATCTGCGCAAGCGTAGTCAGACTTCCTGCCTCTTCGTAGGACACATGTTCACAAAATGGCGGTGTCGGCATGATCTGAGGGTGGAGTTTTTAGTCCCTTCATGTCAAAAGGTCACTTATTGGACATGTGCGTGGGCCCATTTGATGAGTTGGTGGTCTCAACCAGCCTGGAGTGGACAGGGGGTTCTAATTCCTGAAAAACAGCTCACACACCCATTGCCATGGTGACCCAGGCTCCAGGGAGATGTTGTCTATAGGAGCCTGGTGGGAGTCAGACAGCGTATTGCCTAAGCAGCACAGCTAACAGTGGGTGAGGGAACAACTAAAAGCTATAATCAGTAATTGCAAAAAGGAAAAAAACTTTAGTTACTAGGTAGTTAATCATCAATGGCTGTCTGCCATTTCAACAGCATCATCATTCTTATGATGATGGTGTAGTTATTTATCCAGCAAGTATTTGAGTAGTGTTTACTGTGTATATTACGTTGCACTGAGCCCAGAGATAAGTGAGAAAGCCATTGTTCCTGCCTTCCAGGAGATCATGATGGGGTTTGAGAGCCACACCTAAGCATGGGCTTCCCGGCTTGCTCTGAACGTTTGGGTCTGGCTAAATAGAGCAGGAGGATGGCGAGGCCGACTGGAGAGGCAGGTTCCCTGCTCTCCAGCCTTCTTCCTGGGCTAGCGGTTTCCCTCCTTTGATTCCTGGTGAACATGGCCGTGGGGAGAGGGAGGACCTTGTTCATTGGTTCCCCGGTTCCTGATAAACCTGGACTGGGAGAGACTGTCCCTGAATCCCAGCAGCTGGCTCTTTGAAATGACACACACTGTCACATTGTTGCTGTTACTACCCTGTGCCTTCAAAATCCCGTCAGAATCGGGTGGGCAGATTGCTGCCACCTCTCCCCTGTGCTCGCCCCACACAGCCACAGAGGGGTCCTCTCAACACACAGCCATATTGCAAAGCGCCTCTGCTCAAAACTCTCCATCAGACCTACCACTGGCCCTCCAGGATCTTCCTGAGCTGCTCCCTCTCTGACCCCATCCCACCAACTCCTCTCCTGTCTCTGCTCCTCCTCCTCACCCCTTCAGCTCCCTCTACTCCCACCACAGCTGCTCTCCTTAGTATGCCCATTGCTCTTGCTCCTCTGGGAATGCTCTCCCTCCAGATCCATCATGGCTCCCTCCTTCACTCCCTGCAGGTCTTTATTCACACTTCACCTTATAAGAGAAGCCTTCCCTCAGGGCCCTTTATGAAATAGCAACCTTCTTCCTCCCCACCCCATATTTCCTTACTTTATTTTCTTCACAACTCTGATCACCACCTACCACATCCACTGTGTTTTATTGTCATTGAGGCTGTTGCATATCTGTGTTCTCCCACTAGAATGTCAATGCCCTGAGGGCAGGCAATTTGTTGGCCTTGTTCAGTGTCTGGAAGAGTACCTCACACGTCCTGGGCACATAATTGGTGGATGGATGGGTGGATGGGTGGATAGACTGGATGGACGGATGGATGGATAGATTGGATGGATGGATGGATAGATGGATGGATGGGTGGGTGGATGGATGGATAGATAGATGGGTTCTCTCATGAGGAAGGAGTTGTTAAGATGACTCCATGTTAAATAACGTTGCCAAGAGTGTGCAGAACCTTTGTTCGCCATTTCCTGGGAGGGGTGGTCCTCCAGTACTGTGACCTGGGTACTGGTATAGTCAGTACCTGTTGACAGCTCTGAGTGGTAGCAGTTCCATGTCATGTCAACCCTTCCCTTCTCTATCTTGAGAGAGTTCTCTCCTGGTTGATGAGCCCACCTGGCCGTACAGATGAGGGCATGAAGGGTGACCCTTGTAGAACTCTGTGCTGACAGCCCTAGATTCATGCCTCTGACCCAATAGCATTACCAGCCTCATCAAGAAAGACCTGTCTTTGTGTTCTGGGCCTTTCATCCTGGAACTCTTACTGCTCCCTCTGCTTTGTTCACTCCCCCTCATGCTCTCTTTTCATCCTTCCCATCTAATGCATGTGGAATTTTTAGGAGGAAAGAAAAATATGCATTTCGTTGTTGTCGCTCCTCTAACCCGTTGTCTTCCACCCAGCGTCCTGCACAGAATCCACCCGTCACTCTGGCACGCTCCATTGCCCACAAGCCTCTTGCTCCCAGCCTGTGTTTTCTTGCACATTTCATTCTATTCCCTCTGTCACTCTGACTCACATCCTGCCTGTCCCCCCGCACCCTCCACGCTGTCACTGGTGGCACTTCCCTGGTCCACACCCTCCTGTCCACTAAGCTTCCTTGGACCTTTCCTCTCTCAGATCGTGCAGCCTTCTTCAGCCGATGTGTCAGCACCATTCCATTTTCAAAGCAGGGAGCTGGTTTGGTCTGCACTGGCCCCAAGCTTTTCCTCATGGTACCCCCAGACTCCCTTATTCTCTTCCCTGTATTGGCTGCCACCAAGGGCTGGGCTCAGAGATGAATCCCAGTCGCACTGGTGACCGGGGCCAGGCCCTGCTCAGGCTGAAGGTGGTGTTGGGAGCTGTGGGCATGAGTGAGGTCCCCCAAAGACATCATAATGCATGGGGAGTGGGAAAAGCAAAGAGCGCTCAGAATGGCTGTATGGATGGCGAGGTCCTGGAAGATAGGGTTTTTTTCTTTCTGGTCCAGCACAAATACCATCTTCCAACAGTGTCTTTGTCCTTTTCCAAGTTCTGAACCCCCTTCCCCTTTACCACGGCTGCTTGGTTAAACCTCGTGTACCCTTTACCCAAATCTACCTGGTACCAGAGCTACTTCTATGTGTACGAGCCTTGTAATCAACAGCTACCTTTTTCATCCTTGTTTCCACCTCTGCACCTTATGGAACATCGCACATAGTAGGACTTCCAGAAGTGTCTGTAGTCATGAACTTGCTGGTCAAAGAAAGACAGCATGAGGGTGGCAGTCTCTAGAATTTCTTTGCATGTTACCCACCTTCTGGCTCTCATGTGAGAGATCCAGAGATGGCCTGCCTCCCTTTTTCCCTGGACCCTGGAGGTTGGACGTCTTTGACCATGAACCAACTCTTGACTTGCTTTGCAGCCAGCCTGGAAATTCATTTAATGCATTTCCCCTTTTACAAGAGCTTCATCAAGGTCTTTTAAACTTGGAACTTTTCTTTCCTGTAATTGCCCCTAATGGCTGTCTTGTCTGAAGAAGTCTTTGTTAGATCTTATCTGACCCCTCAATCATGCCTTCTGCCTCCTGTTATTCCCCGAGTCCTTCCTCGACATTCCAGAGGAATCTGTCTCAAGGGTTGTACCACTCCCTGCTCAAAAGCCTTCTGTGGCTCCTTATTGCCTAGAGAACAAAAGAGTCTGGCCAGGAGTTTTTAGCTTCACATTTACTGCCTTCCGGGATTTTCCTCTAACTCCCCTTTCCAACTCTATCAAAGCAGTTCACCCCCAGCCACCAACCTCATCTCCTGCTCAGCTCACGACCCCAGCCCTCAACATACCCACGCTTCGGCCATCAGAGGTGATTCTCCAAATGGATGTGTCTGCATGCTGTCGCTCGTGCAGTGCTCGCCTCCTTTCTCCGAGGTCAACCCCATCTTTTCTGTACAGTCTACCTTAACTGCTTCCCTACCAATACTATGTCCTGCTCTGTCCTGTCACAATTATTTCTTCCCTCCTCATTATTGCCATTATACCTCCCTCCATTGTGGGCGTTATTATAATGTGCCTTCTCCTATGACAGCTGTCTGTTTTTGCCTGTCTGCTTGATTCCAGGGGCAGGAATGGTGTATCTCCATCATGTCCAGCTTAGTATCATGCACATCATAGATCTCAACACGTTTTCATTCAGTCAAAGAACTTTTGATGTTGTCTTTGTCACATTTGCTGTCATCACTTTCATCATCCTCCCGTCATCGTCATTAATATCTTCATAGTGACTTAGAATTGACGAAGTAATTTCCTATCCAGGCTCTCCATTGTACTTCTGGCTGCTGTGTATAAAACAGTATGACAAAAGGCAAAGATAAAAAATAGAAAACTGTGTCAGGGTTATACACAGAACTTTCATGTTCCCATTTAGCATCAAAGAAGATACCACTCAGACCAGAAGATCAATGATTTCATGTGCAGAGGGGACGTGGAGTCCAGAGCTTCTGTGAGAAGAGAAGTTGGTTGTCCTCACAGGGCGCCTATAGTTTTTCTGTCATATCTTTAACCTGCAGCCACCAATCAGCTTAAAAGGAGCGGCACACGCATGGATTGGGTGGCTGTGCTGGTCCTGCATCTGTCAAATTTGTAAGCCGCTCTTGAATTGGGAGCCTAGATCTGACTTAAAAGATGCCGCTTCAAGACACTCGCGGAAATGTTCATGAAAGCATTTCCTCTTTGTGCTCATGGGTTTCTGTCCTTTCTTTTTCTTTGCCCCAATTCAGCCAGACTTCTAAGTTAAGTGGGGAATTTCTAAGTTGTATGAATCGATAGGAATCCCCCATAATTGTCAAGTGTTGCATATTCAGATTCTCACAGAGTCTTCATGATAAACCTGAGAAAACATGTTTTTGCCCTTATTCAAGGAATGAGACAGTTGAAATTCAGAAGGAGTAGATGCTTTTGCTGTGGTGAAGTGACTTGCCCAAGGTCACACAGCTGGATAGCCAGGATTTCGGTGTAAAGCTAGTGACTCCCAGTTCAGTCCTTTTTCTTCTACCTAACACCTGATCTCAGAGTCACTTTTACTGTGCAACCAGGTCACTCCTACCCAGCCATTTCACTTCCTTACTTAAAACCCTCCAGTAGCTTAGGACACTCTAAACTTCTCATGGCCTGCAAAGATTTGTTCTGTGTGGCCCCTGTCCACCATGCAGCTTTATCTCTAGTCAATTCCTCCTCTGACATTCTACATTTCAACCTTGTCTAACCACTGACCATCTTCTCTAGCCTTTGGACCTTGGACCTCCAAGTGTGCACTGGTACACTAACTCTCAGAAAAGGAAGAATAAGAAAGGCCCTGCTATGTAATATTTGCCCATTTCGGTGGTGTAAATTCCCCCACCAGTGGGAGCCAGCTCGAGTATACCACAGGAGCCAGGCTACTGGAATGCCCTCTCTTCTCTCTTTACCTACTAGATTCTTGGTTTCTTCTTGGGACTTGGTTCAGATGATGCTTCTTCCAGGCCCACCCCTCCGCTGCCTGGCAGAAGCTCTGTGTTTTCACTTGATCCCTTGCTAACATTAGTTATAAATAGCACTTACCAGACCGTATTGTAATTGTGTGTGCATGGACATCTCCCTTCTGTTTTCTGCTCTCTGTGGGTGGGTACCAGCTGTGTTTGGATTCATTTCTCTAACCTAGCACTAAGTACAAGGTCAAAGACGTAGAAGATGTTTGACAAACGTTTGTGGAATGAAGGCATGTTTTGATTTTAAAAGGAGAGTAACCTTTGCACTTAGCTCAAGAAGAGTGTTTGTTGATGTAAGTTTTAATCCTGCATGTTTAGTTGCAGGACATACAGGCCTGCTCAAGTTTGAAAAGGGGATGGAGGTGTCATGTATAGATGGAAGTACGTGCTCGAAAACCCAGGAGCAAGAAGGACAGCTCAGTTTTTACCTGAAAATTTAACAATTGAGGCCTTTTCTTCCAGGATGTAAGAAGCCATGGGTTCTTTCCAGTTCTCTGTCTCTCCATCTTTTCTCTCTGACTTTCTTACTGTCTTTCTTTCTCGCTCTCGCTCCCCCCACCCCATACTCTCTCCTTATCTGCCTCTCTTCATTCATCAGCTGTGTTCTTCTGACCAGCTTCCTCTGCTCTTTCTTCTTTTGCACAACCCAAAATGGTCGTCCAGTCCCAAATCTGTAGGACCTATTAGCTTAGGCACAACCACCATTGAGCACATCTCTTTGTGTGCCTTATTTAAAGTTTCCATAAGAATAAATGTGACTGGCTCAGCACTGCTGGTTGAAGCCCCCAGCCACCATCTTGGATCAGGGGTCCCTGGCTGGCACAATCAGTAGAGGGGAGGGCAGAGTCAGAGTAGGACACTCAGATGACGACGGACTTGTTTAAGACTTTAGGACTTAAGGTGGTTGCCTCTAAATGGTGCAATCCCAGACTGAGTTGAAGCTAAAAATGGTGGTGAATTGGAACTGCGAGGAGGGGTAGCCACTTCCCTCTCAGTACAATAATTATGGATCAGGATGGAAAGAGCTCAGTCCATTGGCCATGTGGCCAGCCAGCTCTTTCTTGGCTCATCTTGTTTCCACCCAGTAAGAACCTGAGTCTATTAAAAGTGATCATGGCTTCAGCTTCTGCGATAGCCTCTGGGAGTCCAGTCAACACATTAATTAATTATGCTCCGTGTGCACAGATTTCCTCTAAAGAGCCTCCTGTCTGTTTATTTTCTTAGCCTCATTCTGCGCCTTCCAGTTTGTCCAACCTCGTTCCCCTCATAAATTGGTCACTGTCTTAGATTTCTCGCCAGCATCTGGTTTGGCTCTGCACAGTGTTGTACTCCGGTAAGCTAGCTGTGGTTCTGATGGACCAGGCTTGGCCAGGAGTCCTCAGAGCAGAAGAGTGGGTCTCTGGCTTGGTCTGCCTCTTGCATCAGTACCTCCAGGTATTAACATCCTTGGGCATTTGCTCTCTGGATGCAGTTAAGTCAGTGTGCTAATAAGAGACTGTGAGCTGATGATAAATAATAGCACATTTGGCTTGATTGAAGAGAAAGTATAGGTAGTGCCTAGAATTGTCTGCAGTGAGACAGAAAAGGTTGTCTACCTGCAGTATTGTGACTAGCCTTATTTTAAATGGCTTCTCTCACAAAGTATTACAGGAACCTAGATATTAGAAAGAGAAAAGCTTTGGAGTTGAGATGGAAGGCATGGAATCAGAGTGATGACAAGAAGAAAAGGATCTCTCAGAGGGGGAAATTAATGGTGAATGGAGTGGGGAGGCCTGGCACAGGAGGACTGGAATGGGGGTGGACAGCTTGGCTCTTTGAGACAAAGTGACTTTGAAGGAATATATTTGAAATGAAATTTCAGGACATGGTTAGTTAAATGCTTCCATGTGTGGTTTTGGTAATCTTTATCCTTCATGCATTAAGTTTCGTTTTTCACTTGTTGCATCAGAGAGAGAAATAAGTGCCAGTTGGTTTCTTAAGTACAGTCATTAGTGCCTAGGATTGTCCTGAAAAGGAACGTCTGTTGGGTCAACGGCCTCCTCAGATCACCTGTGGCTAAGAGCGCTCCTGTCCCACTGTAGGTACTTGAGTGTCCTGAGTGGATTTATTGGTCCATTTAAGGCCTCCTCTGTGGCTTTTTTTGATTTTTACAGAGTTGTAATCTGACCCCAAGGAAGTACTGAGTAGTTGAGAAGAACTGGGTCAGGAGAGAGACTGGGGCCTTATCAATATTGGAGGGAAAAAGCCATTACTCTGTGGTAGCAGCTGAGAGCAGATTTACAAAATTTTATTGGATAACAGGTCCCTGATGGAAAACATTGGTGATTGACTCTCAGAGAGTCAGGCAGAGGCACTAATTGGGATGTTTCTTCATAGCTCTAGAGAATTGCATCATTGGATGTTACAGTAGAATAAATAAATAAATAGTACACTGTGAGTGTTGGGTGGGTGGATGGATGGATGGATGGGTGGTGGATGGATGAGTAAATGAAAGGGAAGGAAGGGAGGAAAGAAGAGACCCATCATCATGACCCCGAAACAGAAACAACTTGGTCTGCTTGGAGAGGCAGAATATAACATACATAGCTTAGAGGAGTGTCTTTTGTGTATCAATTGGGAATCATTTGAGTACTGGTAACAGGAAAATCAACTAACAGTGGCTTAAACAAGTAGGAGTGCGTTTGTCTCACCATACAAGGTCTTAGAGGTAGGTGGTTGTTGCCATAGGTTCTGTAGCTCAGTAATGTTGATGGTCCGGATGGGCATCTCTCCAGCTCTTTTCTTCTCCTCTTATTTGCGAGATGTTGCAGGAACTCTAAGCATCAGCAAACACTAAAAATCATCCCCTCCCCAACAGCTAGTTTTTAAATATTTACCGCACACCCCTGCCTATATGTCTTAGATTTGTAACAAGTAACACATAGTAGAGGCTTAATATATATTTTTGAATGAGTGCACAGGTATAGTAGCGTTGCCAGATAAAATACAAGACTCTCTGTTAACTTTGAATTTCAGATAAACATCTAAACAATTTTTAGTGGAAGTATATCCCAAATATTGCGTGGTCATACTTATGCTAAAAAAATTATTAGTTGTTCATCTGAAATTCAAATCTAATTGGATGTATTGTATTTTTATTTCCTGGTAATGCTAGGACATAGGAGTGACTTTATGGAAATAAATCCGAAGGTTTGCCTCTGTTTCACAAAGGAAGGGTTACCTGTTTTAATTATAAGTATATGGAATGAGGTGGAAATTTGAGTGTAGATTGTGCAAAGAGTTGGGACAATTTATCTAGAGGGAAACATGAAGTTGGAATTAGTAGTTAGTGATGGAGAATTAACTCAAAATTAAATAAATTGTGGATGGCTTGTAACTCCTTAGAGAGATTTCTTAGTGTTGGTTTCAGAACAGGGGAAAGAAAGCCTGCTGCCAGCTAGGATCCACAGCATGTCAGTGCGGGTCCTTTGCTCAGTGACATCTGTCTGCGATCACATGAGAGATTTGAGCTGTGTCTGAAAGAGTAGCAACTTGAGCTTGATGTGTCCGATGCCACTGGAGTTGCCGATGGGGTCTGATTTGTGATCCTCGCCATACGTTGCTGGATTACAGAGTTCAAGAGAGAGTTTTTGAACTGGGAGCTTGTTTGAAATACAAATTCCTGGGTTCTACCCTTGCCTCCTGCAGCCTAGGCCCTGGAGGTGTGAGGCCCAGCATTCTTACCTTTTAACCAGCCCTGAAGGTGACTCTGATGCCACTTACATTTGGGAGCCACTTTCCCAGAGAGGGGAGGAGCTATCAAGGAATGTTTGCTTTGCAGTTCAGAAAAAGGGCCATCTGCAGTGGGGGACATGAGCACAGCCAGCCGAGGGGGACCACTTGGAGACTGGTTAGTCACCCAGATGTTACCCCAGTATCTGGTTACCAGCCTGCCCTTAGGAACATTAACTTAAGGAAGCGGGATGGCAGGAATCTGTGGCGCCTCTGAGGGGCAGTGGGAGGGCTCAGTGGGCTTAGAAGAAGATGACCTGTAGGTGGTGACATGTCTTATGTTGATGTTAAGACGAAAGCCCTAGATATTAGGCAGGTACCCTGGGTTCTAGTCCTG
Organism: Equus caballus; assembly: GCF_041296265.1. Classification (NCBI taxonomy): domain Eukaryota; kingdom Metazoa; phylum Chordata; class Mammalia; order Perissodactyla; family Equidae; genus Equus; species Equus caballus. The sequence continues at coordinate 37,162,650 of NC_091711.1, read as the reverse complement.
ATCTGGCCAGCAACTTGCTGAGTGACCTCATCCAACTGCCTGCTTTTCTCTGGACCTCAATTTCTGATTGTGTAAAATGACGATTTAGAGGAACAGTCCTACTTCTGATTCCTTCTAGCCCAAGGTTCTCATACAAAAGACAAAGAGTGGAAGCCCAAGGCTTTCCGCCATTGAGCATGAGTTCAGGTCTCCCTGCCTCCCAGCCAGGCTCCCTCCTCTGTTTTGTCACCTTCCTCATTTCTCTCCACTGCTTGCAAACAAGTCCTTCTGGCAGTGTCCCTGGTGCGGATGTGAGAGGACACTGGCTGTGACTTGAATTCCAAGGATAGCCCGGAGTGAGCCGGGGAACCTTGGAGCCCATCAGACCTGAGTTCAAATTTCTAACCTGGGGGGTAGACCAGGTGATGCTGGATGAGTAAGTTAACCTGCTGGAGTCTCACTTGCTCAGTCTGAGTCAAGGGCTAATGAGCCCAAACTCAGAAGGGAGTGGTGATGAACTGAGATAAAGTACCGAGAGACTGACTCCCTCTCGCCTGCCTCTTCTGATAGGGTCATCCAAAAGATGCCTCGCTCAGGCCACTTCTGTGCGTCTTCAGAGGTCTCTGCTCAGTACACATGAGGTAGTCACCCTGCATCCTTCCGTAGTCTGAGGTGGCTTAGGTTGGGATTCAGGATGCTGAGGAGGCCAGGGTGAGGTTCGAATGGGTCAGAGATCTGTGTGTGGTCAGTCGTTCCTGGAGAAGTATGTGGGGCCTATGACAGACCTAGGTGAGAGCAAGTTGGGTAGCAATATGAGGCGATGCCACAGTCCATTTTACCTGCACATTGCAGATTATTTTTCCAGTTTCTTTGTTTTTCTTTCTTTGATTGGTTTGTTCCTCAAGTAAATTTGTATTGCAATTCTTAATTTCACATTTATATGACCAAAGTGGTTATTACTTGTCTCCATCTCCAGTATGTTGTGTGGTGCCTTTTATCTCAATTTTGACTTTGCTCATTTAGTCCTATGAAGGTAGGTATAATTCTTTTCCCCCGTTCATAGATGAGGCCACAGGCTTAGTGAGGGAAGGAGTGTGCCCAGGCAAGGAAGCCAGGATTTGAACTGGTTTGTCTGACTCCAGAGGTGGCACTTTAATTTTCCCAGGCAAAGACCAACTTTCTCGTTTCATTGGAGTCTCATGATCACATGACGAAGTAGGGAGACCATTTCTGCCCTGTCCCTCACAACGGTAGGATGGTGGGAACTTCCGGCTGTAGTAGCCCATTTCGTAGGAAGGCAGGAGCCGGTCCCCAGTTGGCTGGACCAGTACACAAGATGATCCAGTTCATTGTTGTTGGCAGGTGGGGGCTCTTTTTTAAATGCTGAATATCAAGGAGGAAGCATAAACAAATACATGGATTTACCATTTAAGACTTAAGAAATTTATACCTGGAAGAGAAAAGTCTAAAACAAAACCACCAACTAGATAATTAGGGAACTGTCTGATTAATCAGGGTGTCAGCCTGGTTTGCTGTGTCCAGCTCTGTGTGCTGGCTGGTGTGTTTGAAAAGCAACCACTAATAACCACAGTAATGAGTGATCCCCAAGCTGTCATTACTGTGCTTCCAGCAGGCAGACATGGCGCCCTGAGTTTATGTACTACCGGCATAGCAGAGGTGGGGAGGTTCTTCATGAAAGCCTGTTGAGGGATACATTTTAATGTGGTTCCGGAAGGAAGTGGAAATAGCCCTCTCATTTTTCTTTCTCTGATTTGGGGGAGTCAGGAGGTGCTGGAACCTTGTTTAAAACCAACTTCATTCATTTCTTTAATGATCATCCGAACAGCTAAACCTTCAGGGACTATTATGTATAATCGTTCTCTAAGCTGTATCCATTTTCCCTGGTCCGTAGATATATCTATCACTCTCCTCCTTTTTAAACAAAACTGATTAATTATGAGAAAATAGGTATGGAATGAAGCTCTAAGCTTCTTAGCAAATCTCAGCCCTCAAGTGGTGTGATTTTGCTCTCAAGATGGAGAAGTTCATAAAGGGGAGATTTTGAGGAGAAACAGAAAACAAATGAGCCATGGGAAGACACAGTTTAGGTGGCTGTAAGTGAGTAGCTGTCATTGTCACCATCAACAAATATTTATGCTACACCTTCCTTGAGTATAACTGCCATGCGAGGCAAATTCCTGAAGGAAAATTCCTGGAGGCCAAGGTTACTGGCCCTTCTTTTCCTGTTGTCGCTTCTGCTTCCTTTTTAAAAAGACTCCTACGTTAGTAGCTTTTCTTGCTAGTAGGATGCGTGATACCCTCGTGTGTACACACACACACACATTCTCTCTCCCTCTATCCTTTCATCCCTCTCTCATCCCTGCATTCCTCTCTCCATCACTTCATCCCTCTCTTTATCCCTCCCTCCCTCCACTTGCCCCCTCCCCTATCTCTTTCTTCCCCCCTCCCTCCCTTCCTCCCACTCTCAATTGCCGTGACTCTAACTAATCTTGGTTTCTTCATCCGAACAGCTGTTGTTCATCTGTTCCTTTCTGTGTCTTGACCACACTTGGAGCCAAGTTGAGATTTCCTGATGATTTTCCATCAGTGATATAGTGGAGTGTGTAGCTCACCTGGTTGCCTCGTGGCTGGACTGTCATTCTGCTGTGCCTCATAGCCAGTGGGTCCTTGGCCTCAGGGCCCCTCTTGTGCTGTTCTCTTCTTGAAGGCCTCTGGTCCCATGACCCATCTGATCTTGCCTGGCTCAAGACTACTTAGGATGCTCAGGGAAGGGCCATTTCTCCGTTTGAAGGTGGCATCTTTACTGGCCCAAGGCCTTTCATGTCCAGCGTTAGGCTTGGCCTCCAGGTTCTTTGGCTTGCCTATCAAGGTAGCATCCGCTGTCTTGTTCTTCACCCCACAAGGTTGTTGAATGGGGTAGTGGGAGTGGTTAAAGTTCTCTAGAATCAAATTACCTGGGGTCGAATCTTGGCATTAGCTTCTTCTGGTTGGGTGATTTGGGACAAGTTACTCTGCTTCCCTGGACCTCAATTTCTTCATCTATAAAATGGCACACCGCTAATTATGCAGCAAGCATGAGCTCTTTATTTTCTGCAATCTGAAAGAAGTAACTTATAATTAAAACTCATATTTCTGCCTTCTTTCCCCTACTCTCTTCTCTTTTCTCACTTTCTGCTGATCTCATGTGGCCGTAGGCAGCACGCCTTTTTCCTGAACAGCATCATATGAGTTGGTCTACTGTGAGCAACTCACCTCACTTCTCTAGAGTAAGAGGATCATCTCCCTGGTTTCCAGAGCATCCTCCAGACTTTTATTCCATTCAGTATTTTAGGGCACGTTTCAATGAAAGTATGAGAGATTCTGGGTTGAAGCTGGGTGTAGCAGTGTATTGTGACACAGAGGTTCAAACCCTTGAAAGAGATCAATCCGGTCTGCTCTCGGAGTCTCAGGTTCTGCCTTCCTCATCTCCTTTTGCAGCCCCACTTGGACCCTTGGCTCCAGCAGTTCACAAAATATGGGAGCCCCGTGGCCGCACCTCGCCCTTTGCACCGCCCCTGCCTTAGCACAGGCTTTCTCCCTTCTGCCTTGTTCCACCGTGTTCACCTTGTGAAGCTGCTGTAACTCTGTGGATTTAAGTGGGAGTCAGGTGTTTCTCATCCCGTTACCACTCTTATAATACCTGGCACACTCATGCGTGCTCGGTACCTAGCACAGTGCCTCGTACACAGTAGGGGTTCAAAAAATGGTGAATGAATGATTTTCTAAAGTAAGAGTTTGGAACAGTTTACTATCAAAGGTCTTTTTCAGCTCTGTGATTTGTTGCTTTGGAAATGTCTAAAAAGTTTCATTGGTCTTTTGAGAGGAATGTCATACAACATTTATATTCCACTCTGATAACCTTTTGTTGAGATGTGAGCGCCCTTTGAAATACGCCCATGATTTTAAAGAACTTCGCTGTCTCCTTCCCTAGCATATAGGACCTCCTCACCAGCCTTGGGTCATCGTGCTTGTCATTGGGGCCGTCTTCCTTGATTTGTTCTACTCCAGTCAAAGCAGGGCGGTTGGAATGCTATTAATTCCTTAGAAACCACTTGCGTCGTTTTATTCCTCTGCTCAGGGTAATTGAATGGGTTTCCAGTGCTCACTGTATCCAGTCTAAATGCCTCTGTTGAAAGGACCATTCGTAGTCCGCCAGGAACCTGCTGCATCCTGCTGTTGTCAGCCCATCTTCCTTCTCCAGCCAGCCCGGCTCCTTGTTACCCTTCTCCCGTTACACATGGCATGGCTTCTGGGCCTTTAATTGATGCCACTGTTCTTCCTAACTTGCTCAGCACCCGGCCAGTTCATGCCCATGGTCATCCATGAGACCCAGACCTGGCCATTCTCTAGGGCCAAGGCCACGGTTTCCAGTTTGACTTTCCCATTTGGTTCCTTGCTTCACCGATTCACAGTCTCTTCCCTTCTGAGAAGCCTTTATTCTTTAAAATTCTAGCCCTGCACTGGTTACTGGGTATTCCTCACAGGCTTAACACATATTAATACAATTTGTATTACATTATTCTGCACTCTTGAATATTTTTTTATCTCCTTGAATTGCTTGTAAATGCCTTGCCGTCATGAGCTCTTGTCTTCTGCTTCTTTGGAAACTGCGGCTGGTAGTTCTTTCCTTAAAGAGCTACTCAGACATTTGTTGAATGACAATAGCATTTTCCAAACAGGAGTGTAGACAACAGGGACAGTGGAGTTAGGTAATGATGGTGAAAGTTTTCTTCTTCTTGCCATCAAGCAGGGATCTGGCAAGAGGAAAGCACATCAAAGTAGCCTTGGGATTAATTGTCGGGGGAAAGTTTAATTGATCCTAGGGCTTTCTATCATTCTCTACCGGGGCAAAGGCCATTATTCTCAAGGACAGCTTCTTATCACTGCATTGTTTCAGTGGGTGACGCTGGCCTGACGTGCTGCCTGGATGGAAGGGAGACACACTGTAGGGAAGTACTGATTCGAGTCAGATGCGATCCTCAGCCGTGGAGCAGCAGCCCCAATGTCACCTCCTAGAGCAGAATCCTGATACTGAAAACTGGGAAGGGTCTTTTGAGGTTACCTTGACCACTCCGTCCATTCATACGTCCATTCATGTATTCAGAAAATATTTCTCGGGAAACTACTATGTGCAAGGTTTGCCACTAGGCCCCATCAAGAGGCTGTTAGGAAGCATGAAATCCTATTTGGAGAGCAGGCATCAATCAAATGGGGCCTCCCAGAGGGTTGTGATCCCACAGCTGAATGGCCTGTAATGCAGATTTTTAAAAATTGGTGCATTGCAATGGGGAATGGGTAGCTCTGCACAACCCTGGTGTCTGGACAGCCCTGAATAGAGGAGAATGAGTTATGACAGGCAGGTGCTGGCTCAACAAAGAGCAGTTTTAATCCATGAGCAGTTTCGGCATTCTCAGTGTGAATAACTGCTTGAGATAAAGTTAGTTAGACCCTGGGTACGAGTCTCAGTATCATGCTTTTTGATGCGTGACCCACTGGTAAGCTACTTAACCTTCCTGTGTATCTCATGTTCCTCAGTGGGATAAAGATGGTAATGACTGTTGTGGGTTGAATTGTGTCCCCCCTGCTCGAAAATGCTTATGTTGAAGTCCTAAGCCCCAGTACCTTAGAATGTGAGGTATTTGGAGAGAGGGTCTTTAAAGAGGTGATTAAGGTAAAAAGGGGTCATATGAGTGGGCCCTAATGCAATAGGACTGATGTCCTTATAAAAGGAGACGATTGGGACACAGACACACAGGAAAGACCCTGTGAAGACACAGGGAGAAGACGGCCATCTACAAGCCAAGGAGAGAGGCCTCAGGAGACACCAACCCTGCCGACACTTTGATCTGGGCCTTTCAGCCTCCAGAATTGGGAGAAAATTAATTTCTGTTGTTTTAGCTGCCCAGTCTATGATACTTTGTTAAGGAAGTGCTAGGAACTTAATACAATGACAGTCACCTGAAAAGATGGAATGACTCAAGGAAGCCTGTAATGTAATGTTGAGGTTACAGTGTGTGGCACACGGCAGGAATCCTGGCGAGGCCAAGTAAAACAGGTTTAGACTGGAAGCTCCATCCAGGTCTCTACGTACACATTCACCACCGCAGCCACCCTCTGTGGTGCTCTGTCCCCATAGACAGACTCAGCGCCTGGCTCACAGTCATGTTACTAAATTGTTTTTTAAATAGCAGCTCCATTCAGTGTCAGCAAGTTCTCTTCACTCTGTGGATGCCCAGTTGAAAGCACTTTTTTCTCCTCCAGGCCATGGTGTTCATTAATCCTGAGCCCTTCATGCTAGGAATGGCCAAAGGACTTGATCCTAAGGGTCGTATGGGGTGATATTTGGGGCCGCATCATTCTCAGCACCTCAGACTTCATCACCGTGGTTAACTGTCTCCACCTCTTTAAGACCTTGGCTCAGTCCAGTTGGCATGTGTGCACAAATGTCCATTTGATTGATCTCTGCTTGGCGATTCTGTGGACATTTTCACAGCCACGTACATGTTGATTCCCTCGTTTCTCTCTCTCTGGCTTTCTCAGATGTGCTCACTGTTGTTGATTCTGATGGGGCTACTTGCCCCCAGGGCCCGCATGGTACTACTAAAATCACAATAGTGACATCAGCCACTTGGGTGTGTGGGTAGCCAGTGGGAGGCAGCTCCATCTGGAAACTAAAAAGAGAAACAAAATCCCCTTCTTGTACTTCCCCCAGACTTTCTGTGTCTTTGCAGGTAGACAGGGCCAAGTAGGGAATTTACAAATTGACACTTTTTTCCCAAAGCAGCTTGATTTTTTAAAAAGTTCTTTCATTCCAAAGAACTGGGAGCAGGGAGTCAGTCAGGTTGGCTGGGAAGCCAGCTCAATTGGAGAAAGGCGGGCTTGTGTGCCCGGAGTCCTGTATGCTTGGAAAGTCTTGATTGTGTGCTGCAAGTGTCACCATAAACCCCAGCAAGAGAAGCCCTCCAACCATTTCCAGCTGTTAACACCTGGAGACTTTCTAAGTTACAATGAAAAGAGCATCCCTTGGCAAGCCGAACTTGACTTTGCGAATTTCATTAGGTGGAGCTTGAATGCTTTTCCTCTTCACGTGAGCACTTCCTGTATCTTACTGATGAACACGCAGTAAAAAGATCAGGCTGCATGTGCCAGAGGGTAGGTGTGGTCCTGGAGGTCTCCCGGGAGCACTTGGCAGAAGGATGACAAGGAGAAAGGCACATCCGGCTAGCGTCAGGACGGTGAGGACGGAAGCCTCAGTGTCTCTTCCCCCTTCTCCCTCCCATTTCTTTATTAGTCATAACAGGATTCAGCTGCAATTGGTCTTGGGTATCAATTTTGGATCTCCTGGAGATGACAGCATTTTGACTTGGTGATGCAAGTAATGATTTCTTTTTCAGTCTGCGGTAATACCAAGATGCGACTTGATGTGGAATCTGGAAGAATCTGTGATGGTAGCTGCCTTAGGGCAGAAAGTCTGTGCATTTTGAGGAAAAGAACTTCTAAGGTGGTAGGTTAATAGTGCAAATGATCTAGGACTCAGGCGTCTTATCTGGATTTGCTGAATCACTTCCTTTCCTTAAAGCTATTCAGTCAGTCTTGACTAGAATCTCCCCGCTCCAAAGCGGAGACTGAAATGACATCATGTATTTATTTAATAATTTTATTAGTCTTCTTGAGGCCGAGACCTATTTGCCCCAGGTCACACATTGAGTTCTTGGCAGAGCTGGGACGTGAACCTCTGACTTCTTTCCCAGCCTGCTGCTCTTCCCCTGATTCTGAGCTGCTTCTGCTTTCGAGGAGTTCTCACCTTTCTGCTCCCGCCTCTGCACTGCAGAGCGTGCCTCTGAGAAAGGAGCCTTCCGTTCTCTCCAGGGCTCTGAGAAGGCCCCTTTTAGCCGCTGGAGGCGGTCTGCTGGAGGCCTGTGCTGAGACGTGGGCTGAGCCTTGTGATCCATGTTTGCTATAATGGGAAGCAGCCCTCAGAAGACAGAGACACGCATTTGTATGCAGCCAGTCGGATGGCATTGACATAAACACAGCACTGATCAAACTACACACAGGCAGTCCCTCTCAGGGAAGACGGACCGAAATGGAATGCTGATTTTTCTCTCCGTCTTCTTTCGAAATCTTCCTTGCCGCCCACCTGATGTATGTTAACTGTTAGGGGCAGTCTAGCAGTGCGATGAAGTGCGGTTTTGAAGACAGCCCTGTGTCCAGATCCATTTATTGATGGCCGCATCTTCCATCTGTAATCTGTGGAACTCTTGAGGGAAGTCACTTTTCTGAGCTTCAGCTCTTTCATCTTTAAACTGGGTATGTTAATGCTTAGCTCCTAGATTTCTAGAGTTAAAAGAATATATGAATGTGACGTACTGTGCGCAGTGCCTCGCGCATATTCAGCATTCAGTGGTCGGTAGGTGCTGTCCTGATCAGCAGAGCATCGTCATCATTCCTGCCTCATTGACGTGGATGGATGTGGTAGTGTATATAAGGAAGTACCCAGTCTAGAGCCTGGCCTGTGGTTATCTTTAGTAAATGAAAGCTGTTGTGATGGTGTGGGATAATGCAAAGAGCTGAACCTTTTAGCAGGTACAACAGAACTGGATGATTCCAACACGTAGATTCTTTTCCCAGCCCTGTTTCAAAATAATGGTATTGCCTTGGGCAAGTCACTTTCCTTTATGGGACTTTACTTTCCTCATCAACCAGATGGGGCCAAGTGGGCCCTGTGTGATATTGAAAAGAGCTAACGGAAGGGAGGGGCATAGCTCAGTGCTGGAATAGAGTTGGGGCCAATCAGTGACTGTTGAGTCTGAATTGCTGCTGACACCCACATGGCTCTTCCTGGAGAGTGAACTGCCAGTTCATCATGAGACCTATAAATTGTGCATACCCTTTAACTCAATGATTCTATATTTAGGAATATACCATCCCTGAATATAGATTCCAAGAGAAAAAGTGGAACAGGGCAGAGTGGAGCCTGTCACACTGGTTCGTAATGGTGCGGTTTAAAATACCTCAAAATGGAAAACTTCACACGTGCCCAGCGTCGTCAGGCATTTTTGGTGATTTTAGCACCATCGAACCCACTTTGACCATGAGGAATGTCAGATGCATGGAAAACGTATGTGGCCCTCAATTTGTGGGGTGTCCCATTTGGCAGGGAGTTGAGCAATGGCAAAGACAACAACCCGCCATTTTAACTGAGTCCCAGAGAGAGTTTGTGATCTTTGAAATCAGTGCCTCAGTCCCTTGAGCATTGCCTTGGAACCTCTGTAGTGCCAGGCCCGTGGCCTCAGGGATCTGCTGGCAGTGCCAGAGCAAACCCAGCTTGTTCAAATCCTGGGCTGCTTAGATGCCCCCTCAGCGAATCCTTTGGCAGCAAGTGACATTCGGCACACGGTGTAGCTGACAGAGGCCCTGAAGCTGTATGTGTGTGGGGAAGGATGTGACGCACGTAGTGGGTTGGAAGGGCCAGGAGCCTGGAGGCTGGCTGGAATTTAAGGGTTAAAGGCCTTTCTGTGTGTAGGCAGAAAGACTGGGCAGAGGCTGGTGGGACCGTGGGCGGACGGATTATCTCCTCGGCCCAGGTTTCTCTGATGGGCTCCTGCCTTGCAACAGCCGTACTTGGGGAATGGGGCTTGGTCACAAAACACTTGGGGGCCTCCCAGCACCTAGGGTGCTTGCCAGAATGGTGATAGTCATCCCTCATGAGAGAAGCCCGTGAGGGAATGTTCACGAAGCTTTTGGCCCCCAGTGAGCACTCAGTGTTAGCCACCTTCCCCCTTCCTGGAGGCGAGCGGGGTCTTCTCTTTGAGGGTGGACTTTTCAGGCATATGGCAATCATCTGGCCAGGATTTTTGAGAAAACTCCCAATTGCCAGTGCCGTCCGGCTGTCCATACTCATACCTAATTATAGCTCTGCAAATAGAGATATGCAGCTTTGAAAACATTCGAATGGAATTTGGAGGGCTGGAAATAGTTACATATACCAATAGGTTATTCCTTCTTTTCATAAAGTCATTATAGTTGATGATAAAAAAGATGAGCGTCAGTAAAATGGGGAATTAGACATGTGATAATCCCTAAGATTTAAGATCTAAAACTTTGACGATTCAGTGCTGTAGCATGGGCAATCTTGGTAGATCATCTCTCTCTTTGTGGCTCCACATTGAGCATAAAATGGCAGTTCAGCCTGGTACACAAATCCTTTCATGATTTGCCCGTGGCTATCTCCTCAGTTGGTTTCATTTTTCTGACATTTTTCTTGAACGTTCCTGAAGATGTACTTCAAACAAGGTATATGTATTAGTTTTCTGTTGCTGCTGTAACAGATTACTACATACTTAGCAGCTCAAAATCATATGGATTCATTTTTTTATGCTTCTAGAGGTCAGAATTCCAACATCAGTCTCCGGGCAACAGTCAAGGTGTTGGCAGGGCTGGCTCCTTCTGGAGGCTCTTGGGGGAGAATCAGTATCCTTGCTTTTTTTAGCTTCAAGCAGTTGCCTGCTTTCCTTGGCTCGTGGCCCCTCCCTCCATCTGCAAAGCGCACCACTGCAACCTCTACTTCCATCATCACGTTGACTTTTCATCTGACGCTGACTCTTCCTGCATCTCCGTTATAAGGATCTTGTGATTACATTGGGCCAAGACAGATAATCCAAAATCATCTCCTCATCTCAAAATCTTTAATCAGACCTACAGTCTCTTTTGCCATGTAATGTAACATTCACATGTTCCCAGTGGCCTTCTTTGGGGGACCGTTATTCAGCCTCCCCTGGTATAGTTCCCTGGTCTTTCTACCTAGTGTTGTTGCTGCCTGAGACACCTATTTCTGCCTTCTTTGCCAGGCTAATTCCTCTTCACCCTGCAGAGCTCAGCCTCAGGGTCTTCTCTGCGAGATGACTTCCTTGCACCCCCTCCCTCTCCTGCCCCGTTGGCCTGGTAATGTGCCTCTCCTCCTTGCCTACCTGACATCTTCAGCCTACGCCTTTCGTAGCATCATTACACACTATTATAATTGCGGATTTATTTGTCTGCCTGTCCCAGTAGTCCTTGGGGACAGGGAATGAATGGTAATCACCTTCTTATCTGTACCACGTAGACCCATGGCTGTACTTCGTAGGCACTGGTTGATGGATGTCCAGGGAAACGGACCAGGTTAGGAACCACACTTAGCACCATGGAGAGGTCCCAAGGAGAAGCCCTTTGTCCTGATTTCCAGGCAGCCTTGTTGGCCTGGAATTGCATTTCCTCCTGGGAACTGAAGTCCTTTGAGCTTCAGCATGTCCAGGTCCTGTGTTTTCTGGCCCCCTCAGCTGTCTCATTCCGTCTTTGTTGAGCTGCAGCGGATTAACCTAAGTGAAAGCGAATAGACGATTTCCTATTAACATTTATATTGCTTTTCTTTTCTATTTCTTGACGAGGCTCTGAGGACTGGGATGGCTGCGGAAAATGTTCTTTCATCTGAATAATGTCCCGGTTGGGGGCTGGATTCGGCTTTTTGCTGGGCTGTGGAGAAGAGTGGGTGTGGTGGATGCATGAGCCCAGCGAAAATGAAGGCACAGAAGTCAGTCCAGAAACTGCAAGTGAGATTCAGTAAATGTGTCTTGAGTGCCCACTGCGTGTCTGCACCCGTGCTAGGGCTTGGCGTATGGAATGAACGTCTAGCATTTATTAAGTAGTTCTCACATGCCAAGCATTGTTCCAAGTGCTGTCATTTTATCATCTCTTTGACTTCTTAGAGCTTCCCTGTGAAATGCAGGTCTCGTTATTATCCGAGTTTTACAGATAGAGAAACTCAGCCAGAGAGAGGGCGCTTCGTGTTCAAGATCACACTGTAGTAAGTGGCGTGGGCTCCAGATGCCCACCTTGCAGACAGGAAAGACTCAGTCCCTCTCCCCAAAATGCTCCTGGTCTGGAGGTGGTGTCTGACCTGGCAGTGCACTGAAGGGTGAGTGAGAGATCCACAGGTAGTCAAAGGTTTTGAAGGGCAAAAGGCAGAGGGGATAATAGAAACAAAAGCAGGGAAGTGTGAAAGTAATTATTTCGTTCAGGGAAGAGTGAGTAGCAATTCAGGGTAGTTTAGGTTGCTTTTAAGCTTGTAGGAAAGGTTGACAAGGGAGCCAGAGACCTGAGGCACAGGCGGGTGTAGCCAGAGAATGGATTTCCCAATCTATGTCCTGGAGGTCAGCAGCTGTGGGTGAGGACGATGATGTCCACAGTAGTGTCCCTCAAATTGTAGTAGGCATACAGATGTCCTGGGATCTTGTTAAATGCAGCCTCTGATTCCTAAGGCTGGGGTGGCCTAAGAGTCTGCTTTCCTGACAAGCTCCCAAGTGATGCAGATGTGGTTGGTACCCAGATCACACTTTGAGCAGTGAGGGTGTAGAGGGGAATGCAGGCGCCGTGGGGTGAAGATGCTTGGGTATCAGCATGGTACCTTACTTTGCTGTCAGGCTAAAGGGTCGGCTGGGTCTCTGATGATGTTCTCCAGAGGAATGGCAGTAGATGGAGGGGAAAATGAGGAGTTGGGGGTAAAGGTGTTCAGCCAAGGAGGAGGAAGAACCTGGAGCTGTTCAGTTTAAAAGGAGGCCGATGGAAATAGAGCAGCGTGTCAGTGACAGACTCAATAGCATATGACAGCAGGTCCCCATAACAGACCGGAGGGAAGTTTATTTCTCTCCCACATCCAAGAGGGCAGGAGGTTGGCAGGAGGTAGGGTGGTGCAGTGGTTTAATGGTGTCATTTGGTTCTAAGAATCCTTTCAGCCTTGCCATCCTCAGCTCTAGGCTGAGGCACCTGGACATCCAATATGGCGCTTGAGCATCAACGTCCTTGTTGTAGGCCAGCAGCCAAGAGAAAGCAAGGGAGAAGGCCAGGACGGGCACATGTCTCAGTGGGCAGACCGCCTCTGAGTGGCCTTTCTGAAGTCCCACAGCCACACTTAGCTGCCATGGAGGCTGTAAGATGTAGTTTTTTTCTCTGGTTATTTTGTCCCCTTGAATGTAAGCAGGTGCTGTTCCTATGCAGAAAAGGGAGATTGGATATGGCTCAGCAACTTGGCAGTCCTTGCCACAAGTGGGATCCCTGGGGAGAACTTCAAAGGGGGGAGTGTTGAACTAATCAGGCTCGTAGAGTGCAGCTGAATGACAGCCCTGTGTACTCACAGGGCTCTGAATCCGCTCAGGCCCTTTGCTCATCCTAGTTCCTCAGTGTGAGTGTCTCTCCCCTCTGTCATAGAAAAGCTGTCCAAAACCTCACCCTACAAGTTCCAGCTCCACTGCCACCTCCTCCGAGAAGCCCACCAGGACTCTTGAGTTAGAATCAGTCATCCATCCCCTGAACAGAGCGTGGTATTGGCACCTCCGTCAGCCTGCATTTGGTCCCATTTTGTATTTTATTTAGTCATTTGGACATGTACTACTTCTTCAGATTGCATTCGACCCCCAGCACAGTGCCTGGCGCACGATGAATTCCCAGGACGTTTTAGAGAAACTTCAGTGAGTAAGTTAAACTGGAGCGATCGAGCTGAGGGTGTCCGGTGGTAGGTGTTTTTCCCAGAGCATCGCTTCTTGAACTCTAGTGTGCCTCAGAGTCAGCTGGAGGGCTTGTTAGAACGACGCCTCTGCCCCCAATTTCTGATTTAGTAGGTCTTGTGTCGGGGGTAGGGGGAGTCTAAGAATGTGCACTTCTAGCAAGTTCCAAGATGATTCTGACGCTGCTGGTCCGGGGACAAGCCTTCGAGAACCACTGTCCTCAAGAAACACACCGATTTGCTGCTTTCCTCAGGTGAAACCTGCAATTTAAGTCGGGCCTGAAAATAGACATGGGGAGTTCAAAACAGGGAAATTAAGTCAGTGGATGAACCAATGGAGAAATATTGGGGATTGAGGGTGCTTTGGAGTCTTCTTCCCAATTTTCTTTCAAAGAAATTTCCTGTTTGACCTAATCTCAGATGCTGCCAATTGTAGCACACACCATTATTTTATATAAAGCCAATGAATTAAAAAGGTTTTTAATTAAACAGTGGCACAATGGTTTCTTATCCCTTTGAATCTTTTATATCTATTGAAAGAGCCCATTTAGACCTGATTAGATGGGTTTTTATTATATTTTACTGCTATGCCTGCATATATGGGAGAACATCGGCAAATATATTGGTTCAGGGGTTACTAAACCTTATTCATATCGAGTCTCACTTTTTGAATCTCTTCTTGACTCGGTGTCAGCGCCACCTGTGTTTCTGTACCTTGTGCCATCCTCCAAAACCATTGCGAGCCTCAGATCTCTTCTAAGATGCCCGCAAAGGCGCTGAAGCCCACTTTGCAGCTCTGTGCAGCTCGCCTCCCCCTGGCCTCTCTCTCAGGACTGTTGCCACCGCATCTGGTTCTCCGTCCCCTCCTGCCCCTTCCCACAACCATTTGGTGCAGAGCCTTAAAAGAGACCCCTCCAATGTTATCACTGCTGTGTGGTCCCCAGTTATCTCCGGAGGCTTCTCGACTTCCGAAATGTTAGAATGTGAAAAACTGTTTGTCTTAGACTCAATAACATTTTTTCAAACATCCACCACATGCTGGGCACATGTTTTCACTGTGGCGGCTCTTCATATAAATGGTCTCAGTTAATATTTATGATGGTGAGCCACAGTTGGCATCGTGACCCCAGTTTTATAGATGAGGACCTTGGGTCCTCATTAAACATGCAGGCAAGCATTCATTCACTCCTCAGATAATTTATTGAGGTCCTACTGTAAGTCATCATTCCAGGCACTGGGAATACTGCCGTGGAAAATTCCCTGGGAGGATAGTCAGTGAAGAAATAGGTTTAAAAGATTGAATCATATGAGTGCTACAGGGAATGCTGGGTGTTAGGGAAGGCTTTGTGAGTAGATGCTGGAGTGTAAATGAGGATACACACTATATGCAAGTACAAAGGTCCTGAGGCAGGCGCGTGCTTGTCTTATTTGAGGAACAGCTAGTCTTGGAATGTTTTTACCTACAAAACTTCTGATACCAAATGTATGGGGATTTCTTCTCACACCAGTTCTCTAACTCTCTGGACAACAGCTGGGTGTCCTACGGTTCAATTCAGTTCTGACACTACCCAGAGTTATTATAGACCCCACAGGTTAAGGGCTCAGTCCCACAAGACTGTCCTTACTTCAGACCCCCATCAAAACTCCCTGGAGGTTGGAGGTGGGCTGGGGCTGAAAGTTCCAACCCTCTACTCATGCCTTGGTCTTTCTGGTGACCCGTACCCATCCTGAAGCTAGCTAGGGGTTCCAGGCCACCGGTCATCTCATTAGCATACTCAAGACCCTCTTACCATTCCAGAGATTCTAAGGGTTTTAGGGGCTCTGTGCCAGGAACTGGGGACAATGACCAAATACATGTTGATCACAACCAGGAAGCTGGTTGAGCTGGAGCAGGGGAAGCTCAAAAAAGGTTCAATAAATGGCCCAAGCTGGGGTGTGGCTGAGTTGAACTTTCCAGATCTTTGGGTTCCAAGTCCAGGGTTTGTCCACATGTAGGCAAGTGTGAGAAGCCACTGCAGATGGTACCCTTCTCTGTTTACTGGAGTGAGTTTAGTCTTTTAAGAAACAAATGATTAATTCAGTTCCAGTAGTGAGGCACAGGCCAAAAAAAAATGCTCATTGCTGTCACCACTGTGCTGTCTAGGAAGGACCTAGGTGTCTGATTCCCGAGCAGCGGTTTAACCAACCCAGGTAGACGTAACTGCAGGTGTGGGGCAGTCGGCGGAGGAAGCGGTGACAAAGAAATACAAACATTTCATTCCCGGTGCGTGTTCTCAAAATAGAATACGGGCCTTTCAAGTCTGTCTTCTTTGAAGAACATTGTCGAAAGGGAGACTCTGGGAGCACACCGTGGAAGAAAGAACAGAGATCTGGGTCTTGATCCCAGCTCTGCCGGTAATTAGCCATGGGACTCTCCTATTAGAGTTAAGTTACAGGCAAGAGAATGCGTGAGTTTAAACAGAAAAGGACTTATTGCCATTACGAGGTGCCTTGCAGAATTCTAGGAGAGCTAGAGGCACGGGCTCAGAGCTGCACGGAGCGCTTCTCTGATCCACACGGAACCAGACCACCAGGGATGCCGTGGCTAAGAAGCCACTGAGAGAACTCCTCCTGCGAAGACCACACCCTGTCTGCCGGGGTCTGTGTGGGCAGGACGGGCGCCGTATTTCTTGATACTCATGAAGTTCAGAACTGGATACTCAATTAGCTCGGGATCTAGTTACAGATGCCTCGGAAAGAAGCGACTGTTTCTCACTCATGCTTGCCAGAAAAGACAGAGGCGGCAGAAGAGATGGTGCACCTCCTGGTCTTCATTTTTGCCTCTGTAATCTCACGGTGTGTCCGCTTGGTGGAAACTACGTTTCACAGTAGGTGTCCTAGAGAGGGGCCAGCCCGGTGGTGTAGCAGTTAAGTTCGTGTGCCCTACCTGGGCAGCCCAGGTTTCGCCAGTTCAGATCCCGGGCGTAGATCTATGCACCATTTCTCAAGCCATGCTGTGGCAGGCATCCTACGTATAAAATGAAGGAAGATGGGCATGGATGTTAGCTCAGGGCCAATCTTCCTCAAAAGAAAAAAAAAAAATAAACGAATACTGGTATTAATCCAGTGATGTGTCACTCACTAAGCAATAAAAAGAAACGGACAGCTGATAAATGCAGCAGCATGGATGAATTGCAAAAATGTTATGCTGTGAAAGAAGGCTTACCCAAAAGAGTAGGTACTTTGATTCCTAGCAGATGAAGTTCTGGGACAGAAAGAGCCAACTTATAATGGAAATAAATCAGAAAAATGGTTCCATATAGGGAATGCAGGCACAGATTGACTGGGAAGGAGTTTGAGTAAATTTTGTCATCATTCCGGAATGTTCTGTGTCTTGAAAGAAGTTTGTGCTATACAGGTGTATGCGTTTGTCAGAACTCACTTAGTGGTCTGTAAGTTGCATTGCATGTGCCTTTTTCCTCAAAAGAAAAAAATATAAACATTATTGAAGTCTAGTTCATGCTATAATACTAAAGGAATAGTGGGCTGATGACTATTTTGAAATGCATTAAAAAAAATAGGTTGGTGGATGGATAGAAGGATAGGTAGATAGGACCAAGCAAGTATGGTAGGATGTTAATGGCGGAATGCAAGTGTGGGGATATATGTGTTCCCTGTAGAATTCTTTTACCTTTATGGTGTGTTTGAAATTTTTCATAAGAAAATGTTAGGGAAGAAATCTTTTTAAAAAATCATAGAATATATGGTTCCTTCCTCTCCTGCATCAGGCAGTGGCTAGTTGTTGAGAAAGTCACTTCAGTTGTCTGGCTCTACTTTATGTAATGAAGTGATTTTTGCTGAATTGGCTAGAGAGCACAAAGGACTTAAAACATAGGTGACTGAAATAGCTGGGATCGGGGATATAGTCCGCATATAGCACCCAGAGAAGATGCCCAATAAGTACTTAATTAATCTGTTTCTCTCCCTCTGTAATGATGGTCTGAAACTCTGATTTCTTTGTCCGCATCCCTGCTCCTCCACCCTGGAGTCAGTGCCAGCCGTGCAAAGACTCCAACTAGCCATTTCTGAGATAAGGATAGGTGTAAACTTTTATAGTAGGAAGGGAGCCTGGGGGACTACCTCCTTCTGCTTATTTTTTGGTGAGTTTATCTAAATCAGTTTGGTCATACAAAAATCTTAGCTGATTTTGTAGGTAACAGAAGCAGCCAAAAAGCTTGAGGTGGCAGAATTGGCCTCCTACCGCAGCCTCAGTACATTCATGAATCAGTAGGCACCAAGTGACTCAGGCGACCTTAGAAATACCAATGATGTCTCTGCCTTCTGTCCTTTTGGGTGTCCTGGCCATCATCTTGCAGAAAGGGTCACTAGAGGCAGGCATGGCAATATGACAGGGACCATGGCTGTTGTCCTAGTGGCTGGCATAAGGCAAACAGAAGTCTTTCCAAACAGTGGCTGGAATCAAGACTGCTTCGGGATCACTCTCAGGATGCCATGGCCAGGGATGGTGATTCCAATCTCTCTAGATTTTCAGTCTGTTGAGGAAAAGGTGGAGAGAATCTCTAAAATACTTTAGCCAGTCCACATTTCTTGAAAACCTTCTCTCACCAATGAGAGCTCTTTTCTAACATTCCGCGTGCCATTTAACAAGCTGCTGTGTCACCAAGAAAGCCCCGTTCCAAAATTCACTAGATCCGGATATTGATAACACACACCCTACAGCAGGCCTTTGGGTTGACATTTTCCTAGTAGAGTGCCTCTTATTTAATTGTCTTAAAATATACATAACATAAAATTTACCACTTTGTCCATTTTTAGGTGTACACTTTGTGGCGTTAAGTACCTTCACGATGTTGTGTAACAGTCACCACTATCCATTTCCGGAACTGTTACATCACCTCAAATAGAAGTTCTGTACCCATTAACCGGTAACTCCTCATTTTCCCTCCCCCAGCCCCTGGTAACCTGTTCTGATTTCTGTTCCTACAAATTTGCCTCTTCTAGGTACCTCGTATAGGTAGAATCATACAATATTTGTCCTTTTGTATCTGGCTTACATGTCTTTAAGGTTCATCCATATTGTAGTTTGTGTCAGAACTTTCCTCCTTTTTAAGGCTGAATAATATTCCATTGTACGTATGTACCGCGTTTTGTTTATCTGTTCACCTGTGGACGAACATGTGGGTTTTTCCCCTTTTGGTGATTGTGCATAATGCTGCTGCCTCCTGTTTTTCTCTATTATCCAAACTTCCTAAAACGTACGTGTCTAAACACCGCATTTTTGGGGTGATGTTTACATAGGGAAAATTTACTTTTACGTTGCAAAAATCCACATATAGTCGTGCTTCACTTAACTATGGGAATGTGTTCCAAGAAATGCGTTGTTAGGCGATCTCGTCGTTGTGTGAACCTCATAGAGGGTCCTTACACAAACCTAGATGGTATAGCCTACTAGACACCTAGGCTGTGTGGGACTAATCTTTTGGGACCACTTTCGTACATTTGGTCCATTGTTGACTGAAATTTCATGTGGCTCATGACTGTAATATTTTTAACAAAATAATGTAATAAGTGTTAAGTTGCTTACTAGATACAATTGGTAGAAAATCAGAATCATGTACATGTAGAGATTTTGAGAAGCCTCTAAGCCCTGACAAGATGGGGATGGGGTCTTGGGTGTTGCTGGTACTGAGAAGGGCTGTGTGCACAGAAGCTGTTCACCGACAGCCGCATGAATGGTTTTCTGATCGGAAGCAGCATTTTAAGCATTTCTCATCCTAACAAGAGAATGTGTCACTTCTTTACAAGGCGTTTTATGTTTGTGATGTCTTCATTTCGTTTTGGGAAATTGGGAGGAGGGAGTTGGCTTAACATACGCATTAAATAAGTTTTCATTATAATTTTAATTTATAATTTTAATTATAACTTTTCTCATATAAAATCACGGGAAATTGAGGCCAACCTGGTGGCACAGTGGTTAAGTTCGCGGGCTCTGCTTTGGCATTCCAGGGTTTGTCAGTTCGGATCCTGGGCACAGACCTACAGACCGCTTATCAAGCCACACTGTGGCAGGTGTCCCACATATAAAATAGAGGAAGATGGGCACGGATGTTAGCTCAGGGCCAGTCTTCCTCAGCAAAAAGAGGAAGATTGGAGATGGATGTTCGCTCAGGGCTAATCTTCCTCCAAAAAAAAAAAAATCATGGGGAATTGGTTCTGTGGTAGCTTTTTGGCACAAAACATTTTACTTTCAGGAATGAATTATGGAAACGACAAGGGAAATGCTTGCTTTTTGAAGTATAATACAGATATTATAACACTCCTCACTGTGAAGAGAAGGAGAAATGTAGGTGCAGAGGGAAGAAGACAGCTGCTCCCGTGGAGTCCTCAGAGCTGCCTAGAGAAGAGAGAGGGGCTGACCCTGCCAGGCCATGGCTCTTCCTGGTTGCTTAGGGGTCTCACCTGTTGTCTCCATGTCAGAACCATTGAAGGGACTGGCCCAGAGACTAGAAGGAGGCTAATTGTTGAGAAGATTTGTAGCCTTTGCAAATGCTTGTTAGAAACCAGCTGCGATGGGCCACAGGACACATTGGGAAACTTGGGGGAGGTTAATGGGGCTCAGCCACTTTTTATGTTGGAGTCAGTATGGATGATGCATGGCTGTGAGCCGACAGGCATGTATTTTGCTTGTGTGCCCTCTTGCCTCCTCCTGGCCTGTGAAGAGCTGTATTCCAGTCTCGGGCTCACAAGCTTTCTTACCACACAGTCAATGTTTGCTGGTGAGAAATGAGTCCAGTGGTACCACCACATCCAATACGCAGTCGTGCTGCTGCTCTCTGTGATCAATGTCATGGGCATGGCTGGTAGTATCAGGGCAACAACAGATCTCTTTTTAATTCCCTACTTTCTCTCATCTTTTAGAAAAGGGTGAAGCCACCCTTCCTTGCCAGGAACCTCTTGTCCTCCTCTTCCCTCCCTCCAAATGTCAATTGGATTAACCTTTTGCAGTTGTGGCTGCCTCCACATCTGCTGGCATGCAGCTGGACTTTGCAAAGCAATTGAACGGCGCCTTTGTGGGGTTTCTGTATTTATTTTCTTTGAATAATGTCCATAGCAAATTTACTCTGCTCTCTAGCCAAAGGATGATTTGTGCCACTGCTGGGGCTGTGCTCTCAACCTGGGGCCCTCTTGAGGCGAGGGCTGTGGGGCCTGCTGCCTCACCAGCTCTAATGCAGCCTCTGGAACCAGGAAAGAACCATCTTGCTTGTTGAGAAGGTTCCAGGGCCCAGTCCACGTGAGTTCTTGTTTTGTGCACTGGGGCTGTGATTCTGGACAAGTGCAGGAGAGTGTTGGGTAGATGGATGCTGTGTGGGGGGTACAGCCCAAATGGGACTGGGGGGAGGTGGGTGTGTGGGACCCCAACATGGTGCTGCCTTGCTGGCTAGAAGGACCCACTATGCCAGATGGAGCTGGTCCAAAAGCTGACCTTCAACTTGATTGCCTTTGTCGAGAAGGTCTCAAGAGCTGTCTTTCCTGCCCTTTTTCTCCTCTCTCTCTCTTTCTCTCTCTGTTCTCTAGTCTCTTTGCCTTCTCACTGTCTCCCTTTCATGTCAGGGTGGAAAGGGGCTTCTCTCTTTTCTTGCCTCTTTTCCCTGCTCTCCTTCCCTCCTTTCTCTCCCCTGTGGTCTCTGTAAAAGGATTATCGAGCGCGTTTGAGTTCTGCCTCCTGTTGATGATTGGGTATGTGAACTTGGGTGCCAGCATCTTCAAGGGTTAACTGGGCGTGCAGATACCTATGTCTGGGGTCGTTGGGAGGACTGGATAATAACAGCAATCACTACAACTTTCATAGCCCTTATGTTTATATAGCACTTACTGGCTCTACATGTGGGCACTCAGTTAATCCTCAGGCCATTCATGAGGCAAGACTGTTATCCCCTTTATAGATGAGGAAACCGAAGCCTAGAGAGATCAACCAACTTGCTGGAAGTCACATAGCTATTTTATGGTGAAGCCAGTGTTTCTACTCAGTCTGCCTGGCTCTACCCTGCACACCACGACAAGGTTACCCTTGGAAGCATCTAGTACATGGAGAAATGAGGGACATTATTTATGTTTATTGAACATCTGTGAGTGAAAGCTCTTTATCTGCATTGTGAAAGATGCACATAGTCAGTGTTTAAAAGATTATTTCTTCGTATCATTTTTCTCTCCATTTTAATTGTCCCTTTTTCTTCTTTTTCTGTTTACACTTCTGCTTATTCTCTTCTCTTGGGGATTTGGCCTGACACCCCTTCCCCTTTCTTTGGGTCTGCTCTACTTTTTGGTCTCTTTTTTTTTTTCTTTCTTCCCCACCCTCTCATCTCTCTCGCTCTTTATTGGTCTTGATACATGCCAAACCAAATCCCAAAGCCCCAGCAGGGATTGGAGGCAGCCCTCTGACACACAGTAGGGCATGAGCATGAGCACCAGGAATCGTGCTAGCCCGGGGCCTCCTGTTCCAGGGTGCACACGGACCGAGGATGGAGTGCGGCTCCTTGAGCCTTCGTCAAGGTGTGGTATGTACTTATTCCTGCTAGAAAAAACGCACCACAGGCAGGAGATGACTAGCGCAGGACTGTGGTGAGAATTTCATCTCCCCAGTGTCTGAAAAGTTCTGAGATGGAATTTTTGCCTTCCCCATAACTTAGGCAGACACGTGCACGCACACACAGACACACACATGCGGCAGTAAATTTGTCAGCCTGTACAGTAGCACACAGTTCTAAATATGGGCACGGTAGGAAGAGAGATGGTTACTGTGGGAACTATAATTTTTAATTTACTGGCTTGGAGCTCTAAACCAGGGCTCAGTGCTTAACGTAGTGTTTTTACATTTGGATATGTGCTCTGGAAAAGCATAAAACCTTGCAAAGCTGGGGCCAGTGTTGAGACAAATCACTGAAGGAGGTTCAGAGAGGGCATGAAATATCAGGGAGGTGGAACGGGGCCAATTAATTTGCCCCTAACAATTGAAAGGAAGGAAGTAGACCAGTCCTGGGGATCCCAGCTCGTCAGCACGGGAGGCTGCATGACCAGCAAGGCCACTGCTGTCAGCTCGCAGGTGAGGAGACTCCGGTCCAGAAAGAAAGGATGATGGGGCCTAGAAGGAGGCTGGGGGAGCACAGGTTTTGCAGCCAGAGGTCTGGGTTTAAAACAATGCAACATGCAAGGGATTTGGACTTCAAAAATCTGAGCTCACAGAAATGCGAACACATAGGTACTGCTTCCCACATGCCGGGCACTGCTCTCAGCACGTTAGAACTCACCCATTTACTCTTCAATGCATCTCCGGGCGATACCTTCCTACTGCAACTTTGCAGACGCCTGGACGTGGTGGTAGAGAGGGCGGGCACAGGGCTGGGATTTCATCCCAGGCGGTCTGGCTCAAGAGTCAGTATGCTTAATTAGCTGCATTTCACTGTGTTTAAATCCTGACTTGACTTCCTAGCTGTGTTATCTTGGGTAAGTTACTTAACCTTTCTGAACCTTGATTTCCTCCTCAGTAAAATGAGGACACGACCTTCAGCATGTGGTTGTGGTGAACCTTAGGAGAGGACGAGCATGTGGAAGGTCTCTGCAAGGGTGTCGTTTGATTGTTTACCATCAAGAGAGAAGCTGCTTGTGAGGGCCCTTGTTCGAGGAAGAACAGGACAAGAATTCGTATTGGGGTATTTTTACTCTAGGTGGGCAGCACTCATGTTGGCATTGGGCCTACCTGACAAATAGATCCTCTTCCCACCTCCCACCTCCTCCATGGGAGAGGGAGGATCGGCCCCACATGCTCCTCCTCCTCCTCCCCCCCCACCCCGCCCCGTCCTGTCACACTTTCCCCAGCACACGATGTAACTGAGACATCAACAACACCTGCTGGGGTGTTTTGGACTGGCACAGTTCCTGGTGTCGCTCTCGGGAGTGGAGTGGAATACAATACCTCCTCGACTATGCATTCATTTAACAAATGTGTATTGTGCACCTACTGTGTGCTATCCATTGTTCTCAGCTCTGAGGATACAATCATGACTAAGTCAGTCTTTGTCCTCATAAAACTTACTTCCCGTCAAGGGGAGTGGATAAGAAATTCTATCAGCTAGCAATGAATGTTATAAAAAATTGCCAGGCAAGGTAAAGAGATGGAGACTGAAGGTCTGGGTGGAGAGTGGGGTTTGAGGTCAAAGAGGACCTCTTTGAAGAGTCCATCTTGGAGCAGAGGCCGGAATGGAGTGATAGGATGGAGCTAAAAATAGGAGGGAGGAGTGTCCCAGATGGAGGAATGACAAGTGTAGCTGTCCTGAGGCTGATCAAGATTGACGCACCCGAGGGGCAGCAAGGAGGAAGAGATGAGAACAGAGAGTTAGGCTGATGCCAATGGCGTGGGACCTCACAGATGCTAGTAAGGAGTCTGGTTTTTGTTCCAAGTGCAATAGCAAGCCATTGATATGAAGTTGCAGATCAAATACAGAATGCCCAGTGAAATTTGAATTTCAGATATACCACGGGTAATTGTTTAGTTTGGACAGAACTGGACATCCTGTATTATTATTTGCCAGATCTGGCAGCCCTACGTCAGTGGTCTCAGAGCAGGGGCCTGCTGTGTCGAGAGAGCATTGGCTGGAAGGAATTTTGCAATTGGGACCAGGAAGGGGGCTATTGTCCCCCAAGACAGAGGTGGGGCTGGTCCGGGTCACGGTGGTCCAAGTGGAGGTGCTGAGAAGTGTTGGAATTCGGGGTATATGGTGTCACCTATGGGACTTGATAATGGATTGCATATGCCAGGGAAAGAGGAGTCAGGCAGGGCTGGTCCTAAGTTCTAGTTCATGAGAGGAAACATTGAGTCTCAGGGCTTGGACAGCTGTGGACCAAGCTGCCCGCTGTATACCTGAGCTCTCGATGGGTTCAGTGTTCAGGTACCCACAGAAGGGACAGTGGTTTGCCACGTTCTCTTGCCTCTGTTTTTACACTCAGTAAATTTATATGTACTCTGTATAGATTAGATGGGTCGATAGATGCTATCATAGATGAATACATCATCTTCTGAGCACTTATCCTGTGCCAGACCCTCTGCTAATTGCTCTCCACATCTGTCTCCTCTTGTTTGATTTGTGGGAGAATCATGCTGGGATCGTCTATGTTTTACAGCTGAGAAAATCGAGGCTCCGTGACAGTGCTGTGTGCGTGACGTTGCTTGATTGGTTTCAGGGTTGTTCCTTGGTTCCCTATAGTCGTACGGGCATGTGGGTCTATCAGACCCACTTTCAGCCCCCAGCAGGGACATTGTGTAGACGAGATCAGATCTGTCCTGATCCTCAGTGTCAGCATTAGAACCCGGTTCTGTCTGATTCCAATATATAAGTAGTATTTTTGGTCTTTAGTGGGAATAAAAACTACCAAGGGGGTTGGTTAAAAATGCACATTCTTGAGACCGATGCCTGGGATTCTGGTTCAGTCGGCCTGGGCGGTGGCCCAGGAATCTGCATTTTGACAAACCTCACAGTTGATTCCGATGCCATTATTCCTGTATTTGAGAAACACTGCATGACTTTGCCTTAACTATGTCAAACACAGAAAACCCCTGTTCCCCCAAGTGGCCCAGTGGGGTTTTCTTGGATCCCGTAATTTGGGTATTAGGGCTGCAGTTTTGAATGCAGTTTGATAGCATCTGCTGCTTATTTCATATTTGTAGGCATTTCCTCGTGCTTTAATAGATGCCTCCAGGAGGATCGGCCTTCAGTGTTTCAGACAGAATCGCTGTGGGTGCTTTTTGCATATTCATGCCCCCTCACATTTGCTCATCACCTCCCATAGTACCAAGGGTTTTCAGGTCCCGATTACGTTGCCTTCACCCTTCTTCTCATCTCTGGGACCTGTGCCAACTGCCCCCAGATGCATTCCTGGGCCAGATGCCCTCCCACCCCTCTCCCTGTGTGCACATTTTAAGAAATTATTCGGATTGGATGTGTTTTGCTTACATGCTCATCCCAAGGGAAATTTCTGCTGTTAGGAGCTTGGAGAAGTATGATTGGTCTATGCCTAGTGGTTCCACCCCTGGCGCCTGGAAATCCTGGAAACGAAGGTGACAGGGAGCCTCAGCAGACATCATCTGGCACCTTGAAGAAGTGAAGTAAAAAGTTCAGTGCCTTGGCTGAAAAAGCGTGGGTAGAAAGGGGAGAATACAGCTGTGGGGAACAAATGGGATTGACATCCTGGGGGAGTGTGGTGGGGTTACAAGGAAGTGAGGGCAGCATTATATAAAGAGTTCTCTGCTTCTTAGCCATGCTTTAACTGGCTTGGCAACATTTCACCCCTGGGTGTACCAGTGAGGAACTTATCATCATAGACACAGTGACCCTCGGTGAGCTAGGTCCTGAAATTCCACAGTTCCTCATGGGGTTCCCTGCAGCCATTAAGTGTCCCTAAATGGTCCACCCCCTTGCTAATAGACACTGCTACGCAGGAACTCAGTGACTCACCAGACTAGTCCTCCAAGGAAAGGTTCTTGAGGGGTCCCCTGTGGCTCTTTCTCCTGTATCAGTCTTGTTTCTTGAGGGTAGGACGTGCCTGTGGGTGCCAGGGACATGAGGATAATGAAACACACGGATAGCCTGGGGCCAGTCTCTTGCTCTTGGCGTTCTTTTGGCCTCAACAATTCTACCATGATTCTCTTCTGTTCTCTGTGTTTGTTGTCAAGGTGTTGGTGATGGGGAGCTTGGGCAGAGAAGGGAGCAGGCACCAGAGAGAAGGAGTTCCAGAGAGAGGTGTTATTACAACACTCCTTCCCCAACGCATCCCACGTTCACCACGTGTACCACCCGTGATGATTTCTGAGGCTGCCGAGTTAGGGGCAAGCACATTTGGTACTAAATCTTGCTTCACGTCTTGTTAAAGAGCTTCTCACTATAAAACCTTTATGTTAGTATCTCAAAATGGTTTACTCTCTGCACCTCCCCGCCCTACTGGCCTCCATGCCAAAGGACAACCTTCAGGCGAGAGCCATCTTGCTGCTGTTACAACTGTTGCGACCACCACTGGTAATGCAAAGATGGCTGCATGTACCAGACTCTGCTGGGGCTCTCCCCTCGGTAAGCCCTCTCTTCTATTCTAGAACTTCTGGGCCCACGCTTGGGCTTTTCATCAAAGGCTGCAGAGAGGTGTATGGTTAACCTTCTGGGAAGATGGTTCAAATGCCATCTATACCATTTAGACGCTGTGTGACTTTGGCACCGTTCCTAATCATTCTGATCCTCAGTTTCCCCTCCCTTAAAAGTGAAGGTAATAACAGCATACATCTTATGGTGTTATAAGGATAAAATAAAATAAAAACGCAAAGTGCCTAGCACAATACTTGTTACATAGGAGGGTGTAGTATGTTACCTATTATTATTTCTATCGGTGTCATTGTCATTGTTACTCTTACATAGTAGGTTGGAGCCAGGAAAGCTGGGATTGAACTTCCAGCTCTGCTACCTGCTCTTGGTGTCACTTTGAGCTAAGAATTGGCCTCCTGAGTCTCAGTGGAATAGATCCACATGTCTCTGGTGTTCTCTTGGGCTCAGATGACGTATTGGCAAGCAGGCAGTGGAGTGATCCACTCACCCTCGTATTTTCTGCAAGCTTCTGCTGTATGCCAGACTGCGTTAGTTGCTGGAGATGCAGCGATTCAAAGACCCATGGTCTCTGGTTTCAAGGATCTTACCGTTACCTGAGAATGCGGATGCGACCAAAGGGGATTTCATATAAAGAGACAGCTGATGAAATGGAAGACTGCATGGGGCTGGCCCCGTGGCCGAGTGGTTAAGTTCGCGCGCTCCGCTGCAGGCGGCCCAGTGTTTCGTCGGTTCGAATCCTGGGCGCGGACATGGCACTGCTCATCAGACCACGCTGAGGCAGCGTCCCACATGCCACAACTAGAGGAACCCACAACGAAGAATACACAACTATGTACCGGGGGGGCTTTGGGGAGAAAAAGGAAAAAATAAAATCTTTAAAAAAAAAAAAAAAAAAAAAGAAATGGAAGACTGCATGAAGCCCAGCAGAACCTTCAAGAAGAGCTAGCTTCTGCGCGGGGGAGTCAGGAAGACTTCCCACAGTGGGTGTTGAGGGGGACTTGAGAGTTGAGTACGAATTTCCCACCTGGGGAAATAGTAGAGGCCTGGGTGACAGGGAGTAGTGTGGGCGCTCTGGTGAAGGATGAGGTAGGAGCATGGGAGAGGAGAGAGAGCCCAGGGCTGGATCATAGGCCATTTTTTCTGTACAGATCTCTTGGGCCTAAGTTGCTTCAACGACAGTATCTTGTGATTCCTTTCCCAAGGAACACAATTTTCACTGTGTTGACATAAATTATTTTCATTATATTCTTGTGCAACTTGGTGCAACCTCTTTATAGACATATCTTGAATAAACTATAGTAAGAGTACCACAGATTTATATAACACTTCTAACAAAATTGCAGAATTTAAAAAACGTTCAAATTATCAACATGATTTTAATATGTCGAGTCACGCAGTCTTACTCTCCTGGCATGAATATGGATGGATCACTGTGGCGTAGAATTTGGAAAGCTTGTGTGCCACGTGACGGTCTCTTATTCCTTGTTTCTTTCCCCTGTTCCCACCGGAAAGCCCCAAACCGCTTCGCACCAGATTCTTGGCCTATGTGAGGTGTAACTGCATCCTTTAAGCTTGGACAGTTAAGGGAGTGGGTATGACCTGGGACTAGCGTGACCCTGAACACAGGTACAAAAGTGGGCGGTGACATTGGGCTCCCCGTTAAGATGGCTGTGTGGATGATCCAAAATGTGCTTCTATAAATTTTTAAAGGATTATCAAAGTGAAAATTCCAAATTAGCAAACACTTAGAGAACACGTGGAACCCCACCCACCGTTATATTTGAGAAATAGAAATGCCAAAGGGAATATTTGATAGAAATGTAGTTGACAGAGTGAGGAAATTATTACTCTTGCTATTATTGTACAAATAGTAGTAGTTATTAATACTAAAGGAAATATTTATTATAGCAAGCACTTCATCTGTGCTTACTGTATACCAGGCATCATTCAGACAGCTTTGCATATATTATCTGATTTAATCTTTACCACACTCCTTTGAGGTAGGTGGTATTGGTATTTCTGTTTAACAGAAGAGGAAGATGAAGCACAGAAAGTTTAAGTCATGGGCCTAAGGACACAAGCTAATAAACAGCAGACCTGGGATTTGAACCCGGGCAGTCTACCCTGGACCGCTTGCTTCTAACAACTACAGATATGAATTGACTTTTCAACTCCTCTTTTTATAGCTACCTACTCAAATAACTAATGACCCATTCCCATTATTCTCTGCATGTATTTAAGGGTTGACAACTTGTTTAAAATTTAATATTCAGAGCAATGCTGCCACAGCTATTTGACAATTTCAGATGTAAATCTACCTTAAAGATTACAAGTACAAATTATGCAATTTGATTTTTAAGTGCTTTTCCAGCAATATAAATAATGAAGTGTGTTGGAACTGGCAGGTATAGTACATTAAATTGAGTGCAATTAAAACACTGTGATATTTTTAAATTAACGAGAAAAAATAAGCGGCAAAATTAAGAAGTCTGAATCTGTCTTCGCACCCTCCTCCAGCTGGTAACTGGGTGGGTGACTGCCGAGGGTATTAGTAACATTTGTGCTCTGGATTTCAAGTGCGATGATAGTCACATTTAACACAAAGAGCACTTTGATTTTGCTTCTGCATAACAGGCAGATGACATTTCCAACAACATCATCTTTTCATTTTTTTGGAAACAGATGACATGGGGGTATTCTGAGAAGACATCTGAGTTGAAATAATGACTTGCCTTCTGGGTAATGTCTCAATGAGACATCTGAAAGTCAGGGTTCTCTTTGCTAGACACAAGAAGAATCCGCATCTTTCACACTCATGGGCGGGCTTTGCCCTTTCCAAAAGCCAAGAGTCTGTTCATTGGGAACAAGGCGGATGGCACAGCTGTTCAGATGGTTTCCCACGTCCCTTCCAAAGGCATGATATGGACAAAGTGAGAGCTGCTCTCAGCTGGTGGTTCCTGTAAAGCCTGATCAGTATGGGTTTGTTTATCAAAGATCTCCTTTGGCGTCCCCCCTCAGTTCTGGAGTTAGAAAGGTCCAGGCAAGAGACCACTGGCACACCTGTACCTCTGAATTCACCTGAGTGTGTTTCCCCTGGAATGGTCATGTAATTGACATGTTCACTTACTCCCAGTACTTACTCCCTTTTCTCAGTGTCCAGAGACTCCATAGAAATCCCAATT
Organism: Equus caballus; assembly: GCF_041296265.1. Classification (NCBI taxonomy): domain Eukaryota; kingdom Metazoa; phylum Chordata; class Mammalia; order Perissodactyla; family Equidae; genus Equus; species Equus caballus. Next base: position 37,132,750 of record NC_091711.1, on the reverse strand, counting down.
TTTGAAACTGGTTGCATGACCTGCAGTGCATTATCTTGGGTGGTGTGAATGGCAACTGTGAACGGCTCTAGATTGGAAGGCAACTGCCTCAGTTTGGATTCCTTGGGCATTGGTTTGCTGGGACTGCCATAATAAAGTCGCACAAACCAAGTGACTTACACAACAGAAATTTATTATCTTGACATTTCTGGAGGCCAGAAGTCCAAAATCAAGATGTTGGCAGGGCCGTGCTCCCTCTGAAGGTGCTAGGATCTGTTCCAAGCCTCTCTCCTCGCTTCCGGTAGTTCCCGGGCTTGTGGTGGCCAAACTCCACCCTTCACATGGCATTCTGTTATGTGTGTGTCTCTTTCCTAACTTCCCATGTTATAAAGACGCCATTTATATTGGCTTAGAGGCCACTGTACTTGAGTGTGACCTCATCTTAACTAATTACATCTACAACCACCCTATTTCCAAATAATGTCACATTCTGAGGTACTAGGGGTTAGTACTTCAATATATAAACTTGTGTGTGGGGGGCGCACAATAGTCCGTAGCAGCAAAGTGGCTGGCACATAGAAGACCTAGTCATACATTCATTCATTCAGTGAATAGTTGAGTACTTACCTGGTGTTGGGCACTGTTCTAGACGCTGGAGATAACTGAGCAAAACAGACTCCTGGATCTCAGGAAGCTTATATCTTAAGGGGTGAGATACATAGTAAATAAAATGTAATGTCAGTAGGTGCTATGAGGAAAAATGAGAAGGGAGATAACCAGTAGTACACAGTGTGAGAGGCTGTTGGCCTTGAGCGGTCAAGGCAGGTGTCTCGGAGCTGGTGGCATTTAAGCCAAAACTTTACTGAAGTGAGAAGTAAGCCATGGAGAAATCTGGAGAAAGAGTGTTCTAGACAGAGCTGAATGCTTAGTTGTACGTTAGTTAAATGGCACGTGTTTGTAGAGTCAGTTCAAGGAGGTGTATTTGGGGAGGGGGTTCATTTTTAAAATATCCTTGGAGTCTTTTGGGAGTGAATTCTGAAAAATAAGAGATGGGAACGCACATTAGGGAAAAGCAGTGAGGTTAAATGCGTAGTAGAACTCAGAATCTTCTGTCATGTTTGACCTGAACATCGGCCTGGAAAACCATTTCAGGGTCCTCAGGGCATTCTATCCCTGTTTGGATCCTAGATTCATGGGGTTTCAAAGAAACTCCAAGTCCATTCAGACCTTCCTCCCACCGAATGTAGAAATGAGCGTTCTCTTCCAACGTCTCCGCTGGGACTCTGCTTTCAGGCCTCTCGTGAGCCGCCCCTTGGATGTGTAGCTCAGTGGCTCTATTTACGTTCTCCTGCCCCAGTGCTGGACAAGCAGCTCCAAGCCTAGCTCATTGGCCCATGAAGATCCTTTACTCCTCTGCTTTTTCCCCTGCCCAGAGTCCCTGTGTGTCCTTGTTGAAGTGTTTCGTGCCCTAAACCAGCAGTTCTCAAGGCTGACTGTATGACAGAACCCTCTGGAGGGTTCCGCAGATGGCCAGTTCTGGGATCCCAACCCATACCTGCTGAATTGGAGTTTTGTGTGTAGGGTCCTGGCAAATATTTTTTTACAAAGCTCTAAAGATAATTCTGCTGTGAAATCTCACTGCCCTAAGGCATTGATACTATTTCCCCAGTGATCAATGCTTTTATTAGTAGAATATCAAGAAAAGGGATCAGATGAGGATGTCTGCTCTCTTCCCCCGACAATGTCTAGGCCATCATGAGGCGAAACTGTTTCAGATGTGCCTGTTCCTCGTGGCGGTTATGAAGGGCTCTGTGCTATGGATTTGTGGAGGGTGTGCCACTTAATAACTGTGCTCTCCTCGGATCTCAGCGCATCATTGAGAAACGCTGAGACATCTGGGTCAGCTTGGAGAAGCAGAAAAGAAAGAATGAGGTGGTTCTGGTGCTAATGCTAAAAACAGAACTTGAGCAGAGATTTATCTTGTCATCTCTTAAGGGCCATTTGGATAGAAAAATTGAAGAAAATAATGAGGTTTCCTAGTCTAGCATCTCCTTAGTGAAGTCTTATATAAAGTGAAAAATGTCAGTTATCCCTCCTGCCCCAAATGTCCTGTGTGGACATGCAGGTGATTATTTATACTGAGTTATTTATGTTGGTTCAGATGCTTTGTGCCCATTAGCTGCCCCATTAGAATTTACTGATAGCGTCTTTACGTCAAACAGGAGACCCCTGCTTCCGTTCTTGTTCCCTTTCACTCTGCCCTTTATGGGGATAAAAAGCAGCTTTCCACAACTGTTGAATAGCCCCCCCCTTTATATAAAGTAAGAACAGCCTTCCCCACAATTGTATTTTTATAGTTTTGCATATTGGATTTTTCATTTACGTGATCATTTTTATCACTCTCATTCGATCTCTAAGTCCTCCAGATTCTTCCTGAATTGAGTAAACCTGTCTTACTTCTTTTAAGTAATTCTTTTGTTCCAGCTTGGCTTTGTGCTCCTCCAGTCTGTCTGCTGTTTCTCTCAGGTTTGTAAATCCCAAACATCCTTTCTCTTTTTCTGATATTAGACATGTTCAGGTGTATACTCCCCTTCTCAGAGAGCTGGATCTTACCTGTGGTTCTGCATCCCTAAATGTGTTTAGCACCACAGGCTCCATCCTTGGCCACGATTGATCTAACTAAGAACACACCTGTGACTCACACTTAGGTTAATCTCTATGTTTGCTTGTGACCAACTGGCTGCTTCATCCCAAGAATTTGGACAAAGAGAGACTGAGCATAAGCTGTGAGTCTAGAGTGGAGGGAGAGGATGGTGTTGGGCAATGGTACCACTCTGAAAGATGTACTTGTCCTCGTGTCAACTGGAGATGTGAACGCGGGCACCTGTGAGCCAGCAGAGGAGATCAGCTGGTGGAGCAGGGAGAACGCACAAATGAGAGACTCTCAGGCTTCTGATAGAGACAGAGAGATGGAGAGAAAGATGGAGGGAGGGAGGAAGGTATGGAGGGAGATGGGGTAGAAATAGATGTGGAGAGATAGCTGCCTCATTTTCCATGAGTTTCCAGGTCCTACAAGAACCCGAGGACTTTGTTCCTATACAGTTTCTATGCGTTTATGGTAAACTGTCCTTTTTCTCATTGGGCCAGTTTGAGTGAGTTTCTGTTCCTTGCACCTGAAAGATGGCGGATTGAATCCCATTGAGAATTGTTACATCTTGAGGACCATTTTCATATCTTCCCCTGTCATTTTCCCAAAGGGATTGTTTCTCCATCCTTAAGCAGTTAGCCACACGGCAGAGTGAAAATCATCTAAATGCTAAAAGCCAAGCACACCTGGATTCTGTGCCTGCCTCTGCCACTTACAAGCTGAGTGGCCCTGTGCAAATTATTTAAGGTCCTGAGCCTCCGTTCCTTCTTTGGTAAAGTGAGGATAAATGATATTTGCTTCACAGAGTGGAGTTTAATGAACAATCAATACAACTTTAGGAAGCATTTTAATTTTCCTTCCTGTGTGCCATCCAAGCTCTGTATCACTGCTTTGAAGGACATGAGAAGACTTGTTCTTGACCTTCAAAGACAGAGCTTGGCAAATTATGGCCTGCAGGTCCAATCTTGCCCACCATATGTTTTTGTAAATAAAGTTTTATTGGAACACAGCTTTATTTGTGAGCCATCTTTGGCTACTTTTGAGCTCCAGTGGCACAGTTGAGTAGTTCCAACAGGGGTCCTGTCGCCCAGAAAGCCTAAAATATTTAGTATCTGGACCTTTACAGGAAAAGTTTCCCAACCTCTGTTTGAGAATCTTACAGTCTCAGTGAGAAGTAATAGAATGTCCTTCTAATAGACATGTTGGATATTATTGTATAGTTTAGCTTTTTGATTTTCTTGTATAGTTTTATTGGTCTTTGATATGTATTTTGGATTTCACATACTTTTCTAGTACATTTTATACCATTCTCAGTTCTCTTTCACTGTCTTTGTAAATCATTTTTAGTTAGCTAGCTTTTTTTTTTTCTTGCCATTGAATTTGTAACCGTGAGACGTGTAGATTTAACCTGCCGGACATCCTCGCTTGTGCAGAGAACTTGGTGTGGGCAGTGACATCTCTCAGAGGATTCTCTCACCTCTGACTGACTGCACCTGCTTCTCTGGTCTCATCTGCAGAATCTGGCCTCTTTTGGGGAAGTTCAGAGCTGTGCCCTGAGTCTCTCAACTACAGTGAGCAGTGAATCTGCATGAACCACTTTTTGATGTTTTGTGCAAAAATATCTTTTGTTACCAAAATATCACCCTACAACTTACACTGCTCGTGTCTGTAATGCATAAAAACATGGAACTGTCTTTTGGAATAAGAATTTAAATGAGTATTTGAGAAAAAAACAAATCCAGGCTTTCACTTGTTTTGGTGAAAATATCATGGATATTGGAGACAGGTCTTCATCCAAACCTCAGGCCCTTTGACTTACCAGCTGAATGATGTTGGGCCAATTGCTTAACTTGTCTTAGCTTCAATTTACTGTCCTCTAAATTGGAGATAATATGGCCTTCAGAGAGCTGTTGGGGGGTTGAGATAATGCATATAAAGAAATTAGAGTCATTGCCCTACACAGAATCCTTGTGTGGGGTAAGTGGCCTTGGGAGTTATTTAGAGACAGTCCTTCTGGCAAGTCCCTCAAAAGTATGATGCCATTTACACTAGAATTTCCTGGGGTCTGAAGTCTTCAGACTGCATCAGTGCTTCAGTTTGCCCAGGACTTCAGGTCCTGCTGCATCAGGCAGCCCGTCCCTTGGACCCCCTCCTTATTCATGCTGCTCCACCCACACTGGCCTTTGGTTTGTTATATTTTTTGTTGTTTGTCTTTCAGATTCCCAAGGGTACCCCCCTCTTTCTCACCTTAGGGCTTTGACTTCCCCTCGTTCTGTTTTGAAGAGCCTACCTCTCTGAATTTTGCCTAGTTAGTTCTTGCTCATTTTTCAGCTCTTGGATCAAGTCTCACTTTCCAAGGCTTGCCTTTCCTAAACCAGGCCAAGTCAGGTTCTACTCTTGTGTTAATTTGTTAAACAAACAAGGAAACAGAATTCTTTCTGAGACCCTGCCAGACGTCAGCAAGTATGCCGGGTGCTGTAGATAGAATGGAAATCAAAAGTGTGTGAGTCGAGGACATTCTGCTAAGCGAAATAAGCCAGTCATAAAATGACAAATTTTGTATGATTCCATTTATATGAGCTGCCTAGGGTAGTCAAATTCATAGAGACAGAAAATCGAAGGTTGGGGGAAAGCCAGGGGCTGGGGGAATGGGGAGTTAATGTGTAATAGGTATGGAGTGTCAATTTTACAAGGTAAAAGAGTTCTGGAGATGGATGGTGGTGATGGTCGCACCACAGTACAAATGCACTTGATACCACCGAATTGAACAATTAAAACTGGTACATTTGTGTTATGTTTATTTATCAGTTGGAAGCTCTTGCCATAGACAGAGGGAGAGACCAGCTGGGAGTCTGGCATGTGGAGTTGCTAGTCAGGGTGGAGAGAATCTGGTTTACCTGAGAGGTGACTGGGGAGGCCAAACAGCTGGGTCTTGACGACAGATTAGTTATGTTGTGGTTTGGGAGTGACATTCAGCGTGGTTCCTGGGTCTCAGGCTTGCCCAGGAGGTGAGAACATTTACCAAGACAGAGAATCTTGATATCATGTCTCACAGCAGTTTGTCCTTATCACACTTCTAACTAAATAATTAATTAGGTGGTCGATTGACCTCCAGATGAACTATGAATAGAACCCAAGTAAGGACCCTGTGTGCCTTCTTCACCGAGTGTCCCCGGCACCCACCATGATGTCTTGCACATAAGAGGTGCTCCATATTATATTTGTTAAATGCAAATGATTTGTAGTTTCTCAAATCTACCTTTTTCTGTAGCTGATTTGGGTCATAGGCTTATTTCTAGTGTTAAGGTTTTAGGGATCAATAAATAATACTCTTCTCTTCTCTGTCTGAGGTGAGAACGGATTGAGAGACACCCAGGACGAGACAGAAAGAGAGCAAAAAGAGCAACCATTTGGAGAATCAATGTGTCTCAACCAGGTAGACTTATTTCGTCACCCAAACTAGAGGGTTTTAGCAGCATAGCAAACAATGTCAGGTCTGGTCCCTGGGAACATGTGGCACATGCTCTCCACAGGCACACAGACCCTGGCAGAACAGGGGAGTGGGCCAGGCTGAGCATGCACACATCCTTCACACAGACTCCTCTTCCCAGGAAGGACTGAGTGACGGGTGAGATGAGAGCTGGGCTTGTTGCACTGGTCGAGCTCCCTCCTTGTGGTACTGATGAGTGAGGTGGAAGGATTAGTAACTATAGGATGGCTTTGAGCTAGTAGGTTTTTCTGGGGGAGATCTTGGGACAGGCCAAAGTCCCCTGGTCCCCTGATGATTTTCTATCCTCTCTGTATGAGAGAGCGGGCATGAGATGCCAGGTGGGCTCCTGGCTCCTCTGCCATGCACTGATTCTAGGATACCCTTCGCAACATCTCTCTTCTTCCTTCTTCTTCTAAGACCCAGGGTAGATGTGATGATTTTTGATTACCCAATACCCTACTGTTTTCTAACTTTCGGAACTGCCAGCAAAGTTGGGTAATAATAACCCGTTTAGCTTTAGGTTGACAAAAGCTTTTCCTTGCCCGGTGAGAAACTTTTCTTAAACATAACATTTTCAAGGGAAAAATACCTTCATATAAAATATTTTAGAAGATATGTTTTCAATATTCTTTATCACCAAATAGATCACACATGCAGACAAGAATAGTCAGCATTCTTAAAATCTCAGATGATACTTCAGAGAAATGACAACGTACATTGTTTCAGGATGCCAGATAGATAAAACACTTCTTGAAGTTAAGCAGTTCAGATTTCCCTGTATAGCTCTTTTGCTTTGTGCCCAAAAGTTGCTCTAGGGATCAGAGGAATAACCAAGCATAAACATTAGCATTAATATAAAATAAGAAAAGGAGATATTTACAGTCTGCCATGCAAAGGGTTGAGGTAGGACTTAAATTCCCTGTAGGTTGACTAGAGTTAGGATATGAAACACACATGTATATAAATGCTAGATAATGATGCCTTTTGTTGGTAAAGCGTTTTACATGTTACACCAAGCTTTGCCTTTGGTTCAGTGGGTTAGGTGGAATTGCAAGCCGTTCTACAGAGACCTCATAATGGCTCTCATCAGGACTGGGCTGGCTTTGGACTTCACTCTTCATTGTGGAGTCAGCTGTGTGGTATCCACATAATGGGTTGTGAAATGCAGCATTCATTCTGAGGACTGGGGAAGTCCGGTGAAACTCAGGTGGTGTTACATTTTGTTCAACAGGGAAGTTTAAAACTCTTTGGTGACTCCCACTGGCCTCAGAGTAAAGGCCAAGTCCTTTACTGTGCTTACAAGGCCCCCTGGGAGCTGCCTCATCTGTCTTGCTAGCATCTTCTTTCACCGGCTCCACTTTGCCCTCCTCATAGGAAAGTATTTCATGTCCACTGTAAGCACTGGTTCCAGTCTCTAAACCACAGGTTCCCAGATTTTTTCATTCCTTGGGTGTCTTAGTAATTTTTTCACTCCACCCATAGGCCAGATGAAATACCTAACTGTTCCATTTATTGTTTATGTCCTAAAAATTTAGTAGCTACTTGAAAAAAACACACCCATAAAGTGAAGGAAGATATATTTTATTTCACTCTTAAATAAGCACAGTTATTTACTTATGTGATGTGTTTACCTGCTGGGCACTGCACAACTTCTCAGACCTTGGAATCAGACTGGACAGCTATTGCACATTGATTTTCATGCAGTTATTGTTTTTTGTCAGAGCAAATTCTGAAAACCCAGCCGTGCAAAAAATATGGAACGTAGCACAGTCAAATGTTGAAACAATGAACCAGCCTGAGCTGGTAGTTGAGGCAGTGGCAGATACTGAGAATTGCTGTGCTTCTCTGGAAATTTAAGAATATCCTGTGGTGCCCCTGTGGGTTTACTGGGGCACCCTGGTGGACCCTGGCACACAGTGTGGGAACCGTGGTTCTAAGCCTTGGCATATTCTGTTTCTTCTGTTTGAATACTTCTCTCAGTCCAGCTTCTCGGTGCTCATCCTTCAGCTCTCAGCACGGATATGATACTCCTGGAAGTTTTCCCTGAACCTTTAAAGACTGAGCTCAGAGGTGCTTCTGCATACTTCCTGAGCGCACTGTACTTAGTCCTACTTCTTTATCTCTTTGCACTGTAATGTTATCTTTACTTGACTTTCCCCCCACTGGGCTTCAAGTTCCTTGAGAGAAAGGGCCTGTATAGTGACTGTCATATTGCAGATGCTCTACAAATGTGCGAACTAAATGAATGAGTGAGTAACTAACCTATTGGATCTTGTTGTGAATGAGCTTGTGGACAGGAGGACATCAAAATAACACTTCCAAACAGACAGGTTGACAAGTACAGGGCTCTTTTCATTTCTGAGAGGATGTCTTTTGTGAAAGCCTGACCTTAGGGACATGCAGTGTCTCTTGCCCCCCATGACCGCCTATGCTCCTTGGCTGCGTACTGCGGACCTCCCTGTTACAATCCCACGGCCTCATGAATTATAACACAAATCACAGTGGAGCTCATTTTGATCCTTTTGCATTTATTCATGTTACCAGACGTTGACCCATAGACACATCTCTTTGCCTCAGAAATTGTGAGCATAGCTTGCTTCAAATGTGTTTGTCTTTTACCTTTAGAGGGAAATATATTAAGTTGCCGGATGGCTCAAACTCCCAGCATACTGTAGTGTTACAGAAAATACAGTTGTGCTGCAGCCATTTAATCTAGAGGTGATGGACTGTGGCACGGCTCCTATCGGAGCGAGCAGAACATGGGTTTTATACCAGAGGAATGGGAAAGGTCTCTCCAGGCCACAGCCAGCAGTTGGTGGTCATGCAGGTGCCTGCACACTGGTCTTATATATATTTCTGATGTCTGTTCCTGGAACTAATATGGCATCCAGGAGACTTCTGATGTGATAAATATCAAGGAAGCAGGGTGACCATTTCCTCCACCAGGCTAAAATAACTCAAGTGGCTTTTGAGAGCTCTGTAGATATTGTTTTTCTTGAGTTTTGCCTTATCCTCATAAAATGGAGATGATAATGCTATAATCTGCCACAGATAACTGTTTTTACTGCTAAATTAAATAATGTGGGGCATGAACATTGGCCAATAATAACAGTAATAGTAATCCCAATGCAGTCCTGTGTATCTTCACTTAAGAACATCGTGTCCCATTCCTGTACGATTCCCTGCCTTACCTAAGCCTTTCCCATAGGCTGTTTTTTGAAAATGCATTTTCAGAATAGCCCTGTAAGGTAGGCAGAAAAGTTTGTTCCCCGTTAATTGAGGCTCAGAGGTGTTAAATTACTTGCACAAGGTGTGCCCCGCTGATAACCCTTCTGTTTCCTCCTTCGTTCTCCTCATTTGCTGCAAGGGGAGACTTTTCTCACCTGTGCTGCACCTGTGTGGGCTTTGAAGACCTTAGTGACACAGCCTGAGGCTTCAGGACTCAAGGTCTGCTGAAGTGTTTCATGTGGAAGGACAAGGTCAGCTGAGGGGTCTACGTAGATGCTTCAAATCTTTTCTTTGCTGACCATTCTTTACTGCAAGGGAAGATCTGTTTCTATGCGCCTTTTCACATCATTAAATACTTGTAGTACTACTGAAGTTATAAAGATGATGAAAAGCAGCAAAATATGCACTAGAAGCAATTTCAGGGAGTATGGAATGGCACAAGGGAATTCCGTTCTCCTTCTGGTCCTGCTCCCGACATGCCCAGAGAGGATAGGCAAATGCCTGTGGGTCTCTGGATCTCACTTGCCTCCTGTAGATTGGGCACCGTCCCGGTCCCCTCTCTACCTCTGTCAATTCACATGAAAGGTCAATGGCCCAGCACATCCGCAGATGCTCCAAATTGGGCTCATAGCATTCTACCAAGGTAAGGGAGTATTATTTTAATCAGAAGTACTTGGGAGTTTATTTCAGAGCCAGCATCTGTGGTTTATGGGAAAAGTGACTTGGCTGATAGAATAAGATAAGTAGTAAGAACTTTTACCAATCCTTTATCTCATACCTAGGAAGGGAAGCTAGGTGACTGCTGCATATTATCTCATTTATTCTTCCCAACAATACCACAAGGGAAGTACTCAGTGGAAGATTCTTAACTCACCTCCAATTAACAGACCCAATAGCCAAGCAGTTCTCCATTCCTTCTGTCAAAGTACTGTTCAGTCCCACTGCATGTGGAGTTTCCTGGCTATGGGCCTACTTTCTAGAACTGTTAGGCATTATTCATCCCACCAGTTGAACTGCATGCTTAGCAAAAGTCATTTTAAGATATTACCAAGCCTATTGTGGTATATCTTTACCATATAATTAATTAATATCATTTAATTATTACATAAAGCAGTGAAATATGAGTGCAGGAAGAAGCATTTCTATAAACAGCTAAGTTGTGTATTTTGGAACAATGACCTAAAGGCCAATTGCTGTAACAACAGCTGTCAAATTAAATGTAAGCAAGGCAACTAAAAAATGAGGGGAAGGATAAAAATACGAAAGGAATTCTGTACTCTCATTACTTCACGAATGTCTCTTAAGTTTCTGCTGTACTTGAAAGATACCCAAGCCAAAAGTGTTTGGCAATTTCTTTGTGGTTTAAGCAAGAAAGGCGTTGTAGATTTTCACACAGTGGGCACCATCTTATAGAAAAGGCCTTAGCCCTACATCTAAAGATTGTCAGTGGTTAAGTTCCTGCACTCTGTTTCACTGGCCTGGGGTTCGCGGGCTCAGATCCCAGATGCAGACCTACACACCACTCATCAAGCCATGCTGTGGTGGCATCCCACATACAAAAAGTAGAGGAAGATGGCACAGCTGTTAGCTCAGGGACAATCTTCCTCAAGCAAAAAGAGGAAGATTGGCAACAAATGTTGGCTCAGGGCCAATCTTCCTCACCAAAGACAAAGATTGTCAAATTAATGCCTGTTTATAGGTTATAAAGTAAAATAAAATGTTCATAGTAGGGACTTACCCTAATGATGCTGTGTAAGAGGGTTCCTGCAGAATCTTTACTCCCATTTTACAGATAAGGGCATTGAGGCACCAAGAGGATCACAAACTTAACCAAGGGTGATGAGACCTTGAGTTAATAATTTATATTGTTTTGTGTCCTGTCTCTGTTTTTAGAATGTCATGGGTATAATTTTAGACACCCTGTAAATTTAGACAGCCCTGGCAGCTTCCTTATGACAGTCACGTCGTAGTGCCTACAAATGACATTGGTATTTGAAGTCCGTGATTTTTCAAGCTATGCTAAGGACAGTGTCCTCGCTGTACTCCTGGGAGCGAGGGCTTTTCCCTCTATGGCCTCTTTTCCTGTGGGAGGAGAGATGTGCTCAGTAACTTCTTTCCTCCTCGCCAGCCAAGATAAATGTCATCACAGAGATAAGTCAATCAGATCCTTGGAATCTGATGCTGTTTGCATTTCCTTCTGGCTTCTTTGGGGCTGAAGCTTCTTAATCGACAGGTGCAAAGATTGAAAAGTGTCAGGAAGACATGAGGAGGATAGAAGCCTTCATTTTGGAGAAAGTAATAACCGTTCCATCATCCAGTAAAACAACCCAGGTGTGTTCGTGGGTGCCTGCATGCGCCGGACCGGGTAATCACATTCCTTATAGACACGTATTGTGGTAGACTGCATCCTTCTCAGATCTGGAGAGAGAGATCTCTTATTTGAGCTCTGGATTTTGACAAATGGCATATTTTGGGATGTGGGGTTCATTTCTGCTGAATATCTGCCTTGATTAGTGTGGAGAAGCACATGCAAAGCGGGCTGGAGCCCCACCCCACCCAAACCTCCCCCTGAGCGGCACAATCAGGAAGTGCATTCTCCCTCCCATTGTGGCTGAGGAGGGAAGTGTGCTTTACATATGCAAATGGAAGCCCCAAGTTTCACTTAATAATTATCAGCTGGAGATTCTATTGATGAGCAGCTGAAGCTACTCATCAGGAGAGAAACTGTGATTTAACCATTTCTAGGCCCCTCTGGATACTGCTGCTTCCGACCAGCCTCTGAATACTCTGGTGATTGCAGACAAAGCTTTCTGATTCCCCGCGTTCTTCCCATCTCCTGTCTGGCCGGAGTCTGGCAGCTGAGTCTTCCTGACCCCTGTTATTATCATGTGTGCATCTTTCCCCTGCCCCCACCTCCTTTCTCTTTTACAGGCTCCAGAAGGCGGAATAGATCCATCTCTGTTTGCAGCAGCAGGATTGCTTACGGCTCTGGAAAGAATGGCCTCATGGACGCCCTGCCGTAGCTTTCCAGCTTAGACAACTATAGGCATGCTTTTTAAAGGATACAGGGTGACTTCAAGGCAGGGTACTGGGATGTCTAGATCAAGAGAGGAGGAGCTTTTCTCCTTTGCTCTGTGTGCACGCTTCCCCTTCGGGGCGTCTGATAGTCTGACTGCTTCGTCAGCTTCGCTTGTTCCAGCTGTGCCATGTTTGTGTCCTCTGGCTGTTAGGAATGGTTTTATTTGGATTCCCTTACGATTCTTCTTTCTTCAGTTCCTTACTTTCTTGATTCTTATTGCCAACTATCCTGCTTCTTGTCTTTCTTGTAAGTGTAGTGTGGGGTGTCCCCTGCCTGTCACCTTGGAATGCAACCTTTATTTCCTGGAAAGAGCCATTTAGAGGTAGAAGGTAGAATGAAAAGAGGGTTTGTTTTTTTTTTTTTTTTTTTTTTGAGGGGGTGTCCATTCAACCTGGTCTTTTTACTTTTTTTGCAGTAACTCTTGGAAAGTTCCTTAAGCTCAATGAGCCTCTGTTTCATCCTCTTTAAAATGGGGACAATAAAACCTACCTCAGAGATTGGGACTTAAGATAATGGGTGAGACTCAGCCAAAGTGGGTGGCTGGTAAAGGAGTTAAATGGTGATCCTCCTTTGAAACCTAATTCTCCTCATTGAACCATTCCAGTAATTGCTAATATTCATTGAATTAGTTGTCCAACACATATTTATTGTGTGCCTACATGTGCTTGGTTCCAGGCCCTGGAGATATAGTGGCGGATGGGACAGATGCACAAAAGAGTCCTTCACTATTGAACTTATCTTCTAGGGGTGGAGACAGGCAAACAAGAAGGAAACAAATTTATACTTGGGGGAGTGCTGTGATGTGCTCATGGAGAATAACCAGAGGGAGTGTTACTGACGCATTGGGTTCTTGTTGTCCCCCAGTATAGAAATCAAGAGAGACAGCAAACGGGAGTAGAAAAGTAAAAGTTGATTAGCTTGTGCACAGGGCAAGCACAAGGGAGCCAGCGCAGAAAGGAAATGGGCGGGTGACCAGCTTGTTAGGGAGCCAGATTGTGGGGCTTTTATGAGGCAAAGGCTGGGCAGAAAGGCCTTGTCATGGCATGGAGAGGTGGGGTTTATCTTGTGCTTGCACTGTTGTTCAACATGCCACCACATGTGTTGCGTGTATCATTAGCATGCCAGCATAGTAAAAATCACTATGCTAATGGGGCTAGGGTCACCTTCAGTAGATTCCTGGGTGCTAGGGTGCAGTCATAAGCCCTGGAAAGTCCCGAGGTTGTGGAATGTGGATCTTGGTGGTGTCTACCAGATTCTCTTAGCTTGCCGATTGGTTAGGGGCCTTATCTTGTTAGGCCAGGCGCCTTGCTGATGGATGACCCTATCTTGTTAGGCTGGTTCCTGTCTCAGAAGGAGTGAGAGAGAGGGTGGGCAGGGATGAGGTTTTAGAGGCAGGCTTACAGATTCTTCTCTGAGTGGTGTTTGAGGAGATTTCCTAATTAAGAGGATGAAAGACAACAGCAAGTGCAGAGGCCCCAAGGTGGGAGAACACTTGGTGTACTGAGAAGCATCTGGAGGCCAACATGGCGGGCACTGAGGGAGCAGAGGAGCATGTGAAGCTCAGAAAGATAACTGAGGTCGGAGTTTTGTGGGGCCTTGTATTCCACCCTAAGGTATTTGGGGTTTGTTTTTAGTTTGACGTGAAGCTATAAGGGGGCGGTCTGAGCAGGTGAGCGATGGGGTCTGATAACCATTTCTAAATGTCACCTGGCTGCTGAGTGGCGAGTAGACTGCCTGAAGCAAGGTGGCCGGTTAAGTGGCTGTTCCATGAGTCTAGGTGAGAAATGGGGGACCAGGGACTGGAGCGGTGGTGGAAAGTGTTGATATTTGGGTGTATTTTGAAGGTAGAGCCAACATTCAAATATGTTGCTAATGCAGTGTATGTGGAACATGAGGGAAGAAATTCAGGACTGAACCCTATGTTTTTGGCCTGTGCAGTGGGAGCAGTAATGATGCCATCTCCTGAAAGGGGAAGCAGGTTTTGGAGGTAGGAATCCAGGGTTCTGGTTTGGATGTGGGGACATCCCAAGTTGTCATCTTTTTCCACAATGTTGCAGGCGCATAAGCATGCCCATTACTGATAGACACTGTGTGAGGTACTTGGGAAACAGAGGTGATTCGGTGTGGTCCCTGCCTTCAGTGGCACCATGCCCGCCCTGAAGAGGTGTTGAGGGAACGGATGTCACAGTGTGAAGCAAGTTGCATAAGCAGCTGTCACAAATATGGTAAGAGGGGCTGGCCCCGTGGCTGAGTGGTTAAGTTCACTCACTCCGCTGCAGGCGGCCCAGTGTTTTGTTGGTTCAAATCCCGGGCGCGGACATGGCACTGCTCATCAAACCATGTTGAGGCAGCATCCCACATGCCACAACTAGAAGGACCCACAATGAAGAATATACAACTATGTACCGGGGGGCTTTGGGGGAAAAAGGAAAAAAATAAAAATCTTAAAAAAAATTAAAAAAAAAAACAAAAAGCAAATATGGTAAGAGCCACTACCTTAGGTCTGTGATGTAGGAGGTTGCAGGAAATCTAGTGAGAGGAATGGAGCAGCCAACTCTCCCTGGGCAGGTTGGAGAAGGGTTCCCAAAAGGGGTTTTTCACCCGGACATTGGAGAGTCAATAGTAACCCACCAGGTGACAGAGACTGCAAAGGAAATAGCACAGTTTCTTATTGCTTATTCCAGTCGCTAGTCATGCTACCCAGGAACTTAGCATGGGGCTTGCATGTGTAAGAGCTCTGGAAATAGTTGTTGGTGAAGATCATTGATTTTTTCCAAGATATTCCTCAGGGCCAGACGGTGGAGTTAAGAAAGGCAGGAGATTTTAACAGCAGTTTCAGAAAGTCTACAAAGGCTTGAAAACACTTGCTCATCCCCATCCTGGTATGGCCTCTGAGGCCTCCATCCTATAAGGGGCTCTTCTCTTTGGGGCCAGGAATTGGGATCTTGCACTGGAGCTCCACCATCAAGGCATCTCTGGGTTCCTCTTTGTCTGTCACTGCTCCCTACACCCACACCCCTGCTTCCTCTCAACTTGCCAAGGAAAATCCTCCCTTGGCTTCACAATGGAGTTGACTAGAGAGTCCTTGGTTTTATTCATCTTGCTTTTATGATACGGTTTGAAGTGCCTTATAAAAAAAATCATTATTATCCCAGGAGTAGGACTTGGAAGAAAATAACAATCCATCAAAAGTAGAGATGGCAGGTTTTGCTTAATAGGTATTAGCACAATATTGTACCCAAACCTGTGGTTGCCCTTGGCTCTTGGCAATGTCTTCTCTTTGCCAAGGGCCCATCCTGATAAAGCGTTATTTCTATCTCCTGTTGTTTCTGAGCTCCTGATAAGATCTTCCGTGTTCCCCCCTCCCCCAGTCCATCCCGATAAAACCTCAGTCTTCCTTTCTGCTTTCCTCCTAAGGGAAGGTTTGAATTTGTCAGGAAAGGGTAAAAAAAGGAATGATAATGGTTTTACTTTTCTTCTTTTTTTTCCTTTGTTTCAATATAAGTACTCAGGGGAATTGGAATATGATTTTAAGTCAGTCAAACTGATAAGGGAGGTTGGCGACTGTGAAGAAAGGAAAAGAAGAGAGAGAAAAGGAGGGCAGTCCTTTATAGGGAAGGGATGTTCGGGCAGGCTTTTGCTTGTTTTCTCTTGTTTTTAATTTGCAATTGAGCTGAGGATGATAACATTGATTTAGGTGATGTGGCAGCTTACAGGAAAGGCATGCTGTTGACGGAATCAACCACATTCACAGAAGTACTTTTCTTTTTGAAATGTGTTAGAATATTCTTTATGGCAGCTCCTCATGCTGTTGTTTGGCTCCATAGCCATTGCTGACTTTGACAGATACAAATAAAGAGCCCTACTTGTCTTTGGTAACTCTTTCCACTGATCTCCCTTCCACCCCTTCCTTTCAGTATCTCATCAGGTCTAACTGCCTTGTGAACACTATAGGCCACAGTTGGATTCTCCTGGTGCAGTGTGCCCTGTGTACAATGTGACATCCACAGAGGGTCGCACAAAGAGTGGGAGGTTTGCATGAAGGACAGTGGCTTTGTCTGAAAGCTGGTTAACTGTAGAGGAGATGAGGTATGTCAGAGCGCCCAGAAAATATGATGCAAATCAAGCCAGTCCTCATTGACACTAGACCTCTGGAAACACCAAAGATGAGAGCAAGGGCTTTTCCCCTGTGTTAATCCTCACTTCCATGCAGCACAGAGGAAAAGAACTTCTGCTTGGATTTGGCATGTGCGTCATTTCAGGTGCAGTGGTCAGATAAGCAGACTGACCCACCATTGCTGACGTGGCACTTGAAGAACACTCTAGACTCGTAATCATGTTTTGCATTCGATTTTCCCCTTTCAGTCCCAGGGCATTCATGAGAGTACCGCCCTCCAAACAGAGGAGAATAGCTGAGTCTGAGCGCGCAATTTGGTAGTCTTCCTCCGTGCCTAGGAGGAGACGGCACCATGGTTCAACTCGGATGCAGTCCGAGTAGAGACATATTCATGATGTATGGCAGTCTTTCTTTTGGATCCTTTTCACAAGAGTCTGTAACTCTTTTCCATAGATCTGAATTTCGCTCTGAAACTCCACCCCTGAAATAAGATGATCTAGAAGCACTGGGAGGATAAAGGAGCAGGAAAGGATAGGCCAGGGCTTTGCTGATTTTTCTGGAGTCCTGAAACATTGCAGCCTGCCATTGACATCTTGCATCCCTCTGTACTGAACCAGACATTGTTGTCAATACTCCCCAATTTAAAAAAAAAAATCCTTTTTGGTAAATGAATATGGCCACCAAGAATGACAATTTGAGGTTGATGGCAAACATGGATTCACATATTTAGAAAAGGAGAGTTTTCAACATCCTTATTGTGATGAATGTAAAATAAAATTTAAAAACTTTGCTAAAGAATTATCCCATGTGGCTCTCTGGATGTGAACAAGCTTTTACCAAAAAGAAAAGAAAAATCAAACTTCATTGAAAATTTTCACTATAAAATATACTTCTCCCCATCACATATGATTTGCCACTCTTGGAACATATTAGTGGAATTTTATAAGGGCTATGAATATTTCATATAAAATAACACATTTATTGCTAAGGTTAAAGAAGATCAGTGGAAAAACACTTAGGAAATCTTTCATCTTCGGTGCTGCCAAAGAGAAAATTAAGATGAAATTCTAGAATATTTCTGGATCTGATTCTACACTCAGGGGCCATGTTGATAACTGTTGATGACCCAAGTAAGGATGCTGAGTTTGTGCTTTGCAAAGGATGAAGTCATCATGTTTGTCTTGCTTTTAGATTTGGTGCCTCTACCAATGGATGAGATTATGTCCAACTGTTGCTTGCATAGTGTATGCAACATGGCTCAAGATGTGGTGGAAGGAGGAAGGCTGCTTTCTCAAGCTCAACCATTGGAGACCACCAGTAAAGCTGGGTGTCTTTGAGGCTATGCAAAAGGTGATGGAAGTCAAGGAGCTAAATGGGGGCAGAGGGTGATCGAAGATGATTGGAATGTGAATTGAGGATGGTTTCATACACTGGTCAATTCTCCTGATTTGGAATGAATATCAACTCACATTTTCTGGGATGCCCTGTATTGTTACCCTCCACTGGTTGTTTTCTAAATCACTTGGTGATCTAAGAGAAGGACTTAACTTTGCTGTCAAGTCGTTCAGTTAATATAAAAAATAGAGCACCAAATGCATTATCCTTTGCCTTGTTTGTTGGCGGTTTGAATGCTACTAACAAAGTCCTTCTGTCTATACTTAAGACTCCTTGGAACATCAAAGAGAAATAAGATTGGCCAGATTTAGAAACTGAAGACTCCGTTACTCTGCTGTGAGCACAGTAGTTCAAAGACCAACTGCCTCAAACTTTCAGAACTTAGGATATTTGGCAAAAAAACATTTGAAGCTTTGAAATCATTGAACCAGAAGTTTCAAGGGGCAACCACTGGTATTATTGCTCATTAGGAGACACTTAGGCACTTACAGCCAAAACCCGGCGATGGATACAGCAAATTGGTGCTAAAAATGTCGTCATTTTCTTGACTGAATGAAGCTTTTTAAGACAAGGTTCTGGAAAATAATTTCACGAGGGAAAAAAGTCAAATCGCATTTAGCCTATTATGACGAAACAAATCTAGGCTTCTTTCCCTGGCCTGGTGGTTGCAAATTCTTTTTAAAAGCTGGTAAGGAACTCTTTCTTTGCTGTCGTTCAGTCTTTGCCAGAAGATCTCCAAGGTCTTAGTTGGAACTCAAGTTTTCTTTGGTTGCCAAAGATGACTTCCAGAAAAATCACTTCGGGGAATTTTTGGGTAAAACATTCGCTGTTTACCCCATCGCAAGCAAGCAGCCTTTGCGTGTCATCCCTGCCATTTTCCTCCCCACAGCAAATCTGATTCCACAATTCTAGAACTTGCAAAGATGGCTCCACCTGGATCTGTGTCCTACTTGACTTGTACACTGCCATGAAAGAGTGACATGTGAGCTTGTGACATGGGAGCAGACCCAGCCGTCACGTGGACATCCAAGGATCAAAATTTAAAAAAACATTTTAAAATGTGAGACTTTTAAGATCAAACTGACTTTTCTAAATTTTTCTAAAATGACTTTGGCTACAAATTTAATTTATTTTGCAATTTCAGAATGCATTGAAGGAGGGTGTAAGGTTTTTACGTTAAAAGGAAGCCATTGTGTTTAAAAAAGATTAACAGCATGCTTAATGAACACAGCCTAATGTGAAAGGTAAGAAATTGGAGAAATCATTGGCATGAAGTGACCTGTTGGTCGAGAGAAAGGAGCCTGGAAGTCAGGGAAGCTGGAAGGTCTGGCAGGTGGAGTACCAGGGCCCTGCCTTGGAAAGAGCCCTCATCCTGGAAGGAGGGGAATTCACAGGAAGAAAACAGCTCTAGGCTTGGAGAAGCTGGAATACGAAGTGGCCTATGTTTTAGGAAATCAGGGAGGTCCTGGATCACATGGTGGGAGCTGTTGAAGAATGCACTTAAGAGATGTGGGCAAGGAAGCTGGGGCCCAGGGTCAGAGCAGTGCTGGGATTAAGCGTGACAAAGCTCAGACCTCCTTTGCGTCTAAGCCAGTTCCTTAAATTTGCGTCAAGAAGCAAACTGTGTGCTTGCAAATGGGGTTTATGGCGTCTCAGGCAGAGGATGGGGGAAATGCCTAAGCCCGTGTTTCTCGACCTCGACTACACACGTGAAATCCCATGAGGGTGGCTGCTTCTAAAAATGCTGATGAGACCCTAACTTCCAGAGATTCTGAGCTAATTTGGGTTGAGGGCTATGCACGTTGGTATTTTTTAAGGTTCCCCAAGGGATTGTAATGGTAGCCGGGATTGAGAACCACTGGCCCAGGGGACCAGGGGACCAGGGGATGAAGCAGGGGCATCAACAAGTTCAGCTGGACTTGTTTGGAGAGGGGCAAACAGAGCAATGGATCTGGAGCCAATGACTCTGGGTTCAAGACTCTCCCTTTGCCATTTGCTGCTGGGATGACATTGAACAAATTAAGTATGTGTCCATTTCTCATTTTTTTCTTTTTTTCATTCAAATAGGGATAGTGAGAACACCCACTTCATTAAGGTATCGTATAAATCAAAATGAGATGACACACACAGCCTCCGAATTCTGGACATGTACTCAATAGGAGCTGACTAAGTCTTGGTTGAATTTGATGAAGGACCTTGAAGTAGATGGAGCTGCTTCTGTACATTATCAGACTGCAAAATGTGGTGGGAATAGGATTATCATGAAGAGCAGTATCCCCGACACCTATGAGTGAGGCCAGCAAGAGTAGGTAGAGATTGGAGTCAGGGAGACTAACCAGAGACCAATGTTCTAGGACAAAGGTCCATAAACTAGGCCCTGTAGGCCAAATCTGGCCCCGTACTTGTTTTTGTAATTAAAGTTTTATTGGAACACAGCCATGCCCCCATGTTGCATATTTCTGTGGCTTCTTTTGTGCTACCATGGCAGAGTTGAGTACTTGCGTCAGAGACCCCATGGCCTGCAAAGTAAAACATATTTACTCTCTGGGCATTTACAGAAAAAAGTTTGAGCCCTGTCTTAGGATAAGATTAAAAGGCTTGGTTTGGGATGAAATGTTTGAAATAGAATAAGAGAAACAAGTGCTTCAAGTCTCAAGAAGGAAGAATTGGCAGGCCATGGTGACAGATTGTACGTAGGGAGATTTTGCTAGATAAAGGTTAGGGCTGCACTGTCTTCATCATGAGTAGAATGATGCACGGGGCCAGCCTTCCTGAATTCTGGGCGTGACTACAGGATTTTGGGGTTCTTGACTGGAGAGCTCTAGGTCTTCACCCCTGGGAGGGGCTGGTATGAGCCCCTACAAGGGTGGCCTCAGGGCTGGGAGGCCCACCCAGGTCCTGGCCCTGCCTCCCATTTGTGATGGTGGATGTCCCACACAGTGTGAGGCGCCAGTACCCTGGAGGGATGCAGGGATGTTCAGGGCGCGCAGATTGATTCAGATCATCACTTAGGACGTTTTAGATGGTAAGTCCCTAATCTCTGTCACTGTACTGCACAGAGGTTGATTTTCAGTTTACCTTCTTTGTTCGGAACCTTAGATGTTTTGATTCTTAATTCAGAGCATTCATCTCAAGTGGATTGAGAGATTCAAATCCAATGCTAAATCCATGTTTGTTGAAAAGTTTTCAAGGGAGGAGGAAGATGTTGGTCAACCAAGGTTTTGAATAATGTCTCCTTTGGCATTTTAAACTCAAAGTGGGCTGAACCGCAGATCAACACATATAGGCATTATGTGACAGAGAGATGCTCCATGTGTACAAATAGACTGTGTATATCCAAAAATAGAAACCTGGAAGGAAACATAATAGAGAAACAAAGATAAAGGGGCTCAGAAATGAGGGACCCCATCTGCTATTGTCTTTACGTGTGTGCCTCCAGATTTAGCGGGGAGGGTGGAAAGGGGAAATCTGAGTATTGACTCTGATTAGGCCTGATGGCAGGTGACATGCACACACACGCCCATGTCCCCATTTTACATGTGGGGACACCGAGTCACAGGGAAGTTAAGTGCTTTGCCTAAGGTTATTTATTAGTAAGTGGCAAAACTATAATTAAACTCGGCTCTTTCTTATTCCAAATCTCATGTTCTTATGACTCTACTTGATTTATTTGCTTTCCTGGTTATCTTTCCCTCGTCCCCCAGCATTCAATATTGTAATAAGGTCACTTTTTAAGTAGCTGGTAGTTTAAGATTTTTTTCTTTTTTAAGTTCTAGATGGTAGTCCTTCTCTTCATCTCTTCTTCAAACACTTGGCAAATGTAGGTAGTGTGCCAGGCCCTGGGGATGAAGAGACCAGATATCGGGCACTGCCATTCAAAGTGGAATCACAAGACTGTTGTTGGTCCCTGTATTAGTCAGGGTTCTCCAGAGAAACAGACTGATGAGGGGTGGGGGTATGTGTGTGTATAAAAAGATTTATTATAAATAATTGGCTAACGTGATTATGGAGATGGTCAAATTCCAGGATCTGCAGGGTGAGTCAGCAAGCTGGAGACCCAGGGAAGCCAATGGCGTAGTTGTAGTCCAAAGACTGGCAGGCTCGAGACCCAGGAAGAGCCAGCGTTTCAGTTCAAGTCCAAAGGCAGGGGAAAAAAAGGCAATGTCCCAGTTTGAAGGCAGTTAGGCAGACATAATTCTCCCTTACTTGGAGGAGGATCAGCCTTTTTGTTCTATTCAGGCCTTTGACTGATTGGGTAAGGCCCACCAACATTAGGAGCCGCAATCTGCTGTACTCAGTCTCCTGAGTCAAATGTTAATCTCATCCCTAAGCACCCAGATTAATATGTAACCAAACATCTGGGCACTCCATGGCCCAGTGGAGATGATGCATAAAATGAACCATCCCAGCCCCTAAACTGTTACTGGTCTGTAACAAGATAGGTATGGAAGTTGAGAGTAGGCATTTAGAAACTTCTAGAGTAATTTGGACGTGCATCAAGCATGTGATCAGGAGACTTGTCTTGATGAACAGGATATAGACCGATTTGTGGAATTCAAGTGATGAATTGCATGTGGGGCAGGCTATGTACTAGGCATGTGTATTAGGGCCAGATTTTTATCGAGGATGGCTTGGGAGAAAAGACTCTTTCTTGACCACTGATGGTTTCAGAAATCCTGGTGTGGGCGCCGTTGTTCCCATAGGCCATAAAATTCCGTGTGATGAGCTTTATAATGACGACCTGTGCACACAGCTCGGGGAGTCTTCCTGGGAGAGACCGGAGCCCATAAGACATCACAGAGCGTTGCAGAGCACATCTGAGAGGGACGGCCTTTCCCTTCCTAACCCTCCCCTCTCCCCAACCCCTGAGGGTTAGGAGAAGCCTGAACAAAGAGGTCAGGAGCCACAGCTGAGTCCTCCAGGAAAAAAAGAAGAGGCAGGATGGATAAAACCAGAATGAGCTGTGAACTTGGCAGAGCAGTGGCCCTGCTTGTATCCACTCTGGCCAGGTAGCATTGTCAGCTGGGTTAGAGGCTCAGGGTCCATTGGCACAACGAGGCCATCGAAAGTTAGAGCCAAGAGGGGCCTGGAGCACATCTCTACTCTACTCCTTTTCAGAAATGGAAACTGGACGAGGAAGAGGAAGGGGCCACCTGAAGATAACAGACCTTTAAAACAAACACACACACCAGCAATTACAACTCTGCTGTTTACTGAGCACTTCTTACCTGCCAGGCTCTGGCACAGCATGAGTGTTGCCTTTTCCTACGTGAGTTCCCCTTTTGGAGGCCTGGCGTTTAGTATTTTGTGTGTCTTCCTTGGTGACAAATCTATAGAGGTTTAAAGTGGAGAAGACACCCGCAAGTCTTTGAGAGTTAAGTTTGGTCAAAACCATTTGGGGTCTAAAGCAAGTTGGAAATGGACCCAGGATGTTGATAGCGTTTGCCCAGCAGCAGCCCTGGAAGTGTGATTGCTCAGGGATTACATAATGATGCCTTTATTTATAAGCCCCTAATCAAAGAAGTATAAACATGTAAGATGTGGGGCTTTGGGGAGAGGAGCTAGAGGAGGTGATCAGCCCCCATGGGAAGCCTGCCTGCTCCTCCTCTTTGCCTTTGGATGAACTTTGACCTGCCTAAGGCTAAAGGCAAGAAGGTTCAGAGATGCCACATCGCAGAGTAGGTCAGGGTTTGTTGGCCACTTGCTTCCTTATACCACTCAGAGAACAGCCCTGGATTCAGAAAATTTACGGCCTCTGACACCCGAATTTACATCATCAACCCATCTTACCCACGATGTCCCTTACCCCGCGTTGGGAAGGGGTTGGAGGAACTAATTTATACTGAGTGCCTCCCAATGAGAGGCACAGTGCTCCGTGGTTTGTATTTCTGTGTCTTAAGCCTCCCATCACTCTTGCCAGGTTAGCATTCCTGCTCCCATGTCACAGAAGGGAAACGGAAGCTCAGAGCATTTAAGTAACACCTCCAAAGAACAAACTTATAGGTCTCATTTGTTGCTAATTTTTGGGAGCTTCTGGGACCCTGGCGCGGGCTTCCACAGCTTCTTGGGTTCCTGCACAAATGCTCTAAAACCGTTTCATGAGAAAGAAGCCCCACTCAGCCCCAGAGCATCTGTACCTCTAACTCAGTGCGTAGATGCAGGCACATGGCCACATGCAGTCACGGAGACCTTGTTTCCAATCCCAGTGCACCACAGCGGGAACACAGTTTAAGCTTTTAGAGTCTCAGTTTCCTCATCCGTAATGGGGACACCAATGGCCACCTGCTTGTGCCGTGATAACCTAAGACGTTGTCTGCGGGAACTACCCGGCATGTGCAGGTACACAACAGACGTGACACAATGCATAACTCTGCCGGCTGCTGGGAGCTGGATGCTCATGTTTTCCCACCCCTGCTCTGAGGGTCGATGTCTGTTGAGAAAACACAATTGCCGTTAGCTGCCTATTCTTTTTGGTGGAGCTAACTTGGTTGTACCAAACAGAGAGACGGGTTTCAAAAGCCTGGGTCAGAGCTTGTAATTGGCCAGCTCGGTCGCAGTGCAGCCCTAATCAACCTGTGATTTCACGTCCCCACGCACGCGGCCTCGGCCTTTGATCCTCTGTCCTGGGCAGTGGAATCCAGTGAGTCATATTTGCCGCATTGATAGGAGAGGACCAAGAGCTGAGGCGTTTAACCCCGAGGTGATTAAGAGTGGAAAAAAAGGAGTCATGTTTGTGAAGGCCCAGAGACACATCAAAGGCCCCGGGCAGAATGGCAGCACAGCGAGCCCCGCAGGATGGAATTCATCACGTTCTTTGATCCTCAAGTTTTGTGAGTCACACACACTCTCTGGGACAGTGTGGAAGCTCAGTGGGGTCTGGGCAGGAAGGAGAAAAGCTCGAAGTCTGGAAAAAGAGGAGTGTTTTTTTGGTAGGTGGCTGAGAAGGCAATTTTCTAGAGATGGGATTTCTGCTCCGTGGTCAGCCAGTGTGCAGCTGGACCCTGGGGTTTCTGCAGTCTGGGAACAGAGCAGTGATGGCGTTAGGTGTGTCTTGTGTTGCTGGGGCTCCTCAAGGGTAAGCATGCACTGAGCGCCTGCTGTATATAAGGTGGGACGCTAAGTATCCTTGGGAGATGGAATTTTTACATTAGTAACTGGTTTTTAATCCATGGCTCTCTATATATAGTCTATTATGAAACTGCATTTAAGTAGAGTGTACAGACTCAGGTGTAAGCAAGACCTGGGTATGAATTCTGACACCACTGCATTCTGGCTGTGTAACTTTGAGACACCTACATATCCTCTCTGTGTGTGATTGTTAAATGGAGTGTGGCTGGCTCTCAGTTTAATGGTAACTTTTTTTGGGAAAACTTTGATTACACTTCTACTTCCTTTTTCCTTGTTGCCCATAATTATTTCACTCCTGGCACAGACACCTGCATCCACCCTTCCAACGTGTATCAGATATTATGCTGTTACCACAAAGATAAGTAAGACCCAGTCTATGTCCTTACCAAGCTCCCAATCTTCATAGGAAACATTTGGTAAAGTAATTTACCAAATACAGTATGACAGATACGTGTTTTTCTTAGCACAATGTACAAAATTCTGTTGGAATATGCTAACGGATATTTTGCCGGCAAATTGAAGAAGGCTTCCTGTTGGAGGTAATGCTTTGGAAACAGGGTTTTGAAGGGTGAATAGGAGTTCACATAGGAAGACCTAAATAAACTTGGTCATTTTTAATATTTCTTCTTTTTATTCCTTCTCTTCCTTTTATGCTCTCTTCCACTTCCTCCTACTCATTCTCCCCTCCTTTCTCCTTTTCTTCTCCTCTCTCCCTCCTACTGCTTTCCCTCCTCCTTTATATTCATAGTACTTTATTGATAACAACAACATCTACCTAGAAACATGCCAAGTAGGGACAAGAAGATAATGCATTTAATTAGGAAAAATTATATTATCATTGTCTTCTCTCGACAGCATGTTTTTATCACCCTAGTAAGTCATTCTGTTCTCAACTCTGTTCCCAGTTGGATGCATTTATTTGTGACTCACTTTCCATCTGCCTTCCCTCACAAATGGGATTATGAGAGGAGCCTCCCTATGTAGGAATGGATGTCTGGGGTACGTGCAGGGGCTTGCGTGCATTTCATTCGGGGTTAACTCTTCCCTGGTCTTTCCGCACCCTCAGATGGGAAGCCGGTGTCCCTGTCTCCGCTGGAGTCGCAGCCCCACAGCCCCCGGTACACGGCCTCCAGCCAGCGGGAGCGCGAGAGCCTGGAGGTGCGCGTGCGCGAGGTGGAGGAGGAGAACCGCGCGCTCCGCAGACAGCTCAGCCTGGCCCAGGGCCGCGCGCCGGCGCATCGCCGCGGCAACCACTCCAAGACCTACTCCATGGAGGAGGGCACTGGCGACAGCGAGAACCTCCGCGCCGGCATCGTGGCGGGCAACAGCTCCGAGTGTGGGCAGCAGCCGGTCGTGGAGAAGTGCGAGGTAAAGAGCACTGGAGCCGTCCCAAGGCCCTGTGGCCCCCACCCCCTTGCGAATGCCGCCCGGAAGCGCCGCCGGTGCCTGGAAAGAGCTGACCTTCTTGCCTCGAGCCTGAGTCTGGATCTGGGGCTCGATCACTAACTTTGTGGTCTGGGCTGGCAGATTCTTTAGCTTCTGAGTCTCGGGTTTGCCATCTGAGAAATGGGGACCAGAAGGCCTACACCACAGACATGTTAAGAGGAGCAGGGGCCAGCCAGCCCAGTGGAGGAGTGGTTAAGTTCTGTGCTCTCTGCTTCCGTAGCCTGGGTTCCCCAGTTTGAGTCCTGGGCCTGGACCTACACCACTCATCAAGCCATGCTGTGGCGGCATCCCACGTACAAAATATGGGAAGATTGGCACAGATGTTAGCTCAGGGCCAGTCTTCCTCACACACACACACACACACACAAGAGCAAACTGATAGAACCTACTGCTGATTGCTTTACCATTCATTTTGACAGGCTCAGGATTTCTATACCCAGTTACCCGGTTGTCATCCTGGGGATCCCTGTTGCTTAGACTACGATGTGAATGATGACCTGGAGTTGTGGTTCTGTTGGGCATTCCCCTTAGGCCTCATTCTTACTTTATGAACAGCTTTTGCAATTCAGAACCAGAAACTTGGTGCTTATCTAAGGCTGTGATTTAAACGTTTGTAGCTTAATATCATTTCCTCCCTCCTTTTAGAATATTCTTGCTTTCTTAGTAATTCTTTGGACCTTTGGGAAACTTGCCCACTTCCTCTCTCTCCAGCCCCTCACCTCCCTCATCGGTGCATCCGTGCTTCTATGTGCACTGAACACACACGCACGCATGCATCCTCATCCCAGACCTGCTGCTTCCAGTTCCCATGGACAAGAGTTACAGCTTCCCTGTTGAAAGTGAGGCCTCTTGAGACACAGACAAGCCTGAGTTCATATTCCAGCCCTGGCGGTTTCTGCTGTGAGTGCTTGAGCAGGTTACTTAACCTCTCTGAACTTCAGATGTCTTGTCGGTAAATTTGAGGAAATAATACCTGTTCACAGAGTATTCGTGAGAATTAAATAAGATGACCATGTAAAGCCACAAATAGTGCCTGGGGCATAGTACGTTTTCAATTATAGGTAATTTTTTAAAATTTTTAGTTAAATACGGGTATTACCTCTTTGTTCCATTTCCTGCCCATATTCTCTGAATGTTAGACTGCAGACTCCCTGAGGAGGAAACCCTTTGCACGCTGTAACACGCGGTTCACATGGATGGGATTGTTACTGATGTTGGTGACACTACACAGTCTGTCACGGAGGAATAGAGGGCTCATTTCGTGTGGCAGACTCAGTTCTGTGGAAGGTCTGGGACGTGAGGAGCCCTTAGACGGGAATGGTTGGGGAGAGCCCCGGGGATGGTAGGGTTTCTCAAACCTGGGTGACGTGTGGAGAGGTGGAGAGAGGTGGACGGAGGATATCCAGTGAGGGACGTACGTATGAGGAGGGCAAATGTGAAGCCAAGTGTTGTCACGGCAGGAAAGAATTCAGGACACGGACCATCGGTCAGTCGGGCGAACACAGAGAACCTGGGTGGGGAAGTGGCTGTGCTGCGTTATCATCATTCATCCAGTCAAGAAATCACCTGATTTCTTGCAGGTTCTGTGCCCTCAGGTTATGGTCATGGGGTCGGTTTAGAGCAGATGCTAGAACCCTGCTAACTAGGTGGGAAGGCCCAGGGGGAGGAAAGTTTATCCTGGAGTGTATTTATGTTCTTAGGATTCAGGCCTCCTTAAAGAACTAAGAATCAAGGAGGTGGAAAATAGAAAAGGAAAAGAAGGGGAGACACAGGTATATCAGAGAGAGAAAATGGGAGACTTCTCATCCTGCTGGAGTCTGTCTGGCCTGTGGCTTCTTTCCCCTGCTCAGTTTTCTGAGAGAGACATCCTATTTCTAAAGAGGGCTCTACCTCAAGTGCCTTGCAAATAGTGTGGGCAAAAGCTTATTAGCTTTTGAAACTGGAAGACATGAGTCTAAATCCTGGTGCACTCCTGGCCTGAGAGCCGTGTGGCACTGAGCAAGTTATATCACTTTTCTGTGTTTCAGTTTCCTCACTTGTAAATTACGGAGTAAAACCAAGTTCCTGCCTCATACTGTTTGAATGGTGACAATGAATATCACAACTTTAGGTGAACTCAGGTAGTTGTATTAGTTTTTAGTTTCACTGTGATTGATCAAAAAATCCCAAGTAACAATGGCTTTGCATCTTTTTTCTCTTTATGTTTAAAAAGTCTGGAGGCGTTTGGTGAAGGGATGTCCATGTTGGGGATGCAGACTTCCCTTATCTTTCACTCAGCTTGCTTGAGTGACATTCTCAAGGTCGTCTCCTAGTCCGTAATGATTGTCAGAGCTTCAGCCATGTCGTCTGCATCCCACCTGGCAGGAAAGTAGCCGTATTAAGGTGGGGCATATCCCCTTCCTTTAAGAACATGTCTTAGACATCTCACAGTTGGTTCCTTTTGGAACTCATCAGCAGAACTTCATCACTGGGCTACCTTTAGCTGTCACATAGCTGCAAGGGAGCCTGGAAAAGATAGATTTTATTAAAGGAAGCCGTGTTTTCCACTAACACATTGGAGTTCTGCAACTAGAGGGAAAGATGTTACTATTATAGTGAAAATTCTGTGTCACCTGGGTGTTTCCAAACTTGATTGTGCATTAGAATTACATATCAAAAATGCATATTCATGGGACCCACCCCAGACCTACTAATTGAGAATCTCTGGGAGTAGGTCCCAATAATATGATTATCAAACAAATCTCTCCATGGGATTCTGAGATAACAGACACTGGAACCACTGCTTTAAGGCAACGTTAACTACATGATGGGGTTCTCTTTATCTCTGTGCTCTTTGAAAGGTAAGGTAGCAATTCAGAAAACTGTAACTTAGTTTTTACTCTTTTCACATGCACCTGAGAATTAGGTTTTATTTTTTTCTTCTTTCGCTGTGTTTCTTGATCATGTTACTTCTTAGACCCTTAAGAAGTTACTTTTGGTATAATTCATCTGTGATGAACCCCTGGTCCTGTTCAGAGCTTCTGTAGATGAATTTGAAAGTCTTGATCTGCTGGCATCTTATTTCAGTGTGGTCTACTCTGGGTGCACGTTTACCTTGAGAGGCTGGCTTCATCCCCGTTAGCAGTATGCTTCCTCTGTCTCCATCACATGGTGTCTTTCAAGATTTTCCTGAAAAAGCCATAGAGGCAAACCTGAAATGTCAGTCAGTGAAGTCAAAATAGAAGCCTCCTTTCCTCGTGAGACTTGGCGGTTACAAGTGCTGAAGTTGCTCCTGACATGCTGTCAGAGTGCAGGGCTTCGTAACCAAGGACGTTGCCATCATCTCTTGTTGTGCTGAAACTTCTCTGAGGTATGACAAGTATTTCTGAAAACCCTTCTGTAACGATGCAAAGGCTGTCAGCTAGGATATCCGGTGATAGAAGCACCGGGCCCTCGCCAGTCCTTGTGCCCTATTACCATTCCCTGAGTACGTGGCCTTCCCACGGCCACGCATTTATTCTTCCATGTTTCCCTTGTCAGGGCCAGGCTGCTTCAGTGAGGGCCTGGTTTCTGTGGGCCTCGGGACTTGGAGCAGGATGATTCTCTTTGATCTCCACTTGAGCCTGTGTGTGTACAGATATGTGTATTTTTCTGGCATTTCTGGTTCTGGTCTCTGCTGGAGTTAGCTGTGGTACAGGAGAAAAATCGCTGGAACTGCTCAGAGTTCCTGACCAAGAATCTTTGCTTTGCCTTTCGCTAGTCATGTGACCTTGGACAATTCAGTTACTGTCTTAGAGTCTTTTTCATTGTTACAAAATGAGAATAATAATATGTTTTTCCCGTTGCTATCGTGAGGATGAAATGAGATAGTGGGTGGGAAACTAACTCCGTACAGATGTCACGTGTGCTTACTGTGGGTATTCAGGTTCCCTGTTGTCGCCTAATAAATCATCTAAAATGTGATGGCTTAAAACAATACCAGTCACTTTATTGGCTTTCATGGTCTCTCTGGGCCTGAGAGTCAGGAAGGGCTTACCTGAATGGTTCTGGTTTGGGGGCCCTCATACAAATAGTTGGTGGCTGGAGCTGGAACAGGGCAGGGCTGGAGCACTGGGTGCTGGCGCAGTGTCTCTCTTCTTGTAGACTCAGGGCTCCTCCATCTGGTCTCTCTGCGTGGCTAGATTGGCCTTCCTCACAACATGGTGGCTCCAGGCCAGTCGGCTGCTTCCATGGCAGTTGAAAGCTTTAAGTGCAAGTATTCCAGCAAGCAAGGCAGAACAGAAGCCCTTTATGTGACCTGGCTCTGAAATTGCATAGTGTCACTTCTGCTGATAGAGTAGTCTGTTAGTGGAAACAGTCACAAAAGCCCACCCACTCTGAAGGGGGAAGGGACACAAACCCCATCTCTCAATGGGAGGAATGTCAAAGAATTTGTGGATATACTTTAAAACTTCCACAATTGATATTGTTATGATGGAAAGTTCGGTGAATGGTGCTCTCTGATGTCAGACCACTCCTTAAAGAAGCATCTCTCTGCTTCTAAGCCTTGAACTCTAAGTCTTGAACTTCATCTCTGCGGTGTGGCTGGCTGCCACACCACACCATGGTCGCACCACATCTGTGACAGCCTCCTGTCTGTGCTCTCATATATCGGAGCAGGCTGGCCTTCTTCTGCTTTGTATATCTCACTCTCTTGTAAAATTTACTTTTGAAAGCATGCCATTAAAAACAACAACAACAAAGATGCAACCTTCTCATTTTAAAGATGATGAAACTGAAAGCAGAGAAAACGAAAAGTTCTTGTCTAAGGTTGCTACAACCCAGATGACCATTCTAGCACCTCATCTCCTCATTCCTGTGTCTTCTGCCTTCTTGTCTTGGAAGAGGATAAAGGCAGTGCCAACATTTGACAGAGCAGAGGAAACTGGGCAGCTTTGAAAGCCCTCCTTTCAACAGTGGGGGAAAGACTATCCTAGTTCTCACTTGAAGGGGAGTGGGAGTGAGGGCAGGAAGAAAGAACCTGGTGCCTGGCTTTTGAGAATATTTAAGGCTCAAGGCCATGAATGTAGAGCCTCCAGCATACTGTAAACTTTCTTAGTAATAATAATAATAAATGATAATTGCTGATACATATCTACTACTTACAGGATTCCAGGCTGTAAGCCCTTTACACGAGTCATCTCAGTGAATCTGTGCAACAACCCTATGAGTTGATGCATTTCTTACCCCTCCCCTTTTTCTTTGAAAATTGGCCCTGAGCTAACATCTTTTGCCGCCATCTTTTTTTCCCCTTTTTTCTTCTCCCCATAGCCCCCCCAGTACATAGTTGTATATTCTAGCTTTGGGTCCTTCTGGCTCTGCTATGTGGGACGCCACCTCAGCATGGCTTGATGAGCAGTGCTAGGTCTGCACCCAGGATCTGACCCGGCAAAACCCTGGGCCACCGAAGGGGAGCGCATGAACTTAACCACTCGGCCACGGGCCGGCTTCTTAACCCCTTTTTATAGGTGAAGAAACTGAGGTCCTAAGAGGTGGTATTATATCCTGAAAGATGAGGAAGAGGTTGATAGGTGAGGGGAAGTACCAGGGCAGCCTAGACCAAGGGCACATTGTGGAAGCAAGAAAGCTTAGTGAGTCATTCCGCTTGATCGTGGCATGGGCAATATGGAAGAAGGGGGCGGGGCGCTGATGGCAATGACACTCATCATATCTGCTCCTATTTATCGTGCCGGAGTAGGTGCCAGACACTGAACTTGACATCTGTTAGCTCATGAAATCATTTTAATCCTCCTAATTTTATAGATTGGGAAGCTTAAGCTTAGTGAGGCTACCTAGTACAGATCCAGGTTAAGTCTTTTCTCTTTAATTGTGGTTAAAAAAAAAAATCTGTACAAGGTGAAATTTACCCTCTTAACGAAATGTACAGCTCAGTACTGTTAAGTACATTCACGTTCTTGTGCCGCGGATCTCCAGAACTTTTTCATCTTCCCAAACTGGAACTCTATACCGGTTATACAATTCTCCAGTTACCCCTCCCCCAGGCCCTGGCACCTACCCTTCTACTTTCTGTTTCTATTAGTTTGCTTACTTTAGATACCTCGTCAAAGTTTCATACAGTATTTGTATTTTCATGACCAGCTTATTTCACTTAGCAGAACGTCCTCAAAGTTTGTCTGTGTTGTAGAAGGTGTCAGAATTTCCTTCCTTTTTAAGGCTGAATAATATTCCATTGTATGTGTGTACTGCGTTTTGTTTATCCATTCGTCCGACAATGGACACTTGGGTTGCTTCTGCCTCTTGGCTATCGTGGATTGTGCTGCTATGAACATGGGTGTGTGGAGCTCTCTCTGAGATCCTGTTTTCAGTTCTTTTGGACACCCACACGTGGGATTGCTGGATCACGTGGTAATTCTATTTTAAATTTTCCAGGAACTGCCCTACTCTTTCCCATAGTGGCTACACCATTTTACAGTCCCAGCAAGAGTGCAGAAAGGTTCTGATTTTTCCACATCCTCACCACAGCTTGTAAATCTTAATACCTGTAAGAGTCTGCTTCCTCCACTGGAGAATCTGACTACGAACTGCTCACAAAGGACTGTGAACATACACCCCATCTGGCCGTTTCTCACGTCCGCCTACCTCCCTCTCCTGAAGTGCCCCTGGCTTACTGTGCTGTGAAGCACAGCCTGAGATGAGTTTCACCTGTAGACGGTCTATGAAGGCGTGTCTGTGGGGCCAGCACCTGAGGATGCTGTGGGGTTCATTGGGTGTGGCCACCTCAGGAAGGGGCTGACCTTGGAAGGGTGGCTTTCTACGGCGAGGCAATTCCTGAAAATGTGAGAGCTCAGGGCTGCCTGCCGACAGTACTCCTAGCAACCGGGGCAACACACATCTCATTGAAGGGGCCTTCGGACAGCGTGTCACAGCGTCCACCACACTTGGGTTATTGCAGTAGCTTCCTTGCTTGCTCCCCTAACCCCCATGCACACACACATACAGAGAATTTCTCTGACTGGCAGCTTGAGTGATCCTTTTAAAATATGTCACCTTATATAATATATAAAATAGAAGTCTCAACTCTGAGCCCTCCGGTGGCTTCTCTCCTCACACACGTGAAAAGCCAAGTCCTTACAAGTGCCTGTGAGCTCCAGAGGGTCTGCCCACATACCCTCTCTGGTCTCACCCCCTCGTTTTCCTCCTCGCGGCAGCCTCTTTTCCAGGCAGCTCCTCCCTGTTCCTGAAGCACACGAACCTCTGTGTATGTCAGGGTTCCTCCTACTGCCTGGAGCGCACTGCTGGATGCCTGAAGGCTCATCCCTTCACCCACTTCAGTTTTGCTCCGATGTCGCCTTCACAGTGATGGCTGCCAGACAACCCCAGTTTAAAATCTTCGCCCTACTCACCACCCACCCATATACACGCCCCTCTTTTTGCTCCGCTTAATTTTTCATCCTGGACTTAGCATGCTCTGTATTTTAATTACATATACATTTGTGTGTTTATTTTCTGTGTCTCCAAGTAGAATATCAGCTCCTCTGTAAGGGGCAAGGATTCAGTCTTATTTACTCACTGCTGTATCCCCAGCACCTACAGTTGGCACACAGTAGCACTCAATCCACATTTGTAGACTGATTGACTGTTTGGCTAATGTGTGTAGACCTTTTGGGTCAGCCAGGTCACCCAGAGGCCCAGTAGGTGGGGGTGTGACACATGCCAACCGTGGTGGGTCAGCATCGGGCTGTATTTAGACAACCCTCCTGCCCCAGACACGGGTCCAGCCTATCAATTAAACTTCTGTTGACCCTCCCCAAAATCAGTGTCACCCTTTCATATGTTTCCCATGAAACATTTGGGTTTCTCATTCCTCGGGTTTCTGTTTTCTTGATAACACGAGAAAATCAATCCTAAAGCAGGCCAGGAATGTGCGAGGTGGAGAATGCTGGATGGTTCGTTCATTTGTGGTCCATTTAGTAGACCTTGACTGTGGAGGAGGCAGTCAGGGTCGCCCTGGAAGGTCGGCCGTTCCTGTCTTCACACTAGGCCCTGTAGCCCCTGAGTCTCCACTTTCCTTGCTGAGCCCCTGACGTCTTGGCTTCCATTACTGTCAGGAGACGTCCACTTCTGTTTTCTATAGGGTTGAGGTAGTTTTGTCTTTTGGGTCCGTGGCTCAGTATTGAGAGCAAATCGATCAGTGGTTTCCCAAGAAGGTAGAGGTACCCTGGAGGTTTATAAGATGCTTTTAGATGGCGTGTTAGCCATACTTTTTTTTTCTTTTTCTCTTTTTTTGCTGAGGAAGATTCACCCTGAGCTAACATCCATGCCAGTCTTCCTTTATTTTTTAGTATGTGGGCCACCAGCACAGCATGGCCACCAGCAGAGGGGCGTAGGTTTGTGCCTGGGAACTGGACTGTGGCCAGCAAATCAAAGTGTGCTGAACTTAACCACTAGACCACCGGGGCTGGCCTACTGCTTTTTCTTTTTTTTAATTTTTTTTATTTTAGGAGTTGTGTTTTGTTGAGGCCAGGTAGTGTGGGTTCAATGGCAGGACTCTAAACTCAACCGTGTTCCTTCCCACCGACTGCTGAGCCCTGGCACCTTGGGCAAGTTACTTGGCCATTTTGTGTCTCACTTTCTTCATCTTGAATTTTGGAAAACGGTGGATGTTAGGAAAACTCTGTATATAGACATTCTAAACCCCTCCTTTTATAGAGGAGTCACTGAGGATCAGAAAGGTTAAGTAACTTGCCCAGGGTCACCCAGTTGACCAGAGGCAGAGCTGGGCCATCATCCGGCTCTCCGGATTTCCAGGGCTGTGCTCTTTGTACAGTGGGAGAAGCCTGCATCCTGCCCTCTCCTCCCCTTGTCTTTCTCGTGCCCTGGAAGAGCCGTGAGTTCCAAGGCCTGGGGAGAGTGAGCGTGGCTGGAGGGTGAATGTTGCCTTTACTTGTTTTATACAAATGAAGGGGAAGTGGTGTTCTCCATTGGAGACGGATTGGAAGTAGATTCTGTGAACATCCCTTACGCTCTCTCAACCTAGTCACAGCTAACATCCATTGAGTTTTGACCAGAGACACTCCTCAAAGCGGTTAGATAGAACAGTGTTTCTCTAAGTGTGGTTCCTGGACCAGCATCAGCATCACTTGGATGCAGGCACTCCCCAGGCCCCCGCACCAGATGTCCTGAATCAGACGCCCTGGGGGAGGGCCCAGCCCTCTGTTTGAACCAGCCCTCCAGGGATTCTGCTGCACGTCTGAGTTTGGGAGCCACCTTGTCCTCAGCAGCCCTTGAGCGTGAGTAGTAGTACGTCCCTGTTTTACAGATGAGGAGGTTCAAGTGGGGAGATGCTTCTCCTTAGGAGGTTTATGCCTTCAGTGAGCATGAATAAGCATCAGTTCATTAGGTGCACCTTGTTGCGCTCACTTGTCTGATCTTCCCAGCCCCAGAGCACCCATATTTATCTCCATTTTACAGACGAGCCGCTGGGGCTCAGGGATGTTAAGTAACTGATCCAAGGTCACACAGCGACTTAGCTTTGAAGTTGCAGCTCAAACCCAGGTCTCTTCACTCTTGTCAGTTTTCCCCACTAACCTGCCTCTGTCTCTGCCCCCAGCTGTGTGTTTCTCCCAGGCTGCCAGGGTAGCATCTGTCCCCTGGGAGGCCCTGCCTCCCCTACCCCTGCCCCCTGTCCCCAACATAGGAGTCTGCAGCTGCAGTCCAGAATCTGGGCTGAGCCTGACTTTTCACAGCACATCAGATGCCCGTGTTTGAATCCGTTGTTCCTCTCTCGGGCAGTCTCCCTGATGTGAGATACTTTCACTAAATTGTGCCCCCAGGCAGAATGCCCTGAAGGGAACACCATGCCTTCTGGGTCGGGTCGCTGCTAATGGCATTGTTTCGGGGAGCGGGGCTGGGCTGAGTGTTGATTATTTCTGCCAGGGCCACCGCTTGCCTGCCGTCCCTTAGTTTGGTCTGAATTTCTTTTGGGACCCTGATACTTTTTTCCCTACATCCGTATATGAGAAAATGACCCTATGGGATTTTTCCTGGGTTGGAGGGAGGGTGCAGAACATGGAGAACTTTCTTTTTCGGGATTCTCGTGGGGACTGACAAGCACAGAGTTACAAATCCCAGCTGGTCCTGAATGTCAGGCGTGATGCCCTGGTCCAGTCCTTAAAATGCCCTCGCCTTCCGGGCACTCTCCCTGCATCCTCTTGGTCTCCGTGATGTAGGCTGCTCTGGGTTACAAGGACACTGAGCCTGCCATCAGAGGAGACTTCTCAGTCTGCGAGGGGTTGTCTGCTTTGCTGTCTTTCTCCCTCTTCACTTGACCCCACTGGGCGAGGACTGGTTTACCCTTCTGTCGTCTGAGCCCAGCACAGTGCCTGGCACATCGGAGACTCCAAAAACACTCATGTCGTGCCCGAGTCCTTCCTACAGGTCCTGAAAGTGCAGTCACTTCCTCGACCTCAGTGTGCCAGGAATGAAGGCCAGGCCACAGCTGTGGCGCCCTCTTACCTCTGTCTTCAGGCATGGCTTGCTGACATGCCAGGTGTTCTGAGCACCATACTCAGGACCAAGGGGCTGAGCGGGAAGCCTTCCTGGCTTCCTTAGAACCTTGCAGTCCATGTGTCTGAGAACTTGGTCGAGCTCGGTAAAATTTATAAATAACAGTTTGGATATTCTTGAGTCTGTGACAGTGGTGCCCTCCTGCCTTGTGTCACGTTAGCAATGTATCTGTGAATGCTGCAGAGTCTTCACTGCCTCCTTTCCAGCTGCCAAGACAAATGGAGGTTGAGGAAGGGTCATCGGAGTTGGTCAGATCCTGGGAGGAAACAGATGGCACATTCGAAAGGCGTGGGCAGGGTTAAGGGGAACGGATGAGGGTGGTGAAGCTTCTAGGAAGAGTCTCTGCAACCCCTGGGCCTGAAGGAGTGGGAGGCGGGAGGCCTTATGGAAACCAGCAAGAATGGGAAGTGTGGGAGAGGGATTCTGATAGGAGTGGGGGAAATTGACCTCTCCTTCCTCATGCCCTCGGGACTCCCGCTGGGGCCTCCCATTGACCAAACTCAACCAGAAACCAGAGACCGTAGGAGCCCAGTTAATTTGGTCTATAAAGGTCAGGCTCTTGGGGCACAGAGCAAGTTGGAGAAGGGTGGAGAGTGAGACTGGAGAAGCAGATAAGAACGTCATCCCCCCTCCATCCAGTCTTTGTCACCAATAAAGGCAGGTATGGCATCTCTGAAGTATGGGGAGGAAGGCTTCGTTCATGACCAGGCCAATCAGTGATCTGATGTCACAGAATCTGATATTCAGACTCTTCCCTTTGATGGAAGGAATGTGCAAGTAGCTGTGGCCATCTTAAGCCACGGCACAGTGAGAAACTTGAAAACCTGGACTTCACAGCCTCAAAACTGAAAGTTATCGTTGTGAGGCCATTTTTGTGACTCTCCTCTTCAAGGAACATTCACCCCTGTTCCCTACTCTCCCCATGCCTACCCCAACCCCGCCCCACTCGTCGATTCTGCACCTTCAAGATTTGGACCACCCGAAACTCTTCCAAGAGCATATTCTTGACCCTCTGATTTTCTGCTCTCGTGGGCATCAGGGCCTTGCTGCCGTGGCTCCAGATGATGAATTTATTCGGTGTATTGGATGAAACTAAAGAGATTGGAAAATTATGTAAAACGTTTGAGTATGCGCGTGCCTGTGCTTACGTTTCGTGGACCCATTTAAAAAAGTCCCTGAACCCTGAAGCCGAGACAGAGTTTGATATCTCAGAGGCCGCGTGTTTAAATATTTGCGATTCCAAAGAGGCTGATTCAGCATGTTCTTAGTCATTCTTGTCCCCATCCTCATTCTGTCTCTCGTGTGGGCATTTTTCTCTTCATTTCCTTCATGCTTTACACAGTGACAGTTGCATCCGAATTACAGTCTTTCATCCTGAGTCTTTTGGACATGTTATCCAGAGATAAGCAATGGAGTCTTCGTTTTACAGGTGGAGAAATTAAAATATGCATAAATTAGACCGAGAAGAGGTAGCATTAGTACCCTGAGAAGCCGAGCTTTCCCACACCCTGCTGTCTTCTTCGTAAAAACAGGATTCTGTCACAGCAGCCCTCTTGACCTTTGGGGCAGGATCATTCTTTGTTGGGGGACTGCCGAGTGCATTGTGGGATATGGAGCAGCATCCCTGGCCTCTCCCCATCAGATGCCAGTAGCCCTGCCCATCCCCAGTAGTTGACAACCGGAAATGACTCCAGAGGTTGTCAAATGTTCTAGGCGGGGGTGGGGAGTAACTTACCCTCTGTAGAGAACCACTGCCTTGTAGCAGAGTATTTTAAGATCCTGGGCATCAGAGGTTGTGAGTTAATTGGTCTGAGGTGGGGCTGGGGTACAGCATGCTTTTTGAAAATCTTTTGGGTGTTTCTCATGCCTCATCAAGGTTAAGAATCTCGGCTCCAGAATCTGAATCCCTCTCTCTAAGCCTGAGTTTTCTCAGCTATGATACTGAGATAGTGACACTATACCTGTTTTATATAGCCATGAAACTGAGATCTCATAATCTGTGTAACGTGTAAGCACAGGAACTGGAATGTAGTCATTTGCTCAATAAGTATTAGCTCTTCTTTCTCTCTTTCATCTCCCCTCATCTTCTTTCTTGACCCCCAGGTACAGCAGCAGTGGAGAGACCCTGTAGCCCTGATCCAAGGGTGGAGCTTTGCACATTGAGTGTGAGGACTGAACACATAAGGGAGCTAAGAGTAGAGAGGGATGCTCGTTCAGGGAAGCAGTACAAGGTGGGGCTGATAGGGCGGACTGGGACTCTCCATGAGGGCGAGGAGCATGTGTCGTGGGCGCAAGGCTCTAAGAATCCTGCAGATGTGATGAGCCCAGGATGTCAGGATTTCTGAGACAATGAGGGTCTGGCTGAAGCTGAGGTCCAGCTTCTGGCACTGAGAGTGGATGGCCAAGGTGGAGTGAAGGCCATTGGAATTGAAGAGGTCAGAGATGTGGATTCAAGGCTGTGGGATGGTTCATTCCCGAGATGGTTAAACTTCCCTTGGTGATGTCAGCAGGTAGGGGGGTGAAGTAAGCCTGGGAACCAGAAGTCGTTGTCCTGGAAGCCTGTGTGGGAATGACCAGGATGTTAGAACTGCCTGTGGAAGTGGCTGATTAGGATACAGGAGTCTGGAAGGCGTGCCATCGGAGGAAGGGCTGTAAGTAACTCTGAAAAGGAAGAGGCATCTACCAAGAACCCTCCCTTTAATTTCACTGTTGGGTGCTGGCGGGCGCATCCTTGTTCTGCAGAACAAGGCTGGGGTGTGGATCAGGAGGCAGGTTTCTATTCAAGGAAGGCTGTGCTTTAGTAAAAGGCATGGACCCTCCGTTCTTCAAGCTGTTTTGAGAGAGGCTGGGTGACTTCCTTTATGGGGTGCCCTGGAGTGGTACTTTCCAATCTTTCCCAGGTCATGACACACCTAAAGAATAATTATATGG
Source organism: Equus caballus (assembly GCF_041296265.1). Lineage (NCBI taxonomy): Eukaryota > Metazoa > Chordata > Mammalia > Perissodactyla > Equidae > Equus > Equus caballus. The sequence continues at coordinate 37,092,765 of NC_091711.1, read as the reverse complement.
CACACGGAGGTAAGTAGGAAAGGTGGCTGATAGTGGAGGGTACCGAAAGTCTGAGGGGACCAGCCTTGCCTGGTAGCCTTGAGATCTCACTTGAGGAGATGGGTGTCTTCATCACCTGTGGTTCATTCACGCCACACCAAGGCACCCCATTTGGGAAACTCAGCTCTCAAAGACGTTTTTGCTATGATTGGAATGCAATGTGCCCATCATCGTACTCTGCTCTTAGCGTTATTCCCTCATGTACTTCATGACATCCTGTGGGACGTGCGTCATGGCCCTAATGTTACAGTGAGTCACCTGACACTAACCCAAGTCACCCTAAGGTTAAAAGACGGAGCCAGAATTCATGTCTGGGGCCCATGTTCCTGGTACTGAGATGGTGTATCAGGTTCCTTCAATTCTGCCCGGGTTCAATCCTTTGAATGATATCCTGGTGGGGCCCATTGGTGAACCTTGATCCCTTTACCCTGCTTCAGGTTGCCCCTAACCTGAGACATCTTGTGAAAACATTTCCTGAACTCTCTGAGCTGCAACTTTTTAAAAAAATTTTTTATGCTTTTTTTTGTTGAGGAAGATTGGTCCAAAGATAACATCTATTGCCAATCTTCCTCCTTTTTTTTTTTTTTCTCCCCAAAGCCCCCAGTACATGCTTGTAGGTCATACTAGTTCTTCTCTGTGGGATGTTGCCACAGCATGGCTTGATGAGCAGTACGTAGGTCCGCGCCCAGGATCCAAACCAGCAAACCCCCGGCCACTGAAGCGGAGTGCGTGAACTTAACCATTCGGCCATGGGGCCGGCCCGCTGAGCTGTAACCTCTCAGTCTGAGATACCTGATTGTCAACTCATCCTTTCAGGGCATATGTCTTTCTTCTCTCTTGTTAACAGTTGTCCTTGTCTTCCAGCTTGGAGGCAGGGGACTCACCATTTGCCTCTTTGAGCCCATCGCCATCTCTCTCGTCCCCAAAATGTAACTGAAAAGAGCCTTCATGGATTCCAAATGATGATAGCTCCATAAACCGATTAAAAAGGCCTTAATAAAACTGACTCGAGTTATTTTCCACAGCTGCGGACTGTGTGCCCTTTGTTTTCTAATGATTCCCGACAAGAAATAGGGGCAGTTTTTCTTTTTCATGTGGTTGGAAGGACTGGGAAGGCCGCTTTCTGTCTGTCTAACTGCTCACCCTGTTTTCTTTGCTTCGCAGACAATCCACGTTGCTATCGTCTGTGCCGGATATAATGCCAGCCGGGATGTCGTCACCTTGGTCAAGTCTGTCCTGTTCCACAGGTGAGCGTGAGTGTTGTGCTCTGTGGGTTCATGCGTGTAACCACCTGCCTGCATGTTTCCTCGGGCAATGGTTAAATAAGAAGCACGTTTCTCATCGGTCATTTAAGCTGCCATGAAAATGTGATTTTTGTCTGAGACCCTGGGAAGATTATTGTGTTAATAACGTTTAACGGCAGTCATTGGGTGCTGTCTCACAGTGTTTAGAATTGTAGCTCTTAGACCTAAAAGGACGTTCAAGGATACCCCAAATTTGATGCTTCGATTTCTTCACTGGTTTCCCTTGCCTGACAGCCTCCAAATCTTTCCGTTTATGCATCCCTGTTGACAGGTTGTGTTATGGACTGAATTGTGTCCCCCTAAAATATGTCTGTTGGAGTCCTATCTCCCAGGACCTCAGAATGTGACTGTATTTGGAGAGAGGGCCTTTAAACAGGTAATTCAATTAAAATGAAGTCATATGGGTTGGCACTAATCCAGTATGACTGGCGTCCTTATAAGAGGAGGAGGTTAGGATGAGGACTCACATAGAGGGAAGACCATGTGAAGACCCAGGGAGAAGATGGCCATGTGCAACCCAAGATGAGAGGTCCCAGAAGAAACCAGCCCTGCTGACACCTTGATCTTGGACTTCTGAGAGAATGAATTTCTGTTGTTTAAGCCCCCAGCCTGTGGTATTTTGTTATGGCAGCCCTAGCAAACTAATACAGGTTGTTTATTCCAGTGTAGCCTGTCCAACCTCTGGGCATTTCTGACCATGAGAAAGTCCTGCCTTAGATTAAACTGAAATTTTCCAACCTATAGATGATGTCCATTGGCCTAGTGGATCCCTGTGGAGCCAGTCCTACAGGGGGTAGGTCCCTTCTCCACCCGGAAGTGATCCTGCCACTCCTGAGTCAGCTCTTCTCCAAGTTCAACTCCTGCCACCTGCGTCTACTCTTTTATAGGGCTTTTCTTCTGTTTCTTCACTATTTCGATTGACCGATGTCTAGAAATACTTGGGGCATATCCAGAATTGAATCTATCATTCCAGCCAGTGCCTTTGGCTCTGTTCTAAATTCTCACCAAACGTTTGAATGGATCTTGTTCACAACTGTAGCCAACAGTATGGAAATGGATCAGATGACCGAGTCAGGATCCAGAAGGTTCTCAGTACTAGGAACAGTCATGACAAGCTCTCAGAGTTCAACGGAACAGAGATCAGTGTGAAGTTTTATCCCCGAATCCACCTGTCACTGGCATCAGCAGAGATGGGAGAAATGGTAGACAGCTGAGACGTGCCAACCCTGTAAGAAACTGGCATTCATCTTTGGTTCCACCTTCTCTCTCGGTCCCTCAACCAGCCCGTCTATTATCAGCCTCGCCTCGAGGTTCTCCCTCTTAAATATTTTTCAATTCCAGTCCTTCTTGTCTCCCCAGATCCATCCTCTTTAATGCCAGAACGATGTTTCACACAGGCAAATCAGATTTCTTAAAACCTTTCATTGGCTTCTCCTATGTCGAAGGGAGAGAACGGGACCTCTTTACCTTGGCACAGAGACTGTCGTGGATCTGATGCTGTTCTCGGCAGCGTGGTCTGTCTCCTTTCCTTGATGTGACTTCATGCTCCAGCAACACCGACCTGCTCCCACCCTCTCAAGGGGACCCTGCCTGTTGTTTTCATCAAGCTGCTCTGTCTGCCTGTTTCTCCCCTCCCACCTCTTCCCCTATCCCAACCTGGAAAACTCTTCTTATCCTTTAAGACTTCACAGAGGCATCATTTCTAGTGAGAAGCCCCCCTGAACCTGTCAGTCTGGGTTGGGGCTTCCCTTCTACCAGCCCATAGTACCTTGTGCGTCTTTCTATCATTCCATCTATTACATTGTATTTCATTTATCTATTCATGTTATATCTTCTGCAGTAGAATGTGGGACTTCAGGGGACAGAAACCATACCATATTTTTCAGTGTTCCCACTATCTTAACAAAGTACTTAACATGTAGTATATGCTCAATAAATGTTTACTTGTTTAACAAGTGAATCTGGGGGACTTTGTTAATAAATAATCTGAAGATATATTTATTCAATGACTGAACTAATATATCTAGCTCGGACTTAGTTTGACTTCACATTTATGCCACTATATAGTTGAATGATTTCCAGCAGGTCATTTTTTTTTTAACTCTTTAGACTTGAGTTCTTATATCAATTAGCTTTTGCTGTAAATCAGTTCACCCCAAAACTTACTTGGTTGGAAGCCACATTTATTTATTAGCTTGGCTGTTTGTACTGAACTTATCTGGGTAGTTCTTTGGCTGAGGGCCCTTGCGTGCCTGCACTCAGCTAGTGGATTAGCAGGATATCTGATTCCCTGGCTCCTGGGGAGGGCAAGGGGGTTGGGAGAGGTGAGCAACCCACAGATAGGTCACAGTTAGTGCTGCGGGCTCTCAGTTCCACCTCATCGCTCTGTCCAGTTGGCCTTGGGGTTTCGCTTGTACATCTAAGACAGAAATGGGAATGCCACATAAAGAATGCTGGAGTGGGGCTCTACCCCACATCTTTTGAGGGGAGGTGACACACTCTTTCCACCTCATCACAGCTCTTGTGTAAGTTCCGAGACCCTTGTGGTTCTGCACCCTTCATCTGCAGCTTGAAACCAGGCATTTTCTGGGCTAAGCATTAAATTAGGTGAATGGTTCTCAGCCCTTAATGTATTTATTCCTTGTCACCACTGAAGAACCTAGATCCCTTTCGGATTGAAAAAAAAAAGAAGCCCCCTTTTTAGAGAAGAGTATTTGCATGATTACAGATAGTCAATTATGCTATTTCTCAATTATGGCAGATTTTAAGGGCATAAAAACTTCTGGTGGTGTTGGGTATAAATATTATCGCTGTTGCTTTAGCTACAAACCAAGTGATTCCAATAGTTATTGAAATGGTAAGAATCCTATTGGGTATAAACTTTTACTCCTGCAGTAACTGTGCAGCACAAAGATGTTAAATTTAAAAATAGCAGTAGTTTTATTCTAGGTTGCTGATGGCATACCATACTCACACGGAGGCATGGGGATTTGAGAAGAAGGCAAATTCTTACGATGTGTTACGAACATTCTACACCCCACGTCACTGACTACTTGATGTTCTTGGACCAAATCACCACTTAAGTCCCTCCCATCCCTGAAATTCTCTAAATGAGAATGATTCTGTGAATTGATATGCTGGTGATAATGAGTTGAGATATGAAGACAAAAGACTTTTGAAAGACTTTCGGCTCAGAAAGTCCAGCTATAAATAGCTTCATTGCTTCCAGAGCACGTTATGGGGATTAACTAATACATGATTATAAAATACTTTGACAAATGAAGTACCTTCCGAATGTTATTAATAAAATAATAATAGTGGTGCTGGATGCTTCTTTTGGCTTTCACTGTTAATTACAGTAATTAGATTTATTTTTCCAGACAAGATTTTCAGCAAATTTTTATTTAAGGCTGGCTTTGCTACATCAAATCAATTTTACTCCTGCAGTATGCCTGTGACAGTGGGTACACTATATTTTAAAAGATAGTAAAAGAGGGATATGAACGCTGTCATACACTGATGCTGGGACTGAAAATTGCTGTAATCTTTTGGAAAGAAAGTTCAAAGTATTCTGCATGAGACCTTGACCCTATGTAACTAGTTTAAGGACTCTTATCTTAAAGGGATAATCTTAGCTACAGAAAAAGCTTTTACAAAACATTACTTATAATCATAAAAATTGGTATAATTCTTAGAAACAGGAAGACTAAATAATGGAACGTCCTCTTATAGCAAACTGTCTTCTTGGTTGGTTTTAAAAAGTATGTCATAACGTGGACAAATGGTGTTTTATGATATAAAATAAGTGATAGTGCAATGCAAAAAGTATGCATAATATCATTCTTCTGTATAAACAGAGGCACATATGTGTCACATGCCTATGGATACACACATACATGGTCGAAATACAGTGGAGGTGAAAGACTAGCAGAAAATAAATTTTAAAGTGGCATTTTTGCATGTCGTGTTGGGGGTGGTTGAGAGAAAAGTGATCTTGCTTTCATTTTTCTCTTTACCTATCCTTTTGGTCATCTCATTATGCAACCTCTATGGTGAAGAAAAAAGGTGGATGAGAAAAAAATAAATACAGGGTATGTGTGAGTGAAGGTCTCCCTGCTAGAAAATAGCACAATATGTGTCTGTGTCACTTAGATGGAAGGATGTTTACAGAAAAATTTGGGGCATGTTTGTAACTCCAATCCTAATTGCAAATAAACTGGGAAATATGGCTGCTTTTCTGGGAAACTGAGCTTTTAGTGAGCAGAAAAAAATATGTTTATTTAGTAACTAAGTGTTTACCTCCTGGGCAGGAAGGTAGACCAGCTTGTAAAAATGTAAGGGTTGTCCCTTAGGATGATGTGCTTACTCTCACACTCTGCAGCCCTGTTGGTGGGAAGAAGCTGGGTGGTCTTCCTTACTTTGCATATCAAACAACTGTTTTGTTTCTGTGGGTTTTTTTTGAGGAAGATTGGTCCTGAGCTAACATCTATTGCCAGTCTTCCTCTTTTTGCTTGAAGAAGATGGTCCCTGAGCTAACATCTATGACAGTCTCCCTCTGTTTTATATGTGGGATGCTGCCACAGCATGGCTTGACGAGTGGTGTTTAGGTCCGTGCCCAGGATCTGAACCTGTGGACCCCAGGCCACTGAAGGTGGAGTGCACGAACTTAACCACTATGCCACTGGGCCAGCCCCCAGCTGGGTTTTTTTTCAACTTCACTTGTGCCCCTGAAGAACGTGGAGGATAAAATAGCATATTGGTGACTGTATCTGCCTTGAATTGTCATCTTGCTTCTTCAGGCTTAAACTTATTATAGAAGCAGATTGTGAAGAAAGGAACCCAGAATTTAAATCAAACAGAGAAACGGGAGCAGGTTCTGATTCTGGTCTTGCCATCTGTGAGCTGGGTGACCCTAGGCAAGTCATGATACTTCTTAGAGCTTTGGCGTGTTGCCCAACCTCACCTAAAGCCCTGTTTTGAATATCAAGAGAGAGAATCTATGTGAAATATTTTTGTATAGTATTTATTTTACACTTACAAATGCAGTTCTCACTCAGCATCAGGCTCTCTTCTGTGTTTTACAGATATTAATGCATTTAATGCCCATGTGACCCCACGAGGTGGGTACCGTTATTATCTCCATCTTACAGACAATGAAACTGAGGATGAATGTGTTGAGTCATGGCTCATGGTCACAAAGAGGATGGGCAGGGCTGGGTTTGAACCCAGTCAATTTAGCTGCAGAATCTGAGCTCTTAACTAAAAACAAAGTTACCATTTGGAGTATCATTATTCTCATTTTTATCTTTAATCATCATTTTGGGGAACCACGCAGACATTGTTATCATTACTGTGATCTATATAATCATCTTCATCCCATGCCAGGGCTGTATTTTTGAGGTGCTGAATAAGGCCTGGACATTAGCATTCTAGTAAGACTTAAGAAAATAGCATGGAAAAAGAAAAGAAAAAAAACGATAACTATATGAGGTGATAGATATATTAATTAGCTTGATTGTGGTGATTATTTCACAGCGTCTAGCTATATAAAAACATCACCTTAAATGTTTATTATATGTTTAATGTACACCTTAAATATACAATTTTTTTGTCAATTCTACCTCAAAGCTGGGGGGAAGAAAAGAAACTAGCATAGACCTGTAGAATCTGTGCACAGGTAAGAGATCTGTGCTATTTGGTCCTGCACGTATATGTGAAACCAAAGAGAACTAATTCTTGTGGTTCAGATGCCAGGTGTCACACAGGCCTTTGTATTTGAACTTCATCCCAACCCAGTACAGTAAATGCCATTGTCCCCACAAATGGATGAGGAAACTGAGGCTCGGAGAGGTCAAATAGCTTGTTCAAGGTCACAGGGGAGTAAGTGATGTTCCTGGGTTTCCAGCTCTAGCAAAGCCTGGAATCCGCGCTGCTTTTACTACACCACGAGGCCTTTTGATTTTTCTGGAAAGTTGCTCTGTTCTTCTCCCATGGAGAGCTTTTCTGACATGATACTGACTTGTGTTTCAATTTACCCCCGTTGTCAAGGCCACTTGTCCTCCCTCAAACCAAGAACTCACACTGACAAACCCTCATTCTGGCTGCTCTGTTTTTCTGCAATGAGTTCTGTTAAATCTCTGAGTGTAACAGAGTCCCTGAGCCTTCGAGTTGCTGTCACAGGCTCGTTCTTTTTCTAAAATTGCAATTCCGTTATAAACTTAATAATTAAGGATTATTTCGGCTCAGGTGTCCCTGTATATTTTAATAAAAACAGACCCTGGATTGCCTTGTAGGGACCGTGCCACATTCTAGACAAAATAAGAAAGGAGAGGCAGGGAGAAAGCTGGGGTTTAATCATCTCTGCCTCTTTGTATTACCATATTTATTGCATCCCAACCTGGAACAGGGGAGCAGTTAAGGAAACCAGAGGCAGCAAGAGTGTTGCTCATTACGAGCCAAGTCTGCAGGCTCTGCTGAAGCTGAAGCATATACTGGCTTTCTCTTTGCTGTGAGAGTGTGATTGGGTCTGAATATTGAACAGGCCTAATGTCTGTGTTGTTTGAAACCAGGCAAGCTATGTGAGGGACCTGTTGTGTATGGAGATGTGGACCCAAGCCAGCCTGTTCAGGTGGAAGCCTTTTCTCATAGACTTAAAGCATGTTCCCAAAATGCATAAACTTGTGACTGGTATAAAAAACTATTTTAGGGAACCGGGCCCGGTGGCTGAGTGGCTGGGTTCATGTGTTCCGCTTCAGCGGCCCAGGGTTCGCCAGTTCGGATTCTGGGTGCCGACCTACACACCGCTCGTCAAGCTGTGCTGTGGCAGCATCCCACAGGGAAGAACTAGAAGAACCTACAACTAGAATGTACAAGTATGTACTGGGGCTTTGGGGAGGAAAAGAAAAAAAAGACTATTTTAGATGTTGTACAGATATAAAATTAAATAACATTGGATCATATATGGAGAAAATTATTCCTTTTGTGATTCTTAATGAGGTCTTCCTATCTTCCGTTGGTGACATTCCCTTTGGTGAGCTATGTCCTGAACATCTGTCTACCTCTTGCTAATTTCCCTCTGAAATAAAAGAGAATAGGATGGAGGTTCCTCACCTTTGGCTGATTTTGGAATTTGCAGAGCCTCTCATTAAAACCATTTCTTACCTTCCTGAATGCAAATCAGAGAAGTCACACATGGAGAATGAAATCTGACCTTTATTGCCGTTAGTCCTGAGTTGTAGGATGTTCTTTTAGAGGTGGGTACAATCGGGCTCTCGTTTTTGTCCCCGTGAATTGAATTTACTTTCTGGTCAGAGGCCCACTTGGACAATTGCAGGCCTTTCCCACGTAGGCAAACCATTTACTGTACAACAGAGCTCTCCAAGAAAGAAGCCCAGAAACAGCTGAGCAGACCAGGCCTAATTCTTTCTCCCAAACTCGTAGGTCAGAACGTCACTCACCATCTCCGGCAAACCAGTAAGTTTTGGGATGTCATTCACGTACCATAAAATTCAGTCTGTAAAAGTATACAATTTGGTGGTTTTTAGTATATTCACAGAGTTGTGCAGCCGTCACCAGTATCTAATGTTAGACTCTCTTCAGCATCTCAAGAAGAAACCCCCATACCCATTAGCAGTCACTCCCCATTTCCCCCTTCCTTTATCCCCTAGCAACTGCTAGTCTACTTCCTGTTTCTTTGGATTTGTTTATTCTGAACATTTCGTGTATAGTCACGTGTCACTTAACGACAGGGATGCGTTCTGAGAATTGCATCATTAGGTGATTTCGTGGTTGTGTGAACATCATAGTGTACTTACACAAACGTAAATGATCTAGCCTACTACACCTCTAGGCTTTATGGTAGTAATCTTATGGGGCCACTGTTGTATATGGGGTCCGCCATTGACCTAAATGTCTTTATGTGGTGCATGAGTATAAATGGAATTGTATACTGTTTGGTCTTTTGTGTGGGCTTCCTTCACTTAGGATAATGTTTCAAGGTTCATTCATGTTGTATTATGTGCCAATACTTCATTCCTTTTCATTGCTCAGTAATATTCCATTGTATGGATATTCCACATTTTGGTCATCTGTTCATCAATTGGTAGCCACTTGGGTTGTTACTACTTCTTGACTATTATGAATAATTCTACTATATAGGTTTGTATACAAGCTTTGTGTGGACATACGTTCTCATATGTTTTTTATATATAACTAGGAGTGGAATTGCTCAGTAACTCAGCAGTAGTAACTCTGCTTAATTTTTTGAGAAACTGCCAAACTGTTTTCCAAAGCAGCTACAGCCATTTTAAAATTCCACAAGTAACAAATGAGGGTTCCAGTAGCTCCACATCCTCACCAACACTTGTCGTTGTCTGTCTTTTTTATTTTAGCCATTTTCATGGGTATGAAGCGATGTCTCATGGGTGACTAATAATAAAGATGTTGTGCTTCTTTTCTTATGCGTATTGGCCATTTGTATATCTTGTTTGAGAAATGGCTGTTCAAATCTTTTGCTCAGTTTTTACTCAGCTTACTTCTTTGTATTGTTTGAGTTGTAAAGATCTTTATATATAATGGCTACAAGTCTCTTACCAGACATATGCTTTGCATATATTTTCTTCTGTTCTGGGGTTATCTTTTTCACTTTCTTGATGGTGTCCTTTGAAGCACAAAAATTTTTAATTTTGATGAAGATCAGCTTATCTGTTTTTTCTCTCATTGTTTATGCTTTACTGTCATATCTAAGAAACCATTGCCTAAGCCAATGTTAAAAGATTTACTCCTACATTTTCTTCGAGGTGGCTTTTCACCTAGCTTCCAGGTAATTATGTCAAGCTGTGAGGGCATTTGGATCTCTTTGGTAATTATTCCGTTGTCCATTTATTCTTTCTTTCAATAAACAGTTACTGGATGGTTATATCTACAAGGAACTGTTATAAATCTGGGAATAAGATATTAACAACACGCAGCTCCCAGTGCCAAGACTCCATCCAACAGGGAACAGAGAAGTGAATAGTCAGTGGATTATTACAGACATCTAAGTTTTGAGCCCTGAATTCAGTGGGAGGTATGAAGAAAGGCATGTGGCCCAGGGGAATGGCTTCCTCAGAGCCGTGGTGTCTAAATTGAGAACAGAAGGCTGGAAGCAGTTAGCCAGCAGTGTGTGGGTGGTGGAGGAAGAGACGACAGCATGAACACAAGCCTGCAGGAGAGCATGGCTACTCCTGGCACTGCACCCATGGCCAGGCACTTTCTAAGCACTGGGGTTGTTGAGAGTAAACAGGAGAGCAGCTCCTTTGTGAAACTAGAGCACCTCCGCCCTAGACAGCTCACATTCTAGTGGAGAGTGGGAGATAGACCTGCAGAGGACTATGGGGATTTCCAGTTCTAGTAAGTGCTGGGAAGAAACCAAACAGGGCAATGGGGCAGGGAGCGATGGGGGAGAGAGAGGAGCACTTGGGATGGGGCGACCACGGAGGTCCTCCCTGAGGAGGTGACACTTGAGTTTACTCCTGAAGGAGGAGTAGGAGCTGATCCCATGCAAGCCTGGGGAAGAGAATGACTGGAGGGCAGGGTTCGAGGAGGGAGTGGGCAGACATGAGCCTGGAAAGGTGGACGAGGTGAGATCCTGGAAGGTCCTCTTAGCCCCATGCGGGAGGCTGGATTTCATACGTTTTACAGCAGGGGACTGTGTGATCATGTGGTGAGAGCACAGGGTTTCCAGGATGGAGGGTTGGAGAGAGCAAGCTCAGAGACAGAGGAATAGATTCATGAGCTATCACTGAAGGTCAGATAGGGTAATAGTTAAAATTTACAAAAAGTCCTTACTGCCTGCAAGTCACTGTTCTAAGTGCTTCGGTCCATCTGACACCAACTATGAGGTAAGAGCTGTTATTATAAACTCCGTTTTACAGATTAAGGAACTGAGACTCAGAGATTAAGAAGCCTGACTGTGGTCACATCAGTTTGTGACAGACCAAAGTAAGAAGCCAGACAGTTTGGCTTCAGGGACCCAGCTCCTAACCATTAAGCTAATCTGCCTCTGAGGACTTGCCACTGATTGGGTGTGTGGGATGTGGCAGGCAAGGAGCCTAGATGATGCTCCCATTTCTAGCTTGTGAGGATGGAGAAGTGCAGCTTTCACCTACGTGGGGAATTCAGGAGGACGGGCGTGTCTAAGGGGCCAAGAGGACAGAATGAGCCCCTGCTTCATATCCCAGGCATTGTTTCAGGGGCTTGGCTGCACGACTCTGTGTCCCCATGGAGCTTACAGTCTTGAGGAGAGACAGGTACTAAGCACACGCTCCAAAATAGTCACTTGGTGTGTTAGAGTGGTTGTATTTGGGGCCGTCTTGATTCTGAGGGGTATGAAGGTCGGACCATCTGCTTGGTAGCTGGATTTACAAGTTAAAGCAAAAGGGACACGTTCTGGCTCAGACAGAAGCTCCAAGAAAAGTGGTCTGGATGATGTTTTCAGGTGCTTTCCCTGTGGCCACCGAGAGGTGCAGGTGACGAGACCCACATTCTCATGATGGTACGGAGGGCACCGCACTAGCAGGGCCCCTCTGCGCATTCCGTCGCCGGAGAATGAGACTCGAGCCACTGCTGGTTAGCCTGTATTCGATTGCTGAGACAGTGTGGGCACCTGCCAGGGACTCAGTGGTCTCCTGGGCTGGGGCCCTCATGTCCTCTGAGTAAGTGTTTTCATAGTCTTCGAATGAGGGAGACAAATGAGGCACTGACCCCTTTGACAATGCAAACACCTAGTCTTGCCCTAAAGATGAGCTGAGTTTCTTTCTGCATTTACTCTTCCTACTGGAGAGACTTTAAATGGACCAGAGGAAGAACATGCAGGGGGAATGCCTCATAGGAATGCTTGCGGCATCCTCCTCCAAGAGCCTGTTCTCTCACCCACGCTGGTCCATCTTCCCCTCTGTAACCAGATTAACCTCCTGAATTGCAGCTTTGATCTGCTGCCTGCCGAGCGCCCCCAACCTTGTCTGGCTCTCTTTCTCTGAGAGAATGAAATCACGGTTCTTAGGAATTCACACACTCTGGCCCAGCCTGCCGTTAGGACTTTCTCTCTCTTTTTCTTTTTATCCTCCCTACTCCTGGAATACAATAGGTGTCCATGTAAATGTTGTATGATCCACCCAAATAAGACTATTATTCTTTCACGGACATGCTGTGTACTTTCCCTCCTGTTTCTTTCCTTATTCTCTTGCATCCTGCAGAATGCCTTTCTCTATCCTCCACCTTTTCCCACCCAAAGGTTCAGTTTAATTGCCACAAAGTCCATGGAAACTTCTTGATTCTCCACTAGTGAGAAGTGGTCTCTTCCATCCTCACACCCCTGTAACTTTCATGCTCCTCCTTGAAGAGCCATCCCATACGGTCCTGGAGGTTGTGCACCATCCAACTCTAAGGTACCTTTCACTTACTGTCTCTGTCAGTCTATTCAAATGGCTCCCTGGGAGGTATGCCATTCCCAAACTTTGCAGTTGCGTGTGGCATCCCAGTGTTCTGGCACACCGTGTTCGAACATTTATCTGGTTGTTTGTATTCTTTCTTTCTCTGTCTCCACCAGGTTGATAGCTGCCTAAAGAGAGGACTCTGAGCTCATGCATCGCCTAAAGCCCTATTATTCTCACATTTACTTGCTGCTTGGTAGCTCTTGGTTGGATGTTTATCTGTTCACCTCTTTTGTTTTTGTCTGTGGATGGAGGAACTAATTGAAAATACTTTATTTGAAAAGTGGTGCAAAAGCAGTAGAGAAAATAACAGTTTCCTAAGTTAATGTTGGTAATAGTTGTCTTAGTCTGTTTGGGCTGTTATAACAAAATACCGCAGACTGGGTGGCTCATAAGCAACAGAAATGTATCTCTCATGCTTCTGGAGGCTGGGAGTCCAAGATCATGGCACCTGCGTGGTCAGGTTCTGGTGGGGCCTGCTCGCTGTCTGCAGACTGCTGACTTCTCGCCATGCCCTCACATGGGGGGAGAGGGAGGGCTCTCTCTCTGGAGCCCCTTTTATAAAGGCACAAATCCCTTTCAGGAGGACTCTGCCCTCACAACCTAAACATCTCCTGAAGGCCCCACCTCCTGATACCATCACCTTAGGGGTTAGGATTCAGTATATTAACGGGGGTGGCAGGGGTACAAACATACAGACCATACCAATAGTTAACATATGTTGAAATCTTACCACACCAGGAAATTTACTAAGCACTTTGTATATATCATTTAATTCTCACAATTACCCCATGTAACATTGCTTACTTGCCATTATTGTTCCTGTTTTAAGATGAAAAAATTGAAGCCTAGAGAGATGAAGTGACTTGCTTATAGTCACTCAGTAATTCAGCCAGGCTTCCAACCCAGACCTTCTGGAGCGGAGCCCCAACTCGGAACAATTGATGTGCAGTGTGCCATCGACTGTTTTTATCGTATGGTGAGGTTAACAGTGACACAGGAGGGGCGTGGCTTTCTTTTTCTGTCCCACAAGTGTTTGTTGAGCACCCGTGATGTGCGAGCCTCTCTGCTAGGCACTGGGGATGGAGATGAATAGAGGGTTCCTGTCCTCGGGGGCCTCACAGGGGAGACAGGGAGTCAGGTGTTTGAATATGTATCACAATGCCATGCTGTAAATGTTAGATTCACTTTTCATCTGAGATGCTGAGTTGGCAGGAAAAGGGACAAGGACGGGCGCAAAGAAGATTTCCAGGAGGAGATGACTTCAAAAGGGAATTTTGAAGGGTGGATGGGAACTCACGGGCCCTCCAAGTAGGGGGAGAGTAGTCCATGGAGAGGGAACAGCACAAGCAAAGATGCAGACATGTGGAAAGCATGATGTGTTGGAGCAAATATAAGTAGCTTGATCTGTTTGGTATTGTCACTCCACACCATCGTACCATCCCTCCACTGTAGATAAAAATGCAAGCTGGTAATTATGCAGGCTTACCTTTATCCATTCTCGATACGTGAGACTCCATTGTGGCTCCTGTGAGGAAGGTGGTTGTGCCAACACTGAGGGATATATGGACCCTCTGTGACTTTGACTCGGTGCCTCTGCCTTAGCCTTCAGGCAGATCACTGGCCAATAAACAAATACCATCACCTCCTCACACCACCAATCATCACGCAGGCCTACTGGCAGCTTCCTAGAGCGAAGCTTCTTATAGGGCAGACATGCCCCTTCCCCCGGGTGTAGGTGGTTTAATGGGAGCATTTGCAGTGTTCAGGCAGTGGGTCCCCTGGAGAAGTTGTGCCGTGCTGATTGCTTCTTCGATTCATTTATTCAGTTTATCAGCCTTGAGCACCTGTTATGTTTCTGGCAGGTTAGCCTTGGATGATAACTTCCTTCATTTTTAGACTCATCCATCCAGCTCCACCTGGCTTTGCCACCCTCACCCTAAGCTTGGTACACCCAGTCCCAAACCCATCTTCTTTCTCCAGTATGCCTTCTTGTATCTCCCATCCGGGAGACATCACCACCAACCCAGGAATCCCAGTGTAATCCTCTGCTGCTTCCTCTCATTTCCCCCATACCTAAGATCTCTTCTCCTGAAATCCCTTTGGATTCATTCTCCTTGTTGCTCCTCCTCAGACACTGTCTTAAATAGATTCTCTTTTCACATTCTGGTCTAATCTCCTAAATGATGTGTCCACCTTTATTCCCCTTATCTGTCCGCTCTCCATCACCCACCATCCATTCAATTCGCTTATTGAACTCCTACTATGTTCCAGGCACTAGGCTAGATCCTGGGGCTATCCATCTGAATATAGCTGGCATGACCCTTGACCTCCCTGAGCTCACAGTCAAGTGGGGATGGGGACAAGTAAACAGGCGATCACAACCTGAAGATGGGTGCATGGTGCTGAGATATTGTCTGTTAGGAAGGGCCCCTGACCTAGTCATGGGCCGTCAGGAAAGGACTAGGAGCAAATGGTGGTGGCCCTCAGAACTGAAGTCTGGGTAAGAGAGAACCACGTGCTGAATGGGAAGTGTGAAGGGAGAGGGAGGAAGAAGGAGAGGGCAAGACCGTGAGATTCACGAGAGCAGGGATGGTGTGTCTTCCTCACCACCGTGTCCCCAGCATCCTGCTCTTCTTCTGGCAGGTAGTAGGTGTGCAATAAGTATTTGTCGAATGAGCATGTCCAAGATGGTTTCCTGCAGAGCAAACTGAATATGCAAAGGCCCAGGTAGAGAGAGCATGGCGCATGAGAGATGTGTGTCTAGAACTTAGGACAGGGCTGGGGAGTGACAGCACAGGAGGCTGAGAGCTCAGAGCCAGGTCATATTGGTCCCCCATGTCTCCCTGATGAAGTCCAGACTGTTTAGCTGGGCATTCATTGCTCTGCTTCCTGTGTGCTCTCATCTCTCTCCTCCTCTGCTCTAACCTTAGAGACCCTGCTAACCACTTCCTCCCCCCACCACACTCTCAACACACTCTGGGCTTGGGCCATAGTCCCTTATGATTCTCCCTGGATTGGGTCCCCTCTCCCTTTGACTGCGGTCAAAGTCATCTTTATCCTATAGGGCACTGCTGCCTGAACTTGTCCACATCCCTCTGACTCATCAGAATTAGCCCTTCTTTTTCTTTACTCCCATGGAACTTTGTGTCCTGTTGTCATCATCACACTGTCATGTTCCCCTTCAGGTGTATGTTTGATTGTGGATCGCCTCTCTAAATCGTACGAGCTCCTTGAGGTTAGAGGGAACAAGTCATTTTCTTCTTTAGATTTCCCAGAGGTGCTGAATGGTTGCGATCGCCTGTTTACTTGTCCCCATCCCCACTTGACTGTGAGCTCAGGGAGGTCAAGGGTATTACAATGTATGTTGGTATTTTTACTAGCACAATAGTATTTATGATAGCACCTCTTCTGGATTGAACTATTGCTTTGTGCCTGGCAGTCCCTCAGAAGGGCATATCTGCTATTTATTATTATCCCAGCTGTGTTTATTATTGACATGCGTTATACATCGCACATATTATCTCATCCACTCGACACGGCAGCCTGGGGAGGAGATTTCCTCACTGTTTTGGGGAGTGAAGCAACAGCGGTGCAGAGGTGTGGCGGTTCGCTTGAATGGTGTCACCAACGACTCTACCCTGTCTGGTCCTCAGTTGTCACCTCTGAGATGCCGAGTTTGGGGGATAGGTCTTCCTTCTCTCCTTTTCTGCTCTGACATCCTCACCAGTCAGCACTGGTTTAATAACAGGCCTGATTTACTTTCACAAGGGCTGTTAGAAACTGGCCGCACGTGGCGAATTGATAAGAGCGCTTTTGCGGCTGGAATTCAAAGGCCTGCCTTCTCCTCCTGACCCTCGTGCTTCTCCTTCCCGCAGGCGGAACCCTCTGCACTTCCACCTCATCGCCGACTCCATCGCGGAGCAGATCCTGGCGACGCTCTTCCAGACCTGGATGGTGCCCGCCGTGCGTGTGGACTTCTACAACGCAGATGAGCTCAAGGTACAGGCGGGAGGGAGGGGCGCCTCCCAGGTCCCTCAAGATGGAAGCTCTTCTTGTTCATGGTTTGGTAGACTGCAGCCTTGGCAGCCATCTCAGCTCCCAAGTGGAAATGCCCAGGGTGTGACTGAGGTGGTTTGCCACCTGAATCTGATTTTGTCATCAAGAGCAGTCAAGCGACCACTCCTTTAGCACAGTAATGCATGTTGGTCTGTGCAGCTCTGGCCACCAAGGCTTTTCTGTAGAAGCTGGAGGCCATTAGCTTCCTATGTATCTGAAAGAGGTTTGTGGTACTACTATCTAGAGAATTCCGTCACCCAGTGAAATTTGAGTTCATGTTCTGTCATTCACTGGTCATAAGACACAGAGGAAATACCTATACCTTTACTGGGTTTCTTTTCTCATCAGTAGAAAAGGGATTGTAATACTAACCTCATGGGGTAATTAAGAGGCTGAAATTGGAGCATGTATGTGAATGTGCTTTCAAAGACTGTGCTGAATAAATATTAAGGATTACGATGTACTGGAGAGTTTCAACCAAATGAGACTGATTTGGTGATGTCACTCCCTTGCTTAAAATCCTTCTGCAGCGCCACTTTGCCTGCATCAAGATTGAGATTCACAGTCTGATTAAGAAGTCCTGAATGTTCTCGCTCTTGATTCTTCTTCCAGTCTCATCTGTTGTCATTCCTGCAAATCCACCCTCTCACTTAGCTCTAGGAAAGTGCCTTTGGTTCTCTCTGCCCTCTCTCCTATATTTGAGTATTTGCGTATGCGATTCCTTCTATCTGACGTGCCCTTCCGCTTAGCTTGTCACAAGTTTGCTCATCCTTCAGAACTCAGCTGCACTGCCACCTCCTCTGACAGCCTTCCCCGACTTCTCGAGGAAGGAGGAAGACATTTTTTATTCACTTGCCTGTCTACTACTTTAGTATAGAACCTTCTTAATGGGGACGGGGGCCGCATCCTAGTCTTTACTGTATTTCTGGTGCATCATTGGTACCCTGGAATGCTTGTGGATCTAACAAATTGCTGTTATTAGAGGAACATGTAACTTTGCAGTTACACGTTGATGCTGTTTGCAGTCACCTTGGGAAGCACTAAACACCTAGGTGAGGCTGATTCTAGCAAATTGCTTGTTCCCAACCTCATAAAGCCATTAGCTTTTCATTTTAGAGCCATAACATGTTAAATAGATCACAGACATGCTGGCTGGAGTTTCTGATTTGTCCCATATTTCAGGCTCTGAGGTTGATGGAGATGTTCAGAATTTAGCGTTCGGGGATGTTGTGGTAATTTGTGTGCCATTTGAATCTCTTCTGAGCTAAAATTGATTAACACTCTTAAAAAGGGAAAAACAAAATTTAGCAAATTGCTGTGCTAATTAAGGTGAAAGCAAGCCACTCTGTCTCCCAGGGTCTCAGCGCCAACGCCGTGGGGAAAAGCAGTGGTGGGGAAGGGCAGCATCTGGCGCAGAAGGAAGCTTCTGCTACCTCCTTCATCATCCTCCTTTCTTTTGGCAGCCGTGTGCTGTGTCCCTGGCGAGCCCGTGCCCTCTGCTTTTTAAGAGAAGTCAAAGTGGTTGCACAAACCCCAAGTTCATATCCTGGCTTGCCACTGGAAAAACTATCGGATTTGGGTTCTGAGCCTTGGCTCTCTCAGCTGTCAGATGTGGGACAGTGCCAGCCACCAAGGCAGGGATCAAATAAGATAACTCCCGGGAAGGCCTGGCCCTGCCTGAAATGCATCAGTCTTGGAAATACCCCATTCCCTTTGCAGCCAAGGCAACATGGTATTACAGTGCTCCTGAGTGCATGGCCTGTTACGAAGTCCATGGAGAGGTGGGAGGTTGAAGGAGTAAGGCACTAGGGGCTGTAATCTACTCCTTGAACCCCAGGGCTTCCATGAGGTCTTGGAGGAAATAGGGGTGGGAGGGAGAAAGGCTGATACTGACTCTCGTGCCCACTGGAAACCAGTCGACCTGCCGCACATGATTTTCCATACTGGATTTTTATCCATTTGAATTGAAGATGCATGGCTTAAAAAATAAAAAGAATTTTAAAAAGTACAATTTGATATGTTCTAAAAGATACTATCTCCAGAGTCCTGTCCTCTACCCTCTATACCATGCCCTACAGCTATATTTTATTTCCCTACCAATTAAATACCTATCTCCCACAGTCCTGGATCCCATGAGGCTCTTGTCAGAATCCAGTGAGGACAATGAGTATGAAAGCATTTTGTCAAACATAAGTTTTCCATAATAATAATGATAACAGTACTAATAATTTATACATAGTCTCACTCAACAAACCACAGACCATGATCTGCCCATTCCTCCCAACCTGAGCCTCTCCTGCCTCATAGCATCGCTGTCTATCTACTTAGTTGCTCTTCCGGAACCAAGAGTTCGCCTTTGATAGGTCCCTTTCCCTACTGTGTCTCTAACCGTTCCACATCCTAGCTTGTCTCCATTTCCACTGCCAGCATCCTAGTCTAAGCATTTGTGATCTTTCCCCAGCACAACAGCAGCTTTTTTCCAGATTAGTCTCTTCTCTTCTGCTCTGCTCACTTCTCCTCGCCCAAATCTATTCTTCATCAGTAGCATGAGTCACCATTCCCAAAAGCGAGCCCAACCATGCCATCCCCTTTCCTCTGCATAAAAACCTTCAGTGATTTCCCCAGGCTCTTAAGATAGAGACCACAGTCCTTAAGTGAGTCACATTTCCCTGCACAGTCTGGCTCCTGCCTCCTTCCAAGTTCATCTTGCGCCACCAGCAGCACCATTGCCCACTCCCTCCGTCTCGCGTTTGCTCTGCTCCTTCTCTCCCACCAGGGGGCCTTTGCACAGGTTGTTTCTTCTATCTGTTAGACTCTATACCCCAGCCTGCCTTCTCTTCCCCCACTGCTAATTAATTCCAAGTTCTTTGGCATAAGCTACATTTACTCAGGGAAACTTTCCCTGCCTTCCTCGTCTCCTAGGGTTCCTTTGTTATATGTTCTCATAGGATCGCTTATGTTTCTTCAGGACACTCATTGCAGAATATACTCTTTTATGCCTTTGTGGGGTGTGCCGGTAAATGTCTGTCTCTCCCCTAGACAGTAGGCTCCAAAAGGGCCAGGATCATGTCTGGGTTTCATCACCCCTTTACCCCTAAAGCCTGGTGTGATGCTTGGCCTATGAGATTGTTTGCTAAGTGAATGATACACGGTAAACTCAGACCTGGGTCTCTAAGAATAATGAAGCCATTAGGAACGGGGTTATCTATCACTCTTAGGGCTCACCACCTTCCTGAAGCCTGTTGTGCCTCAGGGCATGGGTCAGCAGCCAGGTATTTGTCTACCGGTGACCCTGCGGTGGCCTGAATAAGGCAGCTCCATCTGTACCTGCCCATGTAACGTCCCCAGAGCAGCCCTGGGACAGGTGAGTGTCTTTCCATGGCAGGTACACAAGGAAGAGAACACATTAAAATGCCATCCATTAGCTGACATTAGAGAAGGAGGAAGATCAGGAGAGAATGGGCCCATGCTGTGTTCTGCAGCTGTGATCAGGCAGCACGTCAGACGGTACCCTCCGCAGACACACACACGGCTGCCTCTCCTGATGCCACTCGGAGAAGCCACTTGGTACAGCTGTTGGAAATGGCATTTCTCAGAAATATTCCTGCGGGCCCATTATTCTATCTCTTAGGCTGGAGAATGGAGTCATAGGAAAAGGAAGTTGATGAGGGATGGGAGCATGATTAAAAACGAACTGTGGGAAATTCCTGGTGCACTGGTACGCTTCTCCCATAATGACCAATTAGTGTGGATTTGCAAATGCTGATCGCTCAGCCTGCTTGTGTCTGTGGCCTGTAAAATGCTCCTGGGTCTGCTGATGTTTACACGGCTCATTCATTTCCGGCCTCTGAGTCCCCGTATCAACAGGCGACCAGGACCGACTGCGTCTTTGTGCTCCGAACTCCACTCAAGATGTGCAGCGTGGGGGGACGACACGTGCTGTCACTCACTTCTCACGACAGCCCTGTGGGGTGGAGAGGGGACTTTTATTACCTCCATCTCACAGATAATTTATAAATGGAAGCACAGAGTTGAAGAGTATTTGCCTAAGATCAGGCAGGTAATAAATGCCAAGGCCGGTATTTGACTTTTCCCTTTCCAGATGAAATGAGATGAGATATGGGATCGTACGATTCAGGAGACACGAACGGGGAACAGATCTGAAGGAAAAGAGGGAGAACAGACTGTAACCACAGGGGAGTGACGTTGCCGCTGTTGAGTTGCACTTAAACCCAAAATTCCTGTCTTCAGTGACTTTGGATCCTCTGGGCTGTGGTGTAACATCAGTTGTTTATGGAACACTTACTTTGTTTCTCCTGTTTTATGTGGTTCTCATAGAGGTGCTCACAACTCTGTGGAGCAGGTGGTTGTTATCTCATTATACAGATAAGGAAACCGAGCTTAGGAGGTTAAATAACTAACCCCAAATCACATGCATAGCTAGGACACGGCAGCACCAGGAGTAAAACCCAGAGCTATCTGATGCCCCAATCCATGCTCTTTCTCCTATGTTATATTTTCTTCTCTGTGGCCTGTTTTTTGGGGGTTTTTTTTGAAGATTAGCCCTGAGCTAACTACTGCCTAATCCTCCTCTTTTTGCTGACGAAGATTAGCCCTGAGCTAACATCTGCTGCCAATCCTCCTCTTTTTGCTGAGGAAGACTGGCCCTGAGCTAACATCCATGCCCATCTTCCTCTACTTTATATGTGGGACACCTACCACAGCTTGGCTTGCCAAGTGGTGCCATGTCCGCACCTGGGATCCGAACCAGCGAACCCCGGGCCACCGAAGCAGAACGTGTAAACTTAACCGCTGCACCACTGGGCTGGCCCCTGTGGCCTGTTTTTAAGCTAAGATACTATAATTGCATCTAGACAAGGGTCCTCTAAGCTCTCAGTGGTGGTCTTTTTCTGGTTGTTCGTGAAGAACAAATGTGTTAAGCATGACCCCTCCATTTAAAGGCCTACTGGGAGTGGAGCTTCCTGCTGGGGATAAAAGAGTACCACACTAACGATGCTGCTGAGCTTTGGGACGGCCCCATCAGTCTCACCCATGGATCATTTTCTAAACTAAATAGTCATTACTCTGGACAGTTTGCCTTCAATCAGCGATACCTACCTTGCTAGATTTCAGACGAGACCTTGCATGTCTGCCAGCCTCTGATCTTGTCCCAGTTGGCCCAGAAAGTCGCCTTCCTGCCACACTGGGGTGAGGATGCTCCGAGCTCGTGAAGGGAAGCTGCTGGGGGCAGGAGCTGTTTCATGATTCACCTGTCTAGCTGGGAGCCCTAATTTATCTCTTTTTCTCTCAGACCTGATGCCTGCTCGTTACCAACATCAGAAAGATCATGAAGCAGGATTCAAGACTATGGTTACAGAAAATATTGATGGTTGACTCTCAAAATTGGCTCCCTACTCGTTCTCAGTTGCCTTTGTACTGGTCCCTGTGGAGTATTGCAGAGGTTCTCTTTAGATAACAGCAATCTTTCAACACCTAGCTGTCCCTTGGGAGACAGCTCGGGGGATGGATAAACTGCTGCCTTCCCTCTCTGTTTCCTGGGAAGATATGCTTCCCGAATGATAGACGTTTTCAGCTAGGAGGGACTGATGGTAACGTGAAATCATAGGGTCTCAGGGTTAGAAGGAAGCCAGTACTCAAAGCCTTTTTAGGAGAAATGAGGCCCAGGGAGGTTAAGCAACTTGCCCAAGAGCTCACATATGAATCTTTTCAACCTGGTCCTCTTCCCAAAATTGGGTGTGTGTGTTATGATTGCCGGGCCTAGGATATACTTCAGAGAGACCACACTTGGTGAATACCCCACCTCATGGGGTGGAGCAGTTCTAGTTAAACTTCGCCTGCAGAAGAAAGATGGAAGACAAAGGATATGTCTCATGGAGCGCATGATCTTCCCTAAGGTGCCCTGCGGAAGAATGAGAAATGAAGTAAGTTATGCGTGACCTTCAGAATTTTCTTGTCCAGGTTCACTATGATATGGTAATACTGAGAGTGATACATAGAGCTTAATTGTCTTTCGAAATTGGTAGCTCGAGCTCCCCTTTATTGGTGAAGATTAAATCCAATTAAATGAAGTTCAGAATGAAAAGCCCAGTGCTTGGCACATAGTAGGCACTTTATTTTCTTTCCTTCCCTTTCCATATAATTGTAGATGGATGTGATTAACCTCTTTAATCTTCTCTGTTCCAAATCTCCCATGTCAACACAACTTCTCTTTTCTACAACAGAGAAACAGATGACTGTTGACCTCTCATCAGAGGGTATGCATTTTGAGTTGTTTTTCTGGAATAGTTTATGGATGTTTGCTCTTGTTCTTTCTCTCTTTTTGGGTCTCAGGTTATGCAGGAAGGCTGGCTGAGGTTAATTATTATGCCCAGATCTGGAAAAGTTGCCAGCCTCCCTTTTTTTTTTTTATCCCTTTTATTGGTCATTCCATTCTCCATGTGGTTTGTGAATATGAAGGCTGATTCTGTAAGGCCAGCAATGCACCCCTGGCATTTGTGATGGGCTTTTTTCCTTCATATGTTGAGGGCAAGATCACAGATGGGACATGGATAAGTGAAATGCGTTTGAAAACATACCTTTCTGTATTTTGAAGACTGATCTTTGGCTTTTAAATATTAGACAGGGAAAATTGTAGACAACCAAGAGAAATTGTAATCTGCATTAGAAAAGAATCTTTCTATGTCACTTGTACAGTTCACTTTACACAGGCAAATGTTTCTTTGTGTAACAGAGTATCCTAGTGAATGGGCCCTGTCCCCTTTTGCGAATCATAAAATCTTAATTAGGAAGGAACTTAGTATTCACCTAGCAAAGCTTCCACTTTCTTCTATAATATTCTATGTAAATGGTCATTAATCTTCTGCTTTTGAATACTTCTGGAGATAAGAGATCATTACGCCCCAAAGGAGCTTGTTCCATATTTAGAAATTCTATTAGAAATATTCACCTTGTTCTGTAATGAAGTCTTCATCTTTTTGATTCCCCCCTTGGTCCTGAGTATTAATAAAGACCAAATGCAAGTATATGTGTCTTTGTCTGTTAACTCATCTGTCTTCCCCACCAGATAATGAGAACCAGGAGGGCAAGCCCTGTAACTTTTATCTCTATACCCACCTCTTAGGACAAAACTTTGCCGATAATGGCCTCCAACCAATGCATGGGTTCCATACTTTGGGACTGTAGAGTGTGTCAATCACTTGTTTGAAGACCTGGCATGTCTGCTGAGTCTTCTCATCGTTCCCATTCCTTCAACTATATCTCAAATAGCAGCGCTCAAAACCTAGTTGACACTTATATATATCTTCTGATGTATTTGTGTAGTAAATGGTTTCCAAGTTGCTGCCTTTCTTGAGTGTGCTCGCTTTTGTCTCTGTCTCATGTCTCTACCGTTGTCTGTGGTTCTTCAAAGTACAGCAGTTATTCCCCACCTGCGCATGTGACTTGCCCCACCAGGAGCTGTAATTGGTCTCGGCTCAGAGATTAAATTCATTTAAAGCAATTAAGTGTCCCTGGACCCACCTTTTCCCCATCCTGAGTATTGATTCCTTCCCATTTTCATTGCTGTGGTCTTCTTCATTCCCCTGGATAATGAAGGTAATGCTTTCATGTACCTTATTTAATTGCATCTTCTCAAAAATCCTATGCTAGAGAAATGACATTTTCTTTTGTCAATAAGGAATTTACCAAAGGAATTAGCAGAATGCTGCTAATCAGAGAATTTATGCTGAAATCTAGTTCTTCTGCCCTTCAGGGCAGTGCTGTATTGAAATCTCAGCTACCCAGAACTTGAGTTAGAAAAACACCAAACTTCCGTGATTCAAGAGTGTGGTTATAATGATGTATTTTGGAATATATGGACCTAAAAAGAAAAGAAAAGGGAAAGACAGACCAGAGGTATTTCATGGATAGTGAGAAAGTGATGGGCAGAGTGAAATGGAAATTATGATAAGGTTAGGAAATTTTTGCTGTGAGAACAGGCGTCTTTGGCCAAATATTTTGAAAGGATAAAAGGATGGATTTGGGGAGTGAAATGTTAGAGCTTCAGTGTCTTAGATGACATATGTTATTTGGCATGTTATCCTGGGATGGAGTGACTGAACTGGTGTGGTACAAAGTTCATGAAAATCGGGGGCTTCAGGCTCTTAAGGGTAAGGTGTTGGATGGTCCATTCATAGGATGATGAAATCCAAGAAAAATTGTCAAGAACTGAAAAAAATTCTATGCATACAGATCAAAAGGGGCCCCTACAATCCCGGCAAAATCAGCAATAAGTTGCCCACATCAAAGTACCCCCTAGAAAAATATTTGAATTATAAGGATTAAAAAAAAATCCTTCCTTTAAGAATAGTAATAACTCTCATTAATAAGAATTGATTTTGTGCCAGCACAATAACGTTACATGCATAATCTCATTTGATCCCCACAATAAGCCTTGAGGCGAGTGTAATTATTTTCATCCGTTTCCAGGTGAGGAAATGGAGGCTTATAAAAGAGACTTGTTGAAATTACTCAGCATTGTGGAACCAAAATGTAAATCTGGGAAGTCTGTCTCTTGAGTAGTGCTGTCCAATAGAAATATGAATCATATGTGTAATTTTAAATTTTCTAGTAGCCACATTTAGATAAGCAAAATGAAACAAGTGAAATGAATTTTAGTTATATATTTTATTTAATCCAATAGCTCTACAATATTATCATTCCAACATATGATCCGTACTTTTAAAAGTACTAGTGAGATATTTTACATACGTTTTTTCATACTAAGTCTTCAAAATCCAATATATATTTTCCACATCTCCATTCAGACATGCTGCGTTTTAGATACTCAACAGCCGCATGTGGTTTGGTGGTGATGGATGAGGAGTAAAGCTTGATTTTTAAGGCTACACTGTAATGCAAAAGGCAAGGGGTAGAGAGGAACATATTATGTTTGAAGAATAAAAAAATCTACCTCAGCTTTTTCGCTATAATAATAAATGTCCTAATAAAATATCTACAGAGTTTTGAGCAGAAAAGAGGGAGACCCAAGAATACCAGCCAAGTTCTCTCATGTTTAAAGGCAACAGAAAAAAATGATACGCTATGCAAGAGCTCACAAAACATAGACCAGTGTATACTTCTTGAAGATTCTGTTATGTCATCTGCCAGCCAACCAAAAAAGTACTCAAAATGAATATTCAAGAATGAGGAAGTCTTGTTCCAAAGGGGCAAACAGTATGTACCGAAAGCAGTTACACATGGAATGATCTGTAAATAATTGTTTTAAGTCGGTTGCAAAGCTGAAGGCAGATGCCGAATGTTGCTCTTGAAAACAGATACAAATACCGGCTGATCACAGACGTTTTGAAACAGCTTGGGAAGTGTGGGTTGGGTTTAAAAGCTGCTAAGTTTCTTGTGTTTTGTGGGGTAACTCAGACGGTATTTTTTAACCCTTCACTCTGAAAAGAAAAAAAGGGAAGATGTTTCTGGAATGCTCAAAGGTGACCTCTGTTATAGTTACAAATTGGAATAAAACTAAGTTGTTGGAGACGATTATTGCAAATGAAACAAAGTTGGTATGAAATAGGAAACAAAGGGGCTGGCCCTGTGGCACAGCGGTTAAGTGTACATGTTCCGCTTTGGTGGCCTGGGGTTCACCCGTTCAGATCCCGGGTGCAGACATGGCACCGCTTGGCAAGCCATGCTGTGATAGGCGTCCCACATAGAAAGTGGAGGAAGATGGGCACGGATGTTAGCTCAGGGTCAGTCTTCCTCAGCAAAAAAGAGGAGAATTGGCAGCAGATGTTAGCTCAGGGCTAATCTTCCTCAAAAAAAAAAAAAAAAGATAGGAAGCAAAGAAAATGAGAAAGAAGAAAGTAATGATGTTGGAACACTAGCTATCCATTTCCAAAAAAAAATGAACCTCAACCCTCACTTTATACCATATACAAAAATTAACTTGAAATTTACACCTAAATTGAAGAGCTACAACTATAGAACTAATAGAAGAAAACAGAGGAGAAAATCTTAGTGACTTTAGGTTAGGCAAAGATTTCTCAAATAGGATACAAAAAGCACAAACTAAATATATATACACATAAAGTGGACTTCATCTAAACTGACAGTTTTTGTTCTTCCAAAGACATTCGTAAGAAAATAAAATGACAAGCCACAAGCTGGGAAGAAAATATTTGCAAAGCACATGTCTGATAACAGATTTGTATCTGAAATCTATGGAGAACTTTTATAACAATAACAAGACGACGAACAACCCAGGTTAGAAATGGGCAACATATTTTAAGAGACACATCATCCAAGAAGACATAAGGAGAGGCAGTAAATCCCTGAAAAATGCTCAACACCAGAAGTCATCAGGGAAATGCAAATTACCGTGGAATGCTACTTCACACCCTCTACAATGGGTAAGATTTAAAAGGCTGACAATACAAAGTGTTGGTGAGAATGTGGAACCTCTGGAACTCTCACCCATTGCTGGTGGAAGTGTAAAATAATACAACTACTTTGGAAAACAGGTTGTCACTTTCTAAAAAAGTTAAACATATATTGACAGTATGGCCCAGCAATTCCACTCCTAGGTATTCGTGGAAGAGAAATAAAATCATATGCACACACAAAAACATGTTTGTGAATGTTCATAGCAGCTTTATTTATGGAACTCAAATGTCCCTCAACTGGGGATTTGGTATACAATTGTGGTATATCCAGTCAATAGAATGTTACTCTGCAGTGAAAAAGAATGAACTGATGATACATGAACAATATGAATGAACCTCGCAAGTATTGTGCTAAGTAAAACAAGCCAGGCACAAAGACTGCATGTTGTATGATTCCATTTATAGGAAATTCTTGAAAGCAGGACAAAAGTTAGTAGGAGCCAGAGAGTGCTGTGGTGGAGGCTCCCTAAACAGGGCCATGAGGGAACTGTTGGAGGTGATGGAATTATTTTATAAAGTCATTGCTGTTGAGGTTACAGATTGTATGCGTTCACTGAGTTGTACATTTAAAAAAGGGGGTCATTGTAATGTATCTAAATTTTTTCTCAAAGCTGAAAAATATTTCTTAAAAATGCTATGAGAGAAGCAAAACCTTAACATCATTTATTTTAATAAATATAAATTCTTTAAACCCTTCTGTTATTGGACAAAGACTTGATGTTTTCTTAAATAGCAGTATCTTAACTATGTGCTTACTATCTTCAAGAAGGACACCTAAAATAATTTATAAAATTTAAAAATAAAATTTATATTAGGATATCTCAGACAGATGAAACAAATGTGTGGATATATTAACTTTAGACAAATTCAAACATAATAAATATACTTAATTAGATAATAATTTTGAATTGTCAAGTGTAATATCCATAAGAGGATATAATAGCCAAGTTATTTTACAAGTAGAAGGCTTTCAAATATATAAAGCAAAATTATAGAAGTATAGGATATATTGAGAGTTTCAGCCACTAAAAAGGCAAATCATATAGTTAATGACAAAGACAGTTTTAAAAATATAATCAATATCAATAGATATCAAAGTTTGTATCCATAAAATGAAATAAAAATGGATCTTCAAGTATTCATGAAAAAAATTACATATATTGAGGGCACAAGAAAAATCTCATTAAATTTCAAACCATAAAAATAATATAGGCCTCACTCTTGGCCACAGTGCAGTAAAACTGTGTATTAGAAATAAACTTTTAAATGGGAGGTTCAGAATACTTGGAAATTAGAGGAAGGTGGTGAATTTTCCTAAATGCTTATTTAATCCAAAAGGAAGTAAAAACTAAAATTATAGCCTATTTTGGAAACAGCAAAAGAGGAACATTTAACACTAAAGTTTATGGAATGTGCCCAAAGCTGTCACTGGAGAAATTTTAATAGCCCTCAATGCTTTCATTATTCAGAAACAAAGATGATGATGAATGAGTCTCACATTCTACTTGGTAATTTAAACAAGAACAATGGTGTAGACCTAAAGAAAGAAAAGGGAAATAATGTTAACAGCAGAAGTCTATGAAATAAGAAAAATAAAAAACAGAAAATTAAAATTTTGAAAGCTGTGTTCTATGTATAAGAAAATGGCACACCTCTGGCAAAGTTAATAATAAACAGTGGAGAAAATATTAATAAGCTAAACGATGAATAAGATGGTATACAACAATATACCTAGAAAAATGGTAATAAAGTAATAGTAATAACCAACATTTATTTGGCACTTCTCATGTCCCAGATGCAGTTCTAAGCATTAAATGTATTGTCTCATTTAATTCTCACAACAGCCCTTTAAAATTAGTGCTATTGTGATCCCATTTTGCAGATGAAGAACCTGAGACTAGGGGCAGCCTGGTGCAGACAAGAAAGGGGCGGAAACAGGAATGGAGCCTTCAGCCTGGCCGTGGGTCCAGGTTTTAACCCTTACAACAACACTACGTAAACCCCGTGCTGATTTATGAAAGCTTTGAGGTGGAATTCTGTGTTTCCTTGAGATAATGTTTGTGTTTATTGCTGCCCGTGACCCTGAGGCACTCTCAGTTCTAGTTACTTTGAGTTCAGTTCTCCATTTGAGGTTTGTCAGCTCTGACAGACGGCTTGAGTTCAGACCACATGCCATTGTATGATACACCTTCTAGGTAGTAAGTCTTAAGCCTCCTTTCCCCACAAGCAGCCACTTTTTGCCATCAAGCTAAAGACTACTAGTGTTTCCTGGCTTTTCTCTTCTGTGTGCTGGAGTTTATTTCTAGATCACTTTTATGCTGAGAGCACAGGATTTGGGGTCCAGCTTTATGCAATTGTCTTCTCTCTGACTCCTTATTAAGCCAGATCACAGATGGACCTCATCTTCTCTTTCCTGTACCCCCACCCGCAGCAGTGAAAGCAGAAGTTCAAGGGCTGCTTCCCTGAGGGCAGCACTTCATTCAGGAATAACGTATAATCTAACTTTTTTTAAGTCTGACTTCAAATACTTGCAGTTTTGCTTTTATGCCAACTTAAGTTATATATATATATATATATATATTTATTCAGTCACGTGTCACTTAACAACAGGGATATGTTCTGAGAAATGTGTCCTTAGGCAGTTTCATGGTTGTATGAACATCGTAGAGTGTACTTACACAAACCTAGATGGTACAGTCTGCTACACACTTAGGCTGTACAGTATTCATCGAATGGGACCACCATTGTATATGCGGTCCGTTGTTGAGTAAAATGTTCTGTGGTGCATGGCTCTATATTATATGTATGATTTCATGTACATAATAATTATATGTATTCTATATGTATAATATACATTTTAATATATACCATATATTAGTATATGTAATATATAATATATATTGCATATAATATTGTATATACATATATGCAATATGTATATACATATATCACCAAGAGGGGTTTTGAGTTATCGTGTTCACCATTTGACCTGAACTAGAAGTCTTCCCTCCCCACTTCTCTCCCCATCGTTGTTTAGAGCTTAGTTTAGATCTCAAGGAAACTGTTCTTGATCCATCATTCTGTTAATGTTTGGGTTCCCTTGCTATAGGTCATCGTGTGGTGCTCTATTTCCTTCTTCATAACACTTGGTATTGTGTAATTATTTGTTAAACACCTTCCTTGTATACTTATTTGTTAAATACCTTCAACTTGGTTATAAGTCTGGCTCATCCACTACAATGTGCAGTCCACATGGATGGAACCCCTCTGTTCTTAACCACCCTATTCCTATTGTTAGCATAATGCTTGCACATAGTTGACTCTAAGTACATGTTTGAATGGAGAAGTCTTTTTTTTTCAAGATTTTAATTTTTCCTTTTTCTCCCCAAAGCCCCCCGGTACATAGTTGTATATTCTTCCTTGTGGGTCCTTCTAGTTGTGGCATGTGGGATGCTGCCTCAACGTGGTTTGGTGAGCAGTGCCATGTCCGTGCCCAGGATCTGAACCAACAAAACAGTGGGCTGCCTGCAGCGGAGCGTGCGAAGTTAACCACTGGGCCAGCCCCAAATGGAGAAGTCTTAATAAGGATGCTGAGACTTTTCCTCCACCCAGCAAGGAAGTGTCCCAGGAGCAGAATTTGAAAAGGAAAGAGATATCTTAAGTTGTAGGTATCTGTCTACCCTTGCTCAAGGAAGAATTTCCAACCTGTAGAGAAAGAATGGATTATGCAGCAAAAGACGTTATTGTGAAGACTGAGCATTTGGGAAGAGATCAAATAGAATATTGCCAGATATAAAAAATAACTTTGGATTGATTAAAGACTTAAGTTTAAAAACAGAAATGTTAAACAAAACTGGAAGAAAAATATGAAAATTTTCACCTAAGGATGAGAATTTCTATATGCCCAAGAGAAATGGAAAAGAAAAAAAGTCAAAGGAAACCTCTAGTAGATTTGATTAATTGAAATGAAAAAAAAAAGGGAAAAATTCTGAATATCAGTCAGAACTGAAACAAATTTAAATTACAAGTGATAAATTGGGAAAATTATGCTTGAAACAGACATAGCATATAATATATAAAGAGCTCTTACAAGTCAATAAGAAAAATAAATAGACCAATGGGAAAATGAGTAAAGGATGAGAATGAAGGAATTCACAAAGGAAGAAAAGCAAATGGTTAAAAAAAATTTTAATGTAACAACATCACTAATTATTTGAAGAAATAGAAAAATAAGATTTTTATATCTAAATGTCAAGGCTTTAAAACACTGTTACCTAATGTTGACAAGTATCCATTGGGACCAAATCTTATGAAAGTGTCTGTTGTAAATTAACATCAGAATAGCTTTTCTTTTTAACAGTTTGGTGATATTTATCAAGATTCTTAAAGAATATATACAAGCAGTATGATGAAGAAATTCTTTGTCCTGGGGAAATACAGATTAAGTCAAAGGATTTCATCAGGATATTATTCCTTTACAGAAGCAAAAATTAGACACACCCTAAATCCCAACATCGCTGAAAAGGTGGAGAGATGATGGTACATCCTGACAATGAGATGTTTGAAGCATTTCAAAATCACTTTTTTTTTAAATAAGACTTTTATTGATTTAATTACAAGGTTGAATGTTGCTTGAATAAATGAAAATTAAAAATACTTGTGATATAATAAAGTTAAAAAAAAAAGGCACAAAGCTACTTCCTCCCAAATTTAAAGACATCTATAATTATTTAAAAGTGAAGAACATAATGGCAATATTTGATAGGTTCCCTCTGGGTACAGGGCTTCCAGTTGGGTTTTTTTTTACCTTTTATTACATTTTACAGAATTTCTATGGTAGCGCAGTTTTAAAAAAATATTCTGCTTCTTCTGAAAGAAGGGAAGGAGAAAAGAAAAGAGAAAATAGTGACTTCAAACAGATAGGTAACCAGAAGAGAAACATTGTTGTTCTCCCAGCCGATGGGCAGCTCTGCGTGTTCCTATGTAAGAACACACGCACTGTGGAGTCCAGCGCACCTGCGTGTGGGTCGAGGCTGTCAGGGGTACCGCCATCTTTGTCGCAGGAGCTTATGGGTGAGAATTTGGTTGGAAGAGCACCCAAGAAGTTCTTGGGGCTTTGTATGCATTGACAAGCCTCCTCCTTTTATTTAGATCATATTTGCAGTGTCTTTGTGGGACAAGTAAAAGAGAATAATGGGAGAGAGGTCACTAAGGACTTGCTTTACAGTGTTTTGTGCAGCCCCAGTGACTCTTGTGTGCATTATCTGTGTGGGCCGTTTCCTAGTCTTTCACATGCTAATCTAACATTAATTAGATCGCTTTTGGTGCAAGTAAAAAAATAAAAAGGAAATCCCCCCAGTGAAAGCACTTAAACAACCTATTCATTTTCTCACATAGCAAGAAGCGGAGAGGTTGGCACTTCCAAGAGTGATGGTCGTCGTCTTGGGTTCCTCGTGGTCACAGCAAATCCAGCAGTCAGCTCCTCACAGACAGTGGGGAGGAAAAGAAAGAGGCTTATTCCTCCTTCCTTCTCTCTGTCAGGGAGGGAAGCTTCTCCCTAAAATCTTGCAGCGGGCTTCCCCTCAGGTGCATTGGCCAGGTTCGTGGATGTGCCCTCGTCCTGTCTACAGGGGAGACTGGGAAAGTGAGGGTTTCTGTATGGCTGTCTGTGTGTTTCAGTCTCAGTAGAGGATTCAAAGTGTGCCTCTGGGTAGGCACCTAACCATCTCTCACACTTCCTTGTAGGTTTGTCATGAGAAGAAAATGCATATTTAGAAAGCAAGGAGGATCTATATATATATATGTGTGTGTGTGTGTATATGTATAAGTACTGCTCTCCCCTCACCTTCTCTTTTTAATCTGTGACTTCTGAATTAACCAATGTGGAGTTTGGGTTGGATAACTTTGTTGGGATTTTCCGAGACATTTAGTCTGTACGTGGGGACGGTGCCCCTTCAACATGAAAGTGGATGGACTGCCAGTAGTTTGCATTTTCTCAGTAGCGTAGGGAAACTGGCTGGCTTAGAACACCTCATGCTAACTCTAATAGGTAGTCGAGTTCTCACCTGATGAAGCGGAAGCAACTCAGGTCTGTACCTTGGTACAAATCAATCAGTAGATAAGGATTTGCTGAAGGCACACTATTCTGAGAGAATTCAGATATAGAGAAACCAATGTCTTCTCCAAGAATTTAGTGGAAACTAATGAAATGGGGAACAGTGCAATACCAGTCAGTTACCAGCTGGATAGTCAAGGATGGCTCCCCAGATGGGGAATGGGGTTGGGGAAATGGAACTTGGAGCTGGGGCTGGGGGCTAGTGTGATTTCCAGAAGCGAACAGGGGAAGGGAGGCCGTTCCTCATGCTAGGCACATCGTTATCAAGACGCAGAGGGTTTGATGAGTGTGGAGAGAAGGCGTGGAGCTTTTTATCTTGCTCTATGAATTAATGACAGGCTTTCAATGCTGAAAGAAGAGAATACCTTTTCTCAAGCAGAACTCCTTTGCCTGCTTATTATCTGCTGAGCTTAGCTATAAAACTTAATACCCTTATCATTACACTTTTACTGTCAGAAAAGAAAGAAATGCATTTCTTTTATCTGCCTGACACTTCCTTCTATTTTTCACGTACGAAGACTACACCTTTTTTTTTTCTTCTCCCCAAAGCCCCCCAGTACATAGTTGTATATTCTAGTTGTAAGTCCTTCTAGTTGTGCTATGTGGGATGCCGCCTCAGCATGGCTTGATGAGCAGTGCTAGGTCCACGCCCAGGATCTGAACCGGCGAAACCCTGGGCCACCAAAGTGGAGTGCATGAACTTAACCACTCGGCCACTGGGCCGGCCCCTACACCTTTCGATATTAGAAGAAACTAATAAACCAGATCGCTAAAACTTTTCACCCAGGACTGCTCAGGATGCCCATAAGAAAAAAGTTGGATATTTTTACCTTCTCGTCTTCAGTATCCGTATAAACAATATGTCCATATTTGAATTAAAAACAGACAAATCGAATGTCTACCAGATACAAAGGATCTTAGAAAGTACTAGGGGAGTTTCCCAGTAAAAATAGTGAATCTACCACAAAGGATGCTCATATAGGGGAGACACATGTGTCCCGGAGTGAGTTTCCTACAGATCAGTCGAGGGAGAGAGAAGCATGCTTAGCAGCAGATGAGTGTGGACCTAATTGGCCTTATATTTGAACAATTGAACTTTCATTTTGCAGCGGCAAAATCTGTTTGAAGATCAATGTCCCTGATCTTTCAGTGGATTCGAGGGCAGAAGAGGGAGATAGATGGGATAGGCATTATGAAATTCCTTCCTGAGGTTCTGTTTCTCTTATTTATTAGGTATCTTGCAACAGAGTGCCAACTGGATGCCCTGTGGGGCATTGCTAAAATGAACAAGGAAGCCCAAGGCCCTGATCTTAAGGTTCTCAGATCCAGTGACCTAGTGACAGTATGGATTCTGGGGGCCAGGATGTCTTGGTGGAGGAGCAGAAAATCAAGAAAGAATAGAATTGGTTCGTCTACTCCAAACTTAGCACTTTATGCTCTGCCAGTTCCCAAAGAGAAGGTACAGAAGTGTTTTGGTTAAAAGCTACCTCCATAGACTGCCTGCTTCCTCTCCAGGTGACTACCTTGAACGGCAGATTGATTCTAGCAGCTGACTTAACAGGGTTTGGATCTGTTGGATGTGGCATTAGGGAGAGAGGAATCATGTTCAACTCCTCAAATTCTGGATCAAGCTGGTTGGTGCCTGGTGGTGTTATTTAAGATGGGGGAAACTGAGGAAGGGGCAGGCTTTAGTGGGAAGAGAAAGGGTTCCGTCTGGCATTTAGACATCCACTTAGAGGTAGTAGGTAAGGAGTATAACACACGTGACTGGGAGCTGTCCAAAATGGAGAAGTGCTCATACTTCTTTAATCACTAATGTGATTTTTCCTCCTAAATAATTGCGTAGTGCAGGATCAGCAGGTCCATACGTGTGCCATTCTCTAGGCATCCTGCTGAGAGGTGTGCCCCCACTGGAGCACAGCTCAGTACATCCTGAGGCTGTGATCCAGAAGAAGGAATCCACTGGCCTCTTCTTCTTGTGTAGGGCAAGTATGAGAATGCTCTTGACCCAGGGAAGTTAACATTTGGGGCTCAGGTACTAGGGAACCTGGGCTTAGGTGGCAGTGTTGAGGAGAATGCTAAGCTACAAACAGCTGTCCAGCACCTGGAGTGTGGAGTCTTGGTTCAGTGTGCAGTTGAGTTTAGGATGAGGCTTCCCTGCTGGGGGAGGGGGTGCCTGGGTCCAGTGGAAAGGTGGAATCTCTCGTGCTGGGAGCAGGGCAGCCGTGGGTCCACTGGCCAAGAGAGACCTCTGTGAATCG
The DNA here is from genome assembly GCF_041296265.1 of Equus caballus. Lineage (NCBI taxonomy): Eukaryota > Metazoa > Chordata > Mammalia > Perissodactyla > Equidae > Equus > Equus caballus. The sequence goes on along the minus strand of NC_091711.1, from coordinate 37,057,062 downwards.
GGCCCTGGACGACCTCGCTTGTCTAAGCTTTATATTCTTTCATTGATAAGCCTCATTTAATTCTCATTTGTGGAGGTATGGAGTTGTCACTTTTTCTCCCTTTAAGTCAGGATGCAGAGGACTTTGAACACTTTAAACCCCCACCTCCTTCCTCCTCCAAAGTAGTTCGTTAACTCTGGATAATGTCGTGTTTTCAAGTAGGTCAAAACTGAAGCAAAACTCGTACTCTCATGCGAAGATCAAATCAAGCTTCTGCTTGTTCATCCATACACATTTTTGTAAGTTTTCATTAGTACTTTGGAACAAGGTGTCTCCACTATTGATGTTCTGGACCAGATAATTCTTTGTTGTTGGGGCTGTCCTGTCTGAAGATGGGGTGTGTAGCACAATCAAAAGTGTCTGCAAGCATTGCCAAATGCCCCTTAGGGGGCAAAATTGCCCCTTCTTGGAAACTACCGCAGGAGAATCTGACAAAATTAGGAATGACTCCACTGTTGAGGCAAGCCCTGCCTAAGATGCTTTTGAAGGCGATGGGATGGAAAATTCAAGCCACTAAAGTCAGAGACCAGCTAAATAGATTTATGTCTCTTTATTCCCAACCACATGAAACATGAGCAACACCCAGATGTTGCCTGTCCTGGACACATTGCTTGTGGACCCCATGGTGATACCCATTTATAACTCTCTTACCTCATTTGGGACACCAAGGGGCCGGATTCTCGTTGTTCTCTAATTGAAACGTGGAAAGCAATCTAGAATTATTTCTAAACAAAGACCACTTTCAGTAGGAAACTTGGAAACATTTCAAGTTTTCATCCCTTTTTGCACCATGTCCCCAACCTGATTTTGGGAAGAGGTATACATAGGTGTGGAAATGTGGGTTTTCTTGCTTAAGAACGATAGACAATACTTCACAGCCTATTAATTCCATCTATTTCCCATGATGAAGTCAAAGCATGACGTGGCCATCAGAAGGCCCTGGGCCTCATAAACGTGATTTTCCTGAAGGTCAGACAAGGTGAGTTTCAACCCTGTCATTTATTAGCTGTGAAACTTTGGACAACGATGCATTAAAGTCTTAGTTTCCTAGATGTAAAATGGAGACACAAATTCCTTTCTTGCTTAATTCACACAATTATTTCAAGAATCACATGAGATAATACAGTTGAAATTGCATTGCAAACTAGAAAATGCTGTATATACATTATTATTATCGTCATCATCATCATCCTGTTATCATTTTTGAAAGATGGGCATCTTCACAAACTGACCTGTTAAATATCCTTTTATATACTCAACTCCCTTGGCTAAAAACTCATCTAACTAGGATATTTTCATTGGATTTAACCACTCAGCCAGGCTGAATTCAAGAACCCCAGTGGGTTTTCAATCTGCTCACTACTGGCTAAATAATATGTTTGAAGAGAAAATAGCAAGCGATGATCAACATCTTATTCATAGGCATAATAGCCCTGCTGAAACTCCCCTTTCTCATCCCCTATTATTATTAATATGGAGTTATTACTTATCGTACATTGTGTCCCCGAGTGTACTTGTTGCCTTTACATTATATATACATAATACATAAGCTCTACTCTCCAAAACCAGCCATTATAAAGAAGCGAGAGGAAATCACCGTAGTGGCAAGGCACTGGCATCTCGAGCTCACTCCCCGTGATCAGGCCTTTATTCTCCTTGTCACGTAGTGAAATATTCCCTACTTCCACATGCAGGATTACCGAGCAGCTCATGAGTGCAGATTCTGTGAGGCACTCTGCTAGGTGCTTTGACATACATCACCTCGTTTTCAGTCTCCCAGAACAAGTAAGGGGCTTTGTCTCTATTTCTCAGATGCAGAATCTGAGGGTCAGATGGGAATTGACCAGACTCCAAGTTGCGTTTTCAAACTCTGAGCACAGTGCTCATTTCCTTATTTCCTGTTGCTTTCAGATTGAGATGCTTAAATATTCCCACCCCAGAGAATCAAAAACAAACGAACAACTATGTATATAGGAACTTGACAGTGTCTGTGCAGACAACAAAAAAGAACCAAAGTCACAGAGCTTTGCCGTTCATTTGGGTCTTGGGTTTCCCAGCTAGAAGTTAGGATTGGTTGAGTCATTTCCCCGATTGTTGGGGACCTCAGGATGGATTGCATGTAAGAATCTCTTGATAGGCTTTAATAACACAAAGCAACACGGGAAAAAGCAATGCCAGGGCCCACCCTTGACTGCACTGTAGCATCACTTGTGATCTTTATCAAACCATAACAAGCAGCAATACAAGGTCCCACCACTAAAGATCCCAAATTGGTTTTTCTGGGGCAGGCCTGGTAGCGAGTCCTGGTGATCCTAATGTGCAGCCAGTGCTGGCCCGTGGCTCCAGCTGGTCTTCATCAGTAGTCTGGAGAAGGACATCTAGACTCCAGTTGGCCTTTGCTCTGGGCCCTTGACAGCATTGTTCATAGAAAAGGTGACATCGGAGGCTGAAACTTTCTCTGGGGCACTCTTTAGTGCTGAGGAACAGAAATGAAAACTCCATTCTAACAGTCTTTTTGGATCTAGACTTATATTTCAAGCTTCCCTTTCTGCTTTTTATTGTGGGGCTATTAATTTTCTTCGTAGAATGTTACTGGCCACTTGAACTCCTGTAGATGTTGGAAAAAGGGGAGGTCCATGCCTCTTCATTAGTTGCATTAACTATAACTATGTTGGAGTGTTCATTTGTACAAGAAGCATTTAGCTCCATAAGTAGTCACCTTCGCCTTTTCTGATTTTACTTCCAATTACAGATGCAATTAGTTGCTCCATCCCAAGAATTCTAGGAAGAGTTTATATATAGCTTTCACTGCCTAATGATCATTCGAATGTTTTGAGTCAGTATCCAAAACTATTAAGATTTTTAGAATGAGGTGAATCTGATTTTCAGTCACAGCTCCTATAAATCTTTACTATCACATGATTTCCTTGATGTTTCCTTTATAGAGTATTGTGTGAATTAAAAGAATATTTGTAGGGGCTGGCCCCGTGGCCCAGTGGTTAAGTTCGTGCGCTCCGCTGCAGGCGGCCCAGTGTTTCGTTGGTTCGAATCCTGGGTGCGGACATGGCACTGCTCATCAAGCCAAGCTGAGGCAGCGTCCCACATGCCACAACTAGAAGGACCCACAACGAAGAATATACAGCTATGTACTGGGGGGCTTTGGGGAGAAAAAGGAAAAAATAAAAATCTTTAAAAAAAAAAAAAGAATATTTGTAAATTGCTTATAGTGTCTTTACATAGTTAGCATTCAAAAAAGGTGATATTATTATCATAAATATAATAATACTCTTTTCCTTTAACTGTGATCGCCTAAAAAATAGGAACATTCCCCATTTGCTCTTCTTCCTTAGCATCTAGTATGGAGTTTGGCACACACAATGAATGTTTGGATAAATGAGTCAGTTTCAGTATTAGGTGATTTTTTTTTTTTTTTCTGAACGGGGATTTAGAGCATTAGGAATTTCTTTGATCAGTAACCAAATCCCCAAGTGGAAGTAAAGGCTTACTGGAATTATCTTGTACCCCACAGCATCCTCTATAGTAGTTTCTAAAGGTGACATACTTTCCCTTCTGCGTTCTCATGTATGATAAATTCTAAATCTAGACAAGTTAGACAGCTATACTCAGCACCTGGTTTCCTTGACAACCCTTCATATAAATAGTAAAGGCCTGTTATGGGGAGTGAATGTCAATATAATCACATTCTAAGTCCTCTGAAACAAGGTTTCAAGGTCAAGATTAAAATATTTGAAATTACAATAAGACCTTTGGTTAATGTTTGTTAGATGTGTTACAAGAGCTGAGTAAAGGCATCATCTTTTCTGGGGTGACCAGTGAAGAGGAGAAATTGTGATCGATGTTGACAAGGTTTTCCTTTGGATCTTTTTACTGCACCAAGAGAGTTTCGCTGTCCGTATTTTGTGAAAGAAAACAGTTTTTAAACCAACCAGATATTAATTAAGCCGCCCCTCTGGTTCATCATCTCCCTTAACCCTCTTCACCTGCTCAGGGTTGCCTTCCCAGGCATTTAGAGCTAAATTGACCCACAGAGTGGATCTCAGGAGCTGGGAAGAGTGTCACAGGCAAGGGCTTTGCCTCTGAAGGATTACAAAGCCCTCTGAAAATGAAAAGCACCTCATTAATGCTGAGCAGCATGGTGCCTCGTTAATTGCAGCCCATGAGGCTGCCCTTTAGATGATTCTATGCGAAGGAGGCGGAGACAGTGGGAAAGACGGAATGGGGGTGAGAGAGCATGGCCAAGTGCCGCCCACATCTCCAGATGAACTTGAGAACAGATCACTGTAATGTTTTCTGATTAAACTGCCTTCTGATTAAATTCAGGAAGGCAGGAAGAACAGCTGGACTCAGCAGGTGAAGGGTTTTGATTTATTTGTGTCTTTCTACGCACTTCTCTGTTCTGTGGCTAGTTTGGTGTCGTCTAATCCTGTAGAGCAAAGTTTCTCCCCCTTTTAAAAAAAATTTATCATCTCCCTCCCCCCAGGAGCCTTTGTAGATTTTTTTTTCTAATTTTGTCCCCTCCTTGAGGTTTTAATAACAAATTCTAGTAATATCTGAGATTTTTCGCCCCACAACAAGCAATTTTTGCCCCACTAAGAATGCATGCTGGGGCCAGCCCCGTGGCTGAGTGGTTAAGTTTGCGCACTCTGCTTCAGCAGCCCAGAGTTTTGCCAGTTCGAATCCTGGGTGTGGACATGGCACCAGTCACCAAGCCATGCTGAGGCAGCATCCCACATGCCACAACTAGAAGGACCCACAACTAAAAATGCACAACTTTGTACTGGGGGGCTTTGGGAGAAAAAGGAAAAATAAAATCTTTAAAAAAAATGCAGGCTGAAGAGTAAATTTATAGTAACAGGGAAACAATTAAGAATTTTATTTTTTTTTCCCTTGCATTTACAAGCAAAATGGCTATCTCCATTCTAAGCACTTTGAGCAGTAGTTGAATATGTGTGTGTGAGGGTGTGGGGGTGTGTGTTACTTTTAGCTGGTGAGGGTGGGTCCGCCAACTCGAAGTCCTTTGTTATCTCTGGATCACGTTCTCAACCCCCCATCACGTGTGAGGTCTTCCTTTTCACACAGGTGCATGCACACATGTAAGGACTGCAGATAAATAGGCTATGACATATGCTGATGAAACACCACACTGTCTATCTTAGAGCCACCTGGGTGTCTTTCCCATCCCCTCACCCAACTTCCCCAACCCCCATCAAGATAAATCACTATTCTGAATGCTTTAATAATGCTTTTTGAAATTATTTGTATGTCTCCCCAAGCTGTACAATAATTTCCTGAAAGCAATCCTATAGTGTTTGAACGAATGAATGATGAATGAATGAAGTAGGTTCACCAACATCCCCCTCACGAAGAATGGTTCTGAATAAGCATTGCTCACGTACATGGATTGTTTAACTTTTTCAAAACCATCCGTTGAGTGCCTTCTCTGTGTCAGACACTGTGGTAAGTACACATACATAAATACATACTGCGCACTATAATAAGAAGAATTGCAGCTTCTAAAAATATGAAGTCGAGGCTACTCAGGAGCTAATGCAATTTTCTCTTTAGTGCATTGAAAAATCTATTAGTTAGGAAGGCAGCTATATTTCAGGAAATTAAACCGCTGTAACAGTCCAGTTCACAAATCAGGACTCCCCGTGCTTTGAAATGCTCCATTTCATAGCATGAAGTGCTGAGGAACGTTCAGGCAATCCGTGAATGCTCCGTGACCAGTCCGCCAAGCTTCACAAAGCTACACAGAGGATGCTTCTTGCCAGACTTGAGAGAGGAAGGGGCTTTGTTGCCACCGATAAGGGGAGGAATGTGTTTCTAGTTCCATGATCACATTCCTCTTGATTCACTGTAACTTTGTCATCCTTCTAGAATTAATTATGTTTGTGGAAGATGGTTTCTCAGTAGGTTTCTGAATAATGAGCATTTCAGGTGGGAGCCAGCTAACTTACTTTAGGCTGGGCTTGTACATTCCGAGTAAATGCTCATTGATACTTAGTACAGATCACTGTCACCTGTAAAGACCAGCTGGGGGCTCTTACAAGGTTTCCTTCCAAGTTTCCATTGTGGGAAGATGTGAAATATGTAACTCAGCCCTCCTGTTCATACTGGCTCCGTAGAATTTACAGAAGCTCACCTAGAGCCGCTTTTATTGAAAAATGGGATTTCTAAGTTTAAAGAGAAGGACAGCCAGGAAACTTTGTTGGCTTCACAGTCATAAACTGCCCATGAGGTTTAGGGTTATCTAAAGAACTCCTCATCTTTCATCAACACTTTCTCTTATTAATCTTTGAGAAAGGTCTTCTCTCCTTGTCCTTCCAACCATGTCAAGTTCAAGTAGGACACTTGAGTTTGGGGCTATCTCATGTCTTGTTTCTGAACAGTAAACTGGTTGGCAATCTAGTGTAAATGATTTGGCCAACCAGACCTTGGGAAATAATGTACTTTCTGTATCTGCTGACTTGGTTTCTTAGAGTGTAGTCTGGGGACACCTGCTATAGGATCACATAGGGTGCTGGTTAACAAGACAAATTTCTGGGCCCCTCCCCAGACCTGGGGAAGTATCACCTCTGCGTTTGATTCTGGGAATCTGCATTTTCTGTAGGCACCCTCCAAGGTTCTCAAGTCTGTCAGCTGCCTGTAATCTTCTCCTCCATAGGTTGCTGAGGTATATTCCACAAATACAGTTGAGGTTATGTTTCTTTGCTAATGAAAACCTTTTTGTTTCTTCCCACTGTTTCTAGGATATTGTCCAGTGTTCTTTAGCGGGGCATGCAGTGGTCTCCAGTGTTGCACCCTTTCCTGCCTGTCCATCACTTCCAACTCTAAGCTCTACCTAGCTGTTTCAGACTGTAGTTATTTTACACACACACACACACACACACACACACACACACACACACGATCGCTTATTTCTATCTCTGTGCCTTCACTGATACTAATATGTCTCCTGCTTTTCTCTCAATATTTGGGAAACTCAATTTTCAACACCAAATTTAAGGCACTTCTCTGATTATCCTCCTTCCCTTCCTCACACTCCCCTTTAAATGTCCTCCTACCAGGCTGCTGCTGTACACGTCCTTAGACTTTGTCATAATCCAGTTCACACCATACGGTAATTTACAGCTGTGGTAGCTGGTTCCCCAGATGGCCCCCAATAATCCCCAGCTGCTAGTAATCACACCCTTGTTTAGTCCCTTCCTGCACTGCATAGGGCTGACCTGTATAACCAATGAGACATTGCGGAAATGATACCATGTGACTTCTGAGGCCAAGTCTTAAAAGACGTCCCTGCTTCTGTCTTGCTGTCTCTTGGATTACTCACTCTGGGAAAAGCCATCTACCGTGTTGTAAAGACAGTCAAGCAGCCCTATGGGTGGTGACAAGGAACTAGGTTTCCAATCAACTACCAGGCGTGTCTGAGGGAGCCATCTTAGAAGCGCATCTCAAGCATTCAGATGTCTGCAGCCTCGACTGATGTCTTGACTGCAACCTCCTGAGAAATCCTGAACTAGAACCACCCAGCTCATATGCTCCCAAATTCCTGACACAGAAACTGTGAGACGATAAATAATTATTGCTGTGTTAAGCTGCTCTGTTTTGAGGTAGCTTGTTATGCAGCAATGGATAATGAATATCCACTAGACCATAGACTCCGCGAGGACGTCAGCCATGTTTTATTCATCATGGACTCTGGTCCCTAGCCCCTCCTCAGTACCTGGCCCACATTAAGTGTTCCATAGATGCTCACTGAAATAATCCCAACTGCACTAAACTGGAGTTTTTCTTTGCTGGCAAGGGTAAATGTAAAGACAGATGACTTTATCTGGTAGATAGGAATCGCGTCTTTGGTTGCTGTAAATATCGTTGGTAATACTATTAACAGTGAACGACAATAGTCAGTACTTATGTACGGCACGAGAATGCTCATAGCCCTGTGGAGGACGTGCTGTAAGTATGCCATTTTCCAGATGGAAGAACTGAGGCACCTAGTAATTACTTGTCCAAAGGAGCCCAGCTAGTGAGTGAGAGAGCCAGGATCCACACCCAGGCGGTCAGAATCCAGAGTGAAGGGAAGGCTGTTAACCAATTTAAAAGCTAACGTTGAGGCCTGACCATGGGCCAAGTCCTCTAATGGCCTTAGTTCTCTTGCCTCATTTAATGCTTTTCCAAACCTTGTGTGATATGGATGATTTTATTTTCTCTGTTTTACGGGTGAGAAGGTGGAGGTTTAAAGAGATGAGCTCGACAGTGTAGACGTGGTGGAGTCAGGATTTGGAATCCAGCCAGTCAGACTCCCCAGGTTGGGCTCATTGCACAGTCCTCCCCCATGGATCTCCCAGAGTCCCTGCCCGCCTGAGCTCCTCGCCCTCCATTTCTCAACAATTACATTCTGAACATAGGGTGGGTTGCCAAGACGACGACTGAGAAACAACATGAAAGGCAAATGACTTTTCAAACGTTGTGCAGTAGGATGACTTCTTTTTTTAATTTTAAAAAATGTGTCAAGGTGATTTGTAATCCACAGGAAAATGTTGATATGAGTAAGAAATCTATTTAGAGCGATAAATATTTCCAGGATGGTGGAGGAAAGCTCACAGACTACAAATGTAATAACTTCCTAGAAGGAGAGCAGGGCATGCTGCTGTTACCCTATTTTACAAATGAGAAAATGAAAGGCCAGAGAGACTTAGGAGCCAGGAATACCCAACTCCAAGACCTTGGTAGCTAATTGCCATGAAAAATTGCTTCTTGGTGAAAGAAGATTTGGCTGGATGGAGGCATGGCCTCAGTTATGACCCTACAGTAGGCTAGAGGGGTGAAGAGCACATCTGAGTGGCTTGGGCCATGGGAAGGGAGAAGAGAAACACCTGCATTGTTTCAAAGTGGAATGTCTAGGGCAGGAGGATTGAAAGTTGGGGTAGGAAAGGACGCGGTCCTCTTCTCCCAAACTTTAGGCACTAGGATAATAACTTAACCCAACCTTTAGACTCGTCTGGAGGGGTTTAAGGAAGAGATCCCATAGAAATCTCTTAGGACAACACCTGAAGCCCACAAAGCATTCAACAGATGCTAGATATTGTATTCTCTTGTTGTCATGACTGGGGGCATCCCAACACCTCCTGAAAATCATCATCTTCCAGAAGAAATGGGCACCATTTCCTGACAAAGCCATCCTCTTGTCCTGCTTTCCCCTGTCTGTCAAAGGCCAAAACCTGGTGTCCCCCTCGAGACATCACTTTCCTTCATGCCCTGGGTTTTACACAGTCACCTTCAGAGAGGTGTCTTCTCTCCAACCCTTCGCCTCCATGCTCATTTCACTACCCTGGTCAGATTTCCTACGTAAATCTTCAGAGTAAATCCTTTTCTATGGCCCACCCAGCGTCAGATGAACCTTGGAATCACTTGCAGCGCTTCATAGAAACTCCCTTAGGGTCTGTCCACCAAGGAACTGGCAGCTTCTGGAAAGTGAATTTCCCCTTGAGAGCACCCCCCATCCCCTCAACTTTAACCAGAAACCATTAAAACCTGGATTGCTTATGTCCCTTTGTGTGACTGCATTAGGTGGTATTCTTGAGCACGATTGCATTTTTGCTAATTAAATCTTAGAACATGCTGCTTAGAATTATTAACAGCCATTGCAAGAATAATAATCTATCCATTAAGATAAGCCTAGCCTGCATTTTTATGATCGTTTTAATTACATGAGCCTTTTGACGTGTTTATAATGATGGAGTACATACTAGGATATTGCTCTGCTAGGTGTTGTGGTCTCTATAGGATACTCTGGGGTAAATCTGCATGATGCCCTCCAGGTTTCCGTGACTTTCCTCAGAGGATGGTCTTTTCTCCATTGGCCCCATGGCTTAGTGTCCCTGGTTGGATTGAAGTTTATTGCAGGATGGGAATGAGATGAGTACCAGTCTGGATTGTACCAAGAGACAGCCCCAAGACATGGGTGGCCCCTCCCACCCAATTTTCCTCCTCCTGAAACCAAGGATGTGCTGTCCAATTTGGAGATCTACCCGTGGAAGCCCTGAGTTTCCCAGCGGATCTCAGTTTGTGATTTTGTTAATCATTTATGTAGAAATATAGGAAAAGGTGATGGGTGACGTATTTCCCCATGACAAAACGATCTCCATTCCCGGCTTCCCCTTTAGTGTCAAAGGTACTATAATTTCTTGCTTTTTTCAAGCTCCAAATCCAGGACCATCTGAGCCTGGATAGTGCTGGCACATATTCACTAGGAGAAAGGAAGTGGGCTTTACAGAGGTCCCCTGGGTGCCCAGCACTACACCAGCAGCTTTGCAATCCTCCCAGCAATATTGTGAAGCAAATGTTCTAAGCCCACATTTTGCAGATGAGAAAACTAAGGCTCATAGAGGTTAGATGACTTGCCTGAGGTCACACGGCTCATTAGAAGTGGAACTGGTGCTAACGCCCAGGATTTGGGGCTCAATGAGCCACACCCCTTGCATTGTACTGGACTGACCCTGGACTTAAGCAGTTATGGATGCTCCAGCTCCTAGTGGCGGAAAAGGTCAAAGGTTGGCTTTGAACCAAGGACTGGCTAACTCCACAGTCATGCACATTATCAAAGATTTTTTGAGTAATGACTGTGTTGTTACCACAGTAAGAATCCAGTCCAGAGCAGGAGAGAGACATGGAAAGTTAGACACAGCGTGATCGCATGCTGGGCAAGAGGAAGTGACACGACTTCCCTCAGGAGCCCTCACCCAGCCTGAGGCAGCAGGGAGGTGGCGTCTGGAGGTTGTCACCGTGTAAGTTGAGGGAAGAGGATTTGGAAGAAGACGGGAGGAGGGCATGTTATATGCTAGTTCTGTGAGAGAGAGCCATTTATAATAAATGTATCTGCTGATTACCACACGTTCGTTCTCCCAAAAGATTCCTTAGTTTTCTCCCCTTTCCTGGGATCTTCCTTCTGAATATAAACTCTTTTGAATGCTTCCTTTACCTCTAATTGAACACTCTGACTTAATTGATTATGTATTAAGCCGGGGACTTGGGGTGGCATTCAGGCCTGGGCTCATGTTGAGATTAATTTATCTCTGTAGCCCTACTGTTCCGCGGTGCATCCGAGGGCCTGACATGTGAGGGAAACATGCAGCGGAGCAACAGGGCAATCTCATTAGACGGCTTCACCCCCGACTCTCGTGTGCAGTCTTCACCAAGCTGTCCTGCCTTGATGGGAACCGAAATAGATGAAGAAGTTAATCAAAGGTCTGATTAAATGGCATGGCTCTACAGCATGGACCGATGATTGCCCGGCTTCAGTTCAGGCAAATTCTCAGGGGAAGAGAAGAAACCGATCTGAGTTCCAAAGGCGGAGCTTTCTGAGAAAGAGTTTTATAAAGCCCACTGGAGGGAATTACTCACCCAGTTCTCAGGTCGCAGATCTGAAGGTGATGGCCAGTCCGGAAGCTGGCTCCAAAGGGAGGATAATGGTGTTTGGGGGAAAGTCACAAACATTCCCCTAGCAGATTCCAACTATACCTTTGTATCTTGCTTGCTGCGGGATTATAGACAAATGACTTGTCTTCCTCTGCCATCTGTCCTTCTATCCATCCTTCCGTCTATCCAGCCATCCACCCACCCACCCCACAGAGATGCATTTTGCATCTATTTTGTATAAGGCATTGTGCTTTGATCTTGCCATCCTTTGTAATATAATGACTGTGCTGGTTTGTCTCTCCAGGTCGTCTCTCACCCTCCTCCACTCTGCTTTGTGCCCCATGAGGCTGATTCATAAGGGCTGAGTCCTGGTGCTTACTTTCCCGCTGGCTTCCATGTGGGTTTGTCCAATGGTGCTCCAAAGCAGGGGACCAGTGGACAGGAGGCGAGATCTCTCCCTGTTTCCTCTTGTGGGATTGCCACAGGTCGGCCGTGTCCCTCTGCTGAAGGCCATTGCTCCTGACAGGTGGCTTATTCATTTGGCTGCCCTCTCTGGGCTCCAGCAGCTGCTGGCATTGGCCCTTCAGGCCTTGGGTAGAAATGGCCCCTTACTCTCCCCATCCCTTAGTGCTGCATAGTTCCTTGTTACTGCCCCTAAATTCTGCACACACTTCAGTGAATAGTCCTTTTTTTTTTCTTTAATTACATTTTCCTCAGGTTACCCAGTTTGAGTGACTATTTCTACCCACACCCTGACTGATAACAATGCAGTGACCGCTAGAGTTAACTGTCTTTTATACATGGCAGAGGCTCAGAAAGGCTGAACAAGCTTGTCCAAGGAGAAGTGGCGATTGAGTAACGATGTCAGAATCTGAACCCAGGTGTGTCTGCTCCAGAACCCAAAGTTTAATGCTCTAGTATATCCCAGAGATCCCCGCCCCACACACATTTTATGAAGCAGTTTGAGGCCTGGCTACCTAAACACTCGAGATAAGGAGGGGGCATCAGGAAGAAGGGTGGAGCATACATTTGCGGAGGGTCTTCCGTGTACCCAGCACTTGACCCCTTTAATCTCTTTTTTTTACATCAACTGTGTGATGTCGGCAGCATCTCTATTTCACAGGTAAAGAAACTGAGGGTGAGAGAGAGCAACAGCTTGCTTAGGGCTGGAGTCCACGTTTTAACTGTTACCTCTTTTTTTCCCTCCTCCATGCTGCCCAGGAACAAAGTGACAGGGATGTGGATAGAGTTGATGATTCTTTTTGTTGAGACTGACACATCGGGAGGAGTGTAGTCCCTCAGTTTAGGTTTGCTTTTTTTTCCTGGTCAAAATTGTACTTAGTTATGCAAAGGACCATTGCCGAACTGAGATGAGAATAGCGGTAGCAAAGGTGACATTTTCAAATAAACTGAAGATGAAAGCATAACATGAAGTGAGTTTGAGAGATGGAATGGATCATGAGTTATCACAGGGCATCCTTTTTCATAGCTTTCCGACATCAGCTTCTTGCATTCCTGTTTTCCCATCATCACCAGATCTTGATACGTTTAAGAAGAATGTAATACTTTGTTTTTCTTTACAACAGTACTAGTTGCTCATTAAAAAAAGTTGAAAAGTGGGGGCTGGCCCCGTGGCCGAGTGGTTAAGTTCGCGTGCTCCGCTGCAGGCGGCCCAGTGTTTCGTTGGTTCGAATCCTGGGCGCGGACATGGCACTGCTCATTAAACCACGCTGAGGCAGCGTCCCACATGCCACAACTAGAAGGACACACAACAAAGAATATACAACTATGTACTGGGGGGCTTTGGGGAGAAAAAGGAAAAAATAAAATCTTTAAAAAAAAAAAAAAAAGTTGAAAAGTATAGATGAGTGAAATATGTGTATGAACATACATATATATGTTCATATAGAGACAGAGCGAGATAGTGATATTCCCATGATCCCAAAATGATCGCTATTAGTAATTCAATGCTGTGCTTGCATTTCTTCTTTCTTTGCATAAATTTGGGTGGATGTGTTTTCGTGTGGTTTGATTATACATAGTGGTTATTAAGCAAAAGCAACTTAAAAACTTTTTTTCTTTTGACATCATATGCAACTTTCTTACATCTTAATCTACATTGTTTCTAGCCATTGCATAATATGCTATCAAATGAAAAAAATACCATTTTTAATTATTCAATTTTGGGGCATTTGGATTGTTGCTATTTCTTTACTTTTATAACACGTTGATGAACATCTTTGGGAGTAAAACTTGGATTTCTCATTTTTAAGTTTGACTCTTTTTTTTTTAAGAACACTGTCTTCAAAATGGAATTATAAGGACAAAAGAGATGAGTAGTTTTTGGAATCTTGATAAGGTGGCCACATTTTCTATTAAGGATTCCTTTATGAGTGTTAATTTCTTGAAAATAATTGTGCTTTGACTTCCATGGAGATTCACTGGCAGCTGAGACAGGGCCCCTACCCATAGTGACCTTCATAAATGACCTGGACCTTAGAAAATTCTTATCACACTGGTGTTATGTATTATTACTAGCCTTGCTTTTGGGTACCAAGTGGTACCAAGGTGGGTGACTTGCTAATGATTCTACCCACTTGTGGGACATTTATTGTTCCTTTATATCACATGAGGAATTTCAGTCTTAGCACTCCGTGGGTTGTTGATTTCTATTCCTCCTTGTGTGTTTCTCCTCTTTTGCTACCCAGTTAGGAGTGTTGCACAGATTATGAGCAGGTCTTTCTTATATGTTTGTCTGAGAACCAAGAGAAGACAGTAACACTAATCCGTCCAATTACAGCTTAAAACAAATAGATAAGCATAAGCTTTAACAATATCATTAAGTAGTAATGTCTAATATCACAGAAATGGAATATAACTTAAAGAAATATATCTAACTAGAAACAATTAGGTACTGGTTGCAAAAAATACACATAGTCTGATTCAGTTTTTGTCCTTTTATTTCTTCTTTTGTGCATATTCTTGTTTTCTCCAGTGAGCCTATATAATTTCTGTAATAACAACCATCTTATTTTTAAAAAATCTGAGCAGAGTGTTTGCATGTAATAGTTATTTCATAAATATTACTTTTCTTCTTCCTGGATTCAGATACAATATTTTCTTCCAAAAACCTTCACATGCCAAACTGTGAATTACATGAACAAATCTTTAAGAAAATATTCATTTATTTATTCAACAAATTTTTATTGGATACTTTTTATGTACCAGGCAATTTATAATGTTTATGCAAAAAATTAATACAGTAATTTCTTTTTCTTTCTCCTGCTCCCTCTCTTTGCCACCTTGTCTAGTCTGAAGTTTCCTGGATCCCCAACAAACATTATTCTGGGATTTATGGTCTGATGAAGCTCGTCCTGACCAAGACTCTTCCTCCCAACCTGGAGAGGGTCATCGTCCTTGACACAGATATCACATTTGCAACCGACATTGCAGAGCTGTGGGCTGTGTTCCACAAGTTCAAAGGTAATTGTAGCCCATGTTTTCTGCTATCTTTGAAGGTGACAGCTTGCCAAGAATAGTGACCCTATTTTTAAAAAATAGGAAGTTGACTCTTGATAAGGTCATGCTAATGAAACGGATAAGGAATTGCAAATACAGTTGAGTATCAACTCTGCGGCCATTGGAAATGTGTTAGAGTAAAACTGGGATTTCTTAGCATTTCTTTAGTAGACTAGGAGATTAGGTCTGTGTTCATTGGAAGAACCCAATTTAGGGTTGCTGAATTGTTTTGTAAGAAATAATATTAGGGGCCGGCCCCGTGGCCGAGTGGTTGAGTTCCCGCGTGCTCTGCTTTAGCGGCCCAGGGTTTCGCTGGTTCAGATCCTGGGCACGAAAGTGGCACCACTCATCAGGCCATGCTGAGGCGGCATCACAAATAGCACAACCAAAAGGACCTTAAAAAATATATATATATCAAATGTGTCTATTTTGTATGCAGATAATTGAGTGTTGACTTACTTGTGTAGAGACATGCATTTATCGGTTTTCTCTTCTTATCAAATGCTACTTTGCTGAGAAAGCCTGTGAGATGACGGAGATGGTTATTGATTAGAGTGTTTGAAAATGTTCTTCTGGCTTTTGCTTTCATTAACATTGTGGTTTATCATTTTAAGGAGGTGTATAAGTTTGGCATTACAAGATGTCCCTTCTGGTCTGGGTCATTTCTTCTTAGCTGGTATTTGGCTCTTGTCAATGCCCCAAGGTGTGGGAGAGTGTCTGTGGGAAATTGTGAGCCCAATAGGTGTAGTTCACTCTGGTTGTGGATACTTAAGAGAAGTGACAGGTTAGCACAACTCTTGGACTGTTATTTTAATACCCCTCTTTCAGATGTCTTCCTTAAAACTGCATTATTTTTAAAATTCTTCTCTATATTAGACAAAAACAATGAGAGAAATTTGGCAGTGAGATTTTTTTTTCTGTTTCTTTTTTTTTTTTAATTGCACTCTGGCTTCTGTGTTTAAGATTCCTGCTGCCTCTTCTCTATAACTCCTTATCCTGTGAAGGTGAGATACTACTTAGTGATTTTAAATCACATGTTTTCATAAATCACAGGATATTCCAGTTGGTTTCTGTTTCCATTCATGGACAGAAGGGTGAATTCCTTGCTCACTCCAGCCTTTGCTTGCTTCCTTCTGGGAGCCTTTTAGCTCTGAGCTAATTGAAAAAAAGTCCTTAGCATATCATGGGGGAGACACTCAGACCCTCGGACTCTTTCTCTTGTCTAGGTCAAAACTTACTTTCCTTACAAGTCAATAATGAAATAATGACACTAATAAAGACATCATTTAGCAAAACTGTCGCAACTGAATGTGTTTCAGCTTTCTAATCCCTTCCTCATAGAATGCTTGGATCCGTCCTTTTATTATGGAAATAAAGAAACTGAAGCTTGACAGGATGCAGGGTTTGGTGCAGAGTTGAGACCAGAATGCACAGGTGTTGGCTTCCATGTGCATCTCTT
Organism: Equus caballus; assembly: GCF_041296265.1. Classification (NCBI taxonomy): domain Eukaryota; kingdom Metazoa; phylum Chordata; class Mammalia; order Perissodactyla; family Equidae; genus Equus; species Equus caballus. The sequence continues at coordinate 37,040,603 of NC_091711.1, read as the reverse complement.
TTTAAATTCCCCTATCATTTCTGCTTGTTTTTCTGATCCCATTGAACTCCTTGGGGGCAGTTATTTTTTTGTCATTACATCGCATTTTATTCATATTTTTATGCTCATATCCAGTATTCAGTGTGTATTTGTTCATCAGGCACTTACTGCATCCCTACTGGGTGTCCGGCGATGCACTGGGCTCTGGAAATAAGGAGATGAGCAGTGGAGGGAAGTGAGAGTTATCCCATCTCCTGAAAGGGTCGGAGAGGGCAGCCAGGAGGGCACCATGCAGGAGGTGGTCCTCATGCTCTGTCCCGCCCGATAGTAGAGGTGTGTGCAGCGGACGCCCACATTCCCCTTTGAGAATAAAGGATGTATTGCTCCAGCTGCTGGGATCGCTGCCTGCAGATGGCCCTCAGCTCCCTTTGGGGATGGCCTCAGGCCAAGAGAGTTAGGGGCCCGCGGCCACGCCCCCTTCCTGGGGCACGCCACATGGTGGAATGACTGGTGAACGTGGGCTCTTGCAGGATCTGCTGTGGCACTCCCTCGGGTGTCCAGTCCTGCTTTCTTCCCTTCCCTGTCACACCTGCTGCTCCAGGAGCTCTCTCTAAATTAACCTGCTGCGTGCTAACTTCATGTCAGTCTGCTTCCCGAGAGAAGCAACCTGCATTGTGCCCACAGAGCTACCCTTGGATGAATGTAACTCAGCAACATCACTGGAACAGGTGGCTGCTAATTGTAGCGGTGTAGCTAGGAAATCACATTTATTCCGTCCCAGCTAGGACCTGCCATGGTGCTCGTGGGCTCCTGTAGCCAATAACAACCGCAGTACAATCGTGCTGCTAAGTCCCCTGGGTTCTGTGGAAGGCAAGGCTCCCTAGGCTCTGGCTGCTTCCAGGGCTGCCCAAGGAATGGGTTTGGGCTCTGAGATTCAAGGCAGTTCCTGGGGCAGAGCCGAGCATATGGGCCAAGGTCAGGGCAGGGGGCATTTGAGGGCAAGGAGCTGAGTTAATGGGCTGCATTTCATTTGTTCATTCTTTGATTGGTTCATTTATAGCATTTGTTAGGCCCCCACCATGCAGAGGAATATATTAGATGCTGCTGTTATCTAAAACCGTCCAGAACACAGCGCCTGCCTTCAAGGTGCTCACAAACAATGCCGACTGCATTACATTTTTATCTGTCACCAGCAAAGGAGTGTAAGAACATCTGAGGTTTCCCCGTGCCCCCCCCCCCCCGCCCCCATCTTCCTGGAAAATACAGAGGTGAAAAGGAAATAAGTAAGCTCTACCCTTTTCCATATGGCACTCGTTTGTCTACTTTTTTTTGGTGATTATTTTTTTCTAAACCGAAACAATTAGAAGCCAGGTCATGGAACAGACAGAAAGCCCCTTCAGACAAACCCATAAACGCAGAACATTCTGATCCAAGAAGGAGAGTTCCCTTCTCCCTAAAGGCAATTGTAGTTGACATCTTTCACTGTAAACATTTTGAGTGACGTCGATGCAGTTTGGTTTTGTTTAGTTCTCTGGGGCTGCAGCAGCTCTTGTGTTCAGATCACATATGCACTTGAGTCAGCAGTGGTGCTATGAAACCCCCTTACCTACGTTCATTACGTGGAGAATCCAGTAAGATTAGACCCATCCTCCACCTCTGCAGTGGGCTGCTCTGTGCCTCTTGACGGTGTCCCCATGCTCCCTGAGCCTCCCTCCCCACATCAGCAGTCTGCACCTTATCAAGGCAGCTGCAACCCCTGGAGGATTTTCAGAGCCACTAGTTCTTAGCAGGGAGCCTCAGACATGCCATTGGTGCCTAGAATTAGGAGTCACTCATTGGGTCATACATACTGAGCTTACTAGTTGCCAGAGTTTTCTGACTGTTGGGAATGTTGCAAGAATAAAAGAAACCCAAGTCCTATTCCTGTGAGGGTGTATTTGAGTTGGGGGAGACAGACAAGAAACAAACAAGTAAAATATATAGATTATTAGATGGTGATTAGTGCTCTGGAGGAAATGACAGGAAGGATGCCTGTGTGTGTGTGTGCACGTGCACACGCTGTTTTAGTATTCAAATAGGTTAGTAATGGAAGGTCTTACAAGAAAGGTGACATTTAAGCCAAACACTGAAGAAATTGGGAGAACAAGTGTGCCAGGTGTCTAGGGGAAGAATGGAATAGTGTCCTAGGCATAAGGAACAGCAAGTATGAGGTTTCAGAAGTGATGTGGCCTCGTTGTTTGAGGAACAGGATGGAGTGAGAGCAGAGGGTGCCCAGGAGAAGGTTGGGGGCTGCTGAGGGCAGGTCACTGAGGCCTCGTCTGTAGGGCACTGGGAGGATTTTCCCTCTCCCTTCACTGATAGGGGAAGCCATTGTCCAGCTTTGAGCAGGAGTGACAGGATCCGATTGATGATTTAACGGGGTCACCCTGGCGGCCCTTTTGAGAATAAGAGGAAGCAGGGAAACCACTTAGGAGACTGTTGCAGTCATCCAGGTGAGGCACGTGCTTGGCTCAGACCCAGCTGGAGCAGTGGAGGTGAAAGGTGTGTTAGGGCTGCATTGTGAAGGTCCGGTCGTCAGGACGTTCTGTTGATGGGATGCGGGGAGTAAGAGATCAGAGGTGAGGATGACCCAAGGTGGCTGGAGGGCTGAGCTGGCCTTTGGAGAAGCCTGCAGGGAGAACAGGTGATGGGGAACATCAGGAGTGTGGTTTGGGACAGTTTAAAATTGAAATGCCTAATTGGACATCCACAAGGACACGGTGAGGGGGCGGCAGATCAGTAGTATTTGTAAAGCGAATGGAAAGTACCATTTCTTCTGTTCCCAGGCACTCAGCTAGAAGCTTTGCACATTCGAAAAGCAAAATAAAGTGGGCCCAAGAGAGGCTGAATACTTTTGGTGCTCAAAGAGCTATTGCATAGCAGAGCTGAGCCCCAGACCATTTGGCTTCAGACTTGTGCTCTTTCTGCTACCTCCTGCCTTCTCCCCAGGCTTCCTGATGGCGTGGGGCAGGGGACATCCACTGACCTGGGAGGCAGGGTCTGCCTCTTGGTTCAGGTGTGACTGCTCATCATGAGTCACCCACGACCCCTTGAGTGCCATAGTTTTCCTGCACAAAAATTTGGAGATAACATCTGATGTTAGCAATTTGAGGAGGCCGTTGTGAAGGCATAAAGAATAAATGCACACCCATAATTTGAAGCTTTTAGAAGAAAGCCGTGCTGAATATTCGAGATAGTATTTTTATTCATAAGGACAAGTGCCTTCCCTTTAAAAAGCCCATATTGCCATAGTGTGAAGTTCTGACCCCAAAACTATGTTCTGACCAACTATGAAACACAGGTGGGCATGACCCTGCTCACCCTCATAGCCCCACAATGCGGGCAGGTGTGTCACACCACTGGATATGTTTTAAGAACCTAATGACTCACTGTGGACTAATTACAGCTAAGATTTTTAAGCACTTACTCTGTGCCAACCACACTGTTGAGCACTTTATGGGTGAACTCATTTAATCCTCACAACACTCCCATGAAGTAATTACTGTCAGTGTTCCTGTTTTAAAGATTTGGGAACCGATGCTTAGGGAGGCAAAGCTGCTCGCCCAGAGCCTCAGCTCTTAAACTGTAGAACTGGGATTGGAACTCAGATAGTCCAACTCTAAATCCAATACCCTTTACCCTGCGCCCTACACCTTGTATAAGAGTTGTTAGGGGCTGGCCCCGTGGTGCGGTGGTTAAGTTTGCACATTCCACTCTGGTGACCCGGGTTTGCCAGTTTGGATCCTGGGTGCGGACATGGCACTGCTTGGCAAGCCATGCTGTGATAGGCGTCCCACATATAAAGTGGAGGAAGATGGGCACGGATGTTAGCTCAGGGCCATTCTTCCTCAGCAAAAAAAAAAGAGGAGGATTGGCAGCAGATGTTAGCTCAATTAATCTTCCTCAAAAACAAAAGAAAAAAGAGGAGTTGTTGATGGGCTTAGAGTCTCTTTGGAGAGACGAAACTTGGATATATGAAAGAACTCCAAGCGACGATATAAACCGGTTTGGAGAGGACCATCCCAACGTGATAAAGGCATTCAGAAAACAGAAGCATTGAGGCAAAATCAGAGGCATTGGAAAGTGTAGTTTTTCCAGGATTCGAGAAATAAAACCTGTCACCAGAATCCTGGCCCAGCTTGTGACTTCCCAGAACATCATCTTTAAAGTAGCTGTGAACCCCAAGAGCTCTCCCCACGCACTCATCGTGGTCCAGTAGAATAAGCCAGAATTGAGTCTCATTCAGTGACTCTGTGACCATGGGCAGGTTACCCCACTTCTCTGGGCCTACATGTACGAGGACGGTGCCAACAGCATCATTGTGAGAAGTGCACAAGATAACATGGATTATTCTCCCCATGTCCCATTTTCTCTAAGCACTCCCGCCCGAGGGTAAGGGATAATGCTGGACATCATTAATGCGTGTCTGCTCCATTACCTCGCAGCTCTGTTCACAGAGCCGTTGGGGCTGGGGTGGCTATAAGCGTAAAATGTAGAAAAGCTGAATATGAAGAACATTGAAAGTGTTACTTTTGAAAAGATACGTGTAGAACTTTTGTGATTCTAATCACTTGCCTTGAAGGAGCTTTTAAACACTCTGACATTTCTTCAGGTGTTGTCTTTCTTATCTTGCCCTGGCTCCCCCTCTCCAAATGAAGCTTTACTTCCCTCCCCTGCAGCCCTGTACTTTGGCTGGGATGAATGGAATCAAAGAAGGCCTTTCAACACGACCACATAACCTTGCATCCGTCAAGTTTGCCAGATGCTTGCCAGATGCACGTGGGCCCTCCGAGCCAGAGCTGTCCGCAGACAGGCTTCCACTCACCTCATCTGCTCCTGACAGTTCCTAGACTTGAGAGACTGTTTCACTGCAGGGAAGAAAAACAGAAGTCTTGAAAGATAGAAATAAAGCGCTGTACAATGACTTCTGCAGCCAGTGTCTGTGTGGGGGATGTGCTGTCAGTACAGAAGATGCTGGAATTCTGCTGGGAAAGAGCGAGCTCGCCGGTGGTCCTTGTCCATCAATCATGCAGTCCCACTAAGAGGCGGGGGCATTTCTTTTTCATCTGCACCATGGTTTTCAACATTCTCCTGTGCTCGTCGTATTGTTAAGTTCCTTCCTGTCCGCTAATTGTCATTTTGTTTTGTTTTTTTAACTTCTCATTCCTCGTTGATTTTCCACTTGGAAAATTGTGATGGCCTCCTACTTTCTTTCCTCTTCATACTCTCCTTCCTTCTTTGCATCTGTTGTCCGCTCTGCTTCCATGCAGAATCCAGGAACTAGCGCTTTGATTCCCTCCTTAGACGAGGGGTTCTCGCATTTGACGAGCTGAGATGCTCGCCATTGGGGGAACATCAGGAATTGTGTTCCTGGAAAAATTGGGGAAGAGGTTTTGATTATTTTTCAGCTGAACTAGGGTTTGGATCCACCTTCTCTTACTATCTTAGAAAAATGTTTTAACCTCCCTGAGCATCTTTTTTGTTGTTGTTCTATGAAAATGAAGGAATGATACAGTAGTAACTCCCCCATCGGCTTCATTTTGACGGTGGAGTTGGGACATGGCTCTGCCTTGCACAGTACTTAATAAATGATAATTCTCTTCCTTTCCTTCTTGTTCCTTCTTGTTCTCCAAGCTGAAATCCTGAGGGTTAGAGAAACATAAGGCTGCCTGATCTCTCCCTCCCTGTCCTCCCTTCCTCCCTGTCCCCCGTCCTCCCTTCCTCCCTGTCCCCCGTCCTCCCTGCTCCCTCCTCCCCTGCCCCCTGCCTCCCTTGCCTTCCACATTTTCATCCAATCCCTCGTTCTTTCATTAATTAGTATCTTTTGAGTCCCTGGGGATAACAGAGTAACTGAGACAGACCCCATCCTGCCCTCACGTTGCTAATTTCTGTGCAGTGCTTTTATGTGCAGATACTGGGCTGTCCCATTCAGCCCTGTAAGTCTTTAAGAGTCTTGCCCACGATCCTCCGGTGAGTTAGTGGCAGAGCCTGGACCGAAGCCAGGCTGACCTCAGAGCCCACGCTCTTAACCGCTCCATTCTGGATCCAGCTGAATGCACAATTGCGTTAAGTGCAGGAAGTGCCTGGAAAGGGAGAGTTCGGGGTGAGCTAGAAGCACGTTTTGTGGAAAGCAGTCCTGGCCGGGCGGTTGGGAGGGTCCAGAAGGCTTTTGAAGGGAAGAGGTCTGGAGAGAGTAGCTCCGTGCCCCCTCTTAGAGGGGCTGCCGTACGCAGAGGCCTGAGATCCAGAGAGAGGAGTGTGCCAACAGACACTGAAAAAAACATTAAATCTCCTCAAACAGACTGGGCGGGCTCCTGCCTTTGGTCTTTTGCTCTGATGTCACTCTGCCGGGCATGCTTGTCCCAGACCTCTCCCTGTCTTCCTGCTATAACCCCCTTCAAGTCTCGGCTCAAATCTCCGCTTCTCAGTGAGATTTTTCCCTGACTTCCCTTTAATCCTGTGACCTGAGACACCAGCCCATCCCGCTTCTCCTGCTCTTTTCATGTTTTCTAGAGCACCCATCAGAATTATAATTAGAATTACAAACTTCTAATCCAGTTTATAATTACTTATCAAGACGGCTGCTCCACCCCATCCAGTCGGCAGTGCAGACCCAGGTACCCGGGACCTGGCTGGCGTCCCCTGGTTATTGTGCGTCTTTCCTGCTAATATGGAAATACTAGAGGGCAGGGATCTTTGTCTGTCTTGTTCCCGATGTGTTCCCAGCACCTGGAGCAGTCTCTGGCAGATAGTAGGTGCTTGTAAATAGTCGAATTAATGAACAAATCATATGATTCTAGGTGATGTGCAGGGTGGGAAATAAGGCAAGTGTGAAGGGTCTTTTAAATTTCAGCTTTGGGTTTTATCCTAAGGAAACTGAAAGACGGTTCAGTCTTTCAGGTCCAGAGAAGTATGCTCTGATTTTCAGATTTGAGCATTTCCCTGTGGCTGCAGTGTTGAGGATGCTCTGGAAGATGCTGCAGGAAGCCAGTACCTTGAAAGAAAGTTTTGGCAGCACGTAAGAGATTAACGACTGATCCTGTCCAAGCAAGATGTGATAGTGGCCTATAGCAGGATATTGACCTTGGGGGGAAGCAAAGGACATGGACCAGCGATGAGCCAGGGAAGTAGAATGGATCACAGTGGGTGATGATCAGTTTTGGATGTGTGGAGACAGGATGAGCAGGTCTGGATCTTACAACAAAAACATGGGCTGGAGGTATCTTTAGGTGTTTCCTTTTTGGGATGAAAATAGAGCTTTCTGGTATTAAAATAGATGTTCTCACCAGGTTATTACAATTTCCTTTGCTGGACTTCCAGGTGTGTCCCAGTGTAGTATCCGGGGGTGCTCATCCCATGGCTCCTGGCCCTGGAGAGAGTGGCTGGGTTTGCTGTATCTAAGAGAAGGCTGTCTGGGCAGCGGTGGGCTGTAATCAGCGAGTACAAAGGCCGAGTGAGGTGCAGTTGGCAAGATGTGCTTAGCGAGGGGGAAGAGCAGAAGGAAGGTTGAGCAGAATTCGTCAGAGAGAGGATCACAGAGCTCACCCTCATTGTGTCAGGAGGCCCTGACTGTGGGGCCCATGGCCAGTGAGTGATGTCACCGCTGCATCTTCCAGCCAGCCATGTCCTGGTGTGTGTCTGCCCTGCCCTCGGGGTAGGGCACAACAGCCACACTGATACATCTCCAGGAGCCCCCTTCCTGGGCACATGGGACCTCTGTCAATTGTGTGGCTTTCCTAAGTGCACATGGGCTCAGGCTCTCTGATAAGTGACCTGGAAGACACTTGGAGGCTCCTAAGGAAGGAGAAGAAAGACACGTTTCTAGAAGTGGCTGTGAATGTTTCTTCTCTCTCTTCCTTACCCAACTTAAGTGTCCACTCTTGGGGTGGTGGGACGGAGAAGTCCAGGGCCTTTCCTTTGGGTTGCTCCTCATCCTCTTACCATCTTTGTAAGCTCGGCGCTATTCAGATCTCTGAAGCTCTGTTTCCTACTGGCAAAATGGGGATAATAATGCTCTTCGGGTATGTTCCTTGCTGTGAGGGTGATGACAGATGAGGCACACAAAGGTCTTAGCACAGTGGCCGGCGCAGAGTGAGCGTCAGCAGTATTTGGCTGCCGCTGTTACTAACATCTGAGTCATTTCAGCGTCATCACAATAAGCAGCTGTCTACATACCTAGAAGATTCAGGATGGATGGGGCCCTGGATGTTAGAGGAGACAATGTTAGTCCTCCATGACTTAAGGAAATTTCCCCAAATATCCTCAATCAAGATGGAGGAGGGGGCCCCAGGAGGAGGGTCACGTAAGAATAAGAGGATTTTGTCCTAATTGGAAAGCGTTGGCAATGCATCTCAGTGGGGAGAGCACAGGCTGTGGAGGGTGACCGTCTCGGCACCTAGGTTTGAGGCCTGGCTCTGCCATGCAATTTACACTTCAATTTCTCAATCTCCATGGGAAGGCTACTTCGGAAGCAAAATATGTAATTCACCTAGTACTTTGCACATATTTGTTCTATTATCTCAGTTCTTCAATGTAGGATTTTTCACATTTTACCATTTCTGAAATTGAGATGTGACTTAGAAAAGCAACTTGACAGATGGTCTTTTTCTCCTGGAAAATGTTTTGATCTATCCTACAATCAGTGGCCTCTTAGAATCCAGAAGATGTGGTGTTATTATTTTATCAGTATTATTTCTCTAGCTTTTCCTTTTATCTTGGAGTGGTGGAGGAGAGAGGGAGCATAGGGAGGGCCCTCGACTGCTCAAGAGTGAGCTGAATTGGGAGGCTGGTTAGAATCAGTCAAAGAGAAGGAGTTTGGGGTCTTAGTAGGCCACTGCTCGGTTATCTTTTAATGTGTGACCACAGGGTGTTGGGACATTTGTGCTATTGCTATTTTTGGTAAATACTTCGCTTGTGTCTCACAGTAGGGAACGGTTGCCATCTCCTGATGGGCCTCCCATTGTGGAGACCCACTGCTTGTTTCCTGGAAGCAAATCTTTATATATGTTGTGGGCATGGAGAGAGGGGAAGTCGAGGGACGTGGAGTCATGGAACAGAAACGTTTTGGATGTTTTGAAAATTTTAGGGAGAGAGATTGAAAAGCTTAAGGATTAGACCTAAAACTACAGGAAGCTGCTCTGTCCAGATATCTTTTCTCATTCGCTCAGACAGTCAATAAATATTTATTGAGCAGGTACTTAGTACTAGACACAAGTTATGCTCTCTAATGCTTGGTCTATTAGAAATTCATGTGACTAATGCATCATTCTTTGAAAAAATCAGATAGTTCTGAGAACATGTAGAGTTACCTGCCATTAATGTGAATTATTTAGCTAGATTGCTTGTCTAACATTTAGCTGATATCAGCATCCTTGAGTCAAGGAGATTTTGATTGTGGTGGTAGCTTCTGTGGATGCATAGAGGGGATAGGGTTGCGCTAGGTCATTCTTGGGGAAGTGAGGGTGGAGGAGCAGATTGAGACCAAGTAAAAGCATGAGGGACTTAGCGGGGCTGACAATGAGAGACAGATAGTGGGAGGAGGCAAGAAGCAAATACTTGTTGAATGAATTTATGGAGAAAAAGACAAAGCCCATCTTTAGAATCATGAACTCAGAAAAGAAGCTGGTATTTTTTTTCTTGTTTGTTCTACAAGCGTCTTGGCCAAAGGGGCCTTATAGGAAGGTTAGCTCTACTCTTAGTCCATATACCAAATTGGATTAATAGGAGTGTGAGAGCCAAGCGGTAACCTGATGATCGTTTACAACTGTGTTCTATGAGCAGTATCTGAATTGCAGAGTAGAAGGTGGCTTTCAGTATCAGAATTACCTGTAGAGTCTTTCCAAATTGCACAGGTCCAAGACCCACTTCCATCCCCCAACAACGGCCTGGATACCACCAGTGACTGGAGAATCATTGCTTCAATGCAGGGTTTCTCCATTTGGTGCTATGGACATTTGGGGCTGGATAATTCTTCACTGTAGGGGGCTGCCCTGTGCACTGTAGGATGTTTTGCAGCATCCCTTGCCTCTACCCATCAGATGCCAGTAGCACTCCCTCCCCATCTGTGACAACCAAAAATATCTCCAGGCGTTACCAGATGTCTCCTAGGGGGCAAAATCTTTCTCTGGTGAGAATCACATCCTTCGTGGCCCGCCATTACTGATGAAAATGTGTTCCAAGCAGGGTCAGTGAGGTGGTGGTGGTGGCAGTTGTAAATGGTTGATAATGACTGGCCGAAAGGAAAAAATGAAATCTGAACTTTCTACAGCTTGTTTATCAGTTCGTATCTTGGAGATCTGCTAACCATGTGCCCTTTGAATGACTTTCTGAATCCTCCCTCTGCTCAAGCTCCTATTGTGTGCTTCAGACTTCCTTGCCCTTCTTGTTTATACTCCACACTAGCCTCAAAGATGCTTGAACTGTGAATTTCCTCTTCTTCTAAGGCTACAGATAGTTAAACAGCCAGGAGTGAATTTCTTCTTTCAGAAGATAAATAGAAGCATTCATTCTCCTGTATCTGGAAGGGTACATGCTACCAAAGGGAACTGTGATTGAATTAACCGGACTCAAATGCATTCCTTTCCATAGAAAACCACAGATTCAGGTAGAACCCACTGGAGTTTATGATCTTCCCTCAAAATTACAAGAGGGACCAACTTACTGCACATCCACATACTCACAAAGAGAGGAAATTGGCATGTGTCGTTCTCTGACTATCACAAGGACACAAATTTTTTTTCTGCTAAATGCATGTACATAGATTATTAGCAGCATCCAATATATGACAAGGACAGACATGTCCTGTCAAGAAAGATAAATAGTCCTTCTCTTCTCTGCGCGGTGCGCTGGGCTTGCCCATCTGGAAGAGTGCAGTGGGCATAGTTGTGTGTGCAGTTTTCTTATTGAGATGGATGGAGGGGCCGTTTAAGGGAACACTGTCAGCCAGCATAGGACCGGGTAGAATCACCAGCTTCCTCAGAAGCAAAGGAATTTTTTTTTTCATTAACAACCATCTCCATTAGAAATGGATGGATCTCAGGGACAAAGAAAGTGTGACGATTTGGGGCTTCTCTTCTTTACTGCTAGGATGTCAAGAGACCCCAGGTCATGTCCTATGACGGCAAAAATTGATAAGACTAAAAAAGAAAAGATGTCCCAAATCCAGCCAATAATCCTCTTTTTATTTTTGAAATGATGTGATACCAGGATATAAACAAAGGAGGGAGCCCTGGAAGGGCTTTGGGAGGAAGGGGAAGGGAGGGTTGGTTGGCAGGGATGGAACTTACTTTTTTCTTTTTTTAAGTGAACTTTTCAATCTTGGAGCAGATTTCTATTTACGTAAAAATTATGAAGACAGCACTGAGTTCCCATCTACCTTGTACCCAGTTTCCCTTATTATTAATATCTTACATTAGGATGGGACATTTGGCGAGCAATTTGCTTTTATAAGATGGTTGGTACAGTCCAGACTCTGAGCACAGTCTGGATGTTCTACACATATTAGCCCCTTTCGTGCTCACAACAGTCCTGACAGACGCATAGTCTAATCCTCATTCCACAAGAGAGGAAACCAATGCTTAAAAAGGTTAAATAACATACCCAAATTTTCTGACTAGTAAGTGGGAGTGCCAGGATCACAGCCTGTCTCTTTCATTTGTTGATTCATTCAATAGGTTTGTAAGTACCTCTTGTCAGTCTCTAAGTCAGTACTGAGTTGTGTGGATGGATAAGATGGTACTCCTACCTTCATGGAAATTACACTCTAATTGAGAATTTGGTAGGAAAAGCAAATACTAAGAAAAGAGTGTGGGGGGCCGGCCTGGTGGTGCAGCAGTTGAGTTTGCACGTTCTGCTTTGGCAGCCCAGGGTTCACCGGTTTGGATCCTGGGTGCAGACTTATCACCGCTTATCAAGCCTGCTGTGGCAGGTGTCCCACCTAAATTAGAGGAAAATGGGCACAGATGTTAGCTCAGGGTCAGTCTTCCTCAGCAAAAAGAGGAGGACTGGTGGCAGATGTTAGCTCAGGGCTAATCTTCCTCAAAACGAAAAGAAAGAAAGGAGTTTGGTAAAAGATAGGCAGGCATGTACCAAGCATGGTGGTGCCACCATGGAGAGAGTAATTAACATTGGGGACTGGGAAAGACGTCCCCCACAAAGTAAGATAAATTGGTCTTGTGGGTTGGCTGGAGATCTCCACCTGGAAAAAAAACGGATGGGATGTTTCAAGCAGGGAGCACAGATTGGACCAAAGTCACAAAGCCATGCATGAAGTAGCATGGCATGTTACCTGAACTTCAGAGAGTTCCCTGTGGCTGCAATATTTTGTACAAAGGATTGTGTATGGGAGGATGGATTGGGAAGGTGATGGAAGATTGAAAAGTAGGCAGGAGCTGAATCCTGGAGGGTTTGGTGTGGCATGCCACGCCACTGAGTTTGGGCTTTTCCAGAAGACAGAATCCATTGACAATGTCTAAGAGGACTGACCAGTCAGTTCTCCGTATAGAAAGGTGGTTGTGCTGCAGTGAGGGAATGGGTTGGATGGTGGAAAACCAAAACAGAGTCCAGTTAGGCAGCCATGTTAATCCAAGTAAGAAATGCTCCTTGTCTGAACTAAGGTGGAGGTAGGATACGGCAACATAGTCAAGTTCTGTTTAAAGATTAGAAATGGGTGTCCAGATAAGATATGGTATAAGAGAGAACAGATTTGTAGATGACCCTAGTTTTCTAGTTTAGCAGATTGGGTGGGGAATACAAGAGGAAGCTTAGTTTTAGGTGAGAAAATGAGTTCAGCTCTGCTGTCTCTGTGATTTTGTTGTGTGGTGGTTGATGTTTTAACTATAGCAGATTCTTCTCCATTTGTGCTCCACTCTGATAGAAGTTCTATTTTCCCTGCTCAGCATCCGTGTCCCCCTTCTACTACCATCAGTGGAATGTCTCTTTTTCTTTCGAAGACCATGCCTCTCCATGTCTTCATTGGACTTCAGTGTGCCTAAGGGGTGGTGAGCCCATCCCTGGCTGCAGGGATAAAGACGTGACCCAGTCTGCCAGCAAGAGGACCACAGCCGTCTCCCTGGCTCTGGTGATCAGTTCAGGGTGGTTCTGTGCCCCAAGCTGAGTCAATCAGCACTAATGAGCATTAGGCCAAGCACTATTGCTGGAACTCCTGGGGAAGATTTTCCACTGCAGTTGCTAAACTATGAGGAGGTGAGACTGGAACCTCCATCAGGCATTTTGCCACTGTGTCAGAGGTCCCTGAGACCACCCCTAGATTCAGTGGTTTACTAGGAGGACTCAGGACTCAGCAGAGAGAGTCCTCCTCGTGGCTGTGACTTATTACAGCGAAAGGACCTAGAGCAAAATCAGCAGAGACTAAAGGCTTATGGGGTGGAGTCCAGAGGTAACCAGGCTCCGGCTTCCAGAGTCCTCTTCCACTGGAGTCACACGGACACGCTTATTTCTTCTAGCAATGAGTTGTGGGCACATGTGTGAAAAGCTGTCCACCTGGGAAACTCGTTAGAAACTCAGCACCCAGGAGTTTTCCTGGGGGCTGGTCACATGGGCACCCTCTACCTGGTGCATACCAAAACTCCAGCCTCCTGGAAGGAAAGCAAGTGTCCTTCATAAACTATAATGTTTGCACAAACAGTTTAGACACAGTGGGCCTTTCTTACCAGGGAACAGTGGGAGCCTTCCTGGAACCCAAGTTCACACATGCCAGGCCCACTTTGCAAGTCGGCCTTTCTAAGGACGGCAGCCTCAGGCTGGCTGTTACCTCTTCTCTGCACAGCCACTTTGTCTGAGACTGAGGCAGATCTGAAAGCCTGAGAAGAGAGACAGATTCCAGATTCTATTGTATTGCAGTCCTTAGTTCTAGCCAGGCCTGAAGCCAAATTTCCCCTTTTTTTATTTCTTAAGTCAGTTTAAATTTCTGTCACTTGCAGCTTTAAGCAGCACGCTCGCTAATAGAACTCATTCTAAATGAGGCATTCTCTTTGACTCCTTGGTGACCAGGACTGGCCCGTAATAGAAAACTGTAAATTTTGGGTGCTTGAACAAATTTTTTGTAGCATTTTAGAGGATTATTCTGTCTAGGTGAAAAAGGTAGATTTTAGAGTCTCTTTATCCACGAGTGTGACCTAAATTAAAAGTTCGGCCTAGCTGAATATCTCCTTGATCTTCCCTTTGACAAATCACTTTGCCTGAGAAATTGCCCTCTGTCAGGGTAGGTAGTGCCTCCAGCTTGAGCTCTGTCCTGTGCTTTCTTCCTTGTTTGGCCTAATTAACTGTGTCATCATTCAAGCAGATTAGATGTGTGCCTTCCTGGGACATCGATTAAAAAATAAATCGATGTTTGTCAAAGTGGAAAGGTGACATGTGGAAAGGTAAAATTTCTTCCCAGTCTTGTACTGAAGCAGCCGGAAACAAAGAAGGTTTCGTGGTGACCTCACTGGCGGGAACACGTGTAGAAAGTACGAACTGGAAGGATCTTAGAGATCGTGAACTAGTTCAGTGCTTTTTGTTGCAAAGGTAAAGAAAGGTCCAGAAGGTCTTTAGTTTGTGTGATGCAGTTGTCAGAGGGCTTAACCTGGAAGGAAGTCTCTGTTTCATCATTACTACCCTTAGGCAAGTCACTCTATCTTTCTGATCCAATGATATCTGTTCAATAAGTATGTGTTGAATGACTGGTGAAGGAGTGAATGCATCTGGAGAAATAAATGGATTTGATTGGTGATCTCAAGGTTCCTTTCAGTTGTGTGAATCGTATACAGATCCACACTGTCAGAGGCAGAGCCAGAACCATGTAAAGGAGGAGTCCCTTTGGTGTTTCTCTTGCCTCACACCCTGCATCTATCTGCCAGTAAGTCCTGCTGCTCTGCCGTCAACGTGTATCCCAGTCAAGCCTAGTAGATGCTCAAAAATTAGTGATTGAAGAAACAAAATGAGATCTTCAGCCTCTCTGGCTCTGGATTCTACAAGACTTTTTTCCCCTTTCTGCTCCTATGAAGTAGCAAATCACAGATGCCCTGGGGTCACCAAGGGGACTTGAAGGACTGAGGTTATCTCCAGGCATGAAACACGGTCTAGGGCAGGAATGGAGACACAGTGAAGGAGAGTGATGAAGTCGGCCCCAACACGGGGTTCCTCTGACAATTTAGATCTCCTAATAGTGAAGGATAACCCACTGGCTCAGCCCAGCGAGAATCTCAAAACATCACATTTGGCTTCCAGATCTGTGCTGGATTCTAGCCTCCGTCCCTAGAGAGAGGCCTGGAAGCAGTTGCACTGGGAGGCAGGCTTTTGTATACCTCCTGATGCTTTTCATAGCAGCACACAGCAGGTATCCATCAACCAATGTTTGTTTCTCTGACTTAGTGTTTTAGAGAGGCATTGATAGCCTGTGACATGGGCTCTCAATTTTTTTTTAATTTTGTGGAAGAAAATATGTTTTCTTTATGGAACTGTAAGAAGAGGATTCAAGACAAGACAGAGGACAGGCAGCATAAAGATGCCCTCTGCGCATTATGGTCGTAGGAAAAGAGCTTCATCTCCAGAGGCAAAAAGAAGAATTTACTAGACCCTTTCAAGAGCAGACTGGTCTGTCTTGGGCATCATTAAGGTTCACTGGACTGGTCCACTTTATGTGTGTGTGTCATGAATAAAACAATGTGTGTCCGTATCAGCACGAAAAAAATAAAACTCCTCCTCTATTTCTACTACCTAGAGTTGAATGTTGTTAACATTTTAGTGTATTTCCTTTCAGACATTTTTCTGTGCATAAAAATTATTTTTTTATAAAATTAGGATCATATTATAATACTGTTTGCATACTAATTTTTTTCTTTTTAACCACATATTTCATTTTACATATTACGTTTTCCCTTGTTAAGCACTGTATCCTTTTTTCTGCTTTCTGGTATTCTGTGGTATGGCTGTATTATTATTTGTCTTTTCAGGCCTTCTGTTTTGGATTCTTGGGCCGTTTCCAGCTGTTTTTGGTATTCTAAAGAATAGCAAAACAGTAGCCCTCTCTTTTGAACATTGTAAGGCTATGGCCCTGAGGCTGCTCACATACAGATGTCTGTAGATGCTCTGAGCTCAACAGTGCCACGTCATGCCTGCAAAAAGGGTCAGATAGCCCTCTGTTCAAGTCCCAGCTCTGACTGTGTGATCTTGGATAAGCCACTTAACCTCTCTGTGCTGTACATCCCTCAAGGGAGACTAGGCACCTTCTCTGCCAGTTCACACAGCCTCACCTAAGGATTGGACCACATCATCTACCTCTCCGTTCCCTTCGCTTCTCCCAAATGCAATTTGTCTTCAACACTGGCTTCAAGTTAGAATTGTCTGGGGAGCCCTTTAAGAAGAATGATGCCCAGGCCTCCCCTGTACCAACCAAGTCAGACTCTCTGGTCTGGGCACCGGACATCCATATCTTTACAAGCTCCTTGTATAATGCTAACGTGCAGCCGGGGTTGAGACTCACTCCCCCAAAGTGATTGACCTGGAATCTGCTGGCGACTGCAGCAAAACGATGATGTGTCTTGGCTGTTTTGTCACGGGAACGATGGGGCAGCGGAGTGTTTGGGAGAAGTGTTTGGAGACAGGATGAAAATCCTGGCACTTGTGCCTCCCAGGGAAAAGTGCCAACCTGTTTATTTTGTGTCAAGAGCTCAAACAGTGATCAAAATCCAATCCAACATCATAAATGCCAGGAAAGGTCAGGACTGGGCTGCTCGTGGAATCCAGCACACACAGCCGAGCTGGGGTTGGCACTTGGGCAGCTGCGAACTTTTAGCTGGCACACAGCATGGGGGGACTTGGCAACAAGGCCCGGGCACATGGCGCCCCAGCCACAGAATGGAGATTTACGTGGCTCTGTTGCTCTTGCCGAAGGAGGAGAGATGCCGTTTTCTCAGCGGTCGTCCTCCTTGACTCATTAGTGTAGTTGACATGTGGTTATTTTTTAACTTCTCTGCAAATGTTCATAGAAAGAGAAGGGGAGTGGAAGGCAGGAGGTGTGCGTGTTTACTGAGTTTGTTATTTTGTGTAGGTCTTCCCAGGACTAAAGGGATATCCCCCTCCTGCCAGGCCCACTGCCCATACGCCAGATGCGGGCCCTGAGGTCACATGGCCAGCAAGTGGCAGAGATGGGAATTTTATCCCAGGTCAGCACTTCCAAGCCTGTATTTTTTCCTCAGAACTACACATCTTTAGAGTTCCAGGGATTTAGTTAGACTTTTTCAGGATAGTCAGATCTTGACTGTGACAATGAGAAGGAAATCCGCTGGTAGGCTATTTAAAGGAACTTTCCACATAAATGTGTCAGGCCAGCTTGGGTAATAGAAGGAAGTATAATTGAGCAGGTCTATACCCACCTTGAGCTCACGTGGAAACCCCATTGGCTCCTTTAATAAAAGAATGCCCCAATCCTCGGGGATGCAGTGGAGCGAGTGTGAAGTGCGTGTGCCTGTGGGCTTGGGCTGTTTACCTGCCAGGCCTCTTATTAAAACGCTTGGCAGGTGTCCATTGCTCCCTTGCTTGCTATTTATATCTAAGTGTAAACAGAGGACCATGAGTACTTTTCTTACTTTTTGGCTGTATCCTACAGTAAGAAATACATTTTGCATCACAATGCAAAGAATATATGCATGTATGTGTATGTGTGTAGATCTATGCATATATATATATATACACATATGTGTGTGTATATATATGTACAGACATGTTACGTAGCTGTGCAACTAAACCAATATTTTCATGAAACAGTTCTTAACCATACTATGTTCAATGAACTTTTATATTTCCCTTCCAATTTAGTTGATGTATTTCAATTTTTAAAAGGCTCATCAAACCCACTGAATTATTTTCACAACGCCCTAATGTGTTGCAAACCCTAGTTTCAGAAACATTGGACTGGAATTTCTCTTAAGATGCCTTTTAACTCTGTATTAAGCATTCTGAAATTTGCCAAAGCTGCCAGTAATCAGAGAGGAGACCATAAACTCATTTTCTAGAGTCCATGTGCTGGAAGGGGCCGTAGGGATCGCCATTGAGGTTGCTTCCCTCTCGTCTGGCAGACCTCCGCTTAAGTGAGTTGATGTGCGTGGTGGTGTCGAGCACAGTGGCTGGCACATAGTAGGACACTACATGTGTCTCGCTTTTCTTTCTTCCCAGGCAGGTGTTATGTTTCTTTCATCTCTGTATTCCTAGCAGCTGGTCTAATGCTCAGCATTGGGCACAGTAAATTGATGGGGAAAAAAATGTGGCTCAATTCTCTCTTTTTATTAAGCTTTGGGGAAGATTGTACAATCTGCCTTGGTAATGCAATTCATTTATTTTTTAACTAGCTTCAATTCGGGAACATTTATTGAGCGCCTACTGTACACCAGGTAATGTTGGACATGGAAGATGCTAAATGATGCACCAGAAAGGGAGGGATTCTTGTTTCTAAGGAATTCCTGTATAAATGGAGAAGGGAAGGGAAGAAGCAGAAACAGCTGCCAAGTTATGTGGTCACTGCCCGTGCAGACAATCTACTAAAGTGCTGTGGAGGCACTGAAGATGGAGAACAAGTTCTCCTCAGGAGTGGCAGGGAAAGGATACAGAGGGGGAGCACTTGAGCTGGGTTTTGAGGGTTAAGTAGGAGTTTGTGAGGGGGCTAACTAGAATGGAATTCCAGGTAAAAGGAACACCTTGGAAAAGGCATGGAGGAATGTCCTGCAGGGTAGATTTGGGGCACAGTGATGGTGGATGCGGCTCAAGCTCAGGGTTTATGGGGGAGCAGGCAAGCAGGGTTGTTAAATACTTGGCCGCAGACTCAGGTCTGAGTCCAGGCCCTCCTCTTTCTACCTGTGGGAGGCTGAATCATACCCCCCCGCCAAAGATGTCCTCATCCTAATGCCTGAGACCTGGGAAGGTTAACCTGTATGGCCTAAGGGACTTGCAGATGAGATTAAGTGAAGGATCTTGAGATGGGGAGATTGTCCCGGACCATATGGGTGAGCTCTGTACGTAATGAGTGTCTGTGATATAATTAAAATATATATATAGATCTTTGTCCCCATTTCCTGACACAGAGCTCCTAAACTTCTTGGAATTTCCTGGGTAATAGGAATATCTTTTATTCTAATGAGGCCACTCTCAGTGGACCCCTGGATAGCTTTAGGATGGGTCTGGCTGCCAGAAAGACCAAGGCATGATTAGAAGGTTGGAACCTTCAGCCCGACCCTACCCTCACCTCCAGGAAGGAGAGAGGGGCTGGAGATTGAGCTAATCACCAAAGGCCAATGACTTAATCAATCCTACATAATGGACCCTCCATAAAACCGTCTAGATGAGGGGATTCAGTGAGCTTCTGGGTTGGTGAACACATGGAGGTGCTGGAAGGGTGGTGCGCTCAGAGAAGGCATGGACATTCGATGCCCCTCCCCACCTGCCTTGCCCTATGCATCTCTTCCATTTGGCTGTTCATGAGCTGAACCTTTTGTAATAAACCATCGAGCGTAAGTAAAGCGCTTTCCTGAGTTCTGTAAGTCTTTCTAGTGGATCATCAAACCTGGAGAGTCAGGGTTGTGCGAACCCCTGACTTTGTAGCCAAGTTGGACAGAAGTGTGGGTCACCTGGGGACCCAGTACTTGCAACTGGTGTCTGAAGTGAGCGCAGTCGTGTGGGACTGAGCGCTTAGACCTGTGGGGTCTGCTAACTCTGGGTGGTTCGTGTCAGAATTGAATTGGATTGTCAGACACCCCGTTGGTGTTTGGAGATCGTAGAATTGGCTCGTGTGAGGAAAAAACCTACATGTTTGATGTAGGTTGTGTCATGAATACAAACAGTTGAGTGTGTCCTTCTAGAAGGGAAACAGCGGGAGATCTGACTGCAGAGAAAAGCGATGTGATGATGGAAGCAGAGATTGGAGTGATGCTCTCCAAAGATGGACAAAGTGGCCTCGTGCCAAGGGATGCAGGCAGCCACCAGAAGCTGAAAAGGGCAAGGAGTTGCATTCTCCCCTGGGAGCCTCCAGAAGCACGCAGCCCTGCCACACCTTGACTCTAGCCTAGTGAGGTTTCATACTTACCCCCAGAACTGTAAGGTGATCAGTTGGTGTGGTTTTCAGCCACTGAGATGGTGGCAATTTGTTACAGCAATTCGGAAATTAATACAATACCTAAATGGCCTTTGGAATGTACTTGTTTAAGCCTCACATGTAAAAATGGGCGTTAATGGGAATAATTTTCCCTGAAGTAGCAACCTCACTGGGTTACAGTGAGGATCATGTACATAGACTTTAACGTGGCGCTTAACCAACTACCTGGCACGTGGCCAACTTTATCTTTGGACATAAATGAAGATGAGATAAGAGAGGTAATCACAGGTGGGATTTACGTCTTATTGAAAGTGCCGTTGACTTGTCTTTGTTTCTGGCTAAGCGATAAGCGCTGAAGAGGAAGAACCCCATCTCTCTGATTTATTCTGTCTCCCCAGTGCAGAGCACGGGCCCCAGCATGGTTAGCATTCCATAATGAATTGATAAACGATTGAAAACCCAAATGCCTGCTCTGTTGTATTTAAAAGTTCTCCATCCGAGAAGGGAAGTGAACAGCACAGAAGGTGTTTATAGAGGGAGAGATTACAGACAGGGAGACCGGGGTGGCTGCCACAACAAGGCAGGTGAGAGATGATTTTTCATATCTGGTTAAAACCCCTCATGTTGTACTTTGATGCTCACGCCCTTTAATTGTGTTCTCAGAGCAAGAGAACAGCTGCAAAGTGTCCTCGAATGGTCTCTTCTCAACCATTAGTTTGTTCTTCAGCCTTCTCTTTCCAAGCAAAATGACCCAAATTATTTTCGCTTTCCCTTGTTCAGAGTGCAGTATTGTAATGCCTTGCAGATGTTGCCGGCAATGGCCCAGAGGACAAATTTGGCTTGCACGTGTGTTTTAAGTGACCCACACGTACATTTTTTTTTAAATGTGAATTATAAAACAGAGCAGATTGGACACATGAGCTTGTTTCCATGCCTTCCCAAAGTCCACTAAAATAGAAAGGAATAAAAAAAAAGACATAAGTTCGGAAGGACAAAGATAATGGGAGATGAGAACAGCAGACAAGGGATGTCAGTAAGTTTGGGGAGCTGGGATGCAGATGGTGGAGCTGGGACTGGCATCACAGAGCATGATCCGCTTGGGCAATGAGACAGCAAATGAGCTGCTTGACTCTGCTCACCCCAGATGAGGCTCAGCCATGAGGCTCCAGGGTACCCCCACATGCAGTTTGGAATGGGTCTGAGTGTGAAACAATTGCTCCCTGGTCTATGTAAGAAACAGTTGGAAGCCTAACCCTTCCTTCAGCCCGTGCAGCCAGGCAGATATTCCTCCCTGAGACCCACACAGAGCTAGAGCTTTTCTCTGGGGACACAGTGAACCTATGTGGCTCTGGACATAGCTCATCATGCACAGATGGGATTGGGGCAAAGCGTTGGAGTGAGAATAGGGAGGTGGCCTGAATGTCTGTGACCTAAAAGGGAAGACCCTTCAGCCTCCTCCTCTGCTCAGAGCTCAGAAGAGTTGAGGCCAGCTTCAAATCCGCCAGACAAGAAACTGCACGTCTCTGGGGAAAGAGCCCGGCCCACGAGTCTGGTAGTGACAATTTGGGATGCACCACTGTGCTCACATGAGGTAATTTCAGCTTCAAAGCTACCCTTCTGGACTCTGATCTGAGATACCGGCGCTGGGTCTCTGCTAACATTTCAGTATAGTTGTGTGCCACCTAACAATGTTTCGGTCAGTGACAGACCACATATATGACAGTGGTCCCATAAGATTGGCCCCATATAGCCTAGATGTGTAGTAGGCTACACCATCTAGGTTTGTGGAACCCTCTGTGATGTTTTCATGGCGGAATCACCTAATGACTCTTCTCAGAACGTATCCCCATCATTAAGTGATGCATGACTGTGTTGCCAGTGGCTCTTGTGGGGTTCTGAAAATAGGGGCACTAAAGGGAAACTGAGGTTGGAGGTAAGAAAGGACTTGCTCCTGCTTTTCTGCTTTCTGTTTCTGGCAAAACCATCCCACAGGGTTTCCTCACCTAGTGTACAGTTCATTCCAGTTTCAGTCCATCCCCTTTCCATGCCCACATTGTGATGCCCCCTTCTCAGAGGCCCACGTCCTAAGTCTGGGCCCCCGCCACCCTTCCAAGCGCCTAAAGTCTAGTCATCCCAATCCCTTCGCTTTGTTGTCCCAGCCCTAGGAATGGCGGTCGTCGCTTACAGGTGCTATTTACGTGATCTCTCAGTATTCCCTTCTGGCATTTATAGTCCCACTTACCCAGCCAGCCCTTTATTAAGGTCCCTCTGCGTGGGGTCCCTCTGTGTTGGGACCCTGATGGATGGACTCGGGAAAAGGCCATGACTTGCTTCATCACCCTTTAGTGAAGGCCAACAGCCAAGAAGCCCACCTGTGTGAGGTATTGGTCAAAGGGTACAAATTTCCGGTTGTAAGATTATCAAGTTTGGGGATCTAATGTGATTGGTGATTGTAGCTAATAATACTGTATTGTATACTTGAATGTTGCTGAGAGAGTAGATCTTAAACGTTCTCACCACAAAAAAGAAATAGTAACTATGTGATGAGATGGAAGTGGTAGCTAACACTTTGATAGTAAACATTTTGCAGTTTATGAATGTATTCAGTCAACACATTGTACACCTTAAACTTACACAATGTTTTGTGTCAATTAGATTTCAATAAAGCTGGAAAAAAAGTTAAGTCCGCCCACAAACTCAAAGCTGTCAGGCTATTTTTAGTGCCTTGCTTGTATGTGAAGAGTCAATGGGCACTGAGGAAAAACTCATGTAAAAGTCAGAGGTCAGTCTTGAAACTGAAAAGGACAAATTAAAATTGAAAAAAGGAATGGGTACAAAGCAGGGATGAGGCAGAGAGGAGCAGAAAACTTCAAAAAGCTGAAATTAATGTCCTCAGAGAGTGAAAACAGCTATTTCACTCATAAAACGTGAACAAGATCCCACAATTAAAAAAAATGGAACATTCAAAAAGTAAGGAAGAACTCTTGGAAATTAAAGATATGAGAGCTGACAGTAAAAAAAAGCTCAAAAGTTAGAAGACAAGGTGGAGAGTTCTCCTTAAAATAATACCAAAAGACAAAGATCTAGAAAGTAGAAGATGGGAGACAGAGGATTAACTGGGGTTTCCCACATCCAATTAATAGATGAGGAAGTCTTTTTTTTTTTTTTTTTAAAGCTTGCCTTTCTAGACTGCATGGGCTCATCAAATGCTCGGCACAACGAATAATTAAAAAACACTGAAGCATATCCTTGGATGGGAGATTCTGACCTTGGCACTTAACCAACTTTTGGTCTTAAGAAAGTTACTAAATAATTCTGGGCTTCTGTTTTCTTGCAAATAAAATGGGGATGACAATACTTAGTCCCTCATAAAATTGTCAGCTTACATCATATAATGCACACAAACGTCTAACTTAGTTCTTGGCACAGTAATACATAAATATCTTATTACTAACAATAATACATAGTAGCATAATTCAGGAGATTCTTAAGCTTCCTATCACTGCTTAACATGGAGCCTCACCATCTAGGTCCTTTGAAAGGGCTTTAGATTCATGAGAAAGAAGCACAATCCTTTAGTGAACACAAAGTGCCAGGCCCCTGGCTAACTTTTCTCCACTTTACATTATCCCACTTATTGCTGGTAAAAATCCGCAAAGTCTGGGTGCTTTGCATCCATTGTATTAGGAAACGGAGGCTCAGAGCGCTGCCTGATTTCAAAGCTCCTGTGGCCTCTTTGCCTCTGAGAAGGGGATTTGCATGCCGACAGAGGCAGCCTGCCGCAAAGTTTCCAAGGGCCCATATGGGCAGACAGCATCTCCATTGTCTAGCTGATTTAAAAACAGGAAGGTGTTCCGAGTAGAACTCGGCTGGTATGAATAGTCCCAAGTGAGGACTCGTTCTTTCAGGCATGGACAGGGCCACCCGGCAGCTGACAACGTTAATAAAATTGTCAGGCAGCTATTAGAATAGCTTAAAATTATCCAGGTTTTTATAGGTACCTAAAGAGGCTGAACAACTCTTGTCTTTGCTCATAAAATGAACATCTGTTAGCTCCTGAAAGACTGGTACCCATGCCTAGTGGCTGGACCTCAGTCCCTCACTCCTCTCAGGATGCTCAATGATGTATTGGATTCTTGCCCCTTCTCTCACATGGTCCCTATATCGGCTTGATGTTTCTTTTTTCTAAATATTTTTACTTTTTTTTCATTACCTCCACTGAAAACCCTTGAAATCAAGCATGCGGATCCAATAAGTACATCGTGAGCTCTAATCTGTTACATATCTTGCCCTGTATTGGCCCTTCAGTATTCTAGTTCGTACTCTGAGGCCATTTCTAGTGAATTAATAACTGGACGTGATCTAGCAGCTGTTTTCCAGCCAGTTGTCCCTAACACTGTGATTGGCACTCACAGAAGAATGGACACATACTTATTGATGGTATAAGGGCAAAGGGTCTTAGGACTAAATTCTCTCTTTCATTCTGATAAATCAGCACAGTCTGAATGTTGTGTCTTAGAAATAGCAGAAGGACTCGAGATGCCTAGAAGTTAGCAGCTATTAATAATGATGATGACAATCATTTGCAGACAAAAACTAGGCCACCTATTAGCTGTCAACTCTTGAGTCAATGACCTTCAGCCTCACTTAGCTTCAGTTTTTATATCTGTAAATTGGGGATGAAAAATCTCTGCCTTAGTGTGTTGGTGCCTGGGTTATTTGAGTTAATCCATGTGAAATACACAGGTCGGCACCTGGCAGAAGAGTAGGGGCTCAGTAAATGGGTGTTCCCTACTCTCCTGCTTTTTAGAACTTGTATATCTTTGCTTTCACCTGTTACATGCACAGACCCATCCTAGAGCTTATATAGAGACAAGTGTAACAGGTGGTATAGGTGGGGAAAAATGGGATGTTGAGAGATCAACAAGCCCATGGATCTTATTGTACAAGAAAAGAAAGACTTCGAGAGGTTAATACAATTATTATGTGATGGAGATAAAGTCAGGGATATATCTGGTCCTCCTCATCTCTGTTACGTTCATTCATCCAGCAAATATTAATTAAATGCCTACTATATCCCAAGCATATCAGAGTTGTATACTGCTGCTGCATCTAAGTTCATTGCAAAATTGTGCTAAAACAGTTTACTGAATCATTTTGGTGCCCCTGAGGCCTCAAGCCCTTCCCTGTAACCCCTGCCTTGCAGGCATACAGCCTCTGATGCATGCATCTCTTGGAAGGAAGCTCAGCTGGCAAGACATTTTTCTCTCTTTCTGGGCATCTTGAGAAAACCTTGTCGAAGCCTAAACCAATGTCTGTATAGCTTCCTCCCCCTGGTTTGAGTTCTCTCCTTGAGACCCTGCAGCTGAGGCTGAGCGATTCTCCTCTGAAGATCCCCTTCAGGTAATTGAAGGCTGCCTTCAAAACTGCCAGGCCACAGCTCCAGGCCAAACATTCCTCTAGGAAAAGGATTCCAGGTTCATCAGGATCTCTGCCTGGGGGCAGCAGCACACAGCCACAAAACCAGCATAGGAACTTACTCATGTTCCATTCTGCCATTTTCCAGCTGTGTGACCTGAGCCAGTGAATTAATCTCCATTAGACTCCTCAAAAAGAAGTGGAGGTCACAATGGTATCCAGCCCTGGGTAGTCAGAGGATTTAAGGATGTAGTTTTACATAAGAGTGCTGTACCTAGAGTGGGGGGTCTCAGGTGACAAGTGCAGTGCTTCTGGCTCTGTGTTCTGGGTCTCAGGTTATAGGTGAGGAGGCTGAAGCTCTATCAGGCAATTGCAGGAGAGTCTCCCAGAGGAGCACATCTGTTAGTGGGAAGATCAGGGGTGGGACTGGATATCAATGCCCTGTCTCCGCTAAACACTAGGTGGAGGGTCAGTCTCTGCAATGCCTGAACGGCTGGTGTGCACACTATGGTACTCAAGGGCCAGTCAACAAGATACTGTCCTTCCAACAGCAGAGAAAAGACCAGACCACCAAACAATTGCATCCCCATCCTAGGTCCATCCTGTAGGCTGGTGTTTCTCAAATCGGAATGTGCGTCCGAGTCCGCCCCCCAGGGAGCTTTCAGATCCTGATCCCCATCCTTGAAGATTCAGATTGTGCGGGTGCTGGAGTGGGGACTGTACTCTTACCAAGCTGCCCAGTTGTCTTCGGGGGCACCGGAGGGTGAACACGCCCTGGCTTCTCAGTGCCTAAGAGAGTTGAATCGTGTGAGAACAGAGAAGACGGAGGCCTGGAGAAGAAGGAAATTTTCCACCTGAGTGTTTTGTTTTCATTTTTAGTTTAGTGGAGAAATGTAAAAACAGCATCATTCGGAGGCTTATCTGATAGCTTGAAAAGATGCCTCAGCAAAACAGTCTTTCCCAACAGGAAATGTGCATCTCTGGTTTGCCAAGTTCTGGGCCAAATGCGATTTATATCATTTCATTAGGAGAGCTTTTGGCTGCAGGTAACAGTGCTGTAAGCCTTAAGAAGGTGGGGAGTCCAGTGCCTGTGCAGCAGCTCAACAGTGTCATCAAGATCCAAGATTCTGTCCGTCTTTTTTCCCTTCTTAGCATATTGGCTTTTTGTCTTCATGCTTCTTGCCTCATAGTTGCAAGAAGGTTGCCTTAGCCCCAGACATCTTCTCTGTACTCCAGGGTCTCAAGCAGGAAGGAAGAAGCAAGGCCTATCTCCTCAGGAGGTCCTGCCTTTTATTCAGGGTAAGAACCTCCACAGCAGACTTCCCTTTACCTCTCACGGTTTTAGAAATGGGTCACAAACTGAATCCTGAACCCTATCACTGCTCGTAAGGAAGGGGATTACCATAATTGATTTATACAAACTCTCATTCCCTGATGAGAAGGAGAGCCCTGCCTTCCTTGAAGTCAGGAATCTCTCCCTGCTGCCTACATACAAAACTTGGTTCTTTGAGCAGGAGGGAAGGGGGAAGGCTTTTGGATAGATGACAGTATCTCCCCTGAAGCTCAGAAAGGATAAGTAACTTTCCCAAGGACACACAGACAGCAAAGAGAGTCAGTGGTCAAGCTGAGGTTTGCCTTTGAAGCCTGTATGCTTCCTGTTTCTCTATCCTGCATCTCACACCACATAGTCTTGTAGTAAATCAGAGATGCTTTCTGTTCCAGCAAACCTTAGAAATGACCTAAGCCCCTGCCCTCATTTCACAGATGGGAAGATCAAGGCTGACATCAGGGAAGCAATGTACCTAAGTTCCCTCAGCTATTTGGTGGGCTGTGTACCACGTCCCTTCTCCTTTTTGGTATTTAGTGCCTTCCGCCCTGCCACAGCTATGCGCATCCTGGCTTTTGGTCTTGTGTCTACTTTATTGTCCACCATCGTTTTTGGCACCAGATGTCCACTTGGTAAAGGCTCTTGTCTGGATTCCCAGTAGGTAACGAGGTGTCCAGAGTAAATCAGGGAGATGATTTCAGCTCTTGCATTTGGATGGACCTCAGTGGTGGAGTTGTGGTTACACTGTGCTGGTTCAACCTGAGGGACACATAAACTGTGGGAAGGGGAGAGAGCAAAGGCGTTGGGTTGCCAAGGCAACAGGGCATCATGGCGCTCAGTGGCCAGGGCTTAGAGAGGGATTGCCATTTCCTCTCCTGAGAAAATGTGCAAGATAACCTTTGAAATTCCTCTTCCTCCAACTCTTTGGAGAGTGCTTTTTTGGTAAGGCATGGCTGGTAGAAGAGGTACTGGGGTAGGAAATAAGAGAGGATAATAAAAGTTGCCATCCCATGTTTAGGGAGTGGGACAAAGGAAGTGGAACATTGTAACTTGTTCATGGTGGGTGGACAATAATTGTTATAGTTGATGAGTTTCTCCACCTTGGAAAACGGGGATAATAAAAGTAACTATCTCTCAGGATTGCTCTAAAGACTAAATGAGGGGTCGGCCCAGTGGCGCAGCAGTTAAGTGCGCAGGTTCTGCTTCGGCGGCCCAGCGTTCGCCAGTTTGGATCCCGGGTACGGATCTACACACTGCTTGACACGCCATGCTGTGGCAGGCGTCCCACATATAAAGTAGAGGAAGATGGGCACAGATGTTAGCTCAGAGCCAGTCTTCCTCAGCAAAAAGAGGAGGATTGGCAGCAGATGTTAGCTCAGGGCTAATCTTCCTCCAAAAAAAAAAAGAAAAATAAAGAAAAAGACTAAATGACTCCACATACGCAGAATGCTTAGCACACTACCTGGCACTTAGTAGACACTCAGTAAATGTTAACTACTATTTTTGTTAAAATTGGAAATTTTGAGGGATTTGGCCCTCTAGAACCCATATTTGAAGGAGAAAAAAGTGAGTACATCACTTTGTGCAAATGTCTGTTGCTAGAACTTTTTTTCATGTTTAATCCTTCCAACAGCCTAAGGATGTTAGTCTTCTGATTTTACAGAGCAGAAAGTTTGGGGGACCCAAAAAGATTAAGCTGAGGCCGTCCCTATGGCCTAGGGGTTAAGTTCGGCAGGCTGTGCTATGGTGGCCCAGGTTTGGTTCCTGGGTGTGGACCTACACCACTCGTAGGCAGCCATACTGTGGCAGCGACCCACATACAAAATAGAAGAAGATAGGCAACAGATGTTAGCTCAGGGCGAATCTTCCTCAGGGGAAAAAAAAAATGATCAAGCTAATTCGTTCAAGTCCAGAAATACGTTGACATCAAAGCTGATGTTTGTTCTGCTCTTGCGTGCAAGCAACGCATGTCTGCCTACAGCTGGCGTGTCCTGCTCTGGGGTAGGGTTTGCGTCATCATCTAGGCACACCAGTTCCCACTTCCTCGGCTCTCTGCTGGGCCTTCTCCGTCTCCTTATTTTTGCCTTTTGCTTTTACAGTTCCTTTTGTCCAAGTGGCCAGACAGTTACTCTTTCTTTGTGTTGTCGCCTTGCTTTAGTGGAGTGAGCCTCTGGGCAGATGATTTGTACCTTCCACAAAGGAACCAGGGAACCTCAGATTCTGTGGCCCTCAGAGTCTGGGTCAGAAGCTGTCACATGTGGTACAGGGGCACATTAAGTCATCTGGATGGAGAAAGACGACAGTGGTGGTTACAGCTGACTCATCTTTGAAGGAGTCTCTGAACTGATCTCCATCCCAGTACCACCCACCTAAGAAAGGTGTCATCTCACAATTGGTCTCCCCTGGGAAGATAAGTCTCCTCCGCCTTTGCTCTGTTGCTCCCACTGTATCACCCACCTGGCCCTTTGGAGCCCCGATCACAGGACGGTGTCATTGTCACTGTGCCAGTTTTTCTCAAAGTGTGTTCTGAGGCCTACCGGCCCAGAAGCATGTGGGGCATCGCTGGGAAAGCAGACTTCCAGGTCTACCTCCCCAGACCTCCTAGGGTTTGTCCTCAGGATCCATATTTGTGACCAATTCCCGTGGTGATGTGGGTGCCGTCTTTGGAGCATGCTTTGAGAAGCACCGCACTCAACCGTGAGCTGCATGGGAGCAAGTCTGCAACTCTGTCTGTACATTCTCAGCATCTCTCCTGCTGTATTTTTTTAATTGAATGGTGGGTTAATTGAGTATTTGATTAATTAGTAAACAAAGAGAACAGACGGAGGTCCAGGAAATGGAAAGTTCTAGTTTCCTAAGAGTAAAGGAAAACAATAAATCAAAGTTGCCCTGAACAATCCAAAGGGCCTTTGCGATTTAAGGGCTTGTGTTGGGTGTTCTCGTGTGAGCTCTTCCCAAGGCCCCGTCCGGTGCAGGCTCTCTCCTGAGTCGTGCACACTGTGACTGCACCCTCTGGATCTTGTGCTCTGCAGAAGTCCAATCTCAAGCCAAACTCTTAGTCTTGGAACCTAACTGAACAGACACCTGTATCAGATTTATTCATCTGCTAAACACCTCCATAGGCCCGAAGTCAAGATGGAGTATCGCCTCCTCTCTGAAGTCCGTTCTTTTTCCCGCAAGCCAAGCAGGGTCCATCTCCCCTTAACTTGGGTCATCTGTTTCTACAACAGACCTCTTTGAAGGCTTCACATTGCACTTCTATAAAATATTCACGTGTCTGTCTCCTCATTAGACTTGAAGCTCTTGAAGAGAGAACTCCAAGCGTTGTGCGCATAGTAGGCATGTAAATCTTTTGGGAATAAATGGTTAACCGAGTGGCCAGATTCCGATGCCGGCTCTGCTTCCTAGGAACTCCCTGACTTCATCTCCCTGCATCTGATTTTCTTGAATATCAGAAAATGAATGATTAAGCCGTGGGTCATGCTGTGAATGGGAGAGATGCTGGTGGGCTGAAGGGCATTATTGTCATTTATAACATATAGCACAGAGAGCAGTTACCTGAGCTCATCCTCCAGAGTTGTAAACATATTGGTTAGCTTTGTTTTGATTGTCTTTTTTGCTAAGTACTAATTTTTTTAGCAGGCATTCATTGACTGGGTCTTTCCTCAAGGATTTTACTGGCCGAGCCCATATCTTTTTTTTATAGCAGCTTTATGAAGGTATAATTCATATACCATAGAACTTACCCCTTTAAAGTATGCCATTCAGTGATTTTTAGCATATTCAAAGACTCAAAGAGTTGTGCCACTATCACTACTTTCTAATTTTAGAACATGTTAATTACCCCAAAATAGATACCTCTTACCCATTAGCAGTCACTACCCATCATTTCTCTCCCCGCCAGCCTTGGCAACCACTAACCTACTTTCTGTCTCTAGAATTTGCCTGTTCTGGATATTTCACATAATAGAATCGCACAGTATGTGATCTTTTGGGACTTGCTTCTCTCACCTAGCGTAATGTTTTCATGTATCTGTACTTCATTTCTTTTTATGACCAACTCCTATTCCACTGTATGGATATACCACATTTTTTAACGCGTTTATCAGCCAATAGACATTGAGGTTGTTTCCACTTTTTGGCTCTCGTGAATAATGCTGTGTTGAATATTCGCATACGTAGTTTTTCTGTGGACATATATTTTCAGTTCTCTTGGGAACAGAGTTAAGAGTAGAATTGCTAAGTCATTCCATGGAGTGTGAACACTCGCTGTTTAACATTTTGAGGAACTGCCAAACCGTTTTCCAAGTGGCTGCTCCGTTTGCAAGCCTGTATCCTAGACTTAGCCGTTCATGTGCTAAGAATCCCAATGCCCTGTGCCTTCACTGAACGCCAGCTGAACGACAGGTGGCAGACAGGTTATGGAGGTAGAGCAAAGGCCTGCAGGATCTTCCTGTCACTGCAGCCACTCTGGACACTGGTTCAGAGAGAACGAATGGGTCCAGTGTGCTGGGTAAAGACACTGAGGCTCCAGGGCTTAGGGGTCAGCCAGGAAGAGATGAAGTTGTTGAACTGTGAACTAAAGGCAGGATGTTTAACAGAGAAATTTACCCATCTGGAGCCTGCATCCTAATCATATGTCATATATCCCTTGCGTTTGTATTTCTTTACTTTCAGTCATGTGCAACAGAATTATTTGAGAGGCTATTTCCCGCAGCTTTCAGCTTGCTCTGGTCTCTGTGGCATCAAGATTGGTTTTTTTTTTTTTTCTTTTTTTTTTTTTTTGAGGAAGATTAGCCCTGAGCTAACATCTGCTGCCAATCCTCCTCTTTTTGCTGAGGAAGGCTGGCCCTGAGCTAACATCCGTGCCCATCTTCCTCTGCTTGATATGTGGGACGCTTACCACAGCATGGCTTGCCAAGCGGTGCCATGTCTGCACCCAGGATCCAAACTGGCGAACCCTGGGCCGCTGAAGTGGAATGTGTGCACTTAACCGCTGCACCACCGGGCCTGCCCAAGCATAAAGATTCTTAATATGTCCAATCTCTTATTGGAGGTCACACCTTCTATGCTACAAATCATCCTGATACCGTGGCCCTAGGGTGGCAGTGGTGGAATTTGTGCAGGAGACAGTTTCATTGAAGACGTGATTCCTCGGGGCTTGATCTTAAAGGATCAAGCCGTGGATATTCTTGCTGGAATGTCAAGGGACCCCTCTGTTCTGGATGGCAGAGCATGTAGTGTGAGACCTTCTGAAGAATGGGGCAGGTTTGACTCTTGTCCTCCTTTCTCCCTGCCCTAATTATTATTTGTCTCAACTCAGATAGAACCTCTATCTTTATGGCAACAACACATTGCTTAATGGAAAGATTTTAAACAAAAGATTAAACATTTAGACACTTCCTAACCAGGAGATCTGTGTACTAAATTAATGAATGCTAAACCATCTCAGAGCAACTTTGCTGCATTTCAGACAGAATTCTCTGGAATCCCTCTTGTTGGGTTTCTTTGCCACAACAAACCACCTCTGCCAACCAGAGATAAATTCAGTAGATGTACTGGGAGAGAAAGAGCTGAGCTTTATTTATGGCTTCTCTGTGACTTAAGGTTCTTTTGAACTCTCCCTTGCAAGTTTTGGGAGACCAGCGACTCTAGCCAACCAGGGAGACGGAAGTGTCTTTCTCAGACCTCCAGGGATAACACTTATTTCCATTTCCTCACACCCATATTGGAGTGAGGAGAGAGATGGGCTGACTGCAAGACCTTTGGGACAGAAGACAGTTGTCTGACACCTGCGGTAATTCTGGAAAGGGCTGTGTTGGAGAGAATTGGAGAACACAGAAATGTGATGATGGTTGAGATGTTATGTGGTCCCAGAATTGAGTCAGAAGTTTTTCCTGTTCAGGTAAACAAATTTTACATCTGATCCTATCTTTGGAGCGTTAGGGAAGATTTCATAAGATGATGAGACTGTGAAGAGAAAATAGATTAGAAAGAAAATAGTATTAGTGGTTGCCAGGAGTTAGAGATGGTGGGGGTCGGGGAGCGCAAGGGAGTGGCTGTGATTTTTAAAGGGGTAGCACTGGGGGGGATGTTTGTGGCAATGGAACAGTTCTGCGTCTTGGTTGCCGTGGCAGCTCTATGAATCTACACATATGGTAAAGTGGTATAGCATTATCCACATATTGTACTGACGTCAGTTTCCTGATTTGGATCTTGTACTACAGTTAGGTGTCGCCATTGGGGGAAAACAAGTGAACGGTACATGGGACCTCTCTGCAGTATTTTGCAACTCCCTGTGCATCTATAATTATTTCAAAATGAAAAATATATTTTTTTAACCTGGGAGGAAAAAAAGGAAATAGTAATGCAAACAGAAAAAAAAAAACTAAATGATATGATGGACCATGCAAATAATGGCGTAACGTCTAAGTAGGTGTAACCTCTATTAGACTTCTCACAGAT
The DNA here is from genome assembly GCF_041296265.1 of Equus caballus. Taxonomy (NCBI): domain Eukaryota; kingdom Metazoa; phylum Chordata; class Mammalia; order Perissodactyla; family Equidae; genus Equus; species Equus caballus. Next base: position 37,007,292 of record NC_091711.1, on the reverse strand, counting down.
GATGACATTTAAAACAGGAGAGCAGCCACACTGTGGAGAATGTGGTGGCCTTCATTAAGATTTCCCAAGAGAACACTGTTTGTGACTCACGTCACAGACAATGGGCTAACCGCAAAATTATGTACAAAGAACTCCTAGAAATTAATATGAAAAAGACCAATAACCATGGTGAAAGAATGTGAATACATAGTTCACAGAAGAGGGAATACAAACGGTCCTTAGGCATAAAAAGAGACTCAACTTCTCCCTCTCCAAAATAAAAGAAAATAGTAGTGCAAATAAAATATATACCGAGATGCCATTTTTTAACTCTCAGATTAGTGAAAATCTCTAAGTTTCCTAGCACACTCTGTTGGTGATGCTGTGAGAGAAAGGCCTTCTCAGGCTTTGCTGGTGGGAGCGCCAGTGGGTACAGCCCGTGTGGTCTGTGACTTGGCGGTATTGACAAAATTCCTGGAGGAGAGGTGGCTAACTGTTCACCCAAATTCATTTTCCTCTTGCATAGGAATTCAGTTACAGCTGGAAAGTAGCTAAGCAGCTAAGGGCTACACTTCCCAGCTCCCCTTGTGGCTGTATTGCTAGTACTTTCCAGTAGGATGTGAGTAGGAAAGAAGTTTGTGCATGTGTGTGCGTGTGTGCAAAAATGGCCACAAGTTCTTCCCTTCCCTGTGTCTGTGTCCTACACCGTGACTTTGCAGCCCTTCCCATAAAGGGAGGAGTCTGTCTTAACTTCCTGAATCTGGGCTGCCCTTGTCACTTGTTTTGGCCAATGGGACAGTGGCAACTGTGACACACACAGAGAGCTGAAAGTGTTTCAGCTTCAGAGCTTACTCTCTGCCTCAATGTGAACAAGCCTTCACCAGCCTGCCAAGGATGAGAGGCCATGCAGAGAGAAGCCCGTGTCCTCTGAGCTGTCCTCTGAGGGCTGTTGAGGTCATCTGTTGTAGCCAGCCCCAGTGGATCCACCAGGTGACTACACAGCCCAGCCAGGAGATTGGCCACACCCAGCCTGATCCAGAGCAGGCCAGCTACACTTGGGAGCCACTATGTTTTGGGGTAATTCGTCACACAGCAAAGCTAACTGATACAATGTGCTACTTTGGGATGAGGTTTCTGAGAACCACATATGCCCCCTCCGCGCTCTCTTCACCATGCTGTAGTCATTCCTGAGATAGCTCAAAGTTCAAAGCCAGTGGAATTTCTCATTTCTCAGTCAGGCAGGCAGGACCAAAGAATACTCATTAAGACTCCACTTTGCCAGGTGCTGGGGACTAACAGTCAGATGCCCTGGCCTCAAGAAGCTTACCCTCCAGTAATGAGGGGCACATGCAAACCACGAAAGAGAGAAATACAAACATTTGTTTCAGGTACCGAATTGTGCAACGATGAGAATAAAGCAGGCAGGTTGGTGTGCCTTCCCTAACTGACAAAGAGGGAAACAGGATGCTTAGCACTCAACAGTTGCCTTATACAAATGAAGGAAGAGAAGCCCAGACAGAGCAAGTCACAAAGCCATAGCTCGTGTTTGGCACAGTAATTCTGTGAATTTCTGGCAGGCCGTGTTTCACAGAACATTACAGAACCCAGGACAGAAAGATGCAGAAACTTTAGAGAGTCAGGCAGAGCATGGCCAGGATTAGAATGCAGATGTGGACTGGAGAAGCCCTCAGGGAGCCGACAGTGGTTCAGCCTAATGCCCCAGGGGTTAGTTTGGGCATGAGTTCTAGAGATAAGGTAGTTTAGGACTGCCCTGCTCAGCAGAGTGAGGTCTCAGTTACATGTGATGCTGTTGGACATGCAGAAACCTGGGGGCTCCTCCCTAGTCGCTGTGGGATCCAGGAAGCTGCGCTTTACCAAGTACTTGTGAGCATCTCAGGTATACAGCAGTTTACCAACCCCTGGAGTAGATGGACAAACCGCCTCTCAGCCTCTCTACGAGAGAAGGCCCACCAGAGCAACTTTTTAACCCTAAGGAAAAGAAAAGCTCTTTAAATGAATATCAAGAGGAAATAAATCCCCCTTTCCTTGAGAACACAACTTAGAAACGTTGTTTTTTGTGCCCAACATAACAAACAGAATGTGGGCTGGTGATGCAGCCGTTGAGGTCAGGCCTCCGAAAGAAACAGTTATTTTCTTTCTTTTTTTCCTTTTTCTTCTAAAATGCTAAGTTTCTTCTTTTGGTTAAATGACAGACTTTCGTAGAGCAGTCGGTGATTTAGAAGAAACATAGGTAAGAACCATCGATTTTTTAAAAAATTTAGAAAGTAAAATACTTGCGGGTGGAATCGGGGAGCCTAGAGTCTGGTAGGGAATGTGGAAGATCTGTGGGCACCCCTGTGGGGTCTGGAGCTTCATTTTATCAGCTCCAGTAACCTGCCTCAGGACCTGTAGCCGAACGTGAGTTTTAGAGGTAACAGTGCCCCCTTCTGGCACAAGTGGTTTTTACGTGTAACTTGCAAATCCTGAGCCGAGTGGAGCTTTTCCCTCCGTCTCTAGGGGTGGAATCCATGCCTTAGCCCTTCTCCTCCTGGAGCCCCTCATCTCCTTGGGACGAGCCCCTCTCTGGGGCATGTGTGTCCTCCTGACATGTGGGCGGCTCAGGGACCTGTGAGTTTTGCCAGAGGTCCCTGTAAGGAGTGCTTCCATCCTGGATGTTCATTCACCATCGTAAGCATATCTGTGGGATTTCTTTCGTCCTGCAGAAAACCACAGTATCGTTTGACCATGGAAAGGTGGCAACAAGTGAAACCTTTCATTTTCTTTTTCCCAAAAGAGCGTCACAGCTAGCTGACTAAGTGGAATTTTCTGTTTGGGTGTCTGTGTGTTCCTTGCTAGGAGTATTGAAATATGATCAGAATCTAAACCTTTACCACTGTTTGCTGCCACATCCCTTTCTCTGCACCAGTCCCCCAGCAGGGTCCCCCAGGATATATCTGGCACCCCCTCTACTGCAGAGTATGGGCCTCATTTCTCACGTATCGGCTCCTATCCTCGTCCACTGTCCATGGCTGGTGACCCAGGAGGCCCTTTTGGGTAGGCAGTATATGGGATCCTGTAACAGTCAACACTAGTGGAGAAGGGCCTCTCTGCCTGGATTCAAATCCTGAATCTGCCACTTACTGGCTGTGTGACCTTGGGCAGGTGATATAACTTATTTGGGTGTCAGTTTCCTTGTATATGAAATGGGGATGATGATAACAGAGTCTAACTCATAGGGTTAGTGTGAGAATCCCATGAGTTAATATATGTCATATGTTCGGAACGGTGATTAGCATAAAGTAGTCAGTACATGTTGGCCCTTATTCTAGTTCCTTAGCTTAAGGCTTAGAGTTATCCTGTGGTTGTCTTCTTGGCTATATTTCTTCAAGTCCTGTCCTGGATCCCATTGCCTTGGGAAGAGGGAACCCCAGATCGCAGAAAAGTCTATAATGGTTGCAGTTATCTAAAGATAGCAAGGAAAGTGAATTTTCAGCCTTGTTTCATTCCATTTATAATCTCTAGGACCTAATTCCTGGGCTCCATCTTTGTGGCCTGATTTTTCCAGAAGAAGCCAGTATTATTGACCCCAGTCCACCCCTTCTCCTTAGGGTGTGCTGCATCTCTTGTATGCACACATAGGGCAAGGGCTGGGCCAGTCCTTTGCCGTGCACCCCCATTCCTAAGTCGGGGTGCTTCTCTGGGGTCCTCATAGATGTAGTGGTTCTCAGACTCCCTCAGAAGCTATGTACAGAATTCTTTGTATATTAGGTACATTTTTTTTTATGGAATGACTCCACCTACGTCGTCATTTTCTTAAAGGGAAACTGTCCTTCAGCTTGGAGCCTGTCCCCATCCTTGACGGGTAGTGATAGGAGAAGGGAGCGTTGGTGGTGAGGGACATAAGCTTGTAGCCACTTCCCGATTTGTCATCCTACAGGAGCTTTTCTAGGTAATCTGGTTTGCTTTCCTGTGGCTCAGGTTGTATGGCCTCGGGATTATAGTCAGTACTTATTCACAACAAAGGGGAATATGCAGGAAAAAAGCCACATGCCGCCTTCCAGAGCTGGGGATTTTCATCAGCTCTTTTGAATTATTCACACTCCTCATTCCCTTTATTAATGTAGATAATAAAGAGTTGGTGGCATTTGAGAGGCCCAGGCCCCAACACAAGAGTGTTTGTTTTCTTTTTCAGGTCCCAGGAAACATTTAAAACAAAAAGGATGACGTCCTCATGGGCACTGCTGGGGGCCATTGCCATCACTCGCTAGTGAACGAGGGCCAGAGGTGCTCAAATAGGAGGAGGTGGGGAGCGCCTCCCCTGGTCATCAGCCCTTGTTCTTGAGGGTAATCTTGGCCAGTCTTCCATGAATGGTATAGCGGGGGACAGCACCAACGATGTAATTTGTGGGTCCCCTTCTACAAAAACTGATATGAATTTCAAAATGGCAACAGCAGAGCTTTAAACCAAGCAGGGGTCTTCTCAGCCCGGGGCCTTATGTGACGGCACAGATCACAGGACCTTGAGGCCAGCTGTGGCAAGGTACTAGGATGTGGGGCTGCTCCCCTATCCTCACTCCAGGGTGGCCTGCTAGGCATCTTGCTGTGCCTTCATCACACCAGGCACATGCCTGCCTCGTTGCTTTGCACTTGCTATTCCTCTGCCTGGAACTCTGTGTCCCCAGATCGTCCTATAGGTCACTCCCTCCTTTCCTTTGGGCTTTTGCTCAGGTGTCACCTTAGCAGAAGGGCCTCCCCTGACAACACTCTTTCAAACAGCACCCCTTCACACTCTCCCAGCACCTTTGTGACAAAGACATGCTCACTATGTGTTTATATATTGATTTGTTTATCATTTATTGCCATTCTCCCCCTAGTAACGTGTCAGCTCTTGGAGGGCTGGGACTCGGCTGGCATTGCTCCCTGCCGTACTCTCTGGGCCCAGCACAGTGCCAGGTATGCAGCTGTTGCTTGGTTCTTGTGGGGTGCCCCGTGCGAGAGCTCTTTGCCATCCAGTTAAGGGAAGCCAAGGCTGAGAGCTCAGGGGGAGGCTGAGGGTTTGCTCCTGACTGTGCCTGCTCATCACTGATCTTCTTAAGCAGAAGCATTTTCTTCCTCCTGGTCTCCATCCTTCTGGATGCCGTGTGTAAGATTCAGGATGCTGAACATGAAACAGAGAAAACGCCTTGGTGTAAAAGAGGCCAAGTTCACCACTGATTTTTAAGAATATGCTGAAATGTACTCCTTTCCAGAGCTTGTTATCAGCTGTTGTGTAGGAGGGTTCTGAGGTCAAGTATGTGGGAGGCAGTGTGGATTAAACAAGGTACTTGGATTTCTTGACTTCCGGGCTTCTCGGAGCCCTTTATATGCTAATATGCATTGAGTTTCACAAACTTTCCAGGCCACAGGGACTTCTGATTCCCAAGTGCATCAGGGCCCCTTTCATCTGTGAGGTATTCCTTGGGAACCTGCTGTTGTGGGAGATGCTCTTGTCTACACGTCAGGAGACTGAGTCCCATCCTGGCCTCAGCACTACCTTCTGGGCAGATTAAGTCAAGGGACCACTACCTTCTCTCCCTGGGTTCTTCAGGTTATAAAATGAGGGCAGCTTTTCTAATGGTCTTACTGTTGAATGTGTGCTGGGTGAGCCCAGCTCTAACATTCTGGAAAAGAAAACTCTGGCTTTTTATTCTCCGTTCCCTGTCGAAATTAATTCATTGACTTAGCAAATATGTGGTAAGCACCTGCCACATGCCGGGGAGTCTTCTAGGCCCTCAGAAGACAGCAGTGAACACAGACAAACCAACCTCTGTCCTCTGGAGCTTTCCTTTTTATCGGTGTCCAGGATGAACAACATGGCATGGATGGTTGTGCTGTCTGTCGAGGTCTCGATGCATCCGTTGGCACCAGAAAAGCCACTTGTAATTGTAGAAAAGAAGGAAAATTTGGGCCCAAAGTCTAGAGGCCTGGATTAACATCCAGGCCTCACTACCAACAACAGTGGTTTGGGGATCAAGAGCTTGTGCTCTGAAGTCACGCCACACAGGGTCCAATCTCAGCTCTGCTGTTTGCTGAGACCTTGAGCAAATACCTTCTCATCATCCGTTTGCTTTTGTTTTTGTTTTCATCTGTAGACAGGGATAGGATCACCACCTGTCACCAAGGAGATACTGCGCGTGAGGCACTCAGCCCAGTGCCTGGTTCTCCTGTTCACATGATGCTGGCTCTTCATCCATGTTATTCGCACCCTCAGTGAAGCCTCAGTAAGCCACTTTCTTTGGACCTTGACACTTGCCTTCTATAAAATGAAGTGCTTGTCTCAGCTCTCTGTGGGACTGTGTTTCAGACTCAGTTAAATAGTGTTGGAACTCAGATGATTGTGTCTCCTCCACACATAGACTGGCCGAGTGATATATGGCTGTATGAGGTGCATATGGATAGATATCATACATATGTACTAAGTCTATGCATAAATGCATGTGCATGCATATGTATGTATATACATCATCATTTTGTGTGGATATAGATATAGATAGACATCGACTTTTTTTTTTTTTTTTTAAAGATTTTATGTTTTCCTTTTTCTCCCCAAAGCCCCCCGGTACATAGTTGTGTATTCTTCGTTGTGGGTTCTTCTAGTTGTGGCATGTGGGACGCTGCCTCAGCGTGGTTTAGATGAGCAGTGCCATGTCCGTGCCCAGGGTTCGAACTAACGAAACACTGGGCCGCCTGCAGCAGAGCGCGCGAACTTAACCACTCGGCCACGGGGCCAGCCCTGATAGACATCGACTTTTAAGTCTCCAGAGCTTTCTACATTGGTCATTGCAATCTTCCAGCCAGTGTTCTAGCCCCTGAGACAGGCTGCTTTTTCACGTATGTGGGAATGTTCCAGGGTCCGAAAAATGAATTCCTGCCCTTTCCAATGTAAGGATCCTGTCAATCCTATTGTGATCCAGGGAGATTTTACTTAATTTCCTGTTTTGCATGTGTGTGTTTTATTTCTCTTTATTTGAGAATTGCCTCTCCCTCCCTCCTGGATCTATTCATCAGCCTGCTTACCATTTACTAATTTCCTCGGGCAGAAGCTTTTTCTTGCTGGTGACCTCCATCCTCTGCGTGCCATTTGTAAGATTCAGGACCCTGGCCATAGAACAGTCTAGAATAGGAACCAAAAAGTGCCTGAATTACTCTGTTCTCAATAATACTCTGAGTTCACAAGGGTTAGCCCGTTTAGCACACAAAGGAATGTCAGCCAAAATTTAGACATGGGTACCTTTTCCTATTACCGAGAAATTAGTCTCGATTACCCTTAAATTATTGAAGGTTGACCGCCATGCAAACTGGTTTCTCCTTTCATTAGTCCTACTAACTGGCTGCATTTGTTACAAATCTTTTTTTCATAGCCGGTGCATGATTCCTTTTCTGCAAAAAGGTTCTTCTCCTTCAGTGCCTTTTTTTTTTTTTCGTTCTTTCCTTTTATTTGAGCACTTGATTAATGGTCACATCAGAGCACATCCTGACAGCCATGGGTCTGTCTGTGTTTCACTGGCAAAGCCATCTGGATGCAACGTTTGCTTCTTCTGGGGTCCTTGGGTATCAGGTACCTCTTTCTGCCAAAGCCTTGGTCACTGTGATAGAACACATCTAGCTCTGGCATTTACAAATAATATTAAAAAATAACAGTGAGTGTGTTTTCTCATTGTAGACTAAAGTGTGTGCATCACAGAATATGTTGGAGACTAGAGAAAATGAGGAGAGAGAGACGGGAATCCTGCATCTCCTACTGTCTAGACATCACCACTATTTGGCTACTTACTGCCAATTTATTTTCCTGTATATTTTTAAAGATATTACACTTCTGATTCCTGCTTTTTATTTTCACTTAGCATTATTGGTCTTCATAACTTCCGCTTTCACTGGTTACGTAATGTTCCATCTAGTGATACAGCATCATTATTTTCTTTTTTTTTTTTAAAGACTGGCACCTGGGCTAACAACTGTTGCCAATCTTTTTTTTTTTTTTCCTGCTTTATCTCCCCAAACCCCCCAGTACACAGTTGTATATCTTAGTTGCAGGTCCTTCTAGTTGTGGGATGTGGGACGCCGCCTCAACGTGGCCTGACGAGTGGTGCCATGTCCGCGCCCAGGATCCGAACCCTGGGCCGCGACAGCGGAGTGCTCGAACTTAACCACTCGGCCATGGAGCCGGCCCCACATCATTATTTTTTTAAGACATTCTCCTATTTGGGGCCAGTTAGGTTGTTTCTGATCTTTTGAAGGTTTAGTTAAGACTTTGTTGAATTTCTTTGGCGTATGGCATTCCTTCTTTCAGATTCATTCTTTTGTATAAATTAGCAAAGTGTGATTTGTGGGTCAAAGTATTTGGATTTTCCTGAGGTTCTTAATCTACATTGTCAGTTTTCTTCTTAAAAGGTCTATGTCACTTTACAATGCAACCACTGACATCAGAGAGGGCCCTAGCAGAGGTAAATTTAATATTTTGACTCATAATGAAGTTCTGCCCATGACTTTGAATTTTTTTCCACGGGACGTTTTGATAAAAAAGAAAAAAATGACTTTTTAAGAAATTATTTTAATTGCATGACCTGCCCACCAACACACAAATAAATGGTTCCTTTTCCTGGGCCTCAGTTTTCCTACCTATAAAATAAAGAGATCAGACAAGACCATGCACTGTGGTCCCATCCACGTGCATGGGTGACCCTGACAGCTCGACAGTTTGACAGAAACCATCTATCTCTTCTGGTGGAATCGAAGGGGGAAAGGCTGACCACTAAATAGAAAAATGACATTCCGTTTCATGAGGAAAAAGCAACCTTGACATTACTCAGATTTGTCTTACCGAGATGGAGTGAGCAGAAACTGCCTCATAAGAGATACAGGACACAACTGAGGCAGCCACGGGCAGAAGACACACTCCTTGTAAATGCATTCCTTCTACCAACTCCTTTTCCAGGGTGAAGCATTCCATCCCTGTCATAGGGTCCTGCAAACGTCCCAGCTTTGAGAGAGTTTGTTCCCTAAACTGGCGTCATCCTATCTTTGTGGGATTAATCTCAGTGGTGCAACTGCTTAGTTCACTTAAATCCTTAGAACATTTGCAAGCTATGATAACAGAGCCGGAAATGCTGTGGGTTTATGATGCAAAGCTGATTCCTGCTTTGCTCTCTGTAGTGGCAACATGGATAACATGTAGAAAACCTCTTTAAATGCCAGAGAAATACCACCGATGTTGTCGGTGTCAAAGCCTTTCGGTCTCCTTAACAGTTTAAAGGATACTCAATAAATATTACCACCCAGGATATTAAGCTTCCAGATGACTCGACATAAAGGCATAAGGAAGTGCGTACACAGGTACACCTAGTGTGGGTGCACCGCCAACATAATGAAGTAGTAGCAATAAAAGCTGCGTGTGAAGATGCCCAAGTGCAGCTGCCACATGTGGAAACATCTGTCCAAATGGGAGCAAAATCTGGCTGCCCCAGATTGGGCTCATTAGTCATTTAATAGCCCATCAGTAGAACAGGAAGAAAGTCGCTTTGTGCATGACGGATGGCTTGACATTATAGCGCTATCATGACATCCACCACCTTGAGTTGTGTTTCTTTATGTGCCTCCTCCCAAGAACGGGGACCACATGGCAATCATTGGAGAGCCCGGGGCATGTAGCACAGACTTCAAAATCCAAAGCTAAGTCAGTTTGTAACCACTGTGGGCTTTGGGTTTCTTATCTATTGAAACCTGGGTGGTGTCACTGAGCAGCAGAGGCAGTTACTCCATCCTTGGGAGCCAGGCGATGTGGGTGCAAATTTTACCTTCACCTTTTATTAGCAGAGTGGCATTGGCCAAGATATTTAACCTCTGTGTGGCTCAGTTTCCTCCTCTGTAAAGTTCCTAACTCACAGTGTTGTTGTGGTGATGAAATAAATATGTGCAAAGTGATTTGTGGAAACTTGAACCTAGCAGACACTGGATATGCCTTTGCTGACACCGCTGCCACTGTCGCATCCTTCCAGAGGGGCTGCAGGGATTAAGACTAATACCCTGACACTGCCTGGTGCATGGTGGGGTACCGTGGTAGTTACTATTATCATGGTCATATCCTTTACTCCCAGCACACCGTCTGCGTATCGTAATTTGTTGAATGGCAAATAATGAGCTCATTCCTCAGGTTTATTCTCTAATCTGCTAGGAAGGGGCTAGAATCTTTATTTTGTGATAGTCTTCACACATTCTGGGTCTTTAGGCTAAAATGACTCCCAGCAGTGAAGCACAGGACTTTTGTCTAATTGCCAAGGTGCCGTAGCTAGCTGAAGCCGAGGTAAATAAGCATCATTTACTTTTCCTTTACTCCCTCTGTGTTTCATTCTGCCCAAATGAAAAGCAAGACTAGAGAGATTGTAAAATGCCCAGTTAGGTTTTGGCGGGGGTCGGGGGTGGGGGGTGGGGGAACAAAGAAGTAATTCATTTCTAAAATCCCCATCTTTCAACATACGTCTTAAACATGGCCCCGTTCACCTGTGCACTGTGGTGTACTCTGAAACCTACATGGCTCTTGTTCTTCTTGGGCCGACTCTGTTTTCCAGGTGGGAGTCCTGAGGCCAGAGACGCTGAACCTGTCTTGGCTGAGAATGGGTGAGGCCAGTAGTTCTCAACAGGTGGCCTTGGGACCCATGCATCACTCGGGAACTTGTTAGATAGTCTCATTCTTGGGCTTCACCCCAACTGAATCAGAATTTCTGGGGGTGGGGCCCAGCAGTCTGTGCTTTGACAAGCCCTCCAGGTAATTCTGATGCTGGGAGGGTTTGAGACCCACTGGGGTAGGCTGAGCATCAGGCACGTGATGCCTTTTGTGAGGGCAGCCTACAGCCTGATATACGTGTTCTTTTTCCTCACTCCCCAGGCAAATATATACCTGTGACCACACAATCAGAGCGGTAAATTGAAGCCAATTAGCAGCTAAGTAACTGCCAGCACTTGTCACTAGGGTAGTTGTTAGTAATTAGCACTAATGACTCTAGAGAGGAAAACTGTTGTGGTTCAAAGACATCCCCACCATTTGAATTCACTCTGAGTTTTTTCAACATTTTCCTGCCGTGTTTGTCCTTTACATGCAAACACCATCGCACTTGGTGGATGGACGCACTTCTCCAGAGACAAGATCACAGGAAGTAATAATATGCGGTGGTGGTTTTTGATGCTTGCCAGGATGAGCTGATCCCGTTGAGGTATATATGAAAGCTGTGAATCAACCTTTTGGATACACCTGCGTAATTCCTATGGCGATGTCAGGATGTACATTGTAACTTTCTCTGGGAAGCAGAAAGTGATTTATAGGCATGACAGAAATTATTGGATGAGCTCACGAAATGACAGTTCTCATTGAATTTTGTGAGAATAGAACCAAAGAGAAAGAAGAGAAACCAAGAAAGGAAGATTTTCAAATGGAAAGTCAAATATGTAAATTTCAGTGTTGCGTTACCAGACCTAGGAAACTTCTTCCAGGAAATGCTTAAGGTTAGAATTAACACGCTCCTCCCATCTGCGTGTCCATGAATATGGTGTGTGTTGGAAGAAGGCAAGGATGACTTTGGAACTCATGGTGCTCCTTCAAGATGGCAGTGATTATGAATCCAGTATCATTGCCAGTCTCCTGTTGTGCACCCCCCGCCCCCCGAGGCCTTGCCCAAAGCTGACTTTCCCCATAGTCTTCAGACGGTTGGACTGAGTTGAGCAGAGTTGGATGGAACGGTGTCTAATTTTGGCTGTGCGAAATTCTCCCATTCGGTCCAGATCCTGTGTGCTCCACCCATGATCAAAGCTCATCGCTGTGAAAGTTTTTGAAGTTGGCAGATGTTCAGTTGTGTGGGGTCTTGTTAATTAGGAGAGGGAGCAAGTTATCAAAGGGAAGCCTGGCTGTCTCAGCTCTGTCTCCTTTCTTCCCTCAACCCAAAGGTATAAAATGAGGAAAGTTTGTTAAAAACTTGGGGAGGAGGGGAAAACTGTGTGATTTCAAGGTGCACCTCTTTCGGGAGGTGACAGTTCTTTAAAACGGCTAAGATTATCTGTAAAGCGTGAGTCTGGGCCAGTTCCCATGGGCGTATGATTCCGGGACCAAATCATTGCAGAACAAGCTGAGTTTCCCAGACTTCTATAGATTAGGGAAGGGTGGGCCTGAACGTGGATCTGCCAGAATTCCATGCTTTCTGGGCATATTTTTAAAAATTTATTGTGGTAAAATATACATGACAAAATTTACTATTTTAACCATTTTTAAGTGTACAGTTCAGTGTGGCATTAAGTACGTTCATACTGCTGTGTAGCCATCACCACCATCCATCTCCAGGGCTTTTTCGTTGTCCCAAACTGAGACTCTGTCCCCATTAAACAGTATCTCCCCATTCCCCCTTTCCCAGCTCCTGGCAACCACCATTCTACTTTCTGTCCCTATACATTTGGTTATTCGAGGTACCTCGTAAAAATGGAATCATACCGCATTTGTCCTTTTGTGTCTGGCTTACTTCACTTACTGTAATGTCTTCAGGCTTCATCCACGTTGTGCATGTGTCCCAGTTTCATTCCTCTGGGCAAGCACTTAAGGACCATCAGCATCCTTAGCCATGTGCTTGCAGGATCCTCTCTAGGATTAACTTCCAGCCCCAGCTGCCCACACAGACGCTTTGTTTCTATTTGCAGTTTACTAAACCAGACAGCTCGCGAGCTCTCAGGTCTCTGTGCCTTTGCAGAAGCTAATCCTGGGGCCTAGGATACCCATGTCTTCAGCCTGCTAAATTCCAGCTCATTCTTAAGGCTTCCCTCGGGTGTCACCATGGGCTAGGTGCTCACAGCCTGTGTTTACATGGATCCTGGGATGTGACACTGTCGTCATCGTCAGTTCCCCTGCTGCTTCATGACTTCTTGCTCCTTGTGCCTTCAGTGTGTGGGTACTCTGGGAGCAGAGACTCTTGCTGAAGTGTCTCCAAAATATCTGGCATAAAGCCCTGGTGCATGATCTGTGCTCAGTAACCTTTGTTGAGCAGTTTGCTAGCTGGAAGCCAGAAGACTCAGAAATTCTGCTAGAATTTTTGCTAAAGAAGGAGATCCATTTGGGACCACACAATCTCGCTCCATTACTATCTCAGCTCCTCCCTGAGGGGTATTTTGCAAGTTGAGTCTGGCCTAGGCAGAGAGAAAGGGTGCCTGAAGGACACTTCGGTGATTGTATGTCTCTTGATGCCAGAGCCCTGAGGTGGAGGGGCTTGATCTCTGCCCCAGGAGCTGTGTGGTTTCTCTGCCTGGTTCAGAATTATCATTTATTGTTGTTTAAATGGAAAATTATTCAGAAGCAGCGGCTGCCTCCTCAGCCCTGCATAAGAAGATTATGTCTTTCTCTGATTTGAAAAAAAAGAAATTTTATGCAGCACATACTATGTTCAAGGCATCCTGTAGGGCGAAGAGGTTTGAAATGTGACACTATTCCTCCCTTCAGGGAAGATCTGATCTCAGAGGGCAGTCAGGCAAGTGTCAGGGAGGATACATCGCCCTGTCTTATAACTGAGCGGAAACAATCCGTAATTATAAAGCATGGGGGACGCTGCTCCCTTACCTACATATTCAGCTCCTGCTGTGCTCCAGGGCCCTGGGATGTCTGGGATGACGGGAGCAGACCCTGCAAGGAAGACAGCACGATAATTAATCCAGCGTAGAATGACCACTGCATCATAGAGCAGAGCGCAGGTTGCACTGGGAATAAAGTTGTTGTCAGATCCATCATTTGTATTGAGCGTTGGTAAGTGAGAGAAGAGAAGGGAAATTGATTCCAAATGACAGGAACCAAGAGCTGATGCCTAAAATAATACAATCTCAGCATGGCAAGGAATCCTGAAGGCCTCGGATACCCACTCGCCTTACCCAGGTCATCAGTCAGCCTGTGCACACACCCCCCCCCGCAATGACGGGGAACTCACTACCTCTCACCACAGCCCATCATGCCTCAAAAGAGCTCTGGCCTTTGAAAGTTCTCCCTATTCAGCCCCACATCTCCTCCTGTAGCTTCTCCCTTTGTTCCAGGTTTTACCTCTCACCGTGCAGAATAAATCCCTCTTCCCAGCGTTACCCTTCAGATGTCTGGGGCGTGTATAATGGACCTGGTGAGCTTTCTCTTCTTCCGGGGAACCCATCCTCAGTCCATGCAGCCCTTCTGGGGTGGGGATGACGTGTGAGCTGGCAAGGGATCCGTAAAGCCCATTTGGATCCTCTCATCTCTACTATGATAATGGTATTAGCAACAACTCCAGGTAGAAGCCCGGGATGCCGCTGAAAACCCAACAGCCCGAAGCCTTGGCTCAGTCCAGCATCTGGATGGGCCACAGGAAGACCGTGCTGCTCTGGCGGGCTGCTGCTTCCCTTCATCGTAGTCCGCGCCCAAGCCCAGGGTTCCTCCGTGCACCACAGGACGTGGGAGAGGGCAGGAAAGGGCACAGAGAGTTCTTGAAGCCGTGTGCCTGTTCAGTCCTGACGAGTCTGTGAACAGAGGCTGTTTAGAAACACCCTGGGTTCTGAGCACTTTAACCTTTTATAATTGAACCATTAGAAATGGAGCAGCTCTGTCTGGTTCTGGGGGTCAGCCATTCGTTGCCTCTTCACATCTGACACCTTTGGCCACCAGTTACCTTCTCACCTGGGGTGGCCGCCTGAGCTCTGTCACCACGTCCAAACCAGGAGAGATGGCAAACCCTTAAGTCACGGAGCATCTGCCTGAAAATGTGATTAATTGTGCTTTTTGAATGCCATTTGTTGTTTCAGTCATCACAGCATCCGCGTCAGGGTTAAGTTTTGTTAACTGCTCTATTCTTTTAAATGTGGATATCGTATGGCAAATGTGATGCTAACACTGCACGTGAGATTTTGCAGTCATGGCAGCCCCATGAGTTGGGTTTACGCCTTTTCCACAGATGTGGGAACTGGAGCCTGGAGAGAGAAGTTCACCTGCCCTGTTGCACGTGACCTCGCGATCACTCAGGCTAGGATTCAGAGTCCACTCTGCTGGCTTCTGATGTTTGAACTGTTAGTCATTTTTTTTTTTTTTTAGATATATTTCACATACCAGAAAGTTCACCCATTTATAGGGTACAGCTCAGTGGTTTTTAGTGGAGTCACAGAGTTGTGCGACCATCACCACAATCTAATTTTAGAACTTTTTCAACACTCCAAAAAGAAACCCATACCCATTAGCAGTCCCCCCCATCTCTCGAGCCCTAAGTAACTCCTAATCTACTTTCTGTGTCTGTGGATTGGCCTATTCTGAACATTTCATACAAGTGGAGTTATACAATATGTAGCCTTTGTGACGGGCTTCTTTGACTTAGCATAGTGTTTTCAAGGTTCGTCTGTGTTCTAGCATGTGTTGGTGTGACATTCCTTTTCATGACTGCACAATGTTCCATTGCACAGGTATGCCACGGTTTGTGTATCCATCCATCTGCTAGTGGACGTTTAGGTTGTTACCGCTTTTTGACTGTTCATGAAAAATACTACTGTGACCTACAACATGACTAATAATGATGTACAACTGGAATTTCACAAGGTTGTTAACTATCATATTCTTAATAAAAAAAAAAAAGCAAAGAATTTATGAATGCAACATCCAGGGTAGGGCTTACCTCTGGGCTGAGAGACAAAGGGTGAAGAAGGAAGGTACAGGTGGTGAACGGAGGGGTCACGGGGCTCATTCTTAAGTTGTCCTTCATGAATCACATACATGTTGCATAAATCATTCTATATGTATTATGTACACATACAGAAACATCTTTTTAGAGAAAACAACGTAACGTATTTGTACCCATCATCCAGATTTGTTAATAAGATTTTATTTTATTTGCTTCAGATCTCCTCATTCTTTTTTTCTTTTAAGAAACAATCATCAGACATTTGGCTAAAGCTCGTCCTCCATCCTGTTCCCCATCTTCTGTCCTGGAGATAACAGTTAAGATTTTTATATCACATTCGTATGTTGACCTTATACCCAGCCATCTTACTGAGCTCTTCTTAGTTCTGTTTATCTGTAGATTTCCTTGAATTTTTATGCAGACAATCATGTCTTCACATAAAATTGCAATTTTTTCTTCTATTGTAAAAAAAAAATGCTACTGTGAACATTCGTGTACAAGTTTTTGCATGGACTTTGTTTTGTTTTCGTTTCTCTTGGGATCTACTTGGGAGTACAGTTTCTTGGTCATGGAGTAACTCCATGTGTAGCGTTTTGAGGAGCTGCTGAACCGTTTCTTAGTCACTGTCCTTGACTGCTTTTGCAAGTGCAGGAATCCTGTCTTAGGCGTTCTGAGCAAACTCTTCCCACCTCGTTATCCTAGTGCAGTAACTCACCTTGTGATTTCTTCCTCCATTGCACAAAGCAGCCTGGCTGTAAAGTTTCTGAAGGCTACCTGATTGGGATTTCAACTCTGGGGCTGACCACTTCTGCAACCTTGAGTTTATCAACTATTCTTTCTCTATCAACAAAATGAATTGATTCAGTGAGAATCATTCAGTTGGAGGATTCAGTGAGATACAGGATATAAAAATCCTGGCACAGGGCCTAGAGCATCATAGGAAGTCTTTCATTCATTGAACATTAATTCTTGAACTCCTACTATGTGCTATAAAAGCACAAAGTAGGAGCCAAAGGTGTAAGTCGTGAATGATACAAACAAAAGTCTGTGCCTGCCTGCCTATTAACCTTCATCTCTCCACACATTGCCTCTCCCAGGCTCACTCTAGAAGGATTCGTGTTCTGTGTTTCTGGAGTGAATTGTTCTCCCTACCACCTCAGGGCCTTTGCACATGCTCTTCCTTCACACTGGAACTTTCTTCCCTGCGTTCTAACCTCCCCACCTTTGCTTGGTTGATCCTACACATTCTCCCAACCTCAGCCCTCCCATCACTGCCTTAGGAGAGCCTCACATGTTTAGATTGATGCCTCCTCTTTTATCACACATTTCACCTTCGCAGCACTTATCAGAACTGAGGGCTGCCGGCGGGCAATTTCAGGGAGCACAGCCCATCTCCTACTCCATAATAAAGTTAATCCTCCCTCTGACCCATCCTCCTCCCGCCCTGTGACCACTGCCAGCTTGTGATCATCACAGGTGCGTGCCTTCAGATTAACGCCCCCTGAGGCTTGGCTCCTTTGGCAGCAAAGATGCAGGACGACCTCTCGCCCTCTCCCCAAGACAGCATCTTCTGTTTCCTGTTCCTGTTCTCGTGAGCAACAGTGCCTCTCGCCAGCCCGTGCGCTGCTCGCTGCCTTTGAAGTATCAGTAATAAACTTTTACAGATGGTGAAAAGAAAAGCCTCATTAGCTTCGGCCCTGGCTTGGAGAGTGGCTCTAATCTACTCGTCTTCTGAGCCCCGCTCTTTAATGTATCGTTCCCAATTCTGGACCTCTCAAAGACAGCCCTGGAGCTTCTTTGAAGTGACACAGCCCGCCCCTCCACCTCCTCCCCACTCTCTTGGTTCCTCTTTCTGTTCCAGGCCTGTGAGTGGAGGGTCCTGGGCTTGTCCGGGAAGCCTTCCGTGAGCTCCCCCAGAAGCCTCCATCTTTTCAGTGGTCCAGGAATGGTGGTTGGCCCCTCTCCACGGAGCTGGCAGCTGTGCTGAGAGCAAATGTTCCTCCTCCAGTGCTTCTGAGGATGGCAACTCTTCCTTTAGTTTATCTACAAATTTCCATGGAGCTACTTGGTTGGATCAGCTTCTGTGTTAGCAAATGCTAAAGTAATAATAATCTTAGTAATAATACCTTCCAGTTACTGATAATGCCAGTCGTTAGACTAATGGCTTCACGCATGTTGCTTTATTTAATCTCCCAACAGTCATGTCAGGAAGGGGGTTTCATTTACCCCATATCATGGATGAGGACTCAGAGACTTAGAGTTACATGGTCAGCAAGGAGAGAATCTGCAGTTAGAATCAGGCAGACTCAGATAAACACGTGCACATAACCACCTCTAAACCAGGAAGCTATGAGATTTATTTTTCTTTAACAAAAACACTAGAATTTGTGTGTCCGAATGGTCTCCCACGGGAGATTCTGCCCTTTAATGATGTTTTTCCCTCTCTGTAATTGTCAACATCATGGTTGTCAAAGGGTGTGTGTAGCTGTGATTGGACAGGTCAGATTTGAGGTTTTGGAAGATGGAGATGAAGTGCTTTGTTCATTCCTTTGCTGCCTGAAGATGCTTCAAAGCTTAAATGGAATGATCTTTTTTTTTTTTTTTTTAAAGATTTTACTTTTTTCCTTTTTCTCCCCAAAGCCTCCCGGTACGTAGTTGTATATTCTTCGTTGTGGGTCCTTCTAGTTGTGGCATGTGGGACGCTGCCTCAGCGTGGTTTGATGAGCAGTGCCATGTCTGTGCCCAGGATTCGAACCAACGGAACACTGGGCTGCCTGCAGCGGAGCACACGAACTTAACCACTCGGCCACGGGGCGGCCCCTGGAATGATCTTTTGAGAGAAGCATCTCCCACTTAGCACCTAACTGTTGGCAAAGCTGGGTGCCAAGTATGCCCTGGGGATTCACAGATGAACTAGACCTGCTTTCTGCTTTGAGAAGCTTCTGTGTAGAAGAAGAAAGAAACATATAAGCCGATTGACATAGTATCTTACAGATGTACGTTATATGTGTGTTTTAATGTGTATGTAGTATATTTGTGATACAAAATTGTGTATTCTGTGTTTACATATCTAGTATCTGTTGTAAGGTGTGATGGCATAAGATGCTGTGGGAACAGAGAGGGGAGTCATGCTATAGGAAAATCTGTACCAAACGGGCTTAAATAATGAATAGATTACCTTAGTAATTGCAGGTGTCAGAGGAGCTTTGGTTCATTTCTCAAAGATTCTTCATCTTTGTCCTCAGGCTGACTCCCCTTTTAGTAGCACATGGTTTCCATCTACCCCTTGGGCTGCAGGCTTCCTCATTAACCTCTGGGGGAGAAAAAGTCCTCTGCTTTACTCTAAATGTGCCATCTCAGGTGACACGCCCACTCCTTATCCAATCCGTATGGCTGAATAAGTGGGTTAGGCTGATTGCCTTAATCAGACAGGGTCCACACTTTGAGTACGGGTGGGATCAATCCCATCTAAACTGAGTGGCTGCCACAAAATGGAAGAAGAGAGAGGAGATAAGACGAAGCTGCAAGCACTATCCTGCTACAGATCACCTCCCTTGCGTTCCCTTTACCACGTTCAGGGCAGAAAGCTCTGGGCTTGGGGTCCACTCTGACCCCAGAGTCCACCCCACTACAAAGCACTCACCTGATTTCAGTGGAACACGGCAGGCAAAATGGCATATCAAAGAGACTGCTTTAAATGTCCATCGTCCCAAAGTGAAATACAAAATTACCTTTTAAACCACACGAGTCTGTTTTATAGTCAGTTTTGTTTTTAAAAAAGAACAAACCTTTCTTAACCTTCCTTTACCTCCCATCTTATGTACAAGATTTAGAGGTGCATGGTATCCTTGGCTTTTTATGAAAATGCAGTCAACTCTCAAAGGGAAAGATATGCCAACCTTTTGGCGTTCAGAACATGCTTTAGGATCCGAGGGCAGTTCTGAGACACTTGGCTACTGCAACAGTAATTCTAAAAACAGCAGCATCATTAGTATACATATCCAGCCTCCCAGATGACTGTTCTGAAGGAGAAAATATCCTAATCACAGCTCGTTTTCTCCTACCAAGTCATTCTAAGGAATTCTAGAAATTATTCTAAGAGAACAATTCTGCTTACAGGACTGATACCCTTACTTGAGGTTTAAGGAAATGCAATCAGCAAAAAAGTTAAATTCAGCCCCCTGCGCTGTGGGGCCAGGGACAAGCCACAGTTCCATTTCTGACCCTGAGCTTTCCTGTCTGTGAAATAAGCACCCAGTGAGCCTTGCTTTGTACGGTGTAGATTGAGATCAAATATGTAAAAACACGTCTAAGACACTAAGTTGGTTATCATTCACATTAGCTACTTATATTAACTTCAGTTCTGTAGCAAAGCATTAGTACAAAGTTGAAAGTTATTAATAATATATTGCATTGATATTCATGGGTTTCTCTAGAAGAAGAGTTGCTGTCATTTATTCGACATACTGGACACTGTGTTTCATCATGTTGAAAAGCTGACAAGAATACGGCCCTAAGCTTCTGGCAGCGATCTTATGTAAATCGTCTCTACTGAAGTATGAGACTCTTTCTAGACATTGTGCAGAATAGTTATGAGAGCTGGCCCTTCCATCGTCCTTCCTCTGGGCCAGTCACCAGGAGGCGGGCATTATTGTTACTGTCCTGAGTTTGTTGTGAGGAAACTGAGGCAGAGAGTGGTTGCTTCCTTTGCCTAAGAAAATAGCAGAACCACGATTGCAACTCAGCCGTCTTGCTCCTGAGTCTGGGATCTGCGTCCCTCCGTAGCCTGCCGCTGCAGGTATCTCAGAATACTTCAGAAGCAGTCCTGTTTTCATTGACAAGAGCAAAAAACAAAATAAATAGCAGAAAAAGAAAACATAGAAATAGCAACAGAAATGAAAAAAGAAACAAAACGAGGTTGAATTTATTTATTTCCTTGTCAGGCGAGGGAACACACGCCAATGAAAAAGATTTACTGAATCGACGGCAGAGAGAAAAGTTCGGAGTTTTTAAGTGCAAAAGGGGGAGGGTAGGTGGGAAATGGAGCTTGAAAACCGTGTTGTCAGTAGGATGGAATGAGCTCATAGGTTTGTACAAAGTTGTTAAAAGCAAATAACAGAGCTCACTGGCTAGGAAAGAAGAGAGAGCGTTCGTTTAGGTCCAGTTAGAGTCTGCCGTGATCGTGAGCTCCTTGCAGCTCCAGCTGTTTAAAACCAGTTGTATTGAAATGCAAACTTCAGTTTTGATCTCTCCTAGGCAGGTGCTGCTGGGGTGGAAAATTTTCTTTTTATGCTATAGTCTGCGTATTGCATAAGATGAACACAGGCAAGGGGCACGCCCTCGTGGAGCATAGATTTCTCATTGGGGGAAACAGACCATAAATAAGCAAGATAATTCAGATAGTGGTCAGTGCTGTGAAGGACAACATGCTATGAAGTGCTGTGACAGACGCCAGAAGAGCAACATGATGGCGATGGGTGAGGTGTGGGTAAGAGGCTACTGCAGAAAGTCAGGAAGGATAGATGGCGAAGGTTTGGCCAAGAGAAGGCACCAGCTCCTCCAAGAGGAAGAGTGTTCTAAGCAGAAGGAACAGCATATGCAAAAAGCAAGAGAGCGTTTGTGATGTTTGATGGAGAGAAAGGAAGCCGGCGTCACTGAAGTGTAGGGGGTGGGGTGGGGTGTTAGTGGCTATCCTAGAGGACTTTCGGGTGGACCGGAGGCGAGGACGGAGAGAAGAGAGGAAATCAGCGCTTGTTCCTCGACTTGGGGCTTGGATGGCATTCCTGAGTGGAGTTTGGCTCCCCCTGAACTCTAGGGTGCAGTTCTATGCATAAAGGCAGGACAGCGAGAGGGTAGAGACTTGAGCAGTTTCCTGCCTTCTCATGGACTTGCTGTGTGATCCCGCAGAAGCCAGCTGTCTTTCTTCATTGTGATTTTCCAGAACTTGTAGGTGTTGACAAAGCAGTAACAGCAGAGGAAAAAGGAGGATTTGATTTCCGGTCTTTGCTACAACAGCGATACCAACCAACTTAATGGCTTTAAGCAACTTCTTTAATCTCTCCGAACCTCACATTTCTCATCTGCAAAATGAGTACAGTCACGCACTGCATAACGACGTTTCAGTTAATGACAGACCGCATAGACAGCAATGGTCCCACAAGATTAGTACCATATAGCCTAGGAGTGTAGAAGGCTAGACTGTCTAGGTTTGTGGAAGTGCACTCGATGATGTTTGCACAACACTGAAATCACCCAGCAATATATTTCTCAGAGCATGTCCCCATCCTTAAGCAACGCATGACTATATAATATCAGTTGAGCTACCTGTCTGCCAGGGGGGCTGTGACTATCAATTGGAAAAACTGGTGGCAAAGCAATTTGAAACAATTTAAAAGGGAGAAATTTGGAAGGCACTGATGTCATTGATCTGACCAATTAAAAATAGAATGTGGTAGCAGAGCGTCTAATATTTTGATGCAATCATCATCATCCTCATCATTTATCGCACACTCCCTACGTCTTAGGCACTGTGCTACACACTTGCACGTACATTAATCTGTGTTGTATTTTAGTGGCAGCTCAGTCATTTTAGTCATTTAACAAGCCATCAAGTAACCTTTAACCTAGGGAAGCTTATCTCAGTTAATCTTTACAACAGCACCAAGAGGCAGGTCTTGCTGTCTCCATTGTACATGTGGGGGAAACTGAGACATGTCAGTTAGATTCAGTGCTGAGAGCCGTGCAACTTGTAAGTGGGAAAATTCCACATTTACACCCAGGGCCGTTAGGCTTCGAAGCTGATCGTTGAACCATGATGCAGCACTGCCTTCTCTCGGCAGAGTTTTATACAGCTGTAAGCATCACCAGTATCTGTAAATGAGCCAGCGCTCAAACTTGGTTTCTGGGCTGAGGAGCTTAAAAAGCACGCTTCACCGGGGCATTTACCCTTGTACCTGTGGTAAACTGAGGGTGCCATTGCCATGCTCAGAGTAGCATCTTTTAGATGAGAACCTTCAGCAGGGATTGAGCGCCTGCTGTTCCTTTGCAAATACCAAGTGCCTCATGACTGCTACCCGGTCGGAAGATGGAGGGCACCAGTCAGCAAATGGGTTAGGAGAGCTTCTTAATTACATCAAGAGAATGAGCACTCTGATATTTATTAGCTTTGTACTATGCAAATGTGGACCAAGAAGCCAGGCGACCTGGGGCCATTGGTTAAAATGAAGTCTCTTGAATTACATGGATATGAATCCCAGCCCCAAGATGTCCCAGTTTGGCTCACCTTGGGCAAGTGGTTCAACCTCTCCGTCCTCAGTTTCCTCATCTGCAAAATGGGTGTGCTAGTACTGCCTACTTCATAGGGTTGTTGAGAGGGGTTAATTGGAAATAACCCATGTAAAGAAGCCCTTTGGCCAGCATGCGGACCAGCACTCAGGGTCAACTGTCATCACCATTAGGCTGAGCAATTGTGCCGCCTCCACAAATGACACTGATGTACATGGGCATGTAAGAAAACACCTTCCCACAAGGGTATCCACGTGAACAGAGATGAGTTTTACCAGGAAGCTAGCACAGCTAGGTCATTTCTCCATTTGAGAGAGTATACTCGAGTTATTTGCCAGAACGTTCCTACTCTCCTCACTTACCCAGCCGTTAAATATAATTTTGATTTTAATGGAGTACTCTGATATTTCCTATTTTGCCCTGAAAATGGGATGTTAGAGAGAAGGCAGCATGGTAGAATATGATGCCTTTCAAGACGGGGTGCGCATCCCCACCCATTGCCCTCCCTAGTCCCTTTGGGTACCAGCTATTATGCCAGACTCTGTTCCAAGCTCCCAGGACAAAAACAGCACGTCCTTCCATATAGGAAGCAACCTAAAACATTACCTTTCAATTAAAACAGAAGCAAATCTATTATGAGATAAAATTTAAAATGTGCGCAAATGATTAAGATAAGAATTGAGACTTCAAAGAAATCACTCACTTACTGGCATGCCAATTTGGGCTGTTTGTTATTCATTCTCCAGGACTCTTAGGAATTACAGTAGTGAAAGAATTTGAAAAGATCTGGAAGTGTACCACCACGTATGCCTTCAGACAGACCAGCGATAAGTCCCTGCTCTGCTCCCAGCTTGCTGTATTACCATAGTTTCTTACTGAGCGACTCATTTTCCTCTGCTATAACATCAAGATGGTATTGCTTTCTACTTCAGTGGCTTTGGGGGAGAATCCAAGGAGATAACATATGTAAAGGTGGAGCACAGTGTCCAGCAGGTGGTTTATGCCTGACATTATCTCCCACCCTCCTTTGGCTTCACTTGGGATTCAGGAATCAAGCTAGGCCCGCTCTGCTCCCTGGGCCTTGGCTTCTGCAGCCCAAGCTCCTGGCTCTTTGTGCCTCTGAGCCAGAGAGGCACAAAGCTTGGAATATTGGGAGCTTGGAATATTTCGATGCCTCTCCCTTGGTGATGCATTGGCTCATCTGTCACCTGCCAGTGGTTGGCCACTCCGCATCAGTCTTGCTTTACGTATCCGTCACCTGCTTTTTCTCTCTTCTGTCATCACCCATTTAGTCACTCAGCACTTTTCTGGCACCCACTCTGCACAGAACACAGTATCTTTTGCATCCATTTTGTTTTCAAATAATTCCCTGAAACTCTTCTTATCATTTATTGAGTCCTACAGCCCCATCAGTGAGTCATCCCCCATCTCAGCAGAAATTTTGCATTACAGCTGGCTCTGGAATGGTTTTCTTTCACCCCGACCTTGTCTGTATTTCATAGTATTTCAGCCACATCTTGAATTCCTCCTCTTTTCTGTGTCAATTGGACAATTTTGCTTAGTTTCAGCTATGCAGGCAGCGCTAGCCAAAAAGACTGATGAATTCATACTATTCAAAAGCTTTTCAAACCTACCCAATGCTGGGCACAAAAATGAGGCTATAAGACTTATGATTGAGTTCCAATTTCAGATTAAGTGGCTTATTGTCTAGCAAAGCCCTACATGATTTCCCCTGCATAGACAAACAGCTAAGCTCAGGGGAAATGCAGCCAACCAACACTTTAATTAAAAGGAAGTTTTGAGAAGATACTTTCATCTTCAGAATTTTCTCTCACCTTGAAATGAGCATCCGGCATTGTCTTTTAAATTATTGAGTCCTGGCTGGCCAGGATGGCGCAGTTGAGAATGTGCATTCATCTTTTTAACTACCTTTATCAGAGGTTCTGTCTGACCCTCCACAGATGCAGGTCTAATGACCTCAGTCTTCCTAGCCACATACGGCTATATATAAAAACACGGTTCCTGCTCATGCCTAATTAATCACTCCTGAGCTGCGTCTTACATAACCACATGAAGTAGATGGCCAGCTATTCAGAAAAGAGCATTTTTGTGCCATCAAGCTTCCAGAATGTCCCAAAACTTGGCAGTAGGTGTAGAATAACCACAGTACTAATAACAATTGTGGAGACTATGTGCCAGCACTATTGTATTAAGATACATCCGCTCAGTGTACATCCTCTCAACTGCCTTGAAAGCCGGTGTTGTCCCCTCTTTACAAGAGAACATCCCAAGAGCCAGAGACATCTCTGCCCGAGGTGGTCCCTCAGCTATTTAAGTGGGACATGTGGATGCAAGGCGCAGTTTTGTCTGGCCAAGCTACTGAGGTTCTTTCCCCATTTTCACGGACAGTAGGTAGGCAACATAAAAAAGAAGAAACATGGAAATAAGACGGAAAAGCATGCAGGGAGTTGGTGGCAGTGGTTTGAAGAGGTGAACAGAAGAGAAGACTTACAACATGGGGCAGCTCAGGGTAGAGGACAAAGAGCCACCGAAATGTCAGCACTATGGGCTTTGAAAGCAAAGAGCTTCTCCACCATATTTGAGTATCGAGAGTGTTGCAGATGATGTAGAGGGTCAGTAACCACCTCTAAGTCAGCGCAAAGCCTTCACATATGAGCTGTCTTCTTTAGTGGGCATACAAGCTACACAGGATTCCCAGGGACCGTAGCACCCACTGTCGGGTTTACTAGACAGGGCACGCTAGGTTTTCATCTTACTCTAGTCAGAGACTAAAATCAGAAGCATTTCAAGAACGTACTGGATAGCAGTACCTTATTATAGTTGACATACTAAAAATTGGTTTAGATTAGTAATAATAATTGTAGCAACAATTCCTGTTTACAGAGCAGCTTCCATGTTCTTGATGCTGTTTGAAACACTTTGCGTGCATTATTTCATTTAAATGGCACATCAGTCCTTTGTCGGAGATGAATGAGGTGGAAAGAAAAGCAGATCCTTTTCAAAGAAGAACAAAACAGCAAGGATTCTCCTTTTTTTATTCTCTATGGTAGGGAAGCCGGGCAGGCTTCATAGCTGGGGTTCCGTGAAAGCCGCTGGAATGAATGAATGAAAATAGATAAGACACAGTCTCCGCCCTTCAGGAATTTGAACCAAGTGGGATTAACCTAGACCTAAATACGTCAATATAATGTAATAGTGCATGATACTAGGTGAATCAAGAGCTTTGCAATGTACAGGAGGACCCACTTGAGGAGAATCAGAAAAGCTCAAGAAAATGCTACTGTAGGCAGGACTTAGAGGAAGAAAAAGAGGAGAAGGGAGTGGCCACGTGTGCAAGATAGGAAAAGTAGATTCCAGCAAACAGCAGAACATGCATGCACAGTGTGCGTGTCCAGGAGCAGCCGTCTTCTGTATAGATGGGAATACCACCAGCCCCTCCCGGCACTCCCATCTCCCTTCACCTGCCTCATCCTCCTGGGCACTTCCCTTCATCCGAGCTGCTACAGTGTCAAGCTGCTACAGTGTTGTCTTGTTTATCTTCTCTCTCTGCCACTAGAATGTAAGCTCCATCAGGTCGGGGCTCTGGTCTGTTCTGTTCCAGCCCCGGTGCTCAGAACACCTCCCTGCACATGGTGCATATTCAATACAAGTGTATTGAGTGGATGATTGAGTAAATGACAATTTCAAAGGATTTAAGAAAATAATTGATATAACCTCTATATATAGAGAAAGTATCCCCACACACCACCACCAATTTTTTGTCGTCTGTAGCCTCTGTCACCATTTGGCATTCTATATATCTTAATATGTTTCTTTATCTGCTGTCTGTCTTCTCCTCCTGCAGTGTAAGTTCTGTGAGGGTAGGCATCTGATCTTGTTTTCTGTTTTCTTCATTGCTGTGTCGCTAGTACCTAGCATAAAATTTGACATGTAGCAGTGCTCGGTAAGTATTTGTTGGCTGAATGGATGACTGAATGAGGCTGCCCCTGGGGACTGAGTGGAGAGGGGTGGTTAGGGCCCTGGGGCAGAGGAGTGATGGTGGTAGGTTTGGCAAACTATGGCCAGGTTGGAAGGAGATCCTATGCCAAGCCAAGGGCTTCAGATAGGTACTCTAGGGAATAGAGTGCTTTGTGAAAATTTCGAAGCTGGGCAGTGGGATCCCATTTGCATTTTACAAGGAGCCTTGTGTGTGGCCTGAGGGAGGTTGGGAGCGTGTTACAGAGCACTCATATAGATTAGCTATAGACTAGTATAGACTAGGTTATACCTATAACCCTCCTTGCATCTGGGAATATTACAAAGCATTTCCCCAGGTCATGATGATTAGCACACGATTTATTTTGGGGAAGTGGCTCCTTCATGCTAGGTTATCAAGATTAACATTGTCAGGACCAATGGTAGGAGAGCCATTTGACTTATGGGAGTGGATTCTGTATGGCTTGTTAAAAATCTTTGCTAATTAGTAAAAGACCTGAAAATTTAATGCTTTTGAATGGTGCTGAACTATTAGTAACCATTGCTACTAAAACTGTCCTTTGAAGTCATCCAAATGCCCCAAAAGTCCTTTGTCAGGACAGCCCCCAAATGAGAACAGCCTTGCCCTGTTAGCCCTGAGGAATTATCAAAAACGTGCTGAAATGCCACAAGCCTCTGTGGAATTGACGCTCGTGCCCTTGTGTGGAATTTTCTCTTATTGCTCCTCCCATCACTGATTTGCCCTCTCCCACCTCTGTCCAATAGAACTTTGTGCAGTGATGGAAATCTTTTCTATCTGCACTTTTCGATAAGATAGTCACTAGCCATGTTGGTCATTAAGCATTTGAGATGTGGCCAATGTAAAAAACTGATTTTTAATCTAATTTTGATTAATTTAAATTTAAGTAGCTGCATGTCACTGGTGGCTAGCATATTAGGCAGCTCTAGACGTTTGGGTCAACTCTGTCTGAAATGTCACCGAATCTTTTGTCACCATTGACGTATGTAAGCCCAGAACTATCCTAGTCGCTCCTAATAAACTCTCTTACTGGGGAACAGAAATGGCAAAATCCTTCACCAGTACCTTAATGTGAAGCTAACAGGAGTTAGAATGACTGGATTAAATAAGGTTCTGTTTGTAAGAGTGGTTCACACACTGCCTGGACCATAGTAAATGCTCAATAAAGGTGGCATCCATTTCATGCTATACCTTGCAGTAGCCCTAAGGGGCGATGTCATTATGCCTATTTTGCAGATAGGGAAACTGAAACTCAAAGTTTTAAATCAAGTGCCCAAGAGGGTCTTGCAGCCACTGAGTAGCAGAACAGAAATTCCCTATCCAAGTCTGTCTGTGCTTTCCTATAGAGTAGGCCAAAAAAGCAGACTTATTTTCCAGATTTTCATGAGTTTTCTCCCCTTATTCTGCTAACTGAGGTCACTTCTTAACAACAACAGCGCAAACACTGCATCCTTTGCAGCATTTTCTCATATCTCGCATATTCGATACATGTGCTGGCTCTGCGAGATGGATAGGCACTTTCTCTGATTACCCAGCTTGGCAGCTGGAAGGAAAAGCCTTTAAAACCAAAGTGTTCTCCAAAGATCCTGACTTGAATAAATCATGAGCCAGAAAAGAGCCAGAGGGGAGTTTATGGGGGAAAGGACTTGGAAGAGAAGAGGAGAAAGACCTTAGGCTGCTGCAGAGAAACCCATTGGGCTGATGCCAATCAGAGTGAGAGGAATTGATGATCTCCATCCCCAATGTGGAGTGGGGACCAGGGAATTCAGCAGACCTTTGATGAGGACAGGAGGCAGTCTTCCTCGAACCCCTGGTGCTAGTGAAATGCATCTTTCTCTCCAGTTAGAAAGAGATTCTTTATCTCCATTGCCTGGATCAGTGTCTTGTTGATAGGAGATGCTCAGTAATGATCTGTCGGGTGGATGAGCAGGTGAATGAATGAATAATTTGATGAGCATAAGTTTACTATTGCCCTAAAGCTCTCCTCCTAAAAAAAAAAAAAAAGAAAAAAGATGTTTGCTCCTGCAAACCTACAACAATCTAGGAGGACTGGAGAATAAACTCAGGCTGCAGTCGCTCATCTGGAGAGAATGTGAAAAGGAATATTTGCGTCTGCAATTCAGATCTAGCCTTTTGATAAAAGTCACAGAATTGCAATAAGATACAGTCATGTAACCCAGTAAATAGACTCAATAGGAAGCTAGATATATTCCCCTAAATGAGATACAGGAGTTTTAGTAGCAGCTTTTTGGGGATCCTGCCACCTTCAAGACAAGTTTGGGGAGTGGTAGCTGGAAAAACCCACCTAGTTTCACAGTCTCCATCAGAAAGGGGGAGGAGGCGGCGCCAGGAGTAAACATGTACGGCTAGATCCACACCAGTTTGTGTGATCCCCATGGGACTGGTCGAGTGTGGCAGTTGCCTAAGCAGTATCTAAATCAGATGTGCATGAATTATGTGAATATTAGCTGCCCTGCCTTTTGGTGCTCTCTTTCTCTCTCTCTCTTCAAAGTTATGTTTAATCTCATTGATGGAGTTTTTCGATCTTTCTCTGGCTGTCTCTCCCCTTTAGACCTGCTGAGTTTGTCATGCCATCTTGGGGGCACTCCGTGCTTCATTTTGAGATGCTCTGTTTGAGATGCTCGGGCTGATTAGCCAGTGGATAAAATTAATGAGATGATCTAAATGAAAGCACTTTGTAAACTGTCGAGTGCTGTGGCAGTGGAAGGAGGTGGATTGGGTGGGTGGTCGTGGTAGTGGTTAGACGTACACCCTGCTTTCTTTGGGTTCATGTTATTTTCTCCGTATGGTATGTGTCAAATCAAAGAACAAAGAGGTGGAAGAGCCTTTGGGTATCACGTACATGCAACCCTCTCATTTACAGAAGAGGGAGACTGAGGCTCAGAGTGGACAAGCCACATGCTCAAGCCCAATCGGAAAATTAGCAGCAGGGCCAACACGGGCAGCAGGGATCCGGTTCTCTTTCCTGTTCTCTTCGCTCCTCCCCTCTGCTAGCAGAAGAGCCAAGTGGCAAACCTACAACGGCCGTCGTCTGGAGCAGTGGTCTTCGTCCCTAACAGTTCTTTACTGCGGGAAAAGAGAAGCACTTGCTTTTCTTGAGACAACTGAGACTTGTCTTCAGCATTCCTTTGTCCTTGGGCACGAGTGACAGAGCAGCAGACAAAACAGATGGAAATCCCTGTCCTGACGAGGCTTACATTCTCCCCCAGGAAAACACATCTGTCTATATACAGTATGTTAGATGGTGATTTCTGCCCTGGTGAAAAATAAGGTGGAGTTACGAGGGTTGAGAGCGCCAGGGTGCTGGGGGAGAGGAGTCATATGGTAGATGGGAGGTGTGGATCAGAGAGGCCTCCTGCGAACGTGGCATCGGAGCTGATGGTTGAGCTTTGGTGGTGGTCTGACAACCCAAATTCAAAATAATAATTTTGGGGAAATCAGGACACAATTAAAAATAATGATAATAACTGAGTATCTAATTAACAGAAAATCATTGAATCTCCACTAAAATGTTAACAGTGCCAATCTCTAATTCATGGGGCTACAATTATTTCTATTTTGTATATTTTTATTTCCTGAATTTCCAACAAGGAATATGTATTACCTTTGTAATAAAAAAAACAAAGATGTTGATTACATTGGGCTAGGGTGTGTGTGAGAGGTGAGGCTCTGTGGGAAAGAGGATTGAACGAGAATAACCAGGTGAGGGGCATGGCTTTTAGTCCTGAAACAGCATCTATTGACAAGTTTAACTGAAAGAATTTGGGAGAAGGAAAGTAAACAACCTTTATGATTGGCTCTCTTTTTTTTTTTTTGAGGTCACATTGGTTTATAACATTAAATAAATTTCAGGTGTATATCATTATATTTTGATTTCTGTGTAGACTACCTCATGTTTACCTCCCAAAGACTAATTACCATCCATCACTGTACACATGTGCCCTACCACTCCTTTCTCCCTCCTCTCTTCCCCCTTCCACTCTGGTACCCACCAATCTAATCTCTGTATCTATGTGTTTGCTTGTTTGTTTGTTGTTGCTTTTATCTCTTACTTATGAGTGAAATCATACAGTATTTGACTTTCTCCATCTGACTTATTTCACTTAGCATAATACCCTCAAGGTCTGTCCATGTTGTCACAAATGACAAGATTTCGTCTTTTTTTAATGGCTGAGTAGTATTCCATTATGTATATATACCATGTCTTCTTGATCACTCATATGATTGAATCTTAATTTAAAGTCAGGAAGAGAGTGGGGCCTGAGCCCTCTCCTACGTTGTGTTCTCCAGTTCAAAGCTCCCCCAGTGCCTTCGTACATTCCCTTGCCTCCTCAGTTTAAGATCTGAGCATCCTCGGACCCTTTAACATTGCTCCACCTTAGGATGCAGAAACTCTGAGAAGATGGGAAGAGGGGAATTTATCATCCTTTAACGTTTGTTTTCCAGAAACATTATTGCCTTTTCCAAGTATGATTCACAGTAAGATTTATTGAGTAAGTCCCATTCCTGCATTTAAATCATGATGACATTGGTTTTAACCAAAAGAAGACCCTTAAATAGTCATTAAGATGAAACTCCTCGGGGTTGGGGAGCATGG
This sequence comes from Equus caballus, assembly GCF_041296265.1. Lineage (NCBI taxonomy): Eukaryota > Metazoa > Chordata > Mammalia > Perissodactyla > Equidae > Equus > Equus caballus. The sequence goes on along the minus strand of NC_091711.1, from coordinate 36,975,710 downwards.
CTCATCTTTCTTGTATCACACCTAGCCCCATAAATATTTTTTGATTTTGTTGGGAAAGATTGATAAAGTGAAAGGAACAATGGAACTATAGCTTACTAATTTTTTATACACTTGAACATCAGAACCTCCCCCAAGTTGTCTGTCATTCCAATTTCTTTGTCTATTTGGTGAGGAGCACAATCGAAAGGTGTCGCATTCGCAGTCCAGTGAGATAAACATATTTGTAGGAATGAAGCAGTGGTCGTCAGCCTGAATCACTGCTCTCCTCTGTTTGCATCCACTGTCTCCTCAGCTGAGTTCAAGGATTACCAGAACATCTAAACTTGCCGCCATCTTGGTTGTGGGTCTCACTTTGCCAAACCACCGTGATGACTGCACCGACCTCCAGGCGTTGCCCAGCAGCAGACTGAAATTCACAAGGAATGGGCTGTACTGGATGCCAGGATTTTCTCTCCTAGCATGTTACCCCTTCCAGATCTCCAATCCTTTGGTGTGTCATCCCTGTTTCTGAAGAGGATTCTAAAAGCCAGTAGCCCACTGGCTTGCCTTCATTAGTTTAACAGAGTGAAGATAATTTAATCGTTCTTTAACGAGGCAAGATCCTCAGTGCCTCCTGGTTATAATTAAAAGCATCAGCGATCATTATAAGCATTCGTTATCCCAGTGCAGTCCCCTCCTTTACTCCCAGTGGCTACTTCCCTGTCCACTCTCAGCGATCTCCGTCTTTCTTTAAGTCCCTAGAGCTTCCGTTTCACCAGCCTGCCTCTTCACTGCCGGTATCCTCTTACCATCCATCCTTTCCTCCCCATCTGCTCCTCGCAGCTCTCAGTCCTCTGGACATGGGAACTCAGTGGCCAGTCATGCATGACCTCCCACCCCACCCTCGTATCAGTGTATCCCCAAGCTCTTCTGGACTGCTGGTTGTGCAGGAAAGCATTTCCACTAATACAATGAAATCTTGGATCTCCAGGGTGGCTCTGGAAGTAAAAATGCATCTTTCTGAGAAGTGAGAGAGGCCCTTCGAATTTGACCTTTCGCCGTGGGGCCTTTCTCCCCATTTTCACTGCAGCCATCCTGCTGGCCCTTGGCATGATACCACTTAACCCTTAATGCCCTGACTCAAGTGTGAGCCGCACTTGATGCAGACCAGCCAAAAGTTTCAAAAAGATTGAGATTTTGCAGTTAGAAAGTGGTAGGGAAATGATATTCCTAAATGGAACATGAGGCATAACAACAATCTAAAGGCGATAAAAGGTGCAAGCTTCTGGTGCTGCAGTGGTTGGTTTGCTGCAAGGCCTTGTAAGTCCTGTCCTGTCTCACATGCAGTCTCTCTGCTAATTGCTCAGCACCATGTGCAGAGGGCACCATACCCACCGCCACCATCTGGAAGCTGTTCCAATGCATGATCATCGCCACAAACCGTGGAGCCAGCTTTCCATTTTGCTTGCCCACCCCCAGACAGAGACAAGAGTCCTTTAGCTCTAGTTTCAAGGAAGATGTTTCCTTTAGGGGAAGTGACCCATTGATTAACATCTCCCTACTGGTGTGTCCCTTCTTTAATATACAGGAAGTGGCCTTACTGTTCCAAGAACTGTGAGTCCTGTGAGGGATTCCAGATTCTTCACACTGTCTGTGACCTCCATGTCACTCAAAATTTCATTGTCCTCAATGAGGCTGCCACTGCCTGACTTGGCTAGGAGAACTGGCATGGTTTCTCTAGGACCAATTTCTACGTTAACTGCCAGCTCTGCCTGGGTTGGTGGTTGTTCTAAGGGGCAAGATAGAGTACCTTGAAGAAAATTCCTTTGATCATCCAATAGATAAATTAGTGATATAACTAGAGTGAATGGTGGTGTTTTTCTCTTCAGCCTGAGTGTCGCTTTACCAATAACGATTTGACAAGTTAGGAGACGAGACTACAGGTGAAAAACCGGGAGGATGGATGAGGAAAAGAAACAAATGCCATTAAGAAAAGTATTGAAACAAACTGCTCTAGGGAAAATGGACATCATAGATGAAAAATTATGGATCAGTATTTCAATATGTAAAATATTCCTACAAATCAATAACAAAAAAGTAGAAGAATGGGCAAAGAACATGGATGTTCTTTGCTGAAGAAGAAAACACAGAGAGGTTAATTAACACATGAAAAAATTCTACTTTACAAGTAATCGAAAAACGGGAAATAAAACAGGAATTAAACACTGGCAGTGTTTTATATATATAGTACTAGTGATAGAAAAGATAAGAAAAATGTAAACACTGCTTGCTGGAGGGATTATAAATCACAAAAGCATTTTTGCAGGGCAACCTGACAAAATATATCTAATTTTTAAAATATGCATATATGTGCCATAGCAATTTCATTTCTAGGAAATTATAGGAGATGAGATTAAGAAGGTTTTAGCATTGCTTATGACAAGAAAAATTTTAGAACAAACCCAACTTCCAAAAACAAGGATTTGTTAAATTTTGGTACATCCATACAGTAGAATAATATGGAGCTAGTAAATAAACTGTAGCATCTTGACATGAGTAAATGTTGACAACATATTTATAGGTCAGCTGTAAAAGTAGGTTACATAATAATTCTGCCGTTATCCTATTTTTGTCAAAATATATATTTGTATATCTAAACATGGAATAAAAGTCTAAGATTACATTCTAAAATTACCTCTAGGCAATAAGATTGCAGGTAATTTTTGTTTTCTTGTTTGTGCTTTTTTCTGCTTTGCACATTTCATGCAAAGAACACTTTTTTTTGTTTTGTCATCAAAAATCAAGATAATATACATCTAAAGTTATTGGAAACGTGAGATTTGATTTACTGAGTTTCCATTTACATGCAGCCTTTGGAGAATGTGTCTGTTGTTTAAAGCAAGGCCCAGCTGTTTACAACTGGAATAAGGCTTCTTTCTGGAAACTACTCCCAGAGAGGACAGGAGCCACTAAAGCCGGCTGTAGGGCACTGTGGGGCTCGCCTCTCCTCTCTGGGCAGAGAACCAGGAAAATGAGCAGGAGATTTATACCCACTTGACTTCTTGGTCTTATCCTTTTTGATTAAAAAATACGTCAAGACATGAGACGGGTGGAAATACCCATAAAAATTGTTTTACTGCATCATAAAAGGCTTACATTTCTGACATTAGGATCAGGAAGGGATTAATTGATACAGTCACTCTCCGCCCTTCCAGCGGAGTGCATTTTGGCTGGGATGGCACGGCCCTGCTCTGCAATCCGTGAAGCCACTGAGGGTGCCTGCCTTCTTCCCCTGTTGTATCACCCTGCTGTGTTCAGGTGAGACAGCGTTCTGGGTCTTTGTAGCTCCTAGAAGACAAGGACAGTGTCTGTTGTTTTCCCTGAACTTTGTACATTGCTGGGCCCATAGGAGACATTCGTTTTTGTTACTATCCCTCACCACTCACTTTGAATTGCATGAATATTAAAATACCCTAATAATTTTGCAGAATAAATGGATCAGGCAGGAATCTGAGAGTGATTTGATTTGTCAGGGAGTAGTAAACATTTATAGCCAATTTTCCAAATGGTATCTTGGTTTAATTTATTCAATCACTCATCTGTTCATTCAACAAATATTTATTTGGTTTCTATTAGTGGTAGGCACTCTTCTAGTCCCACTGGATACAGCAGTAGCTAACAGCGGACAAAGGCGCTGTTTTTATGGAGTTTATATTCCTGTAGAATTGAGGTCAGTTCATTCCTTTATTCCTTCTTTCCCTCCCTCCCTTTCTCCCCCCATCCTTCCTCCTTCTTCCATCTATCTGTCCATCCATCCATTCACCCATCATCTCTGGGTGTTCATCACATGCCTGGTACTATGCTGGATGTTGGAGGATACCAATAAATGAGACCCTGTTGCTATGCTGAAAGAGCGTAGGGTCTAGTGAGGAAGTGAGACGAGGTCAGGACTGTCCCATAAGTGCTATGCCAGGCGTAACTCCAGGGTGCCAAGCAGGGCACATGGGAGCACCCCTGCCAGCTGCAAATCATCTCTTTGCTGGCCACAAAGGTACCTGTCATTTCTGCAGCTCACCTGCTCTGGGAGGAAAGTTGGCCTCAAACATCAGGCATAAAGAAGTTAAGAGACCTCATCTTGCTGCCAAGACAGGCTGGTGAAGAGGAAACTTCCTTGAGGAGGGAGCTGCTGAAACGTGCATCTCAGGATGCAAATCGTAAGGTTCCTTGAGGAAATTGGTGAAGTCCTTGATGTCAGCCACATACTGAACCACCTGCTTCATTCTGGGGGTCAAATAGAAAGTGTAAGTCTCAGAAGACCCACAGTCTAAGCCCCAAGGAGCATCCCCTGGAGAAGATAGCCAGCAGTACTCACTAACACCTTGAAGTGCCAAGTCAGTGACTCAGACGGTTCCTCTTATGGGAATTCCATGAAATAAGAGGGGGAAGACATGAACTCTTATGGAGCACCTGTTAAATTCCTCCCAGGTATTGTTCCAGAGGCTTCCATGTGCTATCTCATTTAATTTTCACAGAAATCCTATGACAAACACTTTGTTGTGTTTCCACGGATGAAGAAATTGTGGTTCACAGAGGTTAATTGACTTGGCCAAGGTCACAGGTACCAAACTGCAAAACTGAGTTCCCAAACAGAGCTGCCTGACCTCTTCATCCTTCTGCAATTAGGAAAGCAGCATGGAAGAAGGTTTACCCTCTGGCACTTTATTTGAAGTTCTCTCCGGCAATTATTTCATCCTACTTGGTCAGGCAGAGCTGGTTCCCGGACCATTCTGTAAAACACAAGATGTTAATAGGTGTTCTAGCCAGAAAAATCCTCCACGGGCAAATACGTTGGAGAAATGCTGGGTTAAACAGGTTTAAGTAGGGAGCTCTGTCATGCCTTAGGATACTTCCATCTATTTTGAAGCTCAGAGACAAAATTGTGGCAGGCGTAGATGAACACACAGTGCCTCATGGCACTAGTGTCCCGTGGAAGCCAGTTTGGGAAGTATCAGTCATTTAACAAGCACCTGATGAGCTTCTAGCCCAAGAATAGCACCTGAGGTCCCTGCTCTTGCCTCTCGTGGTTGTGTGCAGAGATTGCGCCATATTCCTGCCCCTCCCCCCAGTGCTCACTGAACTTCTCATAGTTACAGCTTAATCCATATCTGAGTGGGTGAGTGAAATGGGCCTTGACCTTGACCCTGAAGAAAGTAGAAGAAATAGTCGTGGACCCAGAAGAGGGCTTCCAGGAAAAAGAAGTCATAGGACCTGCGACTCAGACACACGAACTGGAGATGCTGCGTGTTGGGGAAATGCAGAAAGAGGTTTGGATGAGGCACAGGGTGAGTAGTTTAGACTCTGTGGCAGTCTGAGATGCTTTCTCTGGACATTTGGACTATTTTTATTGCAATGAAATGGACTTTGTAAGACATCAAAAGACAAATGCCGATCAAAGGCTTTAATCCTCCATTTATTACCCATTCGCTGCAATGCTTAGCATTAGCTAGGTCACAGCCATGCTGCTTCTAGCCCACTGCTTGAAGGTGGAATTGTTAAACTGAGCCGTAGAAGTGGAGGAGCTCACTGACATTTTGCGGCGGGGGAGGGGGGGGGGTGGGGGGGTGGGGGGGGGTGATGTATACCCATGACTAGGGGGAGTTGTCCATAACCACGGACAAGCTTCTGGGGGGTGTTTTCTGATCCCTTGTATGGTTTTTCTTGGACACGAAATTGAGCTTCCATGAGGACAAGCAATTTTCCTTTACCTTATTTGGAATACTGATAGACAGAAGTTTCCCTAATCTTTTGTTGAACCCAAAAGAGTAAGTCTGAATGATTTCTAAACACAGAGGGACTTTCGACAAAGAACTTTAGATAGCATAATTATTAAATGAAAACTTTCAACAGAGCGCTTTAGAGATTGGAAAATTCCCCTTTCCTTATGACTGACAAGCAAAAGCTTTCTTGGAAGGGACCCACTGGCCTTGCTTTACTTTTGCATAAGTATCCTAATTACAGTCTGTTGAGCCCCTGCTGATTCCTGTGAGAAGGAAGAATCTATACACTCAAGCGTCAGGATCTCTCAAGCCCTGGTGGGGCTTCTTCTAAGACTATTCCTCACAGAATCCCTTTGTCACCGGGGGCACTTTGAAAACTCTAAGTCGTAGAGCAGCTCTTACCTCTTCTTTTTCATCTCTTTGAAAACTTTTTTCAGGAAAGTTATTTCTGCCTGGCTTGAGAAAAGAGAACTTGCGGCAGACCCATAAGGCAGCCCTGACAAGAAATTGTTTCTTCATGTCCTGGGCTGCCCTGAGCCTCCCCACCATCCTTCGTTTCAAGCAAACTTAGCTGAGGAATAGCAGGTGTGTTAGTCTGCTCGGCCGCCATGACAAAATACTGTAAATCGGGTGGCTTACACATTGATTTTCTCTAGAGGCTCAGAAGTCCAAGATCTAGGTGCTGGCAAGGTAGGTTTCATCCTGAGGCCTCTCCTCTTGGCTTGGAGGCGGCTGCCGTCTCACTGTGTGCTTACATAACCTCTTTGTGTGCCTCCTCCCCGTGGGAGTTGGGGGGAAGATAAGCTCTCTGATGTCTCTTCTTGTTAGGTTATTATAAGGGCACTAATCCCATCAGACCAGGGCCCACCCCCCTGACCTCATCTAACCTTAATTCCCTCCCAAGACCCAATTTCTAAATATCATTGCATTGGAGGTTGGGCCTTCAACATAAGAATTTTGGGAGGATGCAAACATTCCATCCATAACAGCCGGGTAGCATATCATATAATGCATTTTCAAGTAATGTAGCTAAAGCTTGATGTCAGCACTGGGGAAGAAAATCCTTTGTTATCCACACCCTAATGTCACCATTTGGGTCTCTGATTCTGCCCTCCTTGCTCGTGACCTTGCCATGAATTTGGGGCCTGCATGATTAATACCCAACTGCTCCCTGGGGTGGAGGTATAGAACAGGATAGGAATGAAATGCTACCTGTTTAAATGACAACATAACTCTAATTGCGCTTATCCACACTATGGTCTCCGGATAATATATAGACAGGAAAAATGTTGTTTACAAAAATGACTAATTGTTCAGTATGTTAATTATATCTTAATAAAGCTATAAAAAAATAATGATTAACTGATACTGAGTATCCAGAATAGACCAGGAACCGGACTAAACATTTTCTCTGTGTTATCTCCCTCCATCTGTGTTCAGAATAATCTCTGTAATGTAAATTCTCTTATCATCCTTACCCAACAAATGAGGAGATAACGCAACTTGGCCTTGACAGGTAGGGTTATGCAAGTAGGAAGAGATGAAACAGGGATTCGAACCCTGGCAGTCCAACTCTAGAATTCACTTTCACTCTTGGGCTGGGCAACATTTCAGAAAAAAACTTCTTCTAAACGCACTGTTTTCACCCTACAGCTCTTTTCGGGGAAGTTGACTCCATCATTCCCTATATCCAAATTCAGGTCTTCTGCCCCTCCCTGGTTGCACTCCTTGTGGTTCCCAAAGGTGGGTGGGGTAGAGAGAGTGTGCTTTGACAGAAGAGGGCATTAGGTCTCAGGGAGTCCTGATGTTACCTTCAGAAACACATGTTCCTGGCTCCTCACTTCCATCCTCCTGTCTTCCTTTTCATCCACTCCTCCCTTGAACAAAATTGCTTCAAGATTGCAGATAAGCAGCTGTGTTTTGAGTGCAGGAGCTTTAGCATCTTGCTGACAGCTGAGTTTTCTCTGGGGACATCAGCTGACCTCCAGCACCCTGCTCTTTCTGTGCTCTCCTTATTTTCCTGTACGCTTTAGTTGGTTTCCTCTTGTGACTACAACTTAATGTAATAGAGAACCATTTTTTTTTTTGTTACTGCTTGTTATCTCAAAGCATATATTCAAGGTGAGGCTCAGGATCCCTTATCAAAAACGTAGAATTTACTTGTGCCTCAAAGGCATAGAGCAAGGTCTCGAACTCATATGTATGCAGGCAGAAGGCATGTAACGTCAATACACAAAACTTCCCAAGTGTAAGTTGGTGGGTAGTAGGTCTTGGGAATTGTAACTGTGTCACCTGTTGAGTTATGTTGCCTTTTAAAAGGCAGGCTATACCCAATGGCTAACGGTACATGTCTGAGACTCTTTGGGTAAAAATGATTATTCAGATTGAATGACCTTGAAGTTCCTTGAAAATCTGTGATCCTGTGCTATTACGATTCCTTTGTAAAAACAAGATCAACCTACTTTGCCCTCCAAAGAAGTGTTAGGGAACAACTTTGCAGAAAACTATAAGAATATGAGATATCTTCAGATTGTGGGGAGGCAGGACGGTGAGCCTTGATATCAGCCACACGTTTCTACAAAGGATCATGAATATGGACTAGGGTTAATTTTTGTAACTCTGAGAAAATGACCTCTTTTCTTTTTTTTCCTCTCCCTCTCCTCCCATTTATTTAATATTTATTCAGCACTTTGCATGTGGCAGGCACTCTGTGTGTATGGAGGGAGACATATAAAGAAGAATAGGTAGTATGACTTTGAAAGTACAGTATATTTTAATATGTTCATGTTCAATAGGATGTCCCACTCATCCAGGTTTGTCTGAAACTTTCCCAATTTAGATTAAATCTCCTATGTCCAGGATCTCCCTCAGGACAGTTAGTCACTCTTAATGATCAGAAATGACTAGTCTAGAAGACATGATGGAGTAGTCTTGTGCCATCATCGGTAGGTAGAATTCCTGTGCATGTGACAGCCACAAATGCAGAAGGACACAGGTCTGTCGTGTTGGTGACTCAGATACCCCAGGTAGCACTGCTGTTGGTGTCATTATTTTACAAAATGATGAAGAACTGGTAAAATGCCAAACAAAACAGAGTACAGTCTCCCCTCAATTTACACAGTAGCTGTGTTGCTAGAAAATTCAGCATCTATTAACGTGTACAGAAACGTTTGGAGCTAAAATGTAAAATATGATGTAGATTTTATACACAGGTGGTTATTGACACCTTTTCCACTTAAATGAACGTCTCGTGAGCTATTTGAAAGTCATGAGAGGCAAGGCGCAATTCTTTGTTTTGTGAAATTGCCCTGTATGCTGCAGAATATTGATCATCCCTTGACTTCACCTTCTCAATGGAGTTAATGGCATCCTCCAATCATAGCAACAACAAAAATCACTTGCACAGATTTCGAAACTATCCCCTACGAGGCAGTAGTGCCCTCACTGTACTAGATATTTGAGAAGAAATAAATACTGAAGAAGAGATAAGGTATAGCTGGATCCTTCTGCTATCCTCCTTTTTTCTTCTCCTTGTTCTCTCTTTTTTGCTCCTTTACCAACCATAAACTGTTGAAGTTTTCTCCATGTACACCATCCCACAAAGTGCTTGGGAAAGTCTGCAGACAGCTACCATGTTCGTCTGCAAACAGTGTTAAGTAGGCTTGGACATATCAAACCAACCAAAAGGATCAACTCTGAGGTAACCCACGGCCCTGAGTCAGGAATGTCTGCTCACCTTCAACGGTAGCTGAATTGATTGGGTGGTCTTTCCATCGCTCCCTGTGGCTCTCAGCTGAGACTCCACTTCTTATCTTTTATTAATCATAAAGTCAGCCCAGTGTTTTCAGCCTCTTTTTGTCCGCTGGCCTGACAGTAGGAGAGAGGGAAGGAGCAAGGCCCACACCTCCCAGAGTGGAAGAGTTTCTGGGCAGTCTTATGTTTGGTCTCAACCAGTTATTCACCATGGTACATATTGGCATTCTTGTGGGTGAGGCATGGTCGTAGGAAACAAGAGATGGCTAAGACACAAGAAATTAGCAATTGGAGAGAGAAGACAGCAGTAAGAAATTATTCAAGAAATGCATTGAGAACTTGAGCAGATGCTTTGTACATAGAAGCAACAGTTAGAATAATAATAATAATAATAATAAATTATTAATAAAATAATTAGAGGCCAGCCCAGTGGCATAATGGTTAAGTTTGCACACTCTGTTTTGGCAGCCTGGGCTTCACAGTTTGGATCCCGGGCATGGACCTACACACTACTCATCAAGCCGTGCTGTGGTGGCATCCCATATACGAAATACAGGGAGATTGGCACAGATGTTAGCTCAGGGTCAATCTTCTTCACAAAAAAATAATAATTATTATTATGGATTAATGTAATAGTAATAATAATTATTATTGTTATTGTTGTGTTTATGCTTTAAGGGGTTGTTTTTGGACTTTGCAGAATCCACATCTCATTGCCAGAAAACAGACTCTTAAATGTCAAATCTCGTCACATTTAGAAATCGCTTTTAGAAGTATTATCATATGCAGTTCTCACAACAACCTGCTTCATATCCCTGTTTTACAGAAGTGTAACCTGAGGCTCAGTGAGGTTGGGTGATTTGGCTAAGGTCCCACAACCAGAAATTAATTGACTCAGATCCACCGATGTCACCTCCACGACACTCCACTATCTTTTACTCAGGGAGTGTTTGTGGAAGTGAATCTAAGTTCTAATTAGACGTGGGGGCTAGACCAGAAGAGAGACAGGAGGGTGTTCAGAGAAGAAAGTGCTCACCCTTATGGGAGAAGCGGAACTCAAACAAGACCCAGAAATGTGGGGAAGATTTGTAGAGAGGAACGAGGGCTCTTCCTGGGAGGTGAGGAGAGCTCATGCCCACAGGGAGCTGGGAGGCTCAATCTGAGACCAGGCTTATTGGGCCAGTAGGCACTTGTGTGTGCGTTTGACAGAGGGGGGAACTTGGAACAAAAGGAACAGATTCTGAGGTCTTTAAGGGCAAAGACTATCTGTCCACGTTTATATTCCCAGGACCTGGGACATAGTTTCCTGAAACAGAGTGGGTACCTAATAAATGTTCCCTTGAAGGTTGTATGGGCAGGTTGAAGCCCAGCCAAGGAGTTTAGCCTTGAAGCTGTCAGCAAGAGAGGGCTATCTTCCTTTTTGAGCCCATTAATAATACTGTGGTTTCTAATTAATGAAACTCACAACCCTCAGAGAATGATGGACGGTGAACGTGGTATTATAGGAAGAAGGATCAGGCAGAAGTATAATTGGAGAAAGAGTCTGAGTCAGAGGCAGGTCCTGATGGAGGCTGGGCTCATAAGGAGTCACTGGAGAAGAGAAGAGATGAGATTCCTTGAGACTTCTCAGGAGGCAGCTTTGGGTAATGGAAAGAACGGGGCTTTGTAATCGTACAAACCTGGGTTTGAATCCTGGCTCTGCCACTTTCTCGCTGTGTGTCCCTAGGCAAGTAGCTTCGGTTTTCCCATCTGTAAAAAACAGGGATTAAGATATGTGCCCCAGAGAGCTACTGGGAGAAATAAAATAGATAATATATGCAGTGCACCTGTTCCCAGGAAATAGCCAATTTATATTATGCCTTTTTTGTCCTTTTTTTCAAAGAAATTACTGATTAGAATTTGTTAATTAATTGAATTCAAGGCCCCAGATATATTGCCTAAAAACAGTGACTAGGTTAGAAAAATTAGGAGTTTGGGTTGTTTTTTTTTTCCCCCAGGGGAAGATTCACTCTGAGCTAACATCTACTGCCAATCTCCTCTCTTTTTTTCCCACAAAGCCCCGGGGCATGGTTACATATCCTAGTTGTAAGTTCCTCTAGTTCTTCTATGTGAGCCGCCACCACAGCCTGGCAACTGACAGACGAGTGGTGTGCTTCCGTGACCAGGAACCAAACCCAGGCCACAAAGCAGTGAGAGTGCCGAACTTTAACCACAAGGCCCTCAGGGCTGGCTCAGGAGTTTGGGTTTTTGACATGTTGAATTTGAGTGACAGCCTCCTTGAAATGTCTGCTATGGAGTTGCTGTTAAGGGACTGAAACTCAGATGACATTTGATAGGAGGGAGTAGCGCTAGAGACGTTGACGTGCAGAGTCCTTGGCAAAGACACGAAGTTTCTGATGAGAGAGTGACAAGATCAAAAGAGAGACCATCTCTTTGTGGTTACTCGTCAGCATCGCCACACTTTAGGGAACGGGCTGTTTAATTCCACTTGACGGGACGCTTCCCAGGTGTTACTGTCACTTCTGAGCTCCATCAGATTCCTCCTCTTCTGCCACAGCTAGCGCTATTGTCTGCACGTGTGGGTCACCCCTAGGAGCCTCAGAGTGACGGGAGAAGAGCTGGTTTCCAGGCTAGGCTGATCTACGCCAATTTCCGTAGACAGATGAAACTGAAGAGTGAGGCTTTTGGTAGCTGGGAACTCAACCAAAGCAATTCCAGATGTTGGACTCAGAGCAGCCTGCTCTTCGGTTGCTTTCCGCCTATGTAGCATTAAAATTATCCAGAGAGCAAACGCCAAGTAATGAAGTCTGGGTCACTCTCCGTCTGTCTTGCTAAATGCCACTTGGAACCAGTGCCTTTTCATTTGACAATAAAATCAATGAGTGAAATATCGCAGGGTTGAAAGCGATGCTGTACAGAATTCATTACGGGCGACGCTGTGTTCCCGGGGATGGAAAGGCTTGGCCCTCTGTACTTTGCTTTCCGGTAACGTCAACACATCTACTTAATGAAACTCGAACCTTCTCGTAATCCTTCACCTGTTTGCTTTTAAATTTGAATCCTTTGAACAAAACTCAGAAGGCCTTCTCTTTGGATTCTGCCTCTTTATGAATGAGCTGTAATACAAAATTGGAATATGCCTCAGTTAAGGGGAAAAGGGGCCAGTTAATTAGGAAAATCGTTCATGAGATTAGAGGACTTTCTCTAATAATCACCGGGTCCCCTATGAGCCAACACTATTTCCTTTGAGTTGTTCTTTCCTTCTGAAGATCATCTCCATACTGAGCACGCTGAGCTGAATGTCACAATTTGCACAGATTCAGAGACCACCATTGGGTGGGTGAGCACACAAGGGTCGCTGGGGGGGGTGGGGGGGTGTCTCCAGTATTCCTTCAAGTTGGCACCTGCCCCTTGGAGACTGAAAGAGACCATTGAAACAATAATGTCATTCCTTTAGAAGTGATGAAGAAACAGGATCAGTGTGAGAGAACCACCTCTTAAGGTGTGTGTGTAGCAGAATGGGGAAGAAAGACAAAAATTCGGGAAGAAGGAGGCAAGGGCTGGTTATTCTGCCGCCCTTGGCTACAAGGAAGCATCTTTTCCTTGGGAAAGTGCGTGTTGGATTTAAGTGAGAGGATCGGGAAAGAAGGAGAAACATCTAGGATCACAGTTAAGGTTCATGGCCCATCTAAGGAGTATCTTCCATTTTAATCCAGACTTCCTTTCTTTTTCCTTCAACAAATATTTTTTGAGCATTTACTAGATTCCAGACACTTCTGGGCTCTAGATACAGAATAACAACTCACAGCCTCCCCTCAGAAGCTCATGTCCAAGCATGGAAGAGAGAGGCCAGAGAAAAACACAAACGCGATGGGTGCTGTGAAGGAAACATGAGAGAGAGAATAAGGAGAGGGAGCAACTTTGGAGAGAGGGGCATGAAGGAAGGCTTCTCTGAGGAGGAGAAAGTTAAGCTTGAAAGAGTGCAGAGGAGTTGACCCTGAGGAGTAGGGGAGGGGGTGGCGGAGAGCATTTCTGCATGTGTGGAGCCTGAGGTGGGAAAGAGCTGGTGGCCGCGGAGGAAAGAAAAGTCCCTTGTGACTGGAGGACAGTGAGCGACAATAACGAGTTTGCTTTTTATGTTTAAAGAGAGTTTTGTAGTAGGAGACTCACTGGTGAGAGCTGATTTGCTTTCCAGGGATGCTTATATGTGTGGAGATGTTTACAGTGTGTGGCGTGGATTGGAGGAAACAAGCGTGGAAGCAGGGCAACCGGTTAGGAGCCATTGGTCTAGCCACATCTGCAGAGCGAGATGTCTAGATCTCAGATACACTTTGGATGCTAGGCTGTGGTTGGTGAGGGAGAGGAAGGAAGCAGGGTTGACTTCCAGCTTCCTGGCTTAAGTGACACGAGAAGGATGCAGTCACCGTTAGTGCTCCTTTCAACAAATGCTCGTGGCACAGTAGCAATGCCAGGGCTGGGGAAGTGGCCATGGGGGGAACTCAGTCCCTGCCTTCACTGGCTTCACAGTCGAAACAGGAACACAGATGTGTAGATCAACACTCAATAGGACAACAAGACGTGCTGGCACACAACTGAAGGTATTTGGCAGAATCCCCTGTGAAATTTATTCTCCCTCTCTCCCCCTCACCGGTTTTGTTTATGTGTTTTGTAGCAATTGTTGTCATTTTTGCTTTTGCTTATATATTTAAAATATATAACACATACTCTACATGGGAGAGAATATGTATAGTATTTACATTCTGTTTAAAGCATAATAAATCCAGCATCCATGTATCCACCATCTAGCTGAAGAAATAAACCTTCATCAAACTTTTTGAAGCCCTATGTACTCTTTGCCCCAGGGTTAAACATTATTCTGGATTTATCATTTCCATGCTCTTTGTAGTTTAACAGCCATGTTCTCAAATAATATTCTATTTATTTTGCCTCTTTTAACTTTATGGAAATGGAAGCATTCTCCATATATGCTTCTGTGACTTCCTTTTTTGCTTACATTGTGTTAGTGAGATGTATCAATGTTGTGGCATGTAAATCGAGGTCATTGATTTTCACTGCTATGTATGAATGTCACAGTATAACCATTCTTTTGTCACAGATCACTTAAGTGTTTACCATTTTTGGCTATTCTCAGTAATACTTCTATGATTATTATTTACACGTCTCCTAGCACATGTATCTCCTGGGTTTTTTCTGAGAGGTTACACATAGGAGTGGGTTATAGAGTATGTATGTTCAACCTTACGAGTGGCAGCCAGTTGTTTAGCAAAGTGGTTGTTACAATGTACACGCCTACCCTAGTGAATGACAGTTCCCATGGCTACCCATCTTCACTAGTATTTAATCATTGTTGTTTTCCTTGTTAAAATATTTGCCAGTCTAGTGAGTGAAGAATGATATGTCACTGGCGTGTTATTTTGCATTTTTCTATTACTACTGAGGTTGCACATTTTTAATATGTTTATTGGCTGGTTGAATTTTCTATTCAAGAAATATTTCTTCATATCTCTTGCCCGTTTTTCTATTGAGTTGCTCCTCTTTTCCTTATTGATTCACAGCCACTCTTTATATGTTCTGGATACTAAGCTTTTGCCAATTTTGTATGCTGCAAATATCATCTCTCAGTTTATTGCATGTCTTTCCAATTTTTTATGGTGTCAGTTGATACACTGAAGTTCTTAATTGTCGTGTTGAATTTATCAGGGTTTTCCTTTATGGCTTGCATGTTTCTGTATTTGGTTTTAGAAAATAACGCATACCTTGGGGTCATAAAAATATTCTCCATATTTTATTCTAAATTTTTTAGGGTTTTGCCTTTCACATTTAACTCCTTCATTTATATGGAATTGATTCATATATGAAGTTTATTTATTTTGTGCATGGTAACCATTTGTTCCAAGATAATTTTTCAAATTACCTTAAGTTCTTACATATGCATGACTATGTTCCATAGGTCTGCTTGTGTATCCTGATGTCAGTACCACATTATCTTTATATTGTTATACCTCTACTAATAAATCTTGATAGCTGGTAGTGCTAGTCCTCTCACCCATTCTCCTTTTCTAAAAGCTTTTAAAAATTGGGCTATAACAAAAATACAGTGCATATAAGTGTATAGTTCGATGAATATATATATATATAGTTCACGGTCTTGGCTATTCTTAAATATGTGTATTTCAGAATAAGTTTGTCAAGTTCCATGCATGTACACACACACACACATTGGGATTTTGATTGAAATTTTAGAGATTGTAATCCATAAATCAATTTGATGAGAATTGTTATCTTCATGATAGTAAGTTTTCCTATCTATAAATATGATTTGTTATTCTTTTGGTTTGTTCTTCTTTAATATCTTCCAGTAACATTTTACGATGTTTCCCATAAGTCTTGTGCATCTTTTGTCAGATGTATTCCTGGGCACCTAATATATCTTGTTGCCATTGGAAATGATATTTTAGTGTATTCTTTACCTATTGCTGGTATATAACAAGGCAATTATTAACTTTTATTACCAGAAACCTACTAAACCCTCTTATTGATTCTAATAATTTATCAATAGATTGCAATTTTTAGAATATAAAGACTCCATCTAGTAATATGTTTTACCCTGAAGTCTTTTCTGTGTATTATCAATAGACATATTTCGTATTTGCCTTTTGCATCTTTTTCATCTTTTTATTTTCCAGCTTTTTTCTTTTAAACGACATATAGCTGGATTTTTAGAATTTCTGTATGAAAGTCTTTCTTTCACCCAGAAGTGTACGTTAGGAATATGCTTGGTGTTGTTTCTGCCGTGCAATCTTGTGTTTCCTATGTGTCTCACTTTTTAGGTTACTTCATTTCTCCTTTCTTACGTTCTTTGGTTTGATGATAGGTTTTTATTTCTCATTCCAGTTTTAACCTCTACTAGACTGATACTTATATACTAGAAATCCAAACATGAATACTTAGCTTAAAGTCTGAAATTAATATCTTCCCTCTCCTAAACAATATAAGAACTTTAGAATGCTTTATCTATATAATCACCTCCTCTTGAATTATATGCCTATTTAAAGTGCGCTTGCTTATTGTGTTTTTGTTCTAATTTCATTAATTAGATAGCATTGTTGATTTTCAGTTGGTATATTTTAAAAATTCTATCTATAGATTTCCTATTTTCTTTTCTCACTATTTTTTCTCACATTTCAGGCTTTCCTTCTAGGATTATTTTCCTTCTTCTTGAAATATATCTTTTAAAATTTCCTTTAGTGAGTGTCTGCTGCTAGTAAAATCTGGTTTTGATTCTCTGAAAAATGTCGTTATTTTGCCATCTTAAAGGATGCTTTCACTGGATCTACAATTCTAGGTTGACAGTTATTTCTCTCGGCACACTGAAGATATTATTCCACTCTCTTAAGGCTTCCATTATTTCTGTTGATCAGTCAAGTGTCAGTCATTTTTCACTTCTGCCCCTTTTACTTGGTGCCTTTTCAAGTCTGGCTGGTCATTTTGACAGTTTTCTGGTTTTTTGTTGTACTTTTTGTAGTCTGTATATTATCTATTCACGAATAACAAATTACGATAAAACTTAGCAACTTAAAACAAGTCACTTATTGGATCTCGTGATTTCTGTCAGACACAAAGGCAGGGAGGGCTCAGCTAGGTAATTCTCATTTGGGAACTCTCATGCAGTTACAGTCATATGGCAGTTTGGACTGGATAATTGACTGTTTTGGGTGTTTTTTTATATACAAAATACTTTTTTTACGTCCAAAATATTTTACTCTGTTATGGTGTTGGTATTTTGTTTTCTGTTTGTTTTATTTTCAGCTTTATTGAGCTATGATTGACTTATAATATTGTGTAAGTTTAAGATGTACAACGTGTTGATTTGATACATTTATATATTGCAAAATGATTACCACCGTTGTGTTAAGTAACACCTCCATCACGTCACATCATTACCATTTCCTTTTGTGGTGTGAACATTTAAGATTTACTCCCTTAGCAACTTAGTATATAATACAGTATTATTAACTATGATCACCATGCTGTAAAGTTATTCATCGCATAACCACGTTTCGGTCAACGACAGGCTACATATACAACGGTGATCACATAAGATTAGTACCATGCAGCCTAGGTGTGTAGTAGGCTGCACCATCTGGGTTTGTGTCAGTGCGCTCTGTGGTGTTTGCACAGTGATGAAATCACCTAGCAACGCGTTTCTCAGAACAAATCCCCATCGTTAAGTGGTACATGAGTGTGCAATAGATCCCCAAAACGTATTTCTCTTATAACTGGAAGTTTGTACTGTTTGATCAGTATCTCCCCATCCATCCGACCCCCGCCACTGCCCCACAGTCTCTGGAAACCACTGTTTCACTCTCTGTTGCTGTGCGTTCAGCTGTTTCAGATTTCATATATAAGTGACATCAAACAGTGTTCTTTTTTTTCTGACTTATTTCGTTTGGCATAATGCTCTCAAGGTCCATCCATGTTGTTGCAAATGGCAGGGTTTCCCTCTTTTTTATGAATGAATAATAGTCCATTATATATACATATATATAAATGTTCCACATTTTCTTTATCCATTTATTAGTAGATGAACACTTAGGTTGTTTCCATGTCTTGGCTGTTGTGAATAGTGCTGCAATGAACATAGAAATGCAAATCTCTCTTTGAGATCCTGTTTTCATTTCCTTTGGATATATACCCAGAAGTGGGATTGCTGGGTCATATGGTAGTTCTGTTTTTATTTTTTTGAGGAACCCCTATACCGTTTTGCATAGTGGCTGCACCGATTTACATTCCCACTGAAAGGGTCCCCTTTTCTCCACATCCTCGCCACACTTCTCTCTTAACTTATTTCCTTTCTTTTTGATGATAGCCATCCTAACAGGTGTGAGGTGATATCTCATTGTGGTTTTGATTTGTATTTCCCTGATGATTAGTAACATTAAGGTGGTTTTAATGTACCTTGTATATCTTCTTTGGAAAAATGTCTACTCAGTTCCTCCCCCCCGTTTTTAAATCAGATTGTTTGTTTTTTTGCTGCTGAGTTCTGTGAGTTCTTTATATATTTTGGATATTAGCCCCTTATCAGATATATGATTTACAAGTATTTTCTTCCATTTCATAGCTTGCCTTTTCATTTTGTTGTTTCTTTCACTGTGTGTAAGCTTTGTGGCTTGATATAGTCCCACTCATTAATTTTCGCTTTTGTTGCTTGTGTTTTGGGTGTCATATCCAAAAAGTCTCTGCCAAGACCAATGTCAAGGAGCTTTGTCCCTCTGTTTTCTTCTAGGAGCTTTACAGTCTTAGTTCTTACTTTTAAGTCCTTAATCCACTTTGAGTTAATTTTTGTGAGTTGTGTAAGATAGTGATCTAATTTCATTCTTCTACATGTGGTTATCCAGTTTTCCCATCACCATTTATTGAAGTGACTGGATAGTTGACTTTTAAGGTACACTCACGTGGCTGGGAAGTTGGAGACCAGCTGTAGGCTAGGGGCTTCATTTTCTTTCCTTGGGGGCCTCTCCATAGTGCATCTTTGTTTTTGTTTTGGTTTTTTTTTGAGGACGATTAGCCCTGAGTTAACATCTGCCACCAATCCTCCTCTTTTTGTTGAGGAGGATTGGCCCTGAGCTAACATCCATGCCCATCCTTCTCTACTTTACATGTGTGACACCTGCCACAGCATGGCTTGATAAGTGGTGCATAGGTCCATGCCCTGGATCTGAACTGGCGAACCCCAGGCTGCCAAAGTGGAGCCCATGGACTTAACTGTTGTACCACCAGGCCAGCCCCATAGTGCATCTTGAATGTCCTCACGACGTGGAGATTTGTCTCTCAAAGAGAGCAGATGACGCACATGTGCTTGTGTGAGAGAGATTATGAACCAGGTAGAGGTTGTATCCTTTTTATCACCTAAATTCAGAAGTCACATAGCATCACTTCTGTCACACTCATTTCATCAGAAATGAGTCACTGAAATGAATCATTCAGTGGAGGAGGGGAGGGGGATTAGATTCTATCTTTTTACAGAAAGAGAGAGAAAGAATTTGAGGATACATTTTTAAAACCACCACCTGTTTTTTTTAAATATATTAGACAGATATGCCTTGTGTTCTGTGTGTATAATTCCAATGATCAGTCTTTTGGGGTCAAATTCATTCTTACTTCTGCAGCCTTTATTTCCTGAGAGATTTTATGCCTTTGTGTGTGTGTGTGTGTGTGTGTGTGTGTGTGTGTGTGTGAGCTCATGTTCTTTGTAAATTTATCTGTGGGAATTCTTTGAGGTCAGGTTTTAAAACACAGTCTTCCAGAGAGAATTTGGTTTGACTTCTGGCAAACAGCAAGTTTTATGGTGGTTTTCAGATCAAAAAGATAGCCATGAATTCTGGCCCCCAAACTACCTGAGGATTGGCCTCGAGTTAAGAAGTCTCAGTAGAGAACTCTTTATCACTGTCTTTCACCCAGACCCAAAGCCAAGACAGCCAAGTTTCCTTATACTCTCCTTCTAAGGGCCTGGCTCTCCACTACTTCACCCACCAAGGGGATGACTTTCAGGGGGATCCTGGCTTTGTGCTTTGTTATCCAGGCTGCTTTTGCATAGTCCTGATCTCCTTTTCCTGTGTTTGGCTCATTAAAACCAATGCTTCATGATGCTGGTGATGGGTAGGTTCCCGAGTTCAGGTTCTGTCTTCAGCATCCTTACCTCTCGGGATTTGTGCTTTCTTATCAATGTTCTTTACTGATTCTGAGGATTTGCCTTATGTTCTTGCCCACTCATCTTTTTCTTTCACACACACACACATACACACACACGTACACAGGTACATATATGCATACATCCTTTTTTTTTTTTTTGATCCAGCATTTTTAGGTGTTTTCTACCAGGGTGTTGTTTTGTTTTTCAGCATATTATCTTCCATAGTATTAGCTACCGATGTACAAGGGAGCTCTTTAAAAATACTAATTCCCTGGACCAATTCAGACTTAGCAAATTAGAATCCCTTGAGATGGTGGCCAAATGCATGTATTTTTAAAAAATCTCCCCCAGAGGGTCCTGATGCCTGCCACTGCTAAGAGATAATTATTTTAATGAAGACATGGTCCAGAAGCAAGTGGAAGCGCAGCAAGAGAGCTAAATTTGGCCCACGAAGTTGAGGAAGGCTTTTAGAGGAGGAAATTGCTTTTTACCCTTTTTTAACATTCCCTCTCATCCTCTGATGCTGCTGTTAGCTTTGCGGTATGTAAGCACCCCAACATCAGCATGAGTCCATGTATCTGAAGGCCCCCAGGGAAAAGGCACCTTCTCATTGTGTGTGTAGCAAGATCACGTGACTTGGCCTTCCTTGCAGTATCAGGTTCCCTGGCACTTTCTGATGCCCATCCACACGTCTGCCCATTTCGTGGGCTCAGACCCACCAGTTGCCCAGCTTACAGCAAGACCCCACCTGCATCATCCCCTGGTCCTACTGTCAGGGTATGGAGTGAGTGGGCTGTCTGAGCTGACAGGTACAGCAGGAAAGTCAGAGAATTTCAGATGTACTGGCTGGGCAAGAAGGATTCTATACAGGAGATAACTCTCAGAAGGTGGGATCCCATTCTTGCACAACCCCAAGTTGTACCAAACCCTTTGATGTTGGAAGAGTTTTGTTTCACTTGACCAAGGCTTTCTCAATGGACCACATCCCTAGATCCGCCATGAAAAGAGATGCTCAACGGTTCAAGAGGCATGCATATCTGGAGTCGGGAATACCTGGGTTTGAATCCCAGCTCTCCAGCTTATTAGCAGCCTGACCACAGGCAAGGGACTTCCATTCCTCTGAGCCTCGGTTTCCATTTCTGTTAAATGCAAGGTAATAATATCGAGCTTCCATGTTATTGGAAAACTTAAATGAAGCGATGTGTTTTAAATGGCCTGTGCAGTGTCTAGTGGACCCTTCTGTTTGTTATTTTTGCTGTTGCTGTTGAGGTTCTTAAAAATCCTCAGGGATAAATAGGACAAGGATTATTTTTCATATTCTTCTCCTGTTTAGCAAATTTGAAGCCCACTCACCACTGCGTACAAGTCAAGATCAGGCTTCTGTATCCATGCTAACCCCATCTACCTTTCCAGATTTAGTTCCTAATAATAACAATGAAAATCACAGCTCATTTGTTGAGCAACTCTAAGTACCAGGCACCCATCTAGAGTCTTTACATATATTATCTCTAGTCCTTACAATAACCTGCAGGTAGATTTTATTAGCTCTATTTGACAAAGAGCAAACTGAAGTTCAGAGGGAATAGGACTTTGCAAGGTCACATGGGTGGCTAGCAGCTCAGCTGGGTCTTGAAGCCAGGATGATGTTGTTCTCAATAGGCACACAGCCTCCCCTTCACCATGTGCATCTCCATGTGGTTGTGATGCTCAAGGCCTCTCCTCAGCCTGGAATGGCCTTCCACCAACTACTCTGCCCACTAAAATCTTTCTCAGCCTTTAAGACAGAACACAAATGCCACCTCCCCCTGTGCGCGCACTGGCTCTCTCAATTGCAAAGAATGGCTCTATTGCAGTATTTCCATGAGATTTTACTTAGGGTTCATTTTTGGCACATTTGATATTGTCTTATGTCTCTTATGCACATAAATGTCTCCTATACTTATTTGTAATATGTTTGAAGTCAGCAATTACATCTTACTCATTTTTTGTTTAATAAGAACTATCCACCATACATCATAGATGTCCCTTAAATGTTTATTAAAGAATAAAAATTCTGTCCAGAAAGGTTGTTATTAGGTCCATTCTTCAGTATGCTTTTCCTGAAATCTTTAGTGATGCTGTACAAGTGACTGTTGATGGAGGACAAAGTTGACACACTCTTGCCCTCATGCTTAGCTTTGTTGCTAGCTACGAAAGTTCTCAAATTGTTAAGTATGCGAGTAGAAGAGCTTCTCTCTACCCAAGTTTTGTAAGTCACAGAAGTTTATTTGACGTGATCGGATCTCCTGTTCCCAGTCCAGGTCTTTCTTTCTGGCCCCCTTCGGCTTCTTCATTCTCACCTGGCACATTATTCCAACTCTACAAAAGGTGACTGGACAGCATGTTGAGTTTTATTAGCTCAGAGCTGCAGCTGCCCCCACGTGCAAGCTCTTCAAAAGGATTCCTCATGAGGAGCCTTACACCTAAGTTACCGGGTCACGATCCGTCACCGGTTGCATAAGTGGAATGGAGTTAGAATCTCTCAGGGGCTAAAAGGTTGCATTTATAACCGGTTCTTCCATTTCTCTGATGCCTTTCATTCAATGACACTTCAGTGGAAAGTTAATTGAAATGGAAAACATCAAGCACAAAAAGCAAAAAGGACTTGATAAGGTGTTTAGGATTATTCCAAGCTTTGATTAGGCGTGGATTTAGAAGTCACAGGCAAGCCAAAACTTTATGTTTGAAAACTATTAAAACAATGATAGGTCCAAAATCTTCCTGCGTCTCGGAAAGATTAAAAGTACCCAAAGTATTGAACAGTGAGGAGTGTTGATTTGGCAAATAAGGTAGGTGTCAGAGTCCTTAGATCGTGCGGGAGATTTTTGGGGCAGATGGATTAGTGATTGTGTCTAGATCTTAAGCAGCTATGAAGGCGTTGGCAGCCATGGAATCCTGACTGTCAGAACTCAGTGGGGCCTTTGGGATTATTTTGTGGAATTATTTCACAAAAATGGAGGTCCAGGTCTCAGAATCATGAAGCCTGACCTCGAACTTGGGTCTCGTTGCTTATTTCTAATACTGTCTGTAGTAATTGCTCAGACTGTCACAAAGCTGGCCATAATATAGGAAGAAAATGTACAAACAAATCATTGCCGTGTGACAGGAGAATTGCTGTAATGCCTTTTCTTTGAGTTAGAGTCCACTGATCAGCATCATGTGGCATTTTTCTTATCTAGCCTACACCCGTGATGTTATTTCCAATTTCAGTTATTTAAAGCAGAGTTAGTATTTAAAGACATTCCTCAAGCACAGGAATGCAGAATGCAACTAGATTTTTACTACCTTTCTGAGTTGTCTAATACAATATAGCCTTTTTTCCTAGTAACTCCCCATTATCAAATCTTTCTCAAGAATTCAATTTAGTTTTCAGAGGAAAAGCTCTCTTTTCACATTCATAATTAATCACTTTATGTAATATTTACTTAGCATACTTAATTGCAACAGGAAGAATGGGCATACACAGGCTTAGGAACAACCACAACTCACTCTTGGCAAACACACAGCCCAATGGGTGGGAAGAGAATGTGTGGACATGCTGGAGAAGTGCTCCTTGTGAACTTTGCTCTGCGTACCTTGTGCATCGGTCAGTATAAAGACACTCCCGGGAAAGACAGGAAGGATTCAGGAGGCCCTCAATGTATTGCAGTCCGTTCCCTCCCTTTACAGACCCAGGAAAGAGAGAAAGGTGACCGGTCAAGTCTCATTCTCGTGATGGATCTTCTGTCAAACACACTAATAGTACTTGATAGATGAGAGTTCTTGTCTGTGGACTGCTTTTAGCTGTACATAGCTGGTCTGTCCAGGATTGGTATGGTGTGTTAGTCCATTTGGGCTGCTATGTCAGAATACCATAGGCTGGATGGCTTATAAAGAACACATTTCTTGCTCACAGTTCTAGAGGCTGGAAAGTCCAAAATCAAGGTGCCAACAGACTTGGTGTCTGGTGAGGGCCCGCTTCCTAGTTCACAGATGGCTGTCTTCTTGCTGTGTCTTTATGTGGCGGAAGGAGCAAGGGATCTCTCTGGAGTCTCTTTTATAAGAACACTAATCCCATTCACGAGGGGGCCATCCTCATGGGTTAGTCACCTCCTAAAGGCCCCACCTTCAGATATCATCACATTGGAGATTAGGTTTCAGCATATGAATTTGGGTGGCCACAAATATTCAGTTATAGCATATGTTAACAAATCTAATCAATGGATTTATGGGGCATGGTTCTTTGGACAATAGCAGGTAAAGTATGTAACTGGTGGAGTATAAAATAGAGATGCTTTGTGCCTGACATAGCTCCCTTTAGTGCAAGTGATGATGAGTACCTAGCTCGGAGACCTTGTGTGTTCAGTATGGACCGGAGCACTTCTCTGTGCAGCAAGGACTGGGGACGTGACCTTGGCGGTCCTGGGCTTCTCTCTGCCTCGCCTGTGCCTCATGAGTACTTGACCCTAGGTAGGAGCTCTGATTTTTGTGAGTTGGGTCCTTTATGTCATTTTGGTTGCTTACTCCATTGCTTGGATTAAATATAGCTCAATGAAGAGACCCTCTGATGTATGTTCAGAATGCACTGGGAAAGGGATAAAATGAGTGTTTTTTCCATTTCTCAGATTTCTGAGAAAACTTTGAGAGAATCCAAACATATACTGGAAGCTACAGGAAGTGAAATGGTAGTAGGAACTAGAGGTTAGAACCAAGTTACTCCTGTGTGAGTTTAGCCAGAACCAATGAAAAATCCAGGATTCAAGGGAAAGAGACAGACAGATAGACACAGAGGAACCAGAGACAGAAGGAGGATGGACTGGCCGCAGTCTTCTAGTCAGATGTGCTCCCGATCAAGGTTAATGTGTGGGACCTGGCTCCTTGGGGATCCAGGTGAACTCTTTTCTTCTTCACTATAATTGGCTCTCTGTACATCAGTTGTATCTTTATAAACTCTAACCACAACTGGTTATTTTGGTTGCTCTAGACTAGACGGAGCATATGGAGCTGTCCTGGTTAGGAAGTCAGTGAAAGGACGTCTCAAAGTCTTAGCTATGAGAAAGTTCCAAACCTTTATATGGTGATGATGAAGTCAGCTTGTCCCTGGCCTGCTACTAGAAACTAGAAAATGGGAAACAATTTTCAAAAATTCATGTACTACAAATCATAATCAGAGACTGTGCAAGAAGCTTAAACAAACAGGAACCTCACAGACCCTGTGTTTGTGCAAACACTCTGTTTTATTTATTACTCATGTATAGCCTACTTTATCCTACAAAGAGTTCTAGGCAACTTGTGAGAAAAGATAGAATAATTTTTATACAAGGATCATTGTATCCTACACTCTTTTTACAGTTGAGCTCTGAGCTTCCTGGCAGCCAAAGTAAAAAGTCTACTTGGTCAGTTAAAGTATTCTTAACTCCGCAAGAGAATATATCATTTATTTTATTGTTTAGTCTTCAAAAGAATTTCTCACCTGAGACTTCCCAAAAGGAATATTGACCTAGCGCTGCAGTGGACAGTGTCCTCAGCAATATCCCTGCAGTAAATGCAATCGAGAGTTTTATAAAGCTCTTCTGTTCAGTGTCCTTAGGGGAAAGCTAGAGGCTGGCCATAGGACTTTAACATGGACCCAGGCAGTATGGCTCAAGCACACAGCAGCCTTATGCACTTCCCCGACTGGCCTTCAAATGGTCATCCATCACTCTGACCCCTCTCTATTGGGCCTTCCACAAGACCTCATAATAGAGTGTTCAGGGTTAACTTCGTATAGCAAAACAAATGAGCATTTTGTAAGCTATAGAGTAAATTGGAATAGCAATACTTTTCTTTTTTTTTTGAGGAAGATTAGCCCTGAGCTAACATCTGCCGCCAATCCTCCTCTTTTTGCTGAGGAAGACTGGCCCTGAGTTAACATCTGTGCCCATCTTCCTCTACTTTATATGTGGGATGCCTGCCACAGCATGGCTTGACAAGCGGTGCATAGATCTGCATCTGGAATCCAAACCAGCGAACCCCAGGCCGCTGAAACGGAACGTGCAAACTTAACCACTACGCCACTGGGCCGGCCCTGAAATGGTAATACTTTTGACTAAGAAAAGAGGATGGGAAAGCTGCAGCCATCTTCAAGGGAGTCCCACTTAAACTTCTCAACCTCCGGTCCACAGGAGTGTGCCCTTTTTCTGCAGTTCTCTCTCTGTACCTGCGACAGGCCTGCTTTCCCCCCTTTATGGCTCTGAAATGTTATTCCGGCACCCGCACCACACAGCTGATGCCTTCCTGACCTCTTCATTCTCAAGCAGCCTGGCGCCTAAATAAGGGACAAATGTCATCCCAGGCTGACTTTCACCCACCACTCACTGCTGAATTGGTGATCTGTTCCACATTGAGCCTGCAACAACAGCTTTCTTATGCAGCCAGCTCACCTGGGACAGGCACCCCAGAGCTGCCACGAGTCCCTTTCCTAGAGGCCTCAGCACCACAGCCTCCTGTTCATCTGCCAGTCTTTCTTCTCTCCCTGGCATTCCTCTGAGCAAGGAAACTTTCCCTTCTCTTGAAATGTTTGCACAGCTGTGCTTTCCCAGCCCCCTGTCTTCTCTAGTAGGCCCCTGGCCCCTGTCCTCATCACTCTCTACCTCTTTGTCCACTTTGCTTTCGTGGTATCTCTTAGTACCACTTGGCATTTTATTGTATATCTCTTTGTGGTCTAGCTCCCCCACTGGAATCAACGTGCCAACAAGACGTGGGGACTGTTTTTTGACTTTGTTGTTGTTTCCAACTCAGAGCCCAGCACAGTGCCTGGCACATGATCAGCACTCAATAAATAGCTGTTGGAAGAAGGCGTGAGTGGATGACTGAGCAAATGGATAAGTGAATGAGTGAGTGAAGTTAGATTGGAATGCAGTCTCTAGCTCCTGTTAAGAATTCTTTGCTTCGTGGTCATCTGCGCACAGATGCATCCCGCCTCTTGCCCTCTCCCACCACTGGCCAACCATCTGTGACTTTGCCAGACAAAATTATTTTCTGCCTTGAACTTAGAAGCCTCCATTTAGTTTCCATCAGAAAGGACATGAGAACTCTTAAAAGGCAAGGTCTTGTGCATTGTTATTGTTGGTGATTTAATGCTGTGCCAAGAGAAGACCATTAGCTGACTGTTATAGGTGTGTTGTCCTTGGCTTGCGAAGGGATGACTCTCTCCAAGGAGGACAGCAATGAACAGGCTTCTAGAGAGTGGCCTCAGTAGCAGAAACTCCATCTGCTTTACCCCAGTAGTTTGTGTGGTGTGTTTGCTGTTCAGCATTTGGGGGTGTTGGGTAAGAAGAGTCTGAGTCATGTACACCCCATTCTACCTATTAATTTCAGTAGCTTTCATTTCCAAGTTGATATTGAGCAGTCAATAAGCATAATTTAAGAAACAAAGGCTCTAGCCTCTTCTCAGCTCTGTGATCTTGAAACTGTCATTTTCCTTCGCTGCAACCCACTTTCATCAGTTGTGCTGTGAAAAGGTTGGACTAGAGGCTTGCTGAGGTTTTTTCCAGGTGTACTATTTTTAAGCATATTAAAAATAGCGTTTTGGTATTCTGCTTATATGGTGTTCTAATATCCTTTTGAAGTCTGCCATTTGTTAGCATGCGTCTATTATAACACACGTTTCGATCTCTCTATGTGATCATATGCTTTGTCTCACTGATAATACTTCAGCCTTTCTGAAGGGGAGGACGCTATCTTGTCTACGGGTTTGTCACCCAGAGTCTGGCACACTGCCCCGAACTTGTACATTCGGTGAACAATGCCACCCACCTCTTGTCCATGCACTTGCTTACGACTGAGCCGTAAATGTGCAGTGAAATGCCCCCAAAAGACAGGTAACTTGTGCAAAATTCATAAATCATCCATGCATACATTCTCAGAATCTGATCACTCTCATCCATCTCTAACACCTGTTGGGTATATAAACTTCTTTTAATCCCCTGTCATCTTCTTTTATCTTCATCACAGAAAATAAACATGTAGGCTTTGGGGTCACATGTGGATCCCAGCTCCATCTCTTACTGCTTAGCTGTGTGAAACTGGGCTAGTTACATAGTTACGTCCATTTTTGGGCCTCAGGTGTCCTACCTGTAAATTGGAACAATTTTATACTAACTCTGCAGGGTTGATTACAAAGGCAGCCTCTAGCCCAGTGCCTAACAGGCACTAAAGAAATGTGGGAGTTCCCTCCAGGGCTTGCTTCAAGACGCCCCTTTTCTTCAGAGCTTTCCCAGCCAGCCCTAGGTGATTCTTCTTAAGGATTGTAGGATATGATACCTCTGTTGTTATTTATCTTGGGACATCTGAACTGACTTTTGCAAAATGGACAATAATCATGCGATAGCGAAGGAGACAGGACAGCACGAAGAAAGGAACATTTGCACCATGTGGCTTTGGTTAGGTATCAGGCCCTCTCTGCTTCCATTTTGTCATCATTCAAAGGAAGAGTTTGGTCCACGATATCTCCGCCGGCCCTTACAGCTTTGATACTCTGTGCTGTGATGCTGCACCAGGATTTTTTAAAGTACAAAAGCCTCATTCTTGGTGCAAGAGTTTCCCTAGATACAGAGGGGATTTTCCAAACGTGAAAGGCACAGTCTTCTTGCATGAGCAGTTGCCTGCAGGTTGTCAACAATGAGGAGTGTGGTTTGGGGCTCAGCTTTCCTTTAGTAGTGGGCTGGCTCGGCCAGCATATGGCTTTATGGAGAAAGACTGGCTTTGGTTTCTCTCCTGGAAGAAGTGCATCATGACACACGTACACCCAGCATTTCAACCCAAACGCGGTGAGAGTGATAGAGACCTTGGTGTTTCACCGAGGATGCTAAGGAAGCCAATTATGCATCTCCCCATAGATAGAGCATCTTGTGAAAGAAAGGTTGTGGCAGCTATAATGGAGTGACAGTAAATGTGGGCTTTGGAGTCAAGACTGCTCCATTGCGAATTTTAGATCTAGAAAGATCCAATACACTGACAGTAGAATCCCTCCCTTCAGGTTCGTTGTTGGCTTCCCTTGACACAATACCACATGACAGCCTTCTGCTGTTATACAGGGAAGGCCATGCTCATCTTCATTTGGGAAGACTCCTTTTCTGGCTTCTCTTCCTCCCTGATCAGCAGCTAAGCACTGGGGTGCCCCAGTGCTCCCCCTAGTCTTCTCCATTAGCCTCTCCTTTAGATGAGCTCATGTTCTTAAATACCATTCATATTCCAGTGATGCCCAAATCTGCAGCATGCATCTCAGGCTTAACTTAGGAAAAACAGAACTCTTGACTTCCCCCAAATCATGGTATATCCATACTTTGGAATACCACACAGCAATAAAAAAGAATACACTGTCAATACACGGAACAACTTGGATAAATTTCAGAAACATTGTGCTGAGTCCAGGAAGTGAAACATGAAACACTACATACTATATGATTGTGATTCTGTTTATGTGCAATTCTAGAAAAGGCTAACCCGTAGTCACAGAAAGAAAACCAGCGGTGGCCTAGAGGTGGGGCTCGGGGAAGTGGATGGACCACAAAAGGGGCACAGGATAGCTTTAGGATCTGGAACAGTTCTATATCTTGATGTGATGATGGTTACGCGACTGCACACAATTACCAAAATTTGTCAAACTGCACTTATTAAATAGATGAATCTACTGAATTTTATTATACTTCAGTAAAGCTTGGGGGAAAAAGAATGACTCCATAGTTTCTGGTCTAAGCAACTGGGAAGATGGAGAGAATGAAGTGCTATTTCCTGACATGGGAAACGCTGGAGGAAGAGCAGGTGCAGAGGAGAAAAATCGAGTTCAATCTAGGACATGTCAAGTCCGATGTGCCTATTATATGTCCAAAGTAGAAGTGTCAGGTGAGCGGTTGAATTTATGATTCCGGAACTCAGTGTAGAGGTCAGACTGGAGGTATAAATGCGAAGTTATCAACTGTAGGTGGTGTTTAAAGCAGTGGCCTGGAGAAAATCACCAAGGACACAGAAGGGTGAATGGAGAACGGGAGAGCTCTGGGACTGAGTCCTGGGCGCTCCAGCATCAGTGGTGTGGTGAACATTCAGTGGGATAAACTATCTAAAGATATTATTGGCATTTACCAGGTTTTACTTCCATGCTAGTTATAGCCTCATTTTTTATTGATGCAAAATTCACAGGATTTCATACAATTAACCATGTTGAAGTATGCAATTCAGTGGCATTTAGTGTATTCACATTATGCAACTGTCGCCTCTGTGGTTTCAAGACTTTTTCATCTCTCCACAAAAACATCTCATACCTATCAAATAATCACTCCTCATTCCCCCTCCCTCTATCCTTTGTTAACCACTAATCTGCTTTCTCTCTTTGTGCATTTGCCTATTCTGGGTATATCGTATAAAGGAACCATACAATATGTGACCTCTTGTGTCTGGCTTCTTTCATGGAGCATAATGTGTCTGCATTTTATCCAAGTTGTAGCATGTATCAGTGCTTTGTTCCTTGTTATGGCTGAATACGTTTTATTATTCCATGCCTTTCGCCACACCGACTCCAGAGCATGCATGAGTGTTCCTGCCTGAGAACTTTTCTCCTCTCATCCTCTACCTGGCCGTTCCTTCCTCCTCCTGCCTGTGCTGATTTGAGTTCCACCTGCCTTTTGTCTTAGTAGTCCAATCCACCTTCTCCTTGGATACTTACCCCATACCCAGCAGCACCTCTTCTACATCCCCTAAGACACATACAATAATTTCTTTAAGTTGCCTTTCCTACCTCTTTCCTAGAGCCTGATTTGCTCCAGACACAGGCTAAATTATTGTTCTTCCAGCAGTACCATTCAGCAAGCAGGAAGAGGGCTCTTGGATGCTCTCTACCCCACGCTGAGCCCTGGGAGGTCCAGGGTTACAGGGGGCACAGTCTGCACCCTTTGCCCACACGGCCCATGCTCTTATTGGATTATAAGGGAGCTAAGTGCTCTGGCTTCTGCCTCTTGGTATGGCCTCTGCCCAGGCATGTCTGCTGCACGCACGTCCCTCAGGAGATGTTTGTTGACCGTGATGTATGTCTCTAGCTCTTACCTTTTCCATCATCTTCAGGCTTGTGTATCTCTAACGTGGTATTTCTAAAAGAAAGAAAAATAAAACCTTGATTTCTGCCTCCCCCCAGATCCCCCGATCCATTCCCCTACACAGCAGCGAGAATGTTCTTTTCAGAACAGAATTCTGATCACATTGGCCCCTTACATACAGTGTCACCACATTGCATGACTCCAAGGGGCCCTGTTTGCATTGTCTGCTTTGCAAATGGTGCCCTGGTATTGTGACATGATGGGCCTGCCTGCCTAAGACCCTGTAGTTGCGCCCCCTGCTGATCCTGTATGAGGAAGCCTCCTTACTCTGGACCTTCACCTGCAGGCCCCATGGGTCTGCCCTGCCGGTTTCAGCCTCATCTCCCCCGCCATCCTCTCCTTGGTCTGTGTGTCTTGGCCATTCTGGCCTTTAGTTCCTTGAGGGGTAATTTTTCCTCCTGACACCAGCCAATTCTCTGATTCTCTAAGGACACCAACGGGGTGTCCTACAATTCATTTCCATTCTGCCTCTACCACCTGGAGTTAGCGTTAGACACCACAGGTTGAAGGGCTCAAGACCTCCTGTACCTCAGACGCCAGTTACAAGGATCAGACCCCCCAGGTTACCCAACTTCTGTTCAACTTGGGTACAAAGTCGGGGGTTTCCACATCCCCCCTCCTCAGGTGGGTTCACTAATTTTCCGGAACAATTCACAGAGCTCAGCAAAGTGCTTTACTATTACTGGTTTATTATAAAGGACGTAACTGAAGAATAGCCAAATGGAAGAGATGCCTGGAGCGTGGTATGGGGGAGGAGTCTAGAGCTTCCACGTCCTCTGCAGTCCCACTACCCTCCCAGATCCTTCGTGTGTTCACCAACTCAGAAGCTCTCCAAACCCTGTCGACAGGTTAGGGGTGTATATGGAGGTTCCATTTCATAGGCATGATTGATTAAATCATTGGCCATTGGTGATTGACTCAATCTCCAGCCCCTTTTCTCTCTCACCTGGAGTTAGGGGAATGGGGCTGAAACTTCCAAGCTTCTAATCAAGGCTTGGCTTTTCTGGCAGCTAGTTCCCATCCTGAAGCTGTCCATGGGCTTGCCAAGAGTTGCCTCATTAGAACAAAAAATGTTCTTATCACTCAGGAAATTCTAAGGATTTTAGGAGCCCTGTGCCAGGAACCAGGGACAATCAGCAACTATCTTTCTGTGACACCACAGCCCTCATCCTAGTCAAGCTTCCCACTGCAGGGTTTTAACACACACTGTTCCCCTTCCTTGATGCTCTTGCATCTTCCTTCAGCTCTCAACTTAATCCTGATTTCCTCAGACAACCTCCTTAGCTGACCTCCCCTTTTAGGGACCCTGATGTCACTCTGGACCTCTCCCTCCCAGCCCTTTCAGAGTCACAGTTCCACGTCTGTTGGTGTGATGTTAGTGACCTCGTCCTATGTTATAGGCTGACTTATGCCCCCCAAATTTCATATGTTGAAGTGCTAACCCCCAAGACCTCAGAATATGGCTGTATTTGGAGATAGGATCTTTAGAAGGTAATTAGGTAAAATGAGGTCATATGGTGGGCCCTAATCCAATGTGACTGGTGTCCTTATAAGAGGAGGAGATTAGGACACAGACACAAACAGGGGGAGACCATGTGAAGACCTAGGGAGAAGACAGCCATCTACAGGCCAAGGAGAGAGGCCTCAGGAACAAAGAAACAACCCTGCCAAAACCTAGATCTCAGACTTCCAACCTCCAGAATTATGATAAAACGAATTTCTGATGTGTAACCCGCTCAGCCTGTGGTACTTGTTACAGCATCTCTAGCAAACGAACACCCTACAAGTCTGTAAGCGCCACTGAGGACAGGGACCGTCTCAGGAGTTATCCATCCTCGCATCCCCACAGCCCAGCATGATGCTTGACTCTAATATCTCTTCATAAATATTTGTTGAATGGATGAGTGACTTACCTCGTGGTGATGACAGAGACCTTTGAAATATGAAAGTTTCACTAACCCTGTACTGAGGTTACAGGCCAATGATCTTTATCCTTTTAGCATCTCTGTCTTGAATTTCCTCCCTATCATTCCTCACTAAACGAGCGTTACAACATCTCTATAATCTGCCCAAGGACCAGCCTTAGAAATACAATGAGATTTTGTGCTCAAAAGCTTCCTGAGTGCTTCTCAGCCCCACAGGGGCCTCTCTACTGGTGACTTCCACCTTCCAGTCTATCTTTCAGAGAGTTAAGTTTGCTCAACATCTGGCCTCTGTGTAAGTAGCGTATCAATGAGCAATAATGCTATAATCTCAGAGACGCTGTAAGTGGGGGAAAATTAAGTAACAGTTCCATAAGACCCAGAAATATTTGGTGAGGATGATAGTACTTAACGTTGAACAGTGTCGTGCAGTTTACAATATTTCATTTCACTCTTCAAACAACCTTATGCTGGAAATAGGGTGAATTTTATCATCATCTTTTTTTTTTTTCTTTTGGTGAGGAAGATTGTCCCTGCTCACATCTGTTCCAATCTTCCTCTTTTTGCTTGAGGAAGATTGTCGCTGAGCTAACATCTGTGCCAGTCTTCCTCTATTTGGTATGTGGGATGCTGCCACAGCATAGCTTGCCAAGCAGTGGATAGGTCCACACCTGGGATCTGAAGCCATGAACCCCAGGCCACCCAAACGGAGCACACAAACTTAACCGCTATGCTACCAGGCTGGCTCCCATCATCCATTTTAAAGAAGTAAAAACTAAAGCTTAAAAATCAAGTAGTATTGACCCTTTTGGCCACACAGTTAATGACTGGAGAAGCTAGAACTTGAATGTTGGCCTTAGAATTCTGCAGACAGGTGCTTTTTCTGCAGCTCCAGTAGGAAAGGTCGGATGGGTGCTCCAAGACACTATTATGAGTGAGTCAAAGGAGTGTCCGTGAGCGAACTATCCAAAAGATGTCAATAAATTGTGTTTCTAAAGGAGACAGACCTAAGAAGTCCACGGATGGAATTTGTAGCTGGATCCAGGCCAATTCCGCTCCCTAGCGGAGACCTCGTCTGAGAGGTGACGGCAGCCAGGCGTCCTGGGAGTCGGTGTGATAAAAGCAGCTTTGGAAGAGAGCCCAGCGGCTAGCCCCACGTTCCTTTTTAGTTTTTCCCATTTCCAGAGACCAAAGATCGTGGAAGGAAGAAGAGAGAAATCATTATCTGAGGCTGAGCAAGAGTTTTTAAACCATAAATTAAGTTAATGGGAGCCCACTGGGGGCTGACTTGGTGGGGGCACTCGTTCCTGCCTCTTGGCAGATGGGATCGTTATCTGGACCTTTATTGGATTGGAGACTCTTTTCTGAGTCCCAGGCCTGCCTTTTCTGCTCTTCAGGTGCCCCTGGGTAGCATGTGCTCTCAGCTCAGTGCCCTGGGATTAATGCTGAAGGCAGTTAAGCTCCGAGTGCCTCACAGGGATCAGAGGACTCTGCAGTGTCCTGGACCCCTGCCTGCAGCCCCAGGCGGCAGTGTGGGCAAGAGCAGGTGGGCTGGTCAAATACATCTTAACTGGCTTTTCCACCGTCCTCTCCCTGTCCTTTGGAGCTCTGCCCACAGCGGTGCCAGATGCAGCCCTTCCCCTGGGGGAGAAAGGCCTTGTTGATTGTTCCCAACTGTGCGTCTACATAGGCATAAAAATACTGGCTTTTGCAGCAGAGAGACCTGAACACAAGCCCTGACTCTGGTTCGCAGCCACTTGCCCTTGACAAGAGACTTTCCCTCTCTGAACCTCAGTTTCCCTTCCGAAAGACGAGATAAGCATAGTGCCCACCTCATGGGACTGTTGTAGAGTACTCTGAGACGATGCCTGGAAAGCACAGATCCCAGGGCCTGGGCAGAGTGCTCCTGGAGACGGGCTGCCCTGAGAACAGCAGGCTCCCATCATGGGGCAGGCAGGTGCACACACATACAGCACAAGTGGAAGAAGAACGTATGGGGGGACGGTCCAGAAGGAAGAGGATGCTAAGAAAACTCATTGCTGGCTTAGAATAAGGAGGTCTCACAATCAGGTTGGAAGGAAGCTTTGAGGCCATCAAATCTAGTCTTCTGCTCAGTGCAGAAATCCCTCTCCCACAGCATGCCTGGCAGGTGACCTCCCACTCCCAAAGGTCCCCAAATCTGTCATGCATCAGAATTAATGAGGTTGTTGTTCGAAAAGAAATTCCCTAGGACTCACCCAGGGAGAATCTGCTTCCGTGAGGTTTGCGATGGGCCCTGGGTGACAGTTCCCAAACCATTCGAGAAGGTTTTTGTAGAGATCATGACATCCAGAAGGTGGGGACTGGGTCTGCTTTCCTCACTCCTGTGTCTCCAGCAGTTGGCACAGAGCCCAGTGCACAGTGGAGGCTCACTGAATACCTGCTGGATGAGGGCTCAATCACAGCCTCTTCCAGAACCGCCCCATACTCGGAAGCTTCTCCCCAGAAAGGCAGCTTCGTTTCCATTTTTGTCGATAATGTTACTTAAGGTCTTGCTTATAATAAGCAAAATCTATCTTCCTTCGGTCTTCGCTCATTCGGCCTAATTCTCCCTTCTCGAGTGACACAGATTCTAATTCCTCTCAGAAGGGATTATCCCTCAGCTAGAGAGCTCAGTAAGGGTGGGGTATTTTTCTCCCAATGAAATCAGGGCTGGCTGAACAATGAAACAATTGAGTGAAGGTGCTTCATGGAACTGAAACCCAAGAGAACAGAATGATTGACAAAAGGACCTTTCTGATGAGAGGATATGGATTCCATCTCAAGGAGGCGGATAAATTCGAGGTCCATAAACCTTGTTAAAAGCCCCAGTGAAGCCCCATGAAGCAGCTGTGTTTACCATTTTGCAGAGGAGGAAACTGAGGAACTGAGGGTTTCCCCGGGATAACCAGTCAAGTGTAGAGAGCTAGCATTTGAACCAGGTGAGAATTATCTTAAAGTTCAAGGGTCTTAAGAAGAGGAAGCCATGCTGGAGAATCTTCTGCATAGAAGAAACACCGAGCCTAGAGTCAGCGGTGGAGTCCCAGCTCTTGCGTTGACGCTGTGTTCCTAAACGCCTCGCTTCCTTCTCTGGGCTTCCTCTGTAAAGGGACGTGGTTCTGAGTGATGACTAAGATCTTGGCAGCTCCCGTGAACTTCTGTGATCCTAGAGCGCTTTTAGCTGGAGCTGAACTGAAGAAGTAGGAGCTGTGAAACATGCAAGTTCAGAAATAGCCCTTTTCAACCCATTTATGGTTGTTTAAATATACCCTTTTGTGTCGCATCTTCTCAGGAGGTGCTTTATTATTCTACACCCACTAGCAGGGGGCACCTAGGGCTGTGGAGCAGTTCCTTCAGGATGTTTAGTAAATGGTAATGTGATACTATATGGTTTCCTTATTATAGCCGTCCTGTACTCAGACGTGGCATTCAATGGTCCTATTCAAGGCTTTTCGATTTTAAAATAGCTTATTAGAATAAATATGAGGTTGGGAGGGCATTGTTGCTTTCTCTGCTGATATTCAGGACAGCCCCCGGTTATAACATTTTAATATTCACCTGCTGGTATAAGCACAACTGTTTGATATGCAGCAGTGGTTGGCAGGCTCCCTCTGTGTGCCCAGGAGCTTTCCTGGGGGTGGGACAAAGGAGATAGCACTGGAAGCATCTGTGATCAGAGCTACAGCAACGTGTTCCTGGTGTTTACCTGGAGAGCTTAACTAGTACACATCCACTTCCACCCCATTCAGATAGAATTCACCAGTTCCAGATAATCTAGGATGGTGGGTTATAGATAATATGGTTTTTTCCATCCATCCGTCCACCCACCCATCTGTCCGTCCGTCCATCCATCCATCCATCCACCCACCCACCCATCCGTCCGTCCGTCCGTCCATCCATCCATCCATCCATCCATCCATCCTTCCTTCCTATACTGGGCCCCAGAAGCATTTAAGCATTTTAGTCAAGGAAGCAAAATCATCAGATTTGCACTTGCAAAATATTTCTGCGGCTGGGTAAGCAGAATGGAATGGCAGGGGGTTCTCCTAAGGGAAGGGTGATCGAGTAGGACTCTGCTAAGGTAACCTAGGAATGGGAGATAATGAGGGTGGGGTAGAGCAAGGGAGGGAATGAACTGCAGAAAGAGCAGATCAAATCTGTAGGATGTGATTATGATGAGGATGTGAGGAATGAGGAGACGGAGATGTCAAGGTTGATTCCAAGGTTTCTAAGCTTCAGTGACAACTTAGATCTTGATGCTATCAACCAACAAGATGTCAGGGGTCAGACCATTATTTAGGGGGAGAAGATTGTGAATTTGGTTTTGGTCAGTTTGAGTTGAACTTCACTGTGAAATAGCCCGATTAAGATGGTGAGCAGACAGTTGGATTTAAGAGAAAGAAGCTCAGGAAAGTAGTCTGAGCTGGGGATGGAGATGGGTGGGTATCTTCCTATCAATAGTATTTGAAGTCATTGGAATAGATCCCATCATCCAGGGATCAACTGGAGAACAAGAAGAAAAGAGTACCAAGGATGGGAGTTAGGGAGCCCCAGCACTAAAAGGGAGGCAGAGAGAGAGGAGCCCCATGAAGGAGGCAGGGAAAGAACGTTCAGAGGGAGGAAAACAGCCAAGAGACTGGTGTCTCAGGAGCTGAAGGCTTCAAAAAGGTGCAGTGTGGTGGGGGCAAGGCCAGCAGGGCGGGACCGGGGGTCAGTAGGGCCAAATTTTGCAGGTAATGTCAGTGCTTGAATAGGAAAACTTAGACATTGTAAACAATGACCATCACTAAAGGGAGCAAGAGAAATGCCTTTAGTCAAGCATCCACCATGAGCCAGGCACTTTGCACGTTACCTTATTTGATCTGCACCTCCATTCTTGCAGGCAGGAGGTAGATTCTATTCTTGACCTTTTTCCATAAGGAAATTGATGCTCAGAGAAGTTGGTCAAGCCATACGGACCTGGGGCTAGAACCCTGTTTTGTCTGGGTTAAAAAACCCTTTGTCTCTAATTTACCCTGCTGCCTTCCTCATACCTGGTGGGCCAGTGCCCACCCTGCCCTTTCCATGCCCATGTGCCATGGGGGAGCATCACCATTCCCTGCTTCTGGGGCCTCACCTCCTGAACAGCAGGAGCCCTGCCTGGAGCCAAAAGCCACAGAAGGAGGGAGCAGGGGAGTTCCCAGCCTGGGGAACATCCGTCTGCTGGCTGGTGACACCCACACCAGGGCCCCAGCCGAAGAGCAAGCTTGTTTGCTCTTGTCTGGCTGTTAGTGGTGATGTATGAATAAGCAAAGAAGACAGCTTCATTTTCATAAGTTAACTTGTGCCTGGAGTAAGAAAGACAGGGAGCAGAGCACTTAATCATAACCACAGGGCCAGCACAGAAAGCAATGACAAAGCCTTTTCTCTTAGTCGCAGTGTTTTATTATAATAACTCCTAAGAAGGCGAGGCAGGTGGTGGGGAATGCTGAGGGAGGCAGCACTTTGGCAGCCCTGTCGTCTCCCCAGGAGGAAGCCCTTGGGACTTTACCTCTCAGGGGGATGGCAGGCCAAGGATGTGCTTGCATGCTCAAAGTTAAGGCTTTAGACTTTGACCTCTGGGGACCAGGGTATAGATGCCACACGGGATGAACTGGGATCGGCAGAGCTGTAAAAGATGACCTGTCTCGTAGGCGATGTCACCAGGGACCAGAGGGACTGTCTGCCTAGAAAGGTGTTGGGGGGCAGCACCATTATCAGAAAAGCTTTGAAGGAAGCTTGGGAGCTTGGAGCTGTGTGTGGAAGGGGCAGGCCCAACCTGCGGTGAGGGAGAGGATGTGGCAGATGCCTCTGAGGAGCCGCCAAGCAGGCATCCCCCACTTTCCCCAGAGCATCAATTCTTCCTCCCTGCCCTCCGTCCCTCTGCCTTATCAGTGTTTTTCTGTCACTGCAGGGACCACGCTGCTTCATAATTGTTTATCTGTCTCCTCTTCTGGCCGCCTCCAGGGCAAGGACTCTGTTTTATTGTCTTTGATTTTCAGTATTTTGTGTGGTATCTGACACAAAGCGAACTCTCAATCGATATTAAACTAA
This sequence comes from Equus caballus, assembly GCF_041296265.1. Lineage (NCBI taxonomy): Eukaryota > Metazoa > Chordata > Mammalia > Perissodactyla > Equidae > Equus > Equus caballus. Next base: position 36,936,328 of record NC_091711.1, on the reverse strand, counting down.
ACTGAAGTCTGGGCTGAGGGAGGATCATGTCAGCTAAGGAAGGGAGGCGACGCTCAGACTGCAGATGCCTGAATCCGGGCAGATGGGGCAGAATATAGGGCCGGGGAATTCTGGGTGCAGTGAAGAGCCAAAGCTTCCTGAACATTTTACTAGTTTCTAGGCACTGTTAGTGGTGCTGTTTGACTAAGCAAAGAGCACAGCCGCATTTTCACTATTTATTAACTCCACTCTGTAAATGAATGAAGAAACAAGCACAGAGAGGTGAAGTAACCTGTCCGAGGGTGAGGAGCCAGGATTTGAACTTGGGCAGTCTGGCTCTGGCATTCATTTTCTTCACTGCTTTCCTATACTCAAGAAGTGTAGCACTGGAGGCCGTCACTGAATTCTGCTGGTTTATGAGCTGGCTTTAGACGCCACATGAGTTTATTGTGTGCTGGTGGCCCTGCAAGTGAACTTTGCCCCTGAGTGAAGCAAGGACAGAGCTTCCAGACCCTGAGCAATAATTCTCAGGCTTTAATGTGCATCTGAATTATCCAGGAATTTTTTTTAAGTGCAGATTACTAGACCCAGTGGCTAGAATTCTTATTTAGAAATTTAATATATACTATCACCCAGGTTCTGAACCAATTTAGAGATAAGACAGAGGAATGAGAGCAAATGTCACCTTTACGGATAAAAGTTCAATTGGAGGGCTTCACTTCGATGGGCATCTGCAAGGAATATTCATAGCACCACAACCCGGAGCCGGAATTACCCAGCCTGTCAGAGGATGGTGGGCACCTGCACCCTTGTCGGGAGGGAGCCTGCCCTGGACAATTGACAGCATGGAAAGAAGATTCCATGTGGGCCCTCTGCTGGCTCCTGGGAAGGGATGGAGGAGGGGCTGAGCTTCATAAACTCAGTGCTCTCTGAAACTCACTGGTCAGGTAACTCATTCCACGCCCGTGGGAGACAGAAAGGATTGGGGCAAGGAGCCAGGGAATCCCTTCTAGAAACCAGAGAGGTCAGGAGAAGTAGGCTCCTGGTCACAATGGACTTCTAGGTTGAGGCCCAGGAACCTGCACTTTTAACGAGAAGCCCAGCTATTTCTGAAGCAGACAATCCTCAGACCACACTTAGAGAAACAAAGTTCTGGAAAGACCTAATCGTCGCGCCCTATGACCTCCCAGGAAAGCCACTGCATGGGCTCACTGTCTTTCAGATGCTCACAGGTGAGCTTGGATGGTGGTATTTAAAAAGAGCTATTCCTTATATAGCGCTTGATGTGTCCCAGCCCCTGTGCTGAGCATGGAACACATGGGAATTCACAACAGCCATAAGAGTTAGATGCTGAGGCAGAGAGAGGTTAAGCAATTTTCTCAAGGTTACACAGCTAGAAAGTGGCAGGGCTAGGAATTGGAACCAGGGAGTCTGGCTTCAGTCTACACTCACCACCTCTGTCTACACTGCTGCTCATGGCTCCTTGTCCACGGACACAGACCTCTGCAGAGGTGGGACTCTTGAGAAGTTAGCTCAGGGTAATCACTTACAAAATCCAGCTACCATTTAATCATCAACAGAGCAGCTAATGAATCCGTCTGAAAAAGCAAAAGGAAGTCCTAGTAGCTGTTTGTTACTTTGCTTTCTCAACCAGTGGATATTAAAATTACGGCTACCGTGTTGCTAATTAAGGGTTTTATTTTCCTCACCTTGTAGAGGACTGGCATCCGTGAAGGGACTGCATGCCCCCATCATAAGAAATGCAGCCCAGGTGCAAACTGAGCGAAGGAGAATTTGGGTGTTATTCTTGGGGATAATGTGACTTCAGGTTAACCATGCAAATTACTCCTTCTCTGGAGATTAAGACCTTGAGTTTCAAGCCTTCAGTAGAGCAACCGATACAAAAGATGCTTTTAGGTGTTGCGCCTGCATCTTTGCAGTTTTCCATGCAGGTGAGGAAGATGCCAGAGTTCCGGGAGCTGAGTGGAAGAATGTGTTGATGTTGGTGAATGGGGAGCAGGTGAAATGCTTTACAGCCTCAGAAGTGTGGGGACATTAATACACTAATATTGGTGGTCTCCCAATCAAGAGAGATTTACCCACCAGGCATCATTTACTTAGCAGACATTTATTAGCTCCTATTAGTGTGTTAGATACTACACAGTCCTCGCCGTTGGACTAATATAGACATGGATATTTACAGATGAGGTGTGGGTGTGCCTGAACGTCACCCACGCTGGCCTTTACGGGGCATACGTCAGCTGATGGCAAAAATACCCAGAGGAAGTTCTAAAGAGAGATGTCTCCCCTCTCCTGTGGGAGTGAAGGTAAAGTAATCATTCAGACTTGAGGGTGTTCATAAGCAGCTTCGAGCTGGGCCCTAAAGGATTACAGACCGAAGCTGGCAGGGGCCAGAGGCAGGTCCTGCTAAGCAAGAGCTATAGGAGTAAGACGCAGAGATGGGAACACAAGCAACAAAACTCTGCCTTTTTGTGTGGCAGGAAGGAAGTGTGGCTACTGGAGAATCTGCCTAAAGAAGCAGATTGAGGTAGAATACAAAGCATGGAATGCCAGAATACAGAATTGGGACTTTCGAAAAGCTACAGAAGTACTGGAGATTCAGATGTCCACTCTAAACTCAATGGAATCTTATTCCCTTTTTGTCAGTTCTGGGCACATGACACACTTCCTCATACCAAAAAAAACACATTGTGATACCAACCTGGGGTCATTAGTTATAATGAACCAGCTCCCTAAGGACCCCACATGCCTTTTGCATCCCAACCTCGGGGTGCGCTTATTAACTGAGCTCTCTAATGAGGTCACAGCATCGGGACCCGGCTCGCTGTTTTCTCAACCGAAGGCACCCTGCCTTTCAGATCTAATTGTTTTGCTCAAACATCCCAAGCTTGTTGCCTGTAGAATTGATTGGCGCTTGCACTTCCTGAATTGGTGATGCGTTTTTCTGAGGGACTCTCCAAGTTTTGGATACGATCATATACAGTGACAAAGTGGGAGGTAGTATTTTTCCCATGCCTCTAATTTATGTATTTGTTCTGGGGTGATGATTTAGATAGGAGCCCGATAAATTGATCAAATAAATTACACCAAACCCACACACCATCATTTCAGGGAGCTGTCATCACACCAAGGAGATTCTATATCACCCAGTGTGGTGTTCCAGGAGAACCACTGTGTTTTCTTAACATGCTGCTGGGCCTTCATTTGGTCAGAAAGGTCTTTATTCCTCAGACTCGCCAACAGTATCAGGATTTTAGCTCCAGGAGGCATTGGTTAGCTGGGGAACACAGTGATTATTAGGCGTGTGACCTTCAGTGAGTTATTTAAACTTTCCGAGCCTCAGTTTCTCTTTCTACAAAATGTGGATTTACAATTCCTCCCTGAAATATTTGTTAGAAAGTTAAGCAATAATGCGTTGAGACAGTGGAAAGAACCTGGATGTCAGACAAATATAGATCCATATCCTGGCTCCATCTCTAGTTGTGCCAATCACGGTTCTATGTGAGCCTCAGTTTCTTAGTCTGTAAAATGGTGGTGTTAAGAATTTCGAGAGAACGCCTTCTGCAAATGGCATCATAGGGTTGTCTGGCAGAAGGTAGTTGATTCTGTTGCCCGACTTGTCCTACTTAGAAGGCCTGGAGACTTATTCCTGCCTGAGTCTCAGGAACGTTGATGCTCTAAGAAATTGAGGTGAGTGACTGACTCGCCTAAGATGCTAAGAAATTGACTAAGAGACCTGACTCACCTCCGACGTTGGCCTCAGTGCCCTCGAGACTGAGGCCAGTATCAAAGCCGAGCTCTGGGGACAGAGGCGCCATTATTCCTCTAGAAAACACTCCTGCATTGACGTGATGCTTGTTGACACAAGATAAAGTGAATATGAGAGTTAAAAACACCATGAAAAGGTGGCCAAAAGGTGGCTCTTCTCTGTGGGCTCCCATCTCATTAACCAAGGGTCATTTCTTCCTCTCTGATGTGAGAAAATTATCTCATCTCATGCCCAGAAAGCTAGTAAATTAATATACAATGGGAAAGATTAGAACTGGAACACCTGAAGGATAGTACGTCAGGAAATAAATACATGTTGCATGAGTTAAGGAATGGATGGATGGATGGATAGACAGATAAATGGATGGATGGACAGACGGATGGATGGATGGATAGATAGACAGATAAATGGATGGATGGATGGACAGATAAATGGGTGGATGGATGGGTGGACGGACAGATGGATGGATGGACAGACAGATGGATAAATGGATGGATGGATGAATGATTTGGGATTCTGGCTTTATCACAGATTAACTGAGTGACCTTAGGCAAGTTAATTAACTACTCTGGGTAGCCTCATTTCTTCTCTATAAAATGGGAATGATAAAAATGGCTGGGCTGCATAAGTGTGAGAAATAAATATGTTAATACAAGTTAAGCATTTAAATCAGGGCCTAGCACTTAATAAAAACTGCCAATACTGGAAGCTACTGTAAGGATGATTTCTGTTATTATACTGATCCCCTTGGCTCAGCTTCTTTTAAGACCTTTGCATTCTCTGTCCTTCACAGGTCAGCAGGTCCTGGGCTTGGTAGAGAACCAGAGTGACTGGTACCTTGGAAACCTGTGGAAAAATCACCGCCCTTGGCCTGCCCTTGGAAGGGGCTACAACACAGGTAAATCATGAGGGAGGCGGGATGGGGGTTACAAAGGGTGATGTGAGGACTCAGTGTCCTTCCTCAGGGCTGAGGAGGTGGGCTGAAGCATACAAGAAGGCCACCTGGTTGCCTGAATTCTGCAGTGGGCAATATGGGGGCGGTTGATGTTCTAGTTCTTTCTTAGTGCTGCAGCGCTGGGCAGAGTAGCTATTGGGCCTTGCTAATCTGTGGCAACCTCGCCAAAAAGCCTCTCTCCTGGCTGATCTTCAGTCCTGCATCCAGCTGGGCATCTTTATGAGGATGACCTGTAGGTTCCTTGGCTCCGTTAATGTACAGAGATCATCCTGCAGTGACAACGAACCTCAACATCTCAGTTTCTTAACTCAGCAGACATTTATTTTCATTAACTCACGCTCCACATCTGTCGTCAGTTGCCCGGGATCTGGGCTCAGTGTAGGTATTCAGAATTCATCTGGATGCGTACTTCGTGTACGGGGAGGAAAGTAACAGATGTCCTGGTGACTCTGAAAGTTTCAGGTCAGAAGTGACATCATTTCTGCTAATATTTCCTTGGCTAAAGCATGTCATGTGGCCATGCCTGCCTTCAAGGGGTGTGGGCGAGTGCATCCTGACCATGTGCCCAGGAGAAAAGGCAGAAATGTTTGGTGATTGGGACTTAGGAGCACCACAGCCTTTAAACACCACGTCTCCAAAATCAAGTGCATTGTTCTCCCTTGTTGGTAACCCGAAACCTGCGTTTCCTCTTTTTCCTTTCCATCTCTGTTAATAATATCGTTCATTCATTCATTCTTTGTTCAACAACTGCCTGTTGAATGCTTGCTGTATGTGAGGCCCTATGCCAGGTGCACCAGACACAGCCTGTGACCTCATGGAGCGTATAAACAATGAACCTCGCCTTAGGCTCAGGTCCTGCCAGTGTCCATCTTTGAAATGCCTCTGTATCCTTTCGCCTCTGCCCCTCCATTCTTTTTGCGTCTGCTTTGGTACCCTGTTCTCAAAGGATGAAAACTTCCAGTCTGTGTTACTAGAACTTGGAGCTCAGGGAGCAGTAGGTTGGGTCAGCCCAAGAAAGGCTGAGACCTGGCATCTGAGACCAACTGTCCTGGGTTAGGGCTGGTGTCTGGGGATGGCACTACCCAAAGGTAAAGCCTGTCCTGGAGGCTAAGGCCAGTCTGTAGTGGGAAGAGCCCAAAAGTCAACTCTGAGAGCTGAAGGTCAGATTCCAGAGAGGTCAGATGCAAACATGGGGCCCCAGAGGCCAAAGGAAAAAGGATGAGAGTTAGTCCAGAGGTGAGGTCAGAGATGGGGTCAGAGCAGGGTCAAAGCTGACATAGGACAAGGAAAGAAAGGGCCAGAGTCAATGTCCTGAGCAGCCAGAGGTGGCAGTTAGGGAGCTCTGTACTGAAGGCCATCCTTTGAGCTGGGGGACATTCCTTAGCTGACATTTGCCAGAGCATCCAGGCATGCCTCGCTCGGTGTAACTTTTCCCTGTAACACCCACTAGGCATGACAGTCAGCGGAGGTTGCAGTGGAAGAATTTTAACCACCAGCCCTTCACAGCCCCGGGGCTGCATCCTGGAGGCCCACCTGCTATGCCTGGCGTGAACCCTTGAGTTGCTGGATAGTGGGGAATTTGGAGGAGGGAGACCGAAGGGCCTCAGAGAAGCCGCTCTTTATTAGCCAGTTTAGAAGTATTTCAGCGTTTTAATAAGGGATAAAGTTGTGCTTCTGCATACCAGCTGAGTGTTGGCCAGGCTCTGGGCCAGGTGCTTTCTACGTGTTAATCTCATCTGATCCTCACCCTAACCCCAGGAGGCAGGTGCTATTCTTGTCTCCATTTATACATAGGAAACGAAAGCTTAGCGAGTTTAAGGCTGTCGTCTGATAAGTAAGGAACCTGCTGTGTTAACTACTAACCTAACCTCACTAGCTTGAACTTTAGTGTCTTCGGGATCAAGAAGACTTTTTTAAAATGTAGAATCCTGGACTCTCTCCCTTGAACGGTGTGCAGAGGGGCCCAGGATTCTGCCCAGTAAGAAGCCTCCAGGATGTTCCTGGAGCAGGAGGTCCAAGGGTCGGCTCTGATAAAACGTGCCTCTCTGCCTCCCCTCCCCGCAAGCTTTCCCGGGAGCTGTCGTCTCAGTGTCTTCAAGGCTGGAGCCCCAGGAACCCACAGCGGGCCAATGAGAGGGCTCCCCCTGCTTTCCTTTGGGAAGCACATGGTCACCCCTGTTGATCTTTTGTGCCTGCATCCCAGACACATTCACCCCAGGCTTTCGTAAAGCTGGAGACACCCACGTTTGTGGATGGGAGAAGGGCGGTCTCAGGTAAACCCTGCTGTGTGTTTAGTTTCTGTCTTCCACAACATAAAATAATAGAAAATGTCACACAGAGAAATACTGCAGTGCCTCGAGGACACAGCATCGGGGTCGTGGTTGTCTGCGTAAAACAAAGACCACTGGTCATCAATCCAGGTTTGCAGGGAGAAGAAAAATGTAGCACACTGGGGAATTTACTGTGACAAAAATGACACGTCCCCTCCCGGTTTGCCTTAGAATGTGAGGTCAGGAGACTGACCGGTCTCTAACCCTCCTCCAGCTTCTACTTGATATGCCACGGCACTGAGTTCCTTCCCTTCTTGCTGCCACTGAAAGGGCAGAGCTGAAGGGAGAAAGCTCTGTTCGAAGTGATGTGTCCATTTAAATAAGCCCGTGACACGAAGTGATCATTATGAAAGGATTTCTGCGATGTCAGAATGCATTAGCTTTCATGATGGGGATTTGTTATTTTAAGACTTAAGGACGGTGCCACATATCAGTGGCTGAGTCATCGAGACACGTAGATTCTCGTGGAAGTTGAGGACTCTGCTGGAGGGCACCTGCCACCCCAAATCCCAGGACATCTCAAGCCTCCAAAGGGGGTGTCTCCAGCAGAGCCCCATGTGGCGCCTTCAGTTCGATGTTGGGAAACTGAGGCAGAGCTGGATGGAATGTAATTTCACCACTTAGTCTCTGTAGCTTGGCCCAGCTGCTTCACCTCCTTAAACCTTAGTTCACTCCCTTGTAAATAGAACAGTCATAGTATCTAGTGCGTGAAGATTAACAAGGTAATTTGTTCAATGAGCCTCGCCTGGTGTCCGGCACAAAGTACTTAGTCAATCTTAGCCTGTGTCCTCTTGCGTTTTTCTGCCACTGATTCTATCAGAGATAGAATCCACCTGCTTTAAAGATGGTGTTTTCATGATTGGCTAAGTTGAACTAAGATCCCCTAAACCCTGGTCAGAAACAGTCAGTCAGTTTTCTGCTTTTCCCCAAATACAATGCAGCCACCCAGCAGTTTTGCTCCTATCTCTCCACTACCTGAAGAAGGTTAGCCTTTCATATTATTTTAGTAAAAAATGACGGCATTAGTTCGTTTATCAGCTTCCAAACTGTGTTTTACTTTGAAAATCCCTAGAAAAAGCATGAGATGTTTGAGTTGGAAGATCCACCTTCGAGACCTGACTCTGTTGCTTTTCAACTTTGTGCCTGTTGGAAAGTGACTCAAGCTCTGTCAGCCTTGGGTTCCTCATCTGCAAACTGAGAAGGATAATCCCACCCCAGGCTGCCACAGGGGCCTGGGAAACCACGGTGCATTAGGAAGTTGGTTGTAGTTTTTATTTCTCCCCCTGAGCGCAGCCTAGCTGAGTAGCTGTTTTCGGGTCATTTAGATGGAGCCACATTTATCAAGTTCAGCTGCATTCACCAGGCATCAGACCAGACACCTCACCATGTATTATCTTCATTAATTCCTAGAACTGTCTTGTAAGGTAGACATTCCCCCGCAAAGAGCCAGCCAGCTTCCCCCTTCCTCTTTTTGTTGTTCTTTCCCAATCTGCTTGCCCAAAGCTCCCGGAGCCCTAAAAGACCAGGGAGGATCTACTCCCCTTCTCCCACTCACCACCCCCCCTTCTTACTCTAGCGGTTTACAGCTTAATTCCATCTTCACGGAGCTGCTAAGCCACAGCAGCTGCAGATGACCGGGCAGATCCCAGCACGGGGCCCTCGCTATCGCCGCTCAGGTGGAATTAAAGGCAGCTCCCACAGCCTTGCACAGAGATGGGCTCATTCCCAACCATTCTCTCCATTCATCATCTAGGTGCAAGAAGCTGTCATTCACCTGGCATTCAGCTGTCTGCAGGACTTTTTTTTTCTTTTTTTTTTTAAAGAAACAAGATTGTGACAGGCTCATTAAGATTCAGCCCACTTCAGTTCATATGCTGGTGGTGAATATCTTAAAAACAAACACTAGCAAAGAAGAGAAGGAGAGCTAAAAGGAGCAGGTGATAGGAGAATGAAGTGACGGAAGGCAGGCCAGTAGAGAGAAGATGGCAGGTTTACCGAGGGATTTGTTGGCGTAGGATCCCAGAGGTTACTCAAGGAGAAGATGTCTCCTCTCCGAGATGAAAGACATAATATTCAACCAGAGGATGTGCTTTAAGAAACAATTTAAAAATAAAATGTACCCTGTTCCTTTCGGTCTTCAAATTAGGCCAGAGACAGGCAGATGGAGACCTGGCTCTCTAGAGAGAGAGGAAGAATTGATCTAGGAATCCTTATCTGTAGAATAACAAAATTGGGACGTTCAAGGACTGACTCACCTCTGAGGTTGGAGCAAATTCTGGGCCTTGAAGAAGTGGAATGTGATGCACAGTAAAGTTGGGCACCATGGTGGACTCCGCAGCGGAGATTCAAAAGGAGCAAACATTTGACAACTTGTCAAAGAACTGTTAAACAGATAGCTTTAGTGGGACGAGAAGTGTGGAATGTTGACTGATCCTTTGCTCTGGCTTTGACATCTAGCGTTTGGCAGCCCTATGCAATTCCCTTCATTTCTTTGAGCCCTCCTGTCTCTTGGGTCAAGAGCTAAGACCTCTTCTTGCTCTGAAGGAATGTTGTGATTGGATGATTTCTGTCTGTCATAATTGCATCCGGAGAAACGAGATTTAAGTGTAGTTGGTTCAGCACATGCTACCGAATGCCTGTTATTCTGGGTAGAAAATGATTTTTAAACATGTGATACCAAGAACCTTTCTTCCGAGAAGACTATATCTTTGCATATCTGCAAATAAATTTAGTATGACTTGAACCTCTAGCGTGATTGAGATTCAGAGTTGAATGTCAGCCCTGCAGTAATCCTGGACCGGCATTTTCTAGACTAATTCCAGAACATATTGCAGGAGATCTTAATATGTGTTTAGAAACTGTGGACAGATACACCTGATAAATCTGCGTGCTCTGTTGCTCCCTTAGAGATTCAGATTGCACATTGGCGTATTAGAGATCCTGAAAAGTCCAGAAGTAAAACGAAAGCTGTTAAACCCAGCAGGATTCTCCACTCTTATTGATCCTAGAGCTATGGAAACGAGTTTGGAAAGAACGGCCCCTACACTAACTCTGAGGACAAGGATTATCACTTTTTCAGTTCTGTATCCCAAGCTCTTGGCATAGGTTTCTGGAATAATCTCATTGAAAGATGCTTGCCATTCTAGAAATGGTTCATCTGACACCACGTTCAATAGAAAAGTCTACTCATTTTCTACTGCAGGTTTTCATTCATCTTTCTACTTCAAGGATATAGACACCATATCGTTGTCTCTTCTTAATCAAGATCCTGTGTGTCATTGCGTATCTGAAGCCAGTCAGGCAGCAGCCCTCCAAAACCTTCTTTCCATAGGAAGGAATGGGATGTGAGATGGCTTCTAAACCTTTCACCATCGTGATTGGTCGACCACCTCTAGATGGCTTCAATTTCTTTCTGAGAATGACACTCTAGCCTGAGTGATATGCTCTGGATGTTATCAAACTGTCAGAGGCTCACGCCTCCACCTGGACACTTTGCCTACTTTCCTAAATCACCTAGAATGCCTGTCTGAAATGTCACCTTTCAAGCCCTAATCCAGAGAGAGTGGATCTGAATCTCTAGAGATGAGGCCAAGTAACCGTTATTTTAAACATGCTCCCTACGTGATTCTGAGGCATACTAAGTTTGAGAACCAGCCTCCTAGTACAGACTTTAATTACCATTTGCACATCAAGCTCAAATTGAACTTGAGTTTAACTGAAAAGCTTCATGAATAATTATTCAGCCAGAGGTTCACCATTCTGTACTTCCGTAGTAGATTTATTGAGCCTAAACCACAGACTTTATATTTATCTCTGGTGGGTTTTTTCAGATTTAGGCCAATCTTTGCATCATTTTATTTGACTTCATTTTGGTCCTCAACTTGGGGTCATTCACAAAAATACTGAAAATGCCTTCTGTTTATCCAGCCCTTGGCCTTGCCCGATTTTTGTAACAAATATTTTGAATGCCTCTTTTACAATCCTGGAATAAAATTCAAAGATGACTATATTACATTGTCTACAAACATAATTAAAAAAAATCAATATAGTGCCCTGGCTATAATATGAAGAAGAAATAAAAGGAAATTAATTTACTATAAAATAATATTGACTTCCTGTGTAATTGCTCAGGCTTGACTGCAGTGGAAGGCACTAACAAAGTAGTCAGATGCTTCTACGCCTGGTTCGGGAGAGAACTGTCTGCAGTGTGATTACTGCAAATGCGGAATGGGACTGGTGGGGTACTGGCAATCCAGATTCCATGAGTGGTGTTTGCCATCCGTGAGAATCTTTTGCAAACTAGTGAAGCACTCTTGGTAAAGTATCAGAGAGCAGGAAGTACCCTCTTCCCTTGATTTTTACTCCAAGTTCAGTGTCTATTAAAATCATACAGAAAAAGCACTTTTTCTTTCCTGTAAGAAGTGTTCATTTCAGGCTCAGAGAGTTGTAACAGTTGTCTACAATTACAAACACCAATGTCCAGTGGGACCCAGGTGGGATGCAGGAATATTTTTCATTGTGCTAGACTGTCCTGAGAAGGGTTTCTGTCCCTCTTAAGAGTCATGAGTCCAAGGGGCTGCAGGTGTTCAACAGGCTGACTCCAACACAAAGGCGTGATGTGCTCAAGGTCCCCCTCGAGGTTGGCGTCAGTGATTAAGAGAATGCTCCCTGCTCACGGAGGGTGGTAGTCAGCCAGCTGGAAGTCTGTGCAGCAATACTGCCATCCAGCAACTTCTCTCCACTTAACCTTTATCTAAGGTTCAGTGACATTACCCAAAGCTTGTCCTCTTCATATCCAGAACCAGAACCTCCCTTGGCCTTAGTTCTACCTTCCGGGTTCACACCGGAAATCTACTCCCTCCTCCACCTGATAACCCTTCAGATAGGTAAATGAAAGAAAGAAATTAGCGCACCCTAGACTTCTCTTCTGTGGTCTTACAGCCCTAGTTCCCTCACGTCACTGGTTCTGAGCCTGAGTTTATTCATAAATGAGATGTGGAGGGTTGTAGGATCTGCCTTACAAAGGATTGTCGTGAGAAGTACAGGAGATAATCTAGTACATTTAATGTAAGACAGGGTTGGGCATGCAGTCAGTGCTCAGTGACTACAGGAGCGGTTGCCTCTTGTCGTTCTTTAAGAGGTAGACTGAGGGACTGCGGGGTGTGCAGCCTCCTCCCGTATTGGTCACTCTGTGCTCCTCGAGCTCCTATTTCATTTTTTCCCATTAGAAGACTGTATTACTTATGTTCTGGAAATGAAAAATCCTGGATTCAAGTCCTGCCTACGTCTGGTACCAGCCGCGTGATTCTGGGCAACTAACAATCTTGTCTGACTTTATCATATCAGGACAAGAAGAGTTTCCACCCCACTGGGTTGCTTTGAGGAGAAAATGAGATATTTGTAGAGTGCTTGGGACAATCTCTGGATCAATAAATGTCAGATGGTAGTATGTTCCCTTTCCTTTTATGTTGGAGGTTCACAAACAGGGAAAGACAATTGGTGGCTCTTCAGCATCTTTTGACAGTAACGCTGTCTTTTGTTGGTTGGGGATATCTAGGGCTGAGCGCTCCCTCCCCAGTGCTGACCATCCATTGGCTCATTCGTTCCTTAGACACAAGTTCATCAGGCATCTAGCATATGCGACTTGCCAGGCACCTTTCTAGGCCATGGGGATGCCACTGAACAAAACAACAAGCCCTATTCCTGGGAGGTGATTTGTTACTGTGGGAGAGAAGCAATCCTCCCCATGTATCCTCTGATGCCATCTCCTCCTGGTGCTCCCACACTCACTCAGCTCCAGCCATTCTGCCTTCCCTGCTGTTCTTGAACACACCTATTTAAACCTATGAGCCTCTCCATCGCCAAACTACAGCCTCACTCTACACCCTTCCCTGTCTCATTCTTCTCCATTGCATTAATCACCATCCCTCCTATGATAATTTTTGCTTATTTCCTTTTTAATTTTCTGTCTCTTTCCCTGAGGACAAGTTCCTCAAGGGGAGTAATTTCTGTCTATTTCCCTGCTTTTTTTCCTGTACCTAGAGTCATGCCTGGCATATATTAGGCGTTGAGTATTTGTTGTTGAATGAAATAAATAATTTTGGAAGATGGTAAGTGTTTGGAAGACAGTAACAGAGCAGCAGTTATCAACAGGAGTTGCTGGGAAATTTGGCGCCCCAGGGGATATTGGCAATGTCTGGAGACATTTTCAGTTATCATAGCTATGGGGATGGTCCTGGCATTTAGTAGGTGGAGGCCAGGGATGCTGCTAAACATCCTACAATGCACAGGAGAGTCCCCTACAACAAAGAATTATCCAGCCCAAAATGTCAGTCTTTACGAGTTTGAGAAACCCTGACAATGTGATATTCTGGGAAGCATGGGAGTGAGTTGGATTCTTCTAGAAAGAGCCATACTTTAGGGAAGACTTCTCTGAGAGGAGAGCATTTGAGCTAAAGAGTTGAAGGAAGGGGAGTTGGCAGCTATGCTGAGATCTAAAATAGTAGCATTCCAGGAAGAGAGAACAGCAAGGGCAGAGGCTCCTGAGCAGGGATGGACCTGGATGTTTGTGTTCCCCTCACAGGGTCATGCCCCACACCACCCTGGTCAGAGCCAGCAAACAGGCCCTCACCAGGTTTCAGATGATGACCCCATCTCCAGGCCATTCCTCACCCTGCAGAGTCTGTCCCCTTGCCTACAATCTCCTAATGCTCCAATCAGATTTCTCCATGTGTTTGAATTCTGAATGCCATCGCTTCTTCCCTCCGTGCCCTGTGAGCTCTCAGACTCACATTAATAAGTTTTAGGGCCCCACAACTGGTCCTGTTCTCCTGCCTCAGTTCTAGGATTTATAAAGATGGCCACCAGCCCAGAGTGAATCATGGCAAAGGGCAGTGTCTTGGGAAAGGAGTTGTCCTGGACTGGCCTTGGCAATCTCTCCAGAAATGTGGGCCTTGCTTTTCCCTACGCACTCCTCTTCAGCCACGCTGGCCTCCTGACTGTTGCCCACATGCATTCCCACCCCTGCACCTCAGCCGCCTGTCTGTAGTGCTCTTCTGCCAGCTGCCCCCAGCTCATCCCATTGCTGCCTTCCGTCCTCAGCTCAGACGTCATCTCCTCACAGTGGACTTCCTGACTGTCTTATCCAAGAACACTCTCCATCCTCTCACTCTAATTTGTTTTTCTTCTTTGCGCTTTCCATCAATGTTATAAAATACACGGTTGTGATTATTTGACTGCTGCCTATTGTGATGGGCAGAATGGCCCCTCAAAGACGTCCAGACCTTAATCTCTGGAACCTGTGATTATGTTGTGTGACATGGCAAAAGAGACTTTGCAGCTGTAATTACAGACCTTAAAATAGGGAGATTATCCTGGATTATCCGATGAGCCCAATCTAATCACGCAAGCCCTTAAAAGCAAAGAACTTCCTCCACCGGGAAGCAAAACAGATATTTCAGAGCGAAAGTCAGGGAGATTTGAAGCATGAGAAGGACGTATTTGCTGGTTTGAAGATGGAGAGGACAAAGGGACAAGGAACGCCGGTGGCCTTTATGAGCTCAGAGAGGCTCCCAGCTGACAGCCAGCAAGGAAGAGGGGAGCTCAGTCCTACAACCGCCAGGAACTGAATTCCGCCAACAGCCTGATGAGCTTGGAAGTAGCTTCTCCCCTAGAACCTCCAGATAAGATCCCAGGCTGGCCAGCACCTTGATCTTGGCCTTGGGGGACTCGAAGCAGAGAACCCAGCCCAGCCCTTAAACTTCTGACCTATACAACTGTGAAATAATAAATGTATATGGTTTAAGCTGCTTCAGTAATCTGTTAGGGCAGCAATGGGAAACTCATATTCCCATCTTTCCCCACAAGAATGCAGGCTCCATGAGAGCAAGGATCTTATTCTGTTTATTCCTATGTTGCTGTCAGGGACATGGAAAGCTCTCAATAAATATTTGTTGAAAAAATAAATGAATCCCAGTTTCCCTCACCCCTGCCTTTCTAGGTATGGAAGAGAGCTTGCAAAGCTGCTGATGGGCACCATTCCATATTCCCAGCTCTTACAGTGTGCCCTTTTGGTAGGCAAGTGCTCCACAGGTCCTGGGTGCCTGGCATTGGGCCCTGCACCAGGAGTGGAGTAGAAATTAAAAATAAGGTGTAGTGCCTGCTTCCATCACTGTCACCCCATCCCCCGAGTGGTCCACTGTAGACTTAAAGATCAGGAAGTTAAGGACAATTAAATGCAATGAATGTGGTCAGGTGCAATGATGGAGGGGTGTGTCCACAGCACTGAGAGCTAGAGTGGAGGGCTGTTTGGATGTGTTAAGAAAGGTTTCAGAGCCAGGAGGACTGGAGGTGGGGAGGGTGGGGTGGACATTCCAGGTCAACAGAGCAGCAAGCCCCCGTACCCAGGCTGGGAGATGTGGAAATTCCTGGCACAAGCAGAGAATAGCACACACATTGGGTTTTTAGTTTAATCAAAGGTACAACTTGTGGAGTATAGGCCCAGTATACGGAGAGCAGTGAAGAACCCAAATTCTGGTCCATCCTTTACTAGTAGAGTGGCCTGGGAAAATCGTCACCCCCACTTTTTTTTTTTTTTTGGCCTGACCTTCCTCACTTGTAAAATGAGAGTGTCAGCATCGACCCACAGGATTGCTGGAAAGATCAAGTGAATGGAAAATGCCTGGCAAACAGTAAGCACTCAATAAATGGTAGCTAAGCCTCCTGGCACAGCCATAGAGAGCATGGGATCAGAGATGCATGCAGGGTAACCACTGAGGCTGGGAGCTGGGTAGGTCTAAGGTCTGAATGGTAAAGAGGCAGTTCAGCTTTATCCAGCAGGCTGGGAGGTTTTTAAACAATATGCAGTTGCCCTCCCAGCCCTAGGGAGAAACCATCCTCCCCCAGCATCCCTTTTCTTTTTATTGTCTCCATTTATGTCTTGTTCCTGAGCCAAGTTTTCATCTTTCAGTGGTGTGGCTCCAGCCTAGTCCCACACTATGCCGTAGCACCCGTCAGCAGGCCCAGGGCAGCACTGGATTCTCTGAAGTACCCTAGCAAGGCAGCCAAGCAAGAGCCCCACACTTATCAGACTTGGTGGGGAGCCTCTAATTAAACTGAGCTGCTGAAGAGATTTCCCAGCTGCATCCTGAAAAGATGGCAAGATTTCCCATCCCCCACCTTCCTGAGCAAAAGCCACCGTTCTAGAAGAGTTACTGTGTCATTGCCTCCTCCTTTCCCCAGGCACGGCCTCACAGGAGGGAATGTGTATTTAATTTAAGCCTTCCAGAATCTGACCTGAAGTGCAAGAAGCCTGCTCCCAAGCTTCTCTCACTCTGAGCCCTTTTCGCCCGAACTGTTTTCCTTAGAAATGATTCTTTCTATTTCCTGGGTAGCTCTGACAACAGATTCTCGTGGTTTTTCTCCCTCTTTGCTAAGTAAATCACAAAAAGAAACCAAAAGCAGAAACAAAACTTTTCCAGGGAGCTGGGCCTCGCCTGCAGTTGCCCAGGTGAACCAGAACTATCAAGCAGGAAAACGGGGCGCTGGCTGCTCCTCCTGACTTCCTCACTTCCTGCTGGTGCATCCTGAACTGGAGGTAGTCAAGCCACCTCTCCAAACCCCTGTGTCCTCTCCTGTGAATTGAGAGTAATAATGCCGTCTTAGTCTGTTTAGGCTGCTATAACAGAATACCATAGACTAGGAGCCTTATAAACACAAATTTATTTCTCACAGTTCTGGAGACTGGGAAGTCCAAGATCAAGGTACCAGCAGATTCAGTGTCTGGTGAGGAACCTGCTTCCTAATTCACAGCTGGCCATCTTCTCGCTGTGTCCTCACATGGTGGAAAAGGCAAGGGAGCTCCCTGAGGTCTCTTTCTAGGGCACTAATCCCATTCCTGAGGGCCTCACCCTCATGACCTCATCACCTCCCAAAGCCCCCACCTCCTTTTACCATCACACTGGGGGTTAGGATTCAACATCTGGATTTGGGAGAGACACAAACCGTCTATCATAAATGGCCTCCCTGAAAAATCACAGTATTGCTGAGAAGGTAAAAGGATACGGATCTAGAGAGCTGGACAAAATTAGCAGCGGCAGCATTTTCTTAACATCTGAACACACATTGCTAATCCTGCTGCCTCTTTGTTAATTACATGCTACCGCTTGCTCATGGCGCCCTAATCCCACCTGTATTTTCAGCTTATCTTTAGCCATTCTTCATTGTGCCTGCATCCAGAAACCCTTTCTCTCCAAGGCACATGACATTTGCCCTTCATCAACAGGGCTTGATGTTCAAGAGAGCAGTCAGCACTTTCAAAAAGCTCCAAGTCAAGATACCTACCCCAAGGTGTTTCAGGGGAGAAGTGGAGAGATTGGAAGGTGTGTGGATGAAAAATGCATATTCTGTTACATAGCAGGTGCTTAATAAACCAGGTCTGTTTGCAGAGCCTGGCACATAGTAGGCCCCTCAGAAAGAGTGGGTTCAATTGCTTTAAAATTCTTTTATAGACTTTACCAGTTGTTATAAGAGTAATAGATTACTGCCAAAGAATAGGATATTTTTTTTAAAGCTACATTTTAAAAAATTTGACAACAATTTAAATCCACATTTGTTGTGAAGGACAAATAATATAGAAATTTGTACTGTAATGATGTACTGGAACCCTGGCTTGTGAGAAGCGGTTGTTAAATTTTCAGGAAATATGAGAACTGCTTGTTTAAACACAGCTACTATTAAAAATCAAATTATATAAGCTTACCATTAAATAAATTATTTTTAAAACAAAGGTAATAAATACTCAAAACTCATTACTTCCTAATCATTATACTATTACCTGTGCTCTTAAGGTTATTTATATCTGCTGTGTCTGTATGGCGGAAATTCTGTTCAATGATGCCTATCTCTTCGTAGCTGTGTTGCATTTGTAGCTTGAAATCTGCCACCATGGGAGTATTTACACCATGGAAATTGGTGAACACTGCAAATCAGGACTTCTCTTTCTTTCTTTCTGGAGATCCAGTTGTTGAACATTTACCAGCATACCCCTGAAATAATAACAATCTATGAAATCCCCTCTCCCCATGACGTTCCCCAAAGTTAAACACTCTTGATAATTTGCAGTATATTCTTGACTTTCCTCTTTCCACATGTATAATTATCTGTTTATCTCTATATATGCATGTCCTTTTTTTTTTTTTTTTTTTGAGGAAGATTAGCCCTGAGCTAAAATCTGCTGCCAATCCTCCTCTTTTAGCTGAGGAAGACTGGCCCTGAACCAACATCCATGCCCATCTTCCTCTACTTTATATGTGGGATGCCTGCCACAGCATGGCTTGCCAAGCGGTGCCATGTGCGCACCCGGGATCCGAACCGGCGAACCCCAGGCTGCCAAAGCAGAATGTGTGCACTTAACTGCTGCGCCACCGGGCTGGCCCTGCCTCTCCTTTTTAATTGTTACATGCTCCAATTTACTTAAAATGTTGGGTATCTTTCTACCTTGGTACATGAAGTTGTATTTCCTTTTAAGACTGGCATAGTTTTTCCATTGGATGGATGTACCATAATTTATTTATTTAGTTTCCTATTTATTGGTATTTTAGTTGTTCCTAGGTTCTCTTCCACATTATAAATAACATCACACATGAACATCCTTTGCATTCATCTTTGTTTGGTTGTGCAAGTATCCATTATACACAGTGGATTCTCAGAAATGGTACTGCTATATCAAACATTATAGATGTTTTACATTTTTATAGATTAGAAAATGCCAAGTGTGTCAGAGGTCAGATAGGTAAAAACAGAGCTAATATTTACAAGTAAACAGTTTTAAAATTAAACAGGTGTGTGTGTGTTTTGCTTGTTGGTTTTCTGTGCTAGGAACACAGTCTGTAAATTGCAGAAGCATCAGTATTTTGCAGTGTAGTTGCTTAATAGGAATCTGCTATGAACTGAATTGTGTCCCCCCAAAATTCATTTGTTGACGCCTTAAATCCCCATGTGATGTTATTTAGAAATGGGGCCTTTGGGAGGTAATTAGGTTTAGAGAAAGTCAAGGGGATGGGGCCCTCAAGACAGCATTAGTGCCCTTGTAAGAAGAGACACAGCAAGAAAGTTGTCGTCTACAAGCCAAGAAGAGAGTCCTCACCAGAAAGCAGCCCTCCTGGCACCTGGACCTTGGGCTTCCGCCTTCAGAACTATGAGAAATGAATCTGTCTTATTTAAACCACCCAGCCAGTGGTGTTTTGCTACAGCAGCCTGAGCCACCCAACACAGAACCTAACTTCAGCTTCTTTCCATGTAGGCAGATGGGCTCTGACTCAGAGGTCCAGCCAGGCCTTTGAAGCCACGAAGCAGGGACCCATGGCCGAGTGAAACAGAGCCCCTCCCCTGCTGTGGGTCGCCCTACCTGACTCTGGAGTTTCAGCACCGGGACTAAGTGAATTGACCTGGCCTGTTAGTGGACACAGGGAATGGCTATTTCCTGAAAATGTTTCTGCCCCAGTCTGCTGATCCATGTAAGGTCACTGGTTTCTGTGACACTCACTCAGGTCTTAGCATAACAGGAGCTATGACCCGGCCAGCCAGACGCCTGTGTCGTTCAGTTTGCAGTGGAAGGGAAAGAAGGGAGGATGTGATCCTAAATCTTCCCGCCATGAAGAAAATAATCTGGCATTCATTCAGTGCACAGTTTCCTTGAAGACAGATTTTATGGTGAGATGAGGCATCTGATTTCCTGGCAGTCTCCCGAGTTCACAGTCCCCATCTCTTAGACTTGACTCGTGCATTCATGTGCATTAGCTCACATAATCCCCATTTTACAGAGGAACTGATGGAGGCTCAAAGAGGCTAATTGATTTCAGAAGTTAGCAGAGCCGGTAACTGACAGAGCTCAGTGTTAAGCCTGCCTTCCAGTCTCCTCTCAGGGCACCAGTGCTTGAGGTTGGTAGAGCGGGTGCTGAGATCTGCCCAGAGGGATTTGTCCAGCCCCTTCCCCAGTCCACAGGGCTGGACAGCCGTGGACCGTCTTATAACCATGTAGTCAAGGCCCAAGATTGTGTTAATGTCACCAACTAACATTCCTTCACAATTTATCCATGCCAAGCCCTATGCTGAGTGCTTTTCATGCTTTATCTCATTCAATTCTCAGTACATCCTTTATAAGGTTTACATGATTATTCGAAATCTCACTTGAGAACAGTACTTCAGAATCATGGCTGCGCATTGAAATCACCTGGGGTCCAGGGTTCACCTCAAACAAATTAGAATCTCTGATGTGGGACCCCCTCCATCAATAGTTCCTAAAACCAAGCAGATGATTCCTGTCTATTGGGTGGGAATTCTCCCTTATTTTTCCAAAGCTGCATTATAAAGACACCCACTCCCACTGTAGTACCTTTCTTTGTCTTCATTATCCTCTATACCCTGCTTTCCTAACCATCACCAGCCTCTAGGATTCAATTGCTATTTGAATTTGTGTGCATTCATTCAGCAAAGATATTTTGAGTGTTAGCTGTGCATAATATCAGGCCCCATGCTAGGCTCTGGGCATGCTCGAGGGAAACCAGAATCCTGGCCTCAGCCTGCTGTCAAGAAGGATGTAGGATGATGCTCTCCAGATCCATCCATGTTGTCACAAATGGCAGAATTTTTTTCTTTTTTATGGCTGAATAATATTCCATTATATATATACACAACACATTTTCTTACACCTTCATCCATCGAAGGACATATAGGTTGTTTCCATATCTTGGCTATTGACAATAGTGCCACAATGAGCATAGGTATGCAGATATCTCTTTGAGATACGGATTTCATTTGCTTTGGAGAGTTACCTATGTTAGCTACGTGACATGATGAATGTTTAATTATCTTGACATTAGTAATCGTTCTGTAATGTATATGTATATCAAATCATCACGTTGTACACTTTAAACATATACAATTATGTGTCACTTATTCCTCAATAAAGTTAAATAAAATAAATATAAAAAAAGAAAAAGACCTAAGAGAAATTACAAAAGATTATAGTGCATAAGTGCCCGGATAGAGAAAGTCCTTGGCCTGCAGGGAAGAGAGGGTGCGGGGGTGCACTTCCAATGGTTTATTTGTACCCCTGTTGTTGCCTGGATTATGGCCCATTATCCTGTACTTTCCCAGGCACTGACAGAACCCAGCAAAAAAATGCCAGTGACATCATAAAGAGAGAGACCAGCCTCCTAGTCTTCCCGTCTCCTTGAGAGCTGTTCCTGTCATCCACCTTATGCTTAAACATCCCCCCCCACCCCGCCTCCGCTTATCCCCCTGAGCCCTCAGTTGCCGGATCTCCTTTTAGAGTGTATTTGACATTCCACCACAGCAGGTCAGATGTATTTGAATCAGAAAGGCACAGAGGAGCCTGCATTGGTTAGCAGAGCCCTGTGGGACTGCTGCAAGGAAGAGAATCTCAGCTCAGACAATTAACCGAGAGAAATCGCCCATCTCTCAGCCCACATCGCTATTCCACCAAGGCGAGCTTTGCTCATTGGGCCCACGTGTGTTCAGCACAGTCTGCATGCCCAGCACGGCACACACAGGCTCGTCTTTAGCTGTGCTCAATGGACATGACAAAAGAAGTAGAAAACGTGGCTGTGTCTTCAAGATCAAATTGGAATGACCAGGCATGGATACTGAGGGAACATTTACTTCTTAATCTTACTCCAAGTCCATTTAGTATCTTCCTAATGCTTGTTCACCTGTTGACAGCAGGGGTTGGAGCATGCCAAATCTCACTGCCACCTGCTTTTGTTTGTCTCAAGCTAGGAATGGCTTTTACATTTTTAAATAATTTAGGGAAAACAGTCAAACAGACAAGTATGCTTTGTGGCACATAAAAATATGAAATTCAAATTTCAGTGTCCATTATTAAAGTTTGATTGACACACAGCCACGCTGTTCATATTTGTTTTGTCTGTGGCTGCTTTGGGGCTACAATGGCAGAAGCTGAATAGTTGCAACAGAGACCTTTTGGCTCACAAAGCCAAAAATATATCCTGTCTGGCCTTTTAGAAAAAGTTGACCGGCCACAGTTTGCAGCTTCACAGGAAGAGTATGGTTTGTGGCTATCCTGCAGACTTGGGTTAGGTACAATCTTGCCTGTGTCACGTAGCTTTCCACATCTGGAAAATGGGAATAATAACACATTCTTACTAGGCTTTCGTGAGGATTAAGTAAGCTGTTGTAAATATAACATAAAACCCAATGATCTAGAAATAGCATAGATACTCAGTGAGTCTTCACCCCCCCTTAATTATATGCAGATGTAATTTCCTATATAGGCACTGAAAGAAGGACAAAATGGCATGAGACCTTACCCCGCTCTTAACTGGAGAGAGATGTGCGCAAACGATAAAGGGAAAAGAATGGGACTGACACATGGATTGGATACTTTGCATGTTCTAGTCACCCCATGTGAGATGCTTTCTGTATGTAAGAGCAGAGTCTTATTTCCCTTGTTCAACCCTCTATTCTCCAGCGCTTAGAGTCATCCCTGGCTGATGCTCACGGTTCAATAAACGTTACCTAATAAAAGGAATGCATTTTCACGTTCAGTCTTCCTAATAACTGGTACACTTGTCAAACATTTATGGAATCAATCAAAATTAGGTCTCAAATTCTGCTCCTCGACACATCATCACAGCACCTTAGACGTTCCAGCTCCTCTGCCTATGTCCACGCCTGAAAACGTAGCAAATGGGAAAACTTCGCATAGTATTGTTGTAAAGACTGCGTGAGATTTAGGGCATGCAAGACACCTCTGCAGCCCAAAGGAGGGAAGGCACGACAACTGAGTGGTCTTGATGGGCTTCCAAGTGGGAATGCTGATGTTTCCAGACACAGGCTTCTTTGAAATCTTGTCTTGTTGGTGTGGTAGTAAGAAGGAAGTCCTGGCAGGGTCTTACTGTGGAGAGAAGATGAGAAAAAATCCAAGATGCAAATCTGGCATAATGACAGGAGTCAAATTTAAGGGGCAGCTTCGTGAGATGGGTCTTCAGGGAAGTGGACACATGAACTGTTTAAAGAGTAGGGGGTAGGAAGACCTTCTGCAGGTAGAGGGGGACGGGCCATTCTGTAGAATTTGGATGATAGGGCAAAGGAAGTATATATGGAAGAATAATGGCAGTTCCTTCCTAATGAAGTTATTGATGTTTCCGAAGATCCCTTATACTGATTTTTAGTGGCCTTCATTTAAATTAACAGGTTAACATAACCATAGATTGGTAAACAGAGACCATCCATCTTCACAGAGGATCAAGGAAGGAATTCACATATATTGAGGGCCCAGTATTGTGTTAATATCACTGGCTAACATTCATTGAGCAATTTCTTCATGCCAAGCCATATGCTAAGTGCTTTTCATGCTTTATCTCATTTAATTCTCACTACATCCTTGTAAGGATTACATGATTATTCAAAATCTCACTGTGGGTCGGTAGCAAAGCTAAGGTTGGAACACAGATCTTTCTATCTTGAAAGCAAGGGTTCCTAACCCTGTAGTATTTTATGTATGTCATCTGTTGAAATCTTCACTCCCCGCCTATGGAGGAGGGAGGGAGGCGAGAGGGAAGGAGGAAAGGATGGGATTTCATGTTGTGATGGCTCCTTAAAGTAATTAACTGGGATTCTGTGATCGAGGATATCAGGGACAGACCTCTCTGAGGAGGTGACATTTCAGCTGAGACCTGGAACCAGCTGTGTACCTAAGCTGGCGACAAGAACACGGCAGCCCCGAGGTGGGCACTCGCTTGGCCTGTTCTGACACGGAGTGGAGGTGCGAGGGGCAGGAGTAACTTGAGATGAGACTAGGGGGCTTGCTGAGAACCTCCTGGGCTGTGCTATGATGATGTGGAGTTGGGGTTTTGTTCTGTAACACTGCGGTAAACACAGAACATCAGTGATCATTTGTACATTATAAATTAGTAATAATGACCATTGTATAATTTCCATTTATCATTTCTTGGTCCATACTAATTTTAAGGCTCCCCCCTTTCATTTCAATAAATTCTTTATTAATGTGCTTGGCATGCACACTAAGAGGCCCCCCCACACACACACCTTGGGTCTGGTCCTCTCACCAAATGTTCATATAATTGTAGGACTATGAGTGACATGTTCCTAATTCTATGTTCTAATTGTGGCTTAGATGACTGGGACAAAGGGCACTCCCAGTAGTGTTTATTGACCATTCGGTATTTCTCAGACAGATATTTGCTTCGTCTCACACCCTCACTCCCTGGCCCCTCAGGGCTTCTAACACATAGGTGGAATAGTCCAGATGACTCTGGAATGTGGCTATGGCTGTTCTAGCACCTTCTACTGCTTTACCTTACCACCCTACTCTCTCATTTCCTCCCTTTTTTGGAATTATCACCAATAGAGGTTCTCAAAATCTTTATATAATTAAAGGAAAAAGCTTGTATTTGAGGAAAAGATCCATAGAAGCAATTCTGCCCAGAGTAGAGTATTCCCCAAGAGAAACTTGCCTCTGGAGAAAAGAGCTGACCACAGAGACGCAGAGAAGTTAAGGGACTATCTCGGGGTCACACAGCCTGGAAGTGTCAGAGACACAGGCTGTCTGACTCCAAGCCCTAGCTCTTTCCAACATTCTCTGCTTTGGCCCAGAGGAAGCAGATGGGCCAAGGAGTTAAGCCAGAGAGAACTTGCTGACAGCAGACTTTATGAGATCTTTTCCTATGATTGGAGATGCGCAGTCCTTTAACTCAAGATCAGTTTTTGGACCTCATTGCCTGATTTGTCTCGGCTGAAGGCAGGGGCTAGACAGGCCCCAACTGCATTCCTGCGGGACAAACTGCGCTCTCAAGCGTCTCTAGGATCTTCGTGTTTAACCAGTTTATTTGTGTACCAAAGCCTTTTTTACAATTAGTCCTTTGGCAAACATTAATGAACTTCTGTTAGATACTGCTGGGCAGGGCATTTATTTCTGAACTTGTTCATTTATTTGTCAGCTCATTCATAAACATTCTCTGAGTCTGTCTGCTGGGCCTGCGATCAGTACTGGTGTCTGTGGAGATGACACCATCCCTGCCCTAGAGAACTCAGCATCTAGCGGGGAACTGTCAAGCAACAAGATGAGGGTTATAACTGACTAGCTTCTGGGTGGAGAAGAGGCAGGCAGGTGGGTGGCTGGGCAATCCAGGAAGGCTTCGGAAGAGAAAGCTAGGAAGGATGCAGGGTAGAGAGAGTAGAGGGTAAATGGAGGGATGAGGAAGAAAGAGCAAGTGATGAAAGTACTGGAAGAGTATAAAATTATATTTAGCTGAATTAGAGCTCAGAATTCCGTGATTTTAGAGATCCATATTGGTTTTGAAGGGATCCAATTACAAGAGGACTAAAAAAAGAAAAGTATGCATGGCTTAGGATGACTGCGTGCCCTTAAAGGCCAATGTGAGGAAGCCACTGGATTCCTTTATTTTGCAATTCCTACTGTCCCAGTGTGGAGTCCATCCATCTGTGGTCCTCTTTGGTTATGGTGATAGCTAAAAGTCACCCTGGATAATTGCTCACAGGTACAGTGTTCACCACGCCTCCTCTCTCCCACTTAACAGAAGCAGAAATTAGTTTCTGGGGGAAATTTCACCTGCATTAAATAGGTCCTTAAAAGGATAATGCAGATTGGCTCCATCTTCCTCCACCGCCCTTCTGTCTTCCTGTGTTACTGAATGCTGGAAAAGTTATCAAGGCAAGGATATTCATCACTCTTGCCTGAATGCTTGAACCAGGGTACTTTTGCACATTCTTTTTAAATGGTTGACACCACGACAAAGCTGGATTTAGTTCTCCTTCTTTCTCCTCAGCACTCAATGCGTGCGCCACTAATCCAATTTATAGAAATCCTCTCCCAGGAACAGGACGGCCTGTGGGTTTCCCCAAATCAGGCTGGCCGAGAGCCAGTAGGCTCATTCATTAGCACAAGTTCAGACCCCAAAGGTTTACTGTTGCCTTCTGCCTGCCGGAGTCGCTTTCCAGTGGATAGCGGCCTTCCTGGGCCCACGGGAATAATGTTAATAGTCCTGGCTAACATTTATTGAGCACTTGTTATGAATGTGATCTTTCGAATGGATCATTATCTTGTTTAACTTTCACAGCAGCCCAGGAGGCAGGCACTCCTTGCTCTTCCTGCAGTGTATCAGCTCGCTCAGGGACCTTGCACGTGGAGCTGATGCTGCCTGAATTCTTCCCCCTTATCGGCAGCTTGGCATGCTCCCTCGCCTCCTGCAGGTCTTTGCTTAAATATCGCCTTCTCAGAGAAGCCTTTGCTTCTTTAAATACACCCGTTTAAAATTTCAACAGGCCCCCCGCCTGAGCACTCCTGTCTCCCTTCCCTGCTTTATCATTAGCATCATATAACATACTACCTGTCCAACCTGCTTACTTTTTTTGTTGTCTGTCCTCTGTAAGCATATAGTCCCCATGAGGATAAGGATTTCTGTTTTCAGCAGGGGTTCTGGTCCATGGGAATCTCTCAACAGATATTGGGTGAATGAAAAAATAAGTGTAATATCACCATAACCATTTTACAGACTAGGAAAGAGACTTTTATAGAAATTTGCTAACATGCCCTGGGTTATACAGAAAATAAGTAATGGATCCAGAATTAACCTGCATCTCAGGCCTCCAGGTCTTTACAACACTACAGTGCCAGCACTTGGCCAAGTCCAGAGCCTTCTCTAGAACTATGGCTGTGCTAGGAAATAAGGAGATGGAACTGCCTGCTCACCCCGTTAAAGTCTTCCCTTGAAGTCGCTTTCAGTATTGTAGGGATTCACGTTAACAGACGGGCCATCTCTAACCTCTCCTCTGCTCCAGACACTAGCTTACTGAGATCCAGCTCTTCAGAGTTCACTGAAGTTCCATACCAATGCAGGTCATTATACTTGTCACAAGCAGACCTACTGTGTGCCATAGACTGTGTTGAAAGCTGCACCCACAGCTTCCAACATGGCTGTCTCTACATGTCTACAAAAACTGTAGATCCTAAAGTCACAGGCCTAGAGTGGATTGCCTAGTGCTTTTTGCAGCCAGTTTCCTGTCCTAGTCGCGTCAGACTTCATCTCATCAACAATGGTGTTGGAAGATGCATGGGCTTGGAAGCCACATGCAAATGTGTTTGGATCTGAGCTTACTTATTAGCTTCTTAGTTACTGACTCAGCATTTCTGGGATGTTATAAGATGTAAAGGTGGTGGGCACAGTGCCTAGGGCCTGGCAGGGGACCAGTAGTGGGCTGCTGCCATCATTGTTGGTTATCAGTGTCTTCATTTATTGTGATTATTCAGCTTCTAAGCAGTGAATTCAATGCCTACAAGTCAGTAGGAACTTAGTTTAGTTTTAAAAAATCTATCCCAGCTGATAGGAGTAGCTCATTATTTAATTAAGACTATCCTGTGTGTTAGTCACTGTGCTAAGTGTTTTATTTTATCTTACTTAGTCCTCACAACAGCCCTATGAGTCATTATTCATACCCGTTTTACAGAAGAGTACACTGAACCACAGAGCAGTAATTAAGTCCCTTGCCCAAGGTCATGTGGAGCTGACATATGGATTGATGCTAGGACCCTTAATGTTTATGGTCAGGTCCCCAGGTAATCCAAGTACGAGACTTGAGAGGTGCCTCTATTCTTGCCGTCATTCTGAAACCAGTCAGGGGAGCGACACAAAGTACCAAAGCTGGAATCGAGAGACTTAGATTCAAGTCCTAATTCTGCCACTGGGCAAGCTTCCTGACCTTAGGACGTTGAGCTCCCTTCTCTGAGTCTTGGTTTCTCCATCTGTAAAATAAAGAGATAACTCTAGATGTCCAAGGGTCCTTCCCCTCCCTGGGCCTCTGATTCTGTGAGATGGTTTGTTCATTAAGCGTGTTCCAGGTCTATCAGAATCAGCACACTTTGCCACTGGAGTCGCAAGGACCTTGGTTGAAATCCCCCCTCTGCCATTCACTAGCTATGTAACCTCTTTGACCTTCAGTTTTCTTATTTAAACTTACTTAAACTGATTTAAATGTAAACCAGAACCATCCCAGTTTCATGGAGGCAGTTCAGGGGATTAAATGAAATAATATACATGTAATAGTCAGGATCCCAACGTCTCATCAGATAATTCAAGATATTTTAATGACGGGACCGTTTATGGGGTGAGTGGACAGCATTGAAGATATGAAGGATGCTGAATACAGAAGCAGTGAGCTGTCACCAGCTCTGGGCCAAGAGACATGTATTAATTTCTTAAGGCTGCTGTAACTAAATACCACAACCCGGGTGGCTTAGCAGCAGAAATTTATTTTCTCACAGTTCTGGAGGCTGGAAGTCCAAGATTAAGGCATCCACAGGGTTGGTTTCTTCTGAGGCCTCTCTCCTTCCTTTGTAGATGGTTGTCTTCTCCCTATCTCTACAGGGTCATCCCTCTGTACCTGTCTGTCCAAATTTCCTCTTCTTATAAAGACAGCAGTCATACTGGATTAGGGTCCACCTTACGGACCTCATTTTAACACCCCTTTCAAGACCCTATCTCCAAATACAGTCACATTCTGAGGTACTGGGCGGGGGTTAGAACTTCGACCCATGAATTTTAGCGGGACACAGTTCAGCCCATAACAAGATGTAAAGGGAAGAGGTAATGCTGCCAGAAACCAGTGAGAGCTAGAATCGTGGAGGATGGCTGCCCAGCCGAAAGAAGCTGGAGTGAGAGAGGACACAGGACACAGGACCCAGGCAGTGCTGGAAACACTGCCCAAACTCGACAGTGCCCCGGGATGGAATCCCCTCTCCTTCCTGCAACCTTCCAGTCTGTGGCTGGTGCTTCCAACCAGGAAACAGCCACCAGGGATCCCAGGTGATGCAGTCTGTGGCAGTGAGTCTGCCAGGGCACAGATGAAGGCAGAGAAGGGCAGAGAGTGGACCTGGAGTGGACAAACAGAATACACAGCGTGACCCCAGACCCCTAAGAGACACTCCAGAAGTGCTAGTTCTTTCCACTTCCTGAATAGGAGGTGAAAAGTAAAGAAGGCTGTGAGTTCTACACACCTCACTGGTGGTTTCCCAGTGCAGGTTTTTTCTTTGAGCGTGTGAACGAGTGAATAACGAAAAGACAGGTTGTGTGCCATTCCACGTGGGCTCACGTTGTTTACCTTTGAAATTGCAAAAAGCTTCTTGCCCTTTCCGCAGTCCGTCAGCTCCGCATTCAGGCGGGCTCTAGGGCACGTTCAACTGGTCAGAATTGCTTGGCTATCCAAGCCGTCTCGCCCTTCTTGGTAAGCAAATGAGACATCATCTTGTGCAGCGAAGCATCCAGCCAGACTGGTGGGGAGAGGCAGGCTCATTATTCGTAAAAAATTAAAATCTCCATGCCAACAAGCTGGTCAGCAGATCTGACTTCTATTCAGAGAGTAGTTATTTTTCAGTGCCTGATAGAAAGTCTGTGGGGCTCCAGACCCCCAGGCAGGCTCTGTGGTGCTGTCTAGGCTTTTGCATCTACTTCTGGCTTCTAAGCATCATAATATGCTTCATTCTGTTCTGTGGTAATTTTAAGACCAAAGTTTTCGACACTCTCTATTTTTCCCCCATACAGCTCCAGAAAATGCTTTCTTCTTACTGGAAGAGACAGGCTGGAAAGTCTTCAATGATTACCCTCACTGCAGTGACCTGGGCATGGCTAGAGTGTATTTATTCAGTATCTGTTATCTCCTGCTTTTGGATGGACTGGCTGTGAAAGGCTGTCTTGTCTCAGAGCTGGTCCTGCAAGAGACTTGATCCCCTGCTGGGTTTCCTGGGTGGGAGGAAAGCCAGAACCACAGCTCAGTGAGCATGGTTTCTGCTTTAGGTTTTTCTTATCACTTGCTGTCTAAAATGGGCAAAATCACTTACCTTCTATGATTTAATGATTCTCTGAAAATTTGTCAAAAAATCTGGAAAATGGCAATAATAAGTTTGGCCCAAGACAGCAGCCTAGGGTGCTTGGAAATTAATATGTGTTTCTTTAGGCAAAGTAAGTGGATTTGAGGAGTTGGCGCTTGTTGGTTTCCTAAGACTGCTGTAACAGAGTGCCATAAACTGGGTGGGTTAAACAGAAATTTATTCTTTCGTGGTTCTGGAGGCTAGAAGTCCAAAATCAAGATGTTGGCCAGAACTTCCACCCTCCAAAGTCTCTAGGGGAGGATCCTTCCTCACCTCTTCCAGCTTCTGGTAGCCCCAGGCATTTCTTGGCCTGCAGCAGCATCACTCCAGTGTCTGCCTCCATCTTCACGTGGCCTCCTTCCCTCTGCGTCTGGTTCGGTCTTCTTCCCTGTGCATCTGGTTCTGTCTCTTCTCCTCTTATAAGGACACCAGTCGTTGGATTAGGACCCGCCCTAATTTAACATGGCTCATCTTAACTTGATTACATCTGCAAAGACCCTATTTCCAAATGAGGTCCCATTCACAGGTCCTTGGGGGTAGGACTTGACTGTATCTTTTTGTGGTACCCAGTTCAACCCACAGTGGCACTTTTCATCAACTTGTTATTTACAAAGCTCTCTCTGGTTAAGAGGAGCTCTCTGTACAGTTGACCAGAAATTATCCCCCTCATTTGACAAATGAGTCTAGGAGGACTAAGGAAAACAGATGAGTTTAAACGATGGGTTAGAGAGAAGTGGAGAGTTGGAGGAAGAAGAGAAAGAAAAGCACAGGGGAGAGGTGGGGCTTTGGGGGTCCTTGAGCTTTGTTTACTTTGTGTTTGTTGTTTTACTTTGAGCCACTCAGCCTTTCTGAGCCTCACTTTCCTCAGGGAAATGAGGATGGGGGTCGGACAGGGATCTGATGACCTTCTGAGGCTTCTTCCGGCTTAATCTTCTTTGATTCCACAAAAACTAGCAAAGTAGTCGGTGGGCACCACCTACTCAGGAAAGCAGCCAGCACTGAGCATTGGGTCTCTGCCTGATGAATCTATAAATAGCTCCTGCAATTCAGCAAGAGAAAGGCAGGCAACCCAATAGAAAAATAAGCAAAAGACTTGAATGGGCACTTCCTAGAAGAGGATACCCGACTGGGCAGTTAACATCTGAAAAGGTGCCGAGTCATTAATCATGAAAAAATGCAAACTACAATCCATAATTCAACACCACTGTGTACCTACCAAAAGGTCTAAAATGCAGAGAGGCAGGCAATGCCAGTTATTAGTGGGGATATGGATCAGTTGGAACTCTCATACACTGTTAGCAAGAGTGTAAATAGGAAGAACCACTTTGCAATATCTACTTAAGCTGAACAGAGACACTCTCTCTGACCCAGAAGTTCCACTCCTAGGTTTGCACCCAACAGAAATGCAGACATATGACACCAAAAGACGTGTTTGAGAATGGTTATACCAGCTTTCAAAACTGGAAACAACCCAAATGTCCATCAGCAATATAATGGATAACTAGGATGAGATATATTCCTATTATAGGTTATTATGGAGCATTAAATGATCAAACTACACCTGCATGCAATAATAGGAATGGATTGCACAGACATTATTGAGCCAAAAGGCCAGTCATAAAAAGGGGACATACGATATGATCCAATTTATGTAAAATTCAGAAATTGATTAAACTATGGTGTAAGAATTTGGGATAATGGCAAGATAATGTGTGTATGTGTGATTGCAAAGGGCATTCTGCTCTTAGTGATGTTCTGTTTCTTGGTCTCGGCTCTGATTACGACAGTGAGTTCACTTTGTATAAATTCATCAAGCCGTGCACTTATGATCTGTGCACCTTTCTGAATATATACTTCAGTAAAAAGTTTGCTTATTAAAGCAGAAAAATAAAAGTACTCTGCAAGTGTTGTTAAAAAGTGTTTACCAGCCACCAAACCCTTCCTGCTCTTAGCCCTATCACAGTCTTGTCCAAATACATTTGTGTTTGAAAGGGGAATGGTGAAATTTTGTTCTCTTAAAGGGCCACTCCCCACAACATGAGATCTGACCCCACTCTCCTTTTGAGCCAGCCCTGCCTTCCCAGAACACATCTCTCTATTGGAATACCCATAGTACCTCCAGACTCTTGACAGCAGTGACCACTGTGTTTTCCATCTCTGTGGATCTGGTGCCTGGCACATAGAAGTCACTCAGTATTTACTGAGTGAATGAACGAGTGAGTAAATTACCACCAGCCTTTTATAAGGTCTGAGCAGCCCTTTGTACTCCATCCACACTTTCAGAAATCCCAGCCATGTCAGGGATGGCTTCGGGTAGAAGGATTTCCATGTTCTTTCTCTGACAAAGAGCTTTCAGGAAGGAAAAACTTTAAAAAGCAAAAAAGTAAAACCTTTCAATTTATATGATCAAAAGTGTCCCAGGCAAAATCAGCAGGAGATTTTAAATTAAGTGATTTTTAATAAAATCCCCTTCTATTGGGTCACATGTGAGAAGGGAACTCTAGCGCTTCAAAGCAAGACAGAGGAAAGTCGCGATTATGAGGATCATTTTCGTAAACATTTCTGGATGACAGCCTGTTCCCCAGAGCCTCCTGCGTGGCAGCCCACTCGGTGCCCACTTCAGCTTTCATTTCTCTGGGTCAAACTAGCACAGAAAACGCTGAAGGAGTAAGGAACAAATCTTTATTTTCATGGAACGGCCCTTGCAGTGCAGGTGGCGAGCTGAGAAGGTGCAGACAGAAGGCAGGGAGCAATCAAGGTGAAGGGAAGAGGCAATATCCATTCCTTCAGATTCCTGGGGGCAAGGAGGAAAAGGTCCTGGAAGATGAATCTGGAAAACGTTGGATGCAGCAGCGCCCTTTGAGATTCACGTGTGCGTTGATATGTCCGACACTGTTGAACTTTCTTGAACTCACCGCCTCCTAAACTTTTAACTTCGTTCACCCTGATTCCCACAACACCTATGGGTATCCTGCAGAGCACCATGTAACACACTGGGAAACACTGGGTGTGGGAATAAAAGGTTTACTCTGAAACCTGCTCTGAACTGGCCGGAAGGAGGCACGCAGCCGCTTTCAACCTCAGTTTCTCCTCCTGAGTTGAGGAAGCACGTGGTCTGAATTGACCAAGCCGATTGTAGCCATATTAGCCAGCTGCATGGAAAGAAAGAAATAAGATAGTGGTGGAATCTTCTCTTAAACAGAAGGTCTTCATAATGCCAGCTTAAGGTACTCCCTTTGCTGAGAAAGCTTCAGGGGGTTCTCCTTGCCTGCAAGAGGTGGTACGACACATGCCCAGTGGGCTCAGATGCAGAAAGAGAGGATCTCTGTGCTACACAGGAGGGAAGGTTGACCTTAGTTAGCCCTGAAACAGTGTGCTGACTGAAATCTTTCTTGGCTCCAGCTGGTTACCCATGCTCACATACACTAGGTCAGGCCCCACCTTCCGTGTGCAGCTTCAGTTTCACACAGGATGGTCTTTGAGGAGCCCTGCCTTTCCTGGCCTTTTTTATGCTTGGTCTCCCACCAGGATTTGACATAGGCAGTCTGGTTATGGCCTGTGGTCTTCTCAGTGCCCTTCAGACATTTACTTACTGTTCCTCCAGGAGCCAGCAGACTTGTTTTGGCTTTAAGCCACTGATTCAACTAGGTCTTGCTGTGTTTAGCAATGTGCATGTACACAGACACACATGTACACAGGAGGCAGCATGGCCTGGTTGAAAGACCACAGGTCAGAGAGTGAGACTAATTTTGCCACTCACTAGCTATATATGAGCCTTAGTTTCTTCATCTGTAAAATGGGGGTAACTCTATCCACCTTGCAGGTTTGTCATAAGAATCGGAGGTCATCTAATAAAGTAGCGCATCCCAGTATACAGCAATTGCTTGATAAATGGTAGGTATCATCAGCATTGTCGCCATCTTTAGTCTGTTCTCCCTTTTGCAGTTGCATTGGTAAAATCAATATCTAGCTCATAAAAAAAAAAAAAAGCATTATTTTCTCTCTCCTCTCTACATAGACATTCACCTTTCTTTCCCTGCCCTCTTGGCTCCCGAGCCATTGCTACACATTCAGTTTGGGAAAAAGACACATTGCCCTCTGATCCGCAGATGAAACGCCCTACCGCTGGACCAGATGTTCACAGGAGAAGCCTTTGATTTTTTATTTACTTATTCATTTATTTAGTGTTGGTCGCTTATGCTCCTGGCACAACGGCTGAAGTAAAGCCCTGCCCGCCCCAGGTGGCCCAGCCAGCTCTGCCAGGAGTCCCTGTCAAATTTAAGGCCGGCTGCCTCTGTGCAGAGCGCCGGCCTCCAGGGTGAAGGGCTCGCTCCGCGCTCCCAGAGCCCGACAGCAAGTATGGAAATGGGCGGATCGTGCAGCAGCAAATGCCAGGCAAAGGCCAGAGTCAAGCTTTTTGGCACCACTGTCCCCCTGACAGCAGGAATGAAGTGTCAGGGTCTGACTCAGGGCATGCTTCCCCAAGCCAGATCTGTGTTGTTTCAGCTTGAAAGGGTCCAATTTCAAAAGGAGCCATTTTCATCATTTTGAGTAATGTTCACGTACAAAGCTTGTTCCCATGTTGCATGTGTGTACATAATTGGTGTTCATTCTAGTGGGAATCTGCAAGTTCAGGGAGTGATAATTAGGCACCTTAATGAGGAAATGTATGGATTCTGCAACTGTTATTTATAAGCTTCATATTTCCAAAGGCCTTCACCATCATGAATTAGAATATCTCCCCAGCACCACAGGAGTGAGGTCAATAAATAGTTAGAATTATGTTTCTCTTAGAAATGTTTTCTGGCTCTGGTACCATCTAGGGGCAAACTCTGAACCTTTGAAGACACAGGCAGGTTCTCGTATAAATGTGTATCCAGGTGATTCAGTTTAACAGCCTAAGCAGACCCCTTTGCTGCTTAAGACCGTAATTTATGCACATAATTTTACTTGTGGATTTTCTTTCCTTTGTTTTTTTTTTTTTCTTCCCGTGGGTTGTATCCCTTACCTGCCACTTGGAATAAACCCCAGGGGACCTCCTAATCATGCTGGT
Organism: Equus caballus; assembly: GCF_041296265.1. Lineage (NCBI taxonomy): Eukaryota > Metazoa > Chordata > Mammalia > Perissodactyla > Equidae > Equus > Equus caballus. The sequence continues at coordinate 36,901,276 of NC_091711.1, read as the reverse complement.
TGTGACACAATAAACTGACAGAGAAGGAATATGGGCCTGAAACTATTTCAAAATTTTTAAGTGTCCTGTGTATTCTACACACAAGGGCATTTTTAAGATTTTTAGAAAGACGAGTGAATCCAGGCTAGTGAATGAATTACTGGGTATAGATATTTATTTTCAATTAATTTTTTTAAGTCAGCAATATCTAGTGCTGTTCCTATTGTACCCTTTTTGTTAATGTCATGGGATTTTTACTTCAAGGTAGGAAATAATAGATCATGGCATATACCAGATACTTTTAAAGATGCAATGTTTTAATCCTCATAATCACCTTGGAGTTAATGTGAGAATGTCCCCATATTACAAGTAAGGAACTGAGACTCAGGATTCCAGTGAGTTTTTTTTAAGAGATGTTGCTCATAAAGCAGTAATATCAGGACTCAAACTCAGGGCTTATGTTTCTAAGTCTGTTTCAATTTGCATGTTACGTGCAGCTCCCTCTTCTGTGATGGCTACAGAACTGCCCGTGTTCCCAGAATTCATTCTACTGCATCAGCATGAGGTCGTGGGGATACTTATTGTATGAATAACCAGCGGTTAATTATAGATTTATGAGCAAAGACAAGCATTTTCACCCATGCTAGGTAACTTTATGTAGCCTCTTTTGAATTCTCTTTTTTGGAAGAAGAAGGGAAATGGGTCGTTACCTTTGAAAGTCTGCTGTTCAAATGTGGTGGGAGATATTTCCTACCTGGTAGACATTCACAGGCCTGAGGGCAGAAGCCTGTCTGCCTTGACCTTCATGTAGGTAATCCTTAGCATCCTTCAGGCTTCAGTTTAGACATCGGTTATTTCAGGAAGCTTCTCCCTAATGCTTCCCTCTACACCCGGCTCACCATCAGTCTCCCTGTACTGGCCCCCATCGTTCTTACCACATCTCCTATCTACTGTGGTGTTTTGTGTTTTCTTGGTTACTCATCTCCCATCCCTGTAAGGCCTTGCTCCCTGAAAACAAGGACTGTGTTTCACAAACTGCTAAGTCTACAGTTAACCCAATGAATAGAACCATAGGAGGTGTTCAAAACATACCTCTAAAATGAATTATAGGAGAAAATAACTTCTGAATGCAGGACCCAAGATTAAAGGCCAGGCAGAGTCCCCAGTGGTTTGTTTGACATGTCAAGGGCAGCTCACATATAGCCAGGCGGTGGGTCCTGGGAACTCTGATTCCCGTGAGCGCACGTTGGCCTGTGTTGGCCAAGTACATGTCTGGCATTCCTGTTTAATGTGAAGCAGTCTTTTAAAATGTCAAGGCACGAAGGAAATCCTTCCCATTGGCCCTGCTGGCACGGGATGCACGCAGTCTGCGTTAGTCCTGACGTTCCAGGATGAAGACCCTCTTCCAGACAGGGCAGTAGGAAGCACTTGCCAGCACTGTGACATTGGAAACGTCACCTCCCTTGTCCACAACTCACTTCCGCATCTCTCCAAAGGCGGTAATAATGATTACCCTGTCTCCTTTCTGAGATTGTGGCGAAGTCAGAAGAGACGATGAATACGACAGCTCTGAAATGCAGAAGCTGAGAGTGGAAGTCAGAAGCTTTGTGACAAGCCGGATCGTAAATTGTCATGTTTGTTTTGGATTCTGTTTCTTGGTTGAATTGGGGAATGGAGAGAAGGAGATTTAGTCAACATTCTGGGATTCTGAAGTGGAAACCAGGCTGTCACATATTGGCCTGTCACGTTTGCAAAGAAAGAAGTGTTTAAGTGACAAAGTGTCCTTGTGCCGGTTTTGCTGGAAGGAAGGGTCTGATGAAAGGGAAGAAAGTAAACTGTGGCAAGACTCCAAAATAAATTCCAGGCTAAGGAATTATGGCTTGTTCTTTAGGCTCCCTGAGATACGGGAGGCCTTCCATCCTGGGAAGTGTGACATGGTAGACAACATTATAGGTTGGTTTCTCTGAAACAGATTCAGTCATGGGCATGCCCTTCCTCAAAATCCTTCACTACCTCCCACTTGCCTCAGCAGGACTGTCCAACCAGTGTGGCACATATGGGTGACAGATGTGCCAAGCTAGTGATCCCCTCAGCCCTGCGGGCACCTAAGGGAGGCCGGGATCAGCCCTTCCAGCCACAAGCAGCTTCCTCCCTCTCCTCCAGTGGGTTATAAAGATATCATTTTCTGTGTAGGAAATGACGTGAAATGGCTGGAAAGCACCTCTTTTGCATAGATACAAGGCCCTTCCTGATCCATTGCCTGCTCACCTGTACCAGCTCATGTCTTTGCATTTGCTCCAGAGCATTCTGTTGCAACCGTCAAGCTGTCGCACACTCTGGTTCCTGCATAGCCCAGTCCTGCCACGCTGCCTCTGTCCATGTTGTTTCCCCAGACAGCCCCACCTTGTTTGCCTGACCGAGCCCTAGCCCAGGCTGGCATCAGCCTCCCTCCTCTGTGTTCCTGAATAAACCGAGCACATTCTCAGTGTTTGCAGTCATAGCATTGAATCGTAATGATTTGTGTGTCTCCCACAAAAGGGCCTGGCCAAGACTGAATGTTCTACATTCAGTAAATGCATGCTGAATTCATATTTTGAATAAAACCCATGAGACTGGGAAAAGTCAGAAAGAATGACAGTACAAGTCTATTTCAGTTAGCTTGCACATAGTAGGTGCTCAGTAAATAACTCTTGAATGGATGAGTGAAAGAAGAGATGTGAAAAGCATTTTGAATATAGACTCCATGAGACTCTGTGGTGGCCTGAATGTAAGAGAGAAGGAAGATGGAGCGGTTCAAGATGTTTCAAGACAGGCAGTGCTGTCAACACAGCAATCTTTGCACAACTTTAGAGGTTGTATGTGCCCCAGCTGAGCTCTCAGAAGTGTGCCCAGTGAACTGGGATTAGGATGTTTACTGCAGCATTGTTTATAATAGCAGAAACATTGGAAACTGCCAAAATGTCTTCAGTAGAGGAATGCATACATGAATGGTGGTATTATTTATACAGTGGATAAAGTGATTACAATGAATAAACTAGATGGTCAATCTTAACATAGTTCAATCTTAAAGACATAACATTGGGTGACAAGGTAAATTAGAATAGAAACGTTGCACCTCGAAACACTAAAAACACCATATATTGTTTATTACTGTATGCATAGAGAATAAAAGTACAAAAACATGCATAGAAATGAGACCCAACCACCTCAAGACCCTCGTTACCCTTGGGGAAGGACAAGGGGCTAGGATGAGATGGAGGAGCTTTTGCTTTATCTATGACTTTTTATTATTAACAGTTAATGTGGCCATATATTAGCATTTATTAAATTAGGTGCTATTTGTTTGATTAGTTTCTGAAGTGTTCCGTTGGTTTGAAATAGTTTATGCTTTTAAAAATTAAATTAAAATTACACAGAAGAAAAGACTGGGTAACAGGTGCAATGATGCCACATTTCTGCATTTAGTTTTCTGTTCTAGACGCTCCCCTTTTGTTAACTAGCCTGGCAGACAGGGTGAAATTGCATCTGCCACTTAGGACTCGCCGAGTCTCAGCACCGTTTAAAAGCATCGGTTCTTAGCTCAGTCCCCAGAGACAGACAGATCTACCATTGACATCTCTAGAAGCTTCCAAATGTGCAGAAATATCTTTCATCATTGTTTATAGCTTCCACCACCCCCTCCCCCGCCCCCATTCTCTCTACATGTTGGAGCATCTCTCCAGGCTAATTAGAAATAGTTTCTGCAATAAGGTTTAATGAAATTCTCTTTCACATGGTTGGAATCTATTTTCTGGAATCCATCACTGTATTCTCTTGGTTTGTGACTTTCTCAATTTTTCTTTCCTTTCTCCCCAAAAGAAGCAATCAAATGATATGCTTGTGGTGAATTTTACCATTTCTGAAATATCTCCCGGGTTTGGGGAACAATTTCAGTGGTGTGCTGGAGCTCACTCACACTGACTCGGGATGGCTAATCGAGCACATTGCTTCCCCCTGAGCGTTCGCTGATGTCACGTTGGTAACTTGAAAGCAGCCACGCTGGGAGTATTTACACCATGGGAATCGGCAGATGCTACAAATTAAGTTTTTGGTTTTAGTTCTTCCCCTGGAGAGCTGGGAGTTAATCATTTACCAGCCTACCACTAGGGGGCGGGACAGTTTTCTGGGTTTGCAGGGCAAGTAGCATTTTCTGCATTTTACACATGTAGAAACCAAAAGTCAAAAGAGGAAAAAGTCTTGGCCTGAGTCACAGGCTCCAAAGAGGCATCGCTGGGGCTCTGGTCAGTGTGGTGCAGATGAAGAAGCGCTGGCTTTGGAGTCAGGCGGATCCGAGTTTGAATCTGGTTTCGCCACTCGTATACTGTGCATTGTTCAAGAGTCTTACTCAGCCCCTCAGTTTCCCTACTTACAAAATAAGGATGACAGTATCTAGCTTGTAGTGATCTTGTGAGCCATAAGTGAAATATGTGCCAAAAAGCCTTACAAAGCACACAGGAGATATGCAATAGATATAATTCACCCTTCTCACAGAAAAGGTCAGATTGGTGTGTTATCCCATTCTTCCCATAGCCAGATATTTTTTTATTTCAACTTCACCAGACCAAACACGTTTCCCTAAGTAGTAGATATACTTTTCGCTCCAGATAGGCGCCACTGGAATAAGTCAAAAGTCTCAGAGTTGGCATTTATGTGTGATTTGGGGAATCAGTTTCTTTCCAACAGTCTTAGAAAGGTAGGTACTAGGTATCAACTAAGTTCATTTTTCAACTGCCTGGCGTTTTCTCCACCGACCGCTCTGCTGAGCTCAGCATGCTGAGAAGGATTGACTGGGGAGCCCATGGGTGCTACAGTTCCATCCACCAAATTAACTGCAGTGGCCTTTGGGGAAATTCTCTTGGCCCTTCGTGTTCTTTGCTCTGTGTTCTCTCTGCATGCTCTAACTGACCTGGTAGGAGACAGCTGCTTCTAAGTCATTCAACTAAGCCACAATGTACTTTTCTTTTTAGATTTTTATTTAGTTAGTTTATTTTTGCCTGAGTAATATATTTGTTTTAACATTTTAAAAAATACAGAAGGGTATACAATGGCAATTTTCCTCGCTACACAATCCCCCATCCACCCAGGTCCCTCCTCATAAATACTAATAACAAAAAAAAAGAAAGTGGAGAAGAAGAGGCAACAACCTCTTATTATTAGCTTCTATGAGCCCAGAGGCTTTTGGAGCTCATCTTAATGATCCAGCATCAGCGCTGCCTTCACCATAGTTTACGTATGTGTTGATTGTGGCGGACTCAAGTAGACTATGGAAATCAGGAACGCTGAAATGAGCTCATATGCTTGTCAGTAAGTATAAAGCAAATTGGCAAGACTTACCCAGAATAAAGTCATCGAGGAGCTGCTTTTTGTCTGTAAAGATAAATGGCGTGCTTTGTGCAAATATCATCCATCAGCTAAACCTAGATAGGTTCTCATCTCTCTGGGGAAAAGCCTAGGAGAGAATCTAATGCTTACAGGGAATGTGCAGTGGTAAGTTGTTTTTTAAATTGTGGTCAAATCTACATAACATGAATATGCCATTTTAACCATCTTTAAGTGCACGGTTCAGTGGCATTAAGCACATTCACACTGTTGTGCAGCCATCGTCACTGTCTATCTCCAGAAAGTACTAGGCACTTTTGCCCATCTCATTTAGTGCCTGCAGCAGCCTTTGAGGTCTGGATTAACGTGCTCCATGCGATGACAATGTTTCAGAGAGATTGTTTGAAGTCTCATACGGAGTAACTGGCACAGCCTCGGGTTGAACCCAGGTGTGTTTATCTCCAAAACATGTGGATGGGTGTGCCTGGCTCTCTGTCTTACCATTGTTTTTTCCTTCTCCATCCAATGCTCTTACCCAGGGGTGATCCTGCTGCTTCTAGATAAGCTGCGGAAGATGAAATGGGAGCAGATGTGGAGGCTGACCGCAGAGAGGGAGCTGATGGGCATGCTCTCCACATCCTTAGCTGACCAGGTGAGTGGCCAGGTTAGAGGGCATGGTTATTCCTGAGTGCCCTGGTGCTCCTTCTCAAACTTGAAAGTGAATGGATCGGAATTATTTCCTACCTATTTTGTGACTGTACACTTGATAGATCTGCCTTATACTTGCCAGTCTAAGACAACAGCTCAACTCAGTTCATTCTCTTTGTTCATTTAGCAGACTTGCACTGCACACTGTGTATGCCAGGGACTGGGTTCAGAAATAGGATTCCAGAGATCAATGAAGGACACAGACCTTGGCCTCAGAGAGCTCATAGTTTATTGAAGCAGGCTCATAACTAAATGATAATTTGGTGTTTAAGAGGAGGTTGGCATCTTCATCTCAGTGTGGAATGCCCCGTGCCTACTCCCTGAGATTCCAGAATGCCACAGCACATTTCCCAGACAAGATTTCATTTGCCTCTCTGGCAAATAGAGCCTAACTTTTAAAACAAAGCCTTTTGCTTCAATCCTATACCATGACCCCGTCCTCAAGGGAAATGCATTTAAATGTAAGGGACAAATTGCCTGGCTGTAGGAACTTTTAATCCATGCAATCTGAAAAAGGTCCATGAACACCACCAAACTATGAACTAAAATTCATTAAAACCCCATTTCTCATTTTGACTAGGAAATGCAGGGGCCTGAGCCTTTGACCTTGATCTACCAGGGTCATTTCAGGTTTCCTGTGGTGCACATAGCCGTTTTGAAATGTAAAGATGATTCCTCTGGCTTCTCCACATTTTATCCTTTCCTTTTCATCGAAAAAGCAACCTCTGTGTTATTGTTCAATGTGCAATTGTCTGATTCGTTGAATTTTTGCAAAGTTTTCTAATAAAAAGGAAACAAGAAAGTCCGTAGGGTTACTTTACTATTTTTTTTAGCATTGTTATTATTCAGTATTTCCCAAGCAGCCAGAAACTAATTTCCTTTTTCAAACATGAGATATGGTATAATGAATGAGTTAAAAATTACCCAGGTAGCTGTTTTAAACCTGAGGGGAAAATTGTCCTCCATTGTCATATTTTAAGTCAGGTCACAATGACTCGAGTGTGTCCCCAAAAGCTAGCAATTGCATGTCCACGTCCAATGATGATAGTTTATTCAGCCATCTCCTGCTGCAAAGGCCCATAATTCACCTCCCAGCACCACCTGTCAGTAGCTACTTAATAAGTATGGCCTGGTACGGGAGCTTGGAAAAGAGCCCGAAAGAGGCAAGGCCTCCTCAGGAAAGTCAGAGCTGGATTTGGAAATGGGGAGTGCAAACTCGGGCACCATGGCCCGCAGGAACCCAGGATGCATCCATCACCGAGTCTGCCAAAAGCCCCAGGAAGAGCTGCTGAAAACAGGATCTATAATTTGTCTCAGCCCCTGAATGAGCAGAGCCACTTGTCATCATGCAGTTTCCTCTCCAGGAGGCTCAGGATGGATGACATGGGGCTCCTGGATGAGGTGGGAAGAGGGGCGGAAAAGTGACTTCATTTATTATCTGCCGGCTCAGCTCGGGTGGAAAAGATGCTCCCCATCTGCCCCCACGTAAACTTGCCGGATGATGTGTGGCAAGAGCAGCGGGACCTATGAGCTCCAAGTCAGCATGGGGCATTCCCCCATCTCCATCCGAACATCGTTGCTTGGTTCCTAGAGATAAGAGGTGAGGGAAATGCCCTGCAGTGCAAGCCAGCCTGTGTTCAGAGCAAGAGGCTCAAGAGAAGCCCTTGCACAGAGGACACGGGGCCTCGAGAGCCAGCATCAGAAATGGAACCCGCCCGACTGTTTTGACTGTGTCTGTGGGTTTTCTCCCCCAGGATATTTTCAACGCTGTCATCAAACAGAACCCCTTCCTCGTGCACAAGCTCCCCTGCTTCTGGAATGTGCAGCTGTCGGACCACACCCGCTCCGAGCAGTGCTATAGAGACGTGTCTGATCTAAAGGTAAAGACAGGCCTCTGTGGGCGTCGGGCACGTCTGCGGCCGTAGAGTGAGGTGCTCCGGGGTGGCGGAGGAAAGCTGCATCGGGAGGACTCTTCATGGGGATGAATGGCTCTGAGCTTTGTGTGCAGTGTGGTGAGAGAGATAAGGGCGCAGAAGAGCAGGAGAGATGCTCTTTTCTTCTTTGCTTTTGTTTCCCTCTCATTTAGGCTTTCTGGAAAGCATAAGGCCTCCAAGCATAAGAACCAGCCTGTGTGGTTCTTTGTCTTGCCGCCTGCTGCCAGCTGTTTTGGTTCATGTCAGCTCCCCAGATCCAGTTATTTAGTTCAAACAAAAATATTTATTGAGGGACTACGCTGAGCCAGGTGCCGTAGATATGGATATGAATAACTTACTTGCTACCTTCAACTCATTTATGGCTTAGCCGAGTTGAAAAATGTGTACGGAGATAAATGCAAAAAAAAATTATCACAAGCACTATTGTAGGTGTGGGGAGGGTGAGATGCAAGCATAAATGTCTCGTTCTACCTCAGGGAGAAGGGACAGTGACAGAAAAGTTTTCATCATTGGTCTCTAGGTACCAAACACAGCGGTAGGTCCTGGCAGTAGACAGACGAAGAAGACGGGATGTATCAGTTATCTGCTGCCATAGGTGATGCTGCGTAACACACTATTCTAACAGTGGCTTAAATCAACACCGTTTATTTAATTGGTGATTCTACAGGTTGGCTGGATGGTTGTCTGATTTTCACTGACTTAACCACATGTCTGTGGTCAGCTTCAGATGGGATGGCCGGTGGCTGGGGCAGCTTGGCTCTCCTCCATATCCCATCAGCAGGCCGGTCTGGCTTGTTGTCATGGCAAAGCAGAGGTGGAAGAGGAAGCCCTAGTGCACGCAAGGAAACCTTGAGTCCTTGTTGCTGATAGCCTATTGGCCAAAGTAGCCATATGGCTGAGCCCAGAGTGAAGGGATGTGTCAGAATTCCCTGCCTACCATAGGAGGAATGAAGAACTGACCTCAACTGTTAAATGTCAGATCAAGAATTTGAACCCAGGCCTGTCTGACACCAAGTGTGTTTACCCCTCTGCCTGTATCAAAGATGGAGTGGATATATGCATCCATAGAGTTTACTTCATTTAAAATTTATATCCATTGCCCATGTGGCACTCCAGTAACGAGAATTGCAAGTTTTCAGAAGGGAAAAGGAACCCAAACCTTGCCTTCCTGGTAAGTCAGTCTTTCCTAATTGGCTCCTGGTCCATGTCCACACATGCATATTATATCTTATTTATAGTCATGACGGACATGGAATTTTATACCCTTCCGTTACTTACCCATTTCTGTTACCCTAGTTGTTTTCAAATTTTCACAAATATAAACTGTGTCACAATGAATGGCTTAAAGTTCACACCTTCCCAGGAGTGAAATTACAGAGTCAAAAAGGAAAAACTTGATTTAATGCCCTTGAAGTTCATTGAAAAGTATTAGAAACTATTTAATGAGGCAGAAGTGCCTGTATCATTCATTCTTTTAATCGGCGTTTATGCAGTTCCATCAATATGTCATGTACTTGTTAGCCGCAAGGAAAATAGATGAAATACACAGGAATATTTCCAAGAATAGCATAAATTAGAAGTCCAAAGGGGAGGCAAATAAAACCATCCCTGAATATGCTGGATAAGAAAATTTTTAATGTTTTGAATGCATAGTTGATCAGTCCGTGAAATAAATGAAGTAAACAGAGGCCAGAAACAGTGACAAAGTGTGACTCTAAAAGGATAAACAAAAAGCAGCTGTATCTGACCTTTGCTCCTAGGGGCATGTGCTGATCCTTGGTGGCCAGGAGCCTGGTTTAAAGGTAGGTAACTATAGACCTGATTGTTCAAATGAGGGAATGCTATCATGAGTTATACTGGGACCAGAGGCCTAAATCGAAGTCAGGCAAACCCTATGTGTAACTATTCTAGTGCAAGGTTATGGATGAGACTTGGGTCCCAATGGGAAGAAAGACAATTAGAAGACCATTGCATAAAGTCAGGATCCGTGAAGAGTGATCCTCACTGGATAGAAAGTTGAAAAACTCATAGAGAAGAAGGAGACAATAGAGATTGTTGCGTTTCATCCTTGGTTTTAGATGAAATAAGGGGGAAATGTTTCCCCTGAGAATTTCTAATTTCAAGCTCTGCTCATATTGTTTTGAGGGCTGCAATTATATGGGTGGGGCAGAAATATAAAGAAAAAAGTGAAAATTTGCCAGGCATTTGGCAGAAATCAACAGAAATCTGATTTGGAAGAATACTCTCAAAAACAAGACCAGAAGTCTTTAGGTGGAGTTTCAAGAAAAATGAATTCTCAATCAGTGATCACTGAACACACAAGGAAATAAGCCACCATGAGAGAGAGCAGGAACGGCAGACTGGAGAATTAAATCTCAAAGGCTGCAGGTATTAGACTTATCAGACATAACACATAGTACAAGCATAACCTCACCTTATTGAGCTCTGCAGATACTGTGTTTTTTACAAGACCCTCCGTTGGCAAAAAGATTGTGACTCGCTGAAGGCTCAGATGATGGTTTGCATTTTTTAGCAGTAAAGTATTTTTAATTAAGATATATGCTTTGTTTTTTTAAGACATAATGCTATTGCAAATTTAATAGACTACAGTATAGCACAAACATAACTTTTACATGCACTAGGAAACCACAATATTTGTGTGACTTGCTTTATTGGGGTGGTCTGGAACCAAATCCACAATATCTCTGAGATATGCCTATATAAGTAATTTTACTGTGTAAGAAATAAAGAATATTGAAAGTAGGATGGAGGAACAACAGAGTCTCAAAGATGAATAGACCTATTTGGATCAAATAGTACTTTGAGAAGTGAAGAATATAATTATGGAAATTACATCTTAAATGAATGTGTTAAGCAGTAAATTAGGCCCAGCTGAAGAGAGAATTAATGAACTGAAAGAAATATCTGAAGAAATTACCCAAAACACGGCACAGAGAGAAAAAGAGATAGAAAAACTGAAAGAGAAGAAATTGGGATATGTCTAATTAGACTATCAGAAGGAGGTCATAGAGAAAATTAGAAGTGTGGCATTGTTGGATGAGGTAGCGAATAGGAATTTTCCAGAACTGTTAAATGGTCTTCGTAGATATAAGAAGGATAGTATTTACCAAGCAGGTTCAATAAAGAGAAAGCCATACGGAGACCTACAGTAGTGAGATTACAGCACGTCAAGAAAAGTGACTTTAATATAGCCAGAGAGAAAAGACAGATTCTCTACAAAGAAATTGCACGTATGTGATGAAAGTTCTTAGCAGCAGCCGTAGAAGCCAGAAAAGAGTAGAAATAATATCTTTAATGTGCTGAGAGACAATAACAATTTTGCCTGGCAAAGCAATCTTTCAGGCATGAGAGAGGAATACTCAGATGAGCAAAAACAATGAGAATTTACCACCAACATACTGATGCAAAGAGACTTCTAAAGATTGTACTTTAGGAATAAGGAATGTGGTTCCAGATTCTAGAAGGAACGTTGAACAAACAAATTAGAAATATGTGGGAACTCCAAACAACATCTAAATAATAGTAATGTAAAATTTGTAGGTTTGAAAAGGTTGTACCTAAAATATCAGACAATGACATCATGCCAGTCAGGAGGGACGTGGTTAGAAGTAAACTATTCTGAGATCATTGTTTTGTTGAGGAGGGGGATGAGGTATTAACTTTAGCTGCTAAGCTAGATAGGCATGCTAACATTTCAAGGTTAAGCTCTAAAAGAATTGGAAAAGGGTATATAACTTATAAATCTAAGGTGAGTAGGATGGTCAATGAAATAAAAAAAAAACCAACCAAAATATCTCAGTCATTTAAAAAAATTAGAATACAAGAAAGGAAAAAATAAATAACAGCATGGAAAAAGTGGGGGAAAATAGAAAGCAGGAAACCAAGATGATAGAAATAAGTCCGAATATATCAATAATCAAATAAACTAATTTTGGGGATGAGAAGACAGATTGCCAGATTAAATAGGAAATGATATCCAACATATGCTGTTTACAAGAGACATACCTAACCCATAAAAACCTGGAAAGGTTGACAGTAAAATTATGGAAAAAAGATTATCAGGCAAGTATCATCCGAAAGAAAACTGGAATAAGTATCTTGATACCAGCCAAAGCATTGGTAGCTATAGAGATGGTCACAACTTCAAAAGTTCACCAAGAAGATACAAGAATTCTAAAGTTATATACATCTCATGCTGTAGCGTATCTGTGAACACCAGAGAGAAACTGACAAGTCTCCTCTCATAGTAGAATATTCTAACATATCTTTTTCAAATATTAAAAGATCAAACAGAAAAAAATAATTTTTAGAAAATATGGAAGATCTGAACTACACAGTTAAAAATCTTGATTTGGGCAGATAAGGAACCTTGTACCTAACAGAGAATATACGTCCTTCTCAAGCTCATGTGAGACGTTTATTAAAAAGTAACCATGCACTAGAGCATAAGGCAAATCTCAGTACATTTCAAGAATTTTGTTATATGTGTATTTCTCTGAACACAGTATATATATTTCTCTGAGCACAGTATACTGAACACAGTAGCAATCAGATTTTTTAAAAATCTATTTGATTAAAATTGAGAGCACACTTCTAAATTATTCATGATTCTAAATAAAATCATGATTGAAACTGACTACTTAGAACTGAATGGAAATAAAAATAATACATGCCAAGACTGTGGAATGGAACAAACATGAGGGACATTTATAACCTTAAAATTTATATTAAAAAGAAGAAAGTTTGAAAATTAATAAGCCAAGTTTACAACTTAAGATGATATATAAAGAATGTTAGAATAAATTCAAAGAAAATAAAAGCAGGACATAAAAAAGATAGAAGCAGAAATTGATCAACAAATTCTTCAGCAAAGTCAAGGGTTGGTTCTTTGAAAAGGACCAATAAAATAGACAAAGCTATGGCAGGACTCGCTGAGAAAAAGCCAGCAAACTCGCCAATAAATGAATGGGGGCATAAATGTAGATTCGTTTGTTCCTTCTCCAAATGTTTCTGAGTCAGTGATTCTTCTGAATTCTAGGAATACAGAAAAGATTAAAGCAAACAAAAATCTCTCACCTTGCGGAGCTTTCGATCCAACAGATAAAGCAGAATTGTAGGAGCTAATAAGAGAACACTGTGATCAAATTACGTCACTAAATTTGAAAACTGATGTGAAATGAACAGATTCCTAGCAATGTATAATTTACCAAAACTGACTTTAGGAAAAACTATAATGTCTGGATTATCTTCTAGCTGTTAAACCTTCTTACAAAGAAAATGGCACCCTTAGATGGTGAGTAGAGAAAAGCTCTACCAATTTTTTTTTAAATAATCAAAGATATTTCTAATTTTAAGAAAACTTTTTTTCTGACCCATTCAATGAGGCCGGGATATCCATGATACCAAAATCAGACAAGGAGAGTACAAGAAAGGAAAAATGCAGTCCTGTCTTACTCATGAATATAAATGCAAAAATCCTTAGCAAGATATTAGTAAACTGAACCCAGCCATATATAAAATAGATAATACATCATGGCCAAGTTGGGTTTATTCCAGGAAAGACGAGTAATTTAACATTGAAAAACTCACAAGTGTCATTCAGCATGTTAATAGATTAAAGGAGAAACACCATATAATCATCTAAAGAGATGCAGGAAAATTATCTGATAAAATCGACCATTCATTCATGACAACAACTCGTAAATAGTATCAACTGAAAACCCACAGCAAACTTTTGCTGAGCCTTTACTTAGGGTTATGCTAATTGGTTAAGAGAAAAGAAGAGAGAGCCCAAGAACATCCTCACATTTTTGGAAATTTGATATGTGAAGAGGTGGCCTTCCCAGCCATTGGAGAAACGATGGAATTTTCCACAAGTGGCGCTAAGACACCTGATTATCTATGTGGAAGAAGTGATAGTGGATCCCTGTCTCACACCGTGCACAAAATCAGTTCTGATGGATTAGAGGCTTAAATAAAAGGCCAAATTAAACCTTTATTTTAAAAAAATTAGGTAACTAGCCTATGACCTCAGAATAGGGAAGAATTTATTCAAGAAGACGCCAAAAGCGTCTATCATAAATGAAAGGATCGATCAATTCAACCACATTGAAATTAACAACTCCATCGAAGTAGCATCAAAAAGACAAAAGAAAAAGATATTTTCAACACTTCTAACTGACAAAGAACTAGTAAACAAAATATATAAACAACTCTTACGAATTAAGAAGAAAAATGTGTAAAAGATATAACAGTCGTTTCACTGAATTACAGAGAAAATGGCTAATAAACAGTTGAAAAGATGTACAACCTCTTTGTTAATCAGGAAAGTGAGAATTAACACCACGAAGAATTTCCCACCCACCAAATTGGAAGAGTGGTACTATCAAGTCTCATTTGATCAGTAGAAAATCTCCGATACTATTGCTAGCAGTATAAATGGATACAACCAAATTGGAAAAATATTTTGGCACCATACTGTAAAATTGAAGTACTGCATATTCTACAATCTAGGGCTTGGAAGTAATTGGTCAAAAATTGAGAAGTGGATGACTTTCTGGAGAAAGCGCTCCACGTTCAGCTCCCAGTGAGCAGGGGATGACAGATTGAAGCCCTGCCTGTATCCTCACGATGAATGACATTTCTTGACCAGGCAGGGGCACAGGAGACTTCTAAACTCTCAAGTCTTATTTTCATATCAAAAATAAAAATATGAACCTTCCACAAAAATCAGTGCAACTAAACACCTCGGCAGGCTTGAAAAGGAAGGAGATTCTGACACGTGCTACAACGTGGATGAACCTTGAAGACATGCTAAGTGAAATAAGCCAAACGTAAAAGGACAGACATTGTATGAATCCAATTACATGAGATACCTAGAACAGTCATGTTGATAGAGACAGAAAGTAGAAGAGTGGTTCCCCGGGGCTGGGCTGAGGAGGAAATGTGGAGCTAATGGGTACCAACTGTCAGTGTGGGATGATGGAAAAGTTCTGGAGATGGATAGTGGTGATGGTTGCATAACAGAGTGAGTGGCCTTAGTGGCACTGTACTATACACTTTAAAGTGGTCAAGATGGTACATTTTTTGTGTGTTTTATCACAACAAAAAAAATCCAGGGCAGGGAGGGGATCCTTAGCAGGTGTCCTGTGAAATTGGTTGCTCTTGGGAGGATTAATATGGATTTCGTTAAAGAAACCAGACAGGTTTTCATAAGCCGGTATATTTGGCATGGTACCTGAGAGCCTCAAACTTGGCAGCCCCAGAAAGGAAAAGAAACGTCTCCAGAAATCAGATGAGACTCTTCATTTGTGGACTTTCAACTGAGGCGTTTTGTAGATGCCAACAAAGCTAGGTCTTCAAGTGAAAGTAAGTGTGTCATATCTACCCACCACAGACATACCTGTGCGTTCACGCACCTGTATTTATCGAGTAGTTACTATATGCCAGGCACTGTGGCCCTAGTGATGGGTGGGAAACAAAGATGACCAAGCCATGGGTCACGTAGAGCTTACGTGTTGGTGTGGCAGATGGCTACGCCACTTTGGTATTGCTCAGTGGTCGCTCAATTATTGTCACTTTGATCCTGTAAAACAAAATAATTTGTCAACTCTCTGTGGCAGCCTACTGTATGTATAAGGAGAGGAATTTCTATCAAACAGCAAAACCACAAAGATAGAGTCAAACCAAATTTAACACGTATCTTTTTAGATAAACCTAAATAAGGATCTGGAAGTCATTTATCCACTAATATCTTATCAACAAAATCTTACACAAAACCCCAAAATACAGCTAATGTGTAAAAGAGGAGTTGCCCTGGAGGTGGACGGAGGGTTAAAGGTCTTGAGAGAGGGGTTGGCAGTCGTGAGCCCCACCCTCTGGGTCGTATCAGTACCTGGTCATTGCCATGGCACCCGAAGTCCTGGTCCAGGAATGCAGGATGTCTGTAGGTCCTTCCAGGCCACCCTAGGCCTCAGAGTCCAGGTAAAGGTATATCTTTGTCATTTTTTCTTATCTTTCTTCTCTTCTTCCTGCCATCCTTTATTTCACCCATCATCCAACATTTATGAAGGACCTCCTATTTGCTGGTTATTATGTTCCTCCCTGGGGAATAAACAGATGTACTGTGAATTCTGCTCTGTCCATCAGCTCTCAGTCTATTGCTCCAAAGGGTGGCCAACCTGAGACGCCCACCTGTGAGACACACAGGGGACCTGTGTTGGGTCAGCTGATTGAAAATGTTGATTCTTCAAGCAAGAATCATAAAAATGTTAACTTTGACTTGCCTGTCTTTTTATCCAGGGACCACGTCCTTTGTCTGCTGATTGTGCTGTATGATCTTGCATAAATGACTCTCCTTATGCATCTTCTATGGTTCTCAGGGTCCTTTCCTTTAAAGTGGGGCAAGACCTTAAGGACTCTCACAAAGCAATTGAAGGGCAGTCCTGCATTTTTGAATTTTCCCTGCTCTTTTATAGTCATCTCACCTACACCCAATCCAACAGCCAGGTTTTTTAGGGACTTCTTTTTATCAAATTGTTCCAGAGTGTTTAACTTGCCTTTCATGGAACTACAACTCTCTTTTTGCACTCAGCTAATTCAGAGAATATTTAATTACATTTCCAATTACATTAGGAATACAGGTGGCATAAAAACGCATTTGGTAACAAACACACTCCCTCCTGGTTAGCATAGAGCTCAGTGTGGAGGAGCAGACGTGCTCCCACATGCTACTAGAGAGGAGCTTACTGAAGCCTTGGGCAGCTAGCCTGCCCTGGGTGTCAACAGAGAACTTTGTGCTAAGTATAGGTTGGTTAAGAGAACTTCTAAGGGGGTAAATGGATTCACTAAGCAGGCAGAACAACTGTATAAGCTCTTGGAGCCAAGCAATCCTGTAAATTCTAATGACAGTTCTACTTCTTGCCAGCTGAAGGACTTGAGTAAATCACTTAACCTCTCCCCGGCTCGGTTACATTCTCGATAAAATGGAGGCCGTTATTCTTGGCCCGGTTCTCAGCCAGGCCCCTTGAGTGCTCCGTAGAAATGCACTTGACTTTTTCTCAGTCTTTTGTGTTTCGAAGACCTTCATTTTTATCTCTTTGGTCCTAAGGCTTGATGACTCAGCCTTCCCCGGCTGAGTCTTAAACAAAAAGAGAAGGACCCAAAGGAGCATCTTCTTATTCCTTCAGCCGGAGCACAGACTCTTAGGGGATCAGCAAAGGGACTGTGTGCTGGTTCAGAGAATGGGGAATGGGAGAGAGTCTGTGAAACTTTGTTCTAGTCCTTGAGTCTTCAGTGGGTTGTTAGAGGTGGAAGGCCTGCCGGGAAACAGGGGGTAGTGGCCAGGAAGTGGCAAGCAGAGGGCTCCGTCCTTGGGTGTCTAAGAGTTCCTGGAGCCCCTGAGCTGAGTCAGCTGGAGGTCCTGCCCTCAGGAACGTCACAGTCTAGTGAGAAGTAACTGGTAAATAAACAGAAAATTCCATTACAGCCTGCTAAGCGCTGTGACGTAAGGAAATAAAGGGGCTGAGAGGGCAGGAGGAAGCCCATGTCTGGTTGGAATGTGACACACTCTGTCTTGGAGGGATTTCTCTAGGAGGTCTGAGCTGAGTCTTGACATCAAGCTCTACTCCTTCCTTGTTTTCTGCCCGTCTTCCCACTGCTGTCGAAACCACTGTTCCTCCTCTGCACGTGCCCCTGGAGAAAAGGAAGAGGTGGAAATTCACATGCAGGTTGGGAACGGTGGACTGGGTGCCAGGTAGGCAAGCAACGGGGCCGCACCATCGCTTCAGAAACCTTTATCCAGAATGCACTGATGCCTTTCTGGGATTGACAGGAAATACATTTCCAAGGAAGCAAGCTGGAACCAGGACCTCAAAGGATGAAATGGAGTTGTTCAGGTCGATTGGGTGGGAATGGTGTTCCAGGCAGGGCGGCACTTAATCTTTACAAAAGTCTCACAAGGCGATTATTATTTGGTCTCTTTTTTATACATCAGAAAATTAAGGGCTGTACAGATTAAGTCACTTACTTGCCCAGAATCACACAGCAAAATGTGACAGCTGCGGTTCAAACTCGTGTCTGTCCAACACTGAGTCCAGAGCTCTTTCCTCTGACACTGGGCTGAGTTCCCACCTGAATATGTTTTCCCAGGAGAACATTTCACATGAGAGAATGATTCTGTAGGATTGTTCTGTGAACCTTCTCTGGATTAAATGGGTTTTTTAAGACCTAACCCCAGAACAGAGACCCTGAATATAACATTGTTACACTCCTTGAAAGAAAATTCAAATTGTAAGCAGCAGACTCAGAGGCTGAATTTTTGACTGCCATCCATTCATGAATCGGGAACCGAGTGCACTTAAAAGAAAAATCCAAAAGGAGAAGAAAAAAACAAGAGAAAGCACACCATCCATATGGGGAAATGCTGTATGTTCCTGCAGGCAATCTGTAGCATTTGCATAAAGGGAGTAGCGCATAACTCAAGTTTTAAAACATTTTATAATACTTAGAGAGGTGTCAGTTTTCACATCTTTTGAGGAAGACGAGGGGCCGCCGTGTATTAGCATATCGAGCACGCCATCATTAAGCAGACTACAGTGAAAAATGAGGTGGGGGAACCAGCGAGAGGGTAATAAGAATGATGAATGGTAAGGTTGATTTTGGAGGATTAGGATGGATCGAGGAAGAAAAAACAGTTGCTTTGGGGGAGAAGATGTAAAATCTAGAATTACCACCTCCCAGCCAGACTTCTCTTTGCTTCAGGCCAGTGCCTGTTTAATTTCACTGCATGACCCGAGGCCAAGGGCGCTCAGTGTTTTATTGTCTCTGCTCACCGCCAGGCTAGTAAATTCCAGGAGTCCCCAGATTAAAGACGAGGCAGCTGGCCCCTGTTCAAGCAGCCTGTCTGTTGGCACTGTTGCTCTGTGGCTCATGGAGTTGCTCGTTGACCTAGCAAACACTGCAGAGCACCCACGGTGGGCCAGGCTGTGAGGCTGTCATTGGGTTCCTTAACCTCTCTTCACCAGTGTCCTCATCTGAGAAAGCCGGGAAATAGTCACCACTCTACAAGATGTAAAGATTAAAAGGGGTGATAGATAAAGCAGTTAGTACCAGGCTGTAAGACATGCCTAGTGTTCTTATTATTCATGATACATTGGTATTGTTGCCACTCTCTCTCGGAGTAATTTTCAGTCAACTGGTGGACAAAACATGTAAATAAGAGATTTTTTTTTCTTTTTTTGGTGAGGAAGATTGGCTCTGAGCTAACATCTGTTGCCCATCTTCCTCTTTTTGCTTGAGGAAGATTGTCACTGAGCTAACATCTGTGCCACTCTTCCTCTGTTTTGTATGTGGGATGCCACCACAGCATGGCTTGATGAGCAGTCTGTCGGTCTGCTCCCGGGATCCAAACCTGAGAACCCTGGGTCACTGAAGGGGAGCACATGAACTTAACCACTATGCCACCAGGCCATCCCCCAAAGAGATCTTCTTCCTCATCCATTCCAATGCTCTCATTTCACACACTCGAAGGAAATAGGAACCCACAGAGGGAAAGTAGCTCGCCGCGGTTAAGCACTGGTTTGTGGCATATCATCTTGTGCCCCAGTATTGGGCTGGAGAAGGGCATGCTTGGCGGAGGGGACTTTGGATCATTTAAGCTTTAGTCGTTTGTCTTCCCACAACCTCACCCATTCTGTGCTTGTAGGGTCATTTTCAGAACCTAACTCCTCTGGGTGTTATCGATTTAAGGTACCTGTCAAAGGCTTTGTTACACATAGCTGATGACATTCAGATGCAGTGATTCTTGGAAACATCAACAAGATTCCTAGAAGCAAAGGGATGCCTCTGGAAGATCTCCCCTGTGATAGCACCTTTTGGAGTATGTATCCAAACGCTTCTAAGAACTGTTAAGGAGATTCCTTTAAAACAGGAGAGCTGGGGAGGGGGTGGCAGAGGAGAGTTCTCTGTACTCTATATACCAGATACCAAATTGTGGAGTCCTGCAGCAAGGAAAGCGGATTGATTTAGTTGATCCCAGCGTTTCCCACACGTATTCTCTGTCCACACACACAGCAGACCCCTTTGACCCTGGAATACCTTGTGGGATAGGTTCTTTAGAAGCCCACTGTAAGAAACACTTCCCTGGGTAATCCGGCCTCTATCAAGAAGAAAAGGATTTTGAGAGAGGGAAGTACCAATTAAGCAGTATTTGATGGTCAAGGATATTGAACCACTGAAGTTTCTAAGCATGTAGAAATGATAGTTTTAATAAGTAACATCATTTTTTACCTCAAAATCCCATGACTATGCAAACAATTTTATTTGTTGTTCTCGTTTTTTGGTGAAGACTAGCCCTGAGCTAACTGCTGCCAGTCTCCCTCTTTTTGCTGAAGAAGACTGGCCCTGAGCTAACATCCGTGCCCACCCTCCTCCAATGTATACGTGGGACGCCTACCACAGCATGGCATGCCAAGCGGTGCCATGTCCGCACCCGGGATCCGAACCGGCGAACCCCAGGCCACCAAAGCAGAACGTGTGCACTTAACCGCTGCACCACCAGGCCAGCCCCGATGCAAACAGTTTTAAGTATTTATTTTCTAAAAGCTTTATTTATATCACAGGTTCTTTCTAAAAGTAGTTATTTTCCCATTTATCATCTTTACCTTGAATGGTCAGATTAAAGATGTGAAATTTTTTTTAAATGTGTGAAATAGCATACCACTGGCAACCATTTTTCATAAAAACAAAAATACGTAAATCATCTTTACGTGTGCCCTGAGTTAAACAGCGAAGCTCTATGTTGTACAGATTTTCTTTGTCATTCCTCATGTCAGTAGAAAGTATTGTAAAAATTCCCTGATACAGTCAGTCTTGCCTTTATAAAATTAACCAAATCAATGACATCCAGTTGTGCATGCTGGCTTCAAGGCCTTTGATGCAAACTTTTCTGTCAATAATGCTATAAAGGAATTCAATATGGGGCACTCGCTCTGTCACCTTACTCGAAATCCTTTTATTATTCCAATTAAAGCAACAGTATCTTCAGTGATTACAGGTATGCACTTTCCAGAAAACACACGTATCATTAAAGTAGGAATTTACTGTTCAAAATATAACTTCTCCAGGGCATCTTTCCTTGAGTGCTCACTGAAAACTTGTTCTTTGTGTATTTCATTATCTAAAGAGAATCTTGCTAATAGCATAAGCTGACACACATCAAAATCCTCTGTACTCTGATTAAACCCTATAGGAAATCTCCCGTGTAATTTGTTCTGACACAAGTTTCTTCAGGCCTTCAGCATTTGCCTTCTGTGACTCTTCCCACAATATTTGCTGACAAAGGAATATACGTTGTTTTGGAACCATATTATCTTTCGTGTATTTTTTTAGGCATTTTTGCCCAGGCAGGAAAAACAAGTGTTTCCCTTATTGGATTTTATTATCTTTTGTTTTTCTATAGGAAATCTCCAAAGAGACTGCTAAACTCTTTTCCTGGCGTTTAGCAAAACATTGCAAAGTTCTAGACTGACTGTCACAAGATCTTAAACATCATCAAAAAGCTGTGGGGGCTCGTCTCCGTCTTCCAGATTCTTTGTTCTTAAACGTCTTGCTAATCTTCTCTGTACTAACATGAAATAATATCGCAAGGCATCATATACACTTGGGGTGAAGTTCTTCTTTAACGATTGTGGTTGTAAATCCATCTTTGAAATGGTCTTGAGAATTTTAATTTTTTTTGCCAGCTTCTTGTCAGATCTAATTAGGTAGGCATTTCCGTACTTGGGACCGTGGCTAAGAGAGGTGGTATTGGGAGCAGAAGTGTCAGCTCAGCTGTTTCCTTGCTGGTCACATGAGCTTGTCTTCTTGGTATTCTCAATCTGTCATTGCTCTGTAGGACTCCCGTGGTGCTGAGAGTCCCGTGTACCCCTCATCCAGTTTCAGTTTCCTCTGATGTGAGCACCTCACCCAACAATGGCGACCCTGTTAAAGCTCCAGACGAGCGTTGGTGTATTGCTGTTAACTAACCTTGATGCTTTAGCTGCTTTTCACCAGTTTTCCCATAATTTCCTGTTCCCTTAGTCTCCTCTGTTCTCTGACAGTTTCTCAGTCTCTCCTTCTTTGGTGTGACCAACCTTGATAGCTTTGAGGCGTCCTGGTCAGGTAGTTGATAAAGCGTCTCTCAAATTTGGCTTGCCCCATGTACGTTCTCGTGAACAGACTGAGGTTACAGGTTGCTCGAAAGAATATCACAGAAGTAACGTGCCCTCCTCGTCCCATCATGTCGGGAAGGACCTGATTTCCGCACGCCACAGCCCTAGGGCTGCTTGACGTTCCTCCCTTGGTTAGGGCAGTGTCTGCCAGCTTCCTGTACTGTAAAGTTATTGTTTTCCCCTTTCCTACTTCATTGTTTGAAAGTGAGTCACTACGTCCGCCCCACTCTGCCGGGGTAGATGAAGCTCCACTTTCTGGGGAGGGGGCAGCATCTGCCTAGATTATTGGGGTTTTTCTGTAAGGAGATTTATCTCTTTCCCTCATTTTTGTTTATTTATTAATTTATTAAATCTCTTATTTATATTCATATGGAGTCACATATATTTCTTTTATACTTTGGGTTATAACGCAGGACTCTTTTTAAGCCATGTGTTGTTTTGTTAAATATTATTATTATTTTTGTTGGATATTATTATTAAATATTATCAGTTAAATGTTATTATTGTTATTATTAAATAATATTAATGCATTAAAAATAGATGTTAGTATGGTTGGTAGAACTCTTACTAGGCAGCTTTCAACCTCAGTACAGATCAGCTCTATATGTGAGGGCGCCGTATCACCCCATCTGCATTGACACAGTTAGATATGGGTGCTTAAGAGATGTAACACATCTCAATCGATCTTGATCAATCTCTGCCTCCCTTCTTCCCTCTCTCTCTGCCTCCACTTTATCTGTTATGCCAGTGTGACAGCCCCCCAGTCAGTATGTAGAGCTCAGTCATTCAGCAAATATGCATTGCACACTTCCTACGAGCCACGCACTGTTTCTGTCACTGGTTATATAGTAGTGAATGAGATAGTGCAGGGCCCTGCTCCCCCTGAGCTTATATTCTGGGGCAGAATACAGAGATCAAATAAGAAAACAAGTGGTCCAATTGGTCATTTCCACTAGTAAATGTGCTATGAAAAAATCAAAGCAGGGTAATGTAAGCATGACCAGCATTCATGATCCGAGGTTGAAGAGAGAAACCCTCTTTCTCTCCATGAGTCTGCAAAATGACTCTGTTGACCCCTCATGGGACACATGCCCATGCTTGAACCAATCTCTATGTTCTTAGGAATAGTCAGGAATGACTCTCTGCCTGAGTCGCATGCTCATGCTTCAGGCAGAGCAGCCATGACCCATGGCCCCATTAGAATCATAGGAGGAAGGCAGGGTCTTGTTCTGTGAAGGAACAATGCAGGACACACGGAAAAGCAATCGTGGGCCACTATGGAAGGTACCTGCTGGAAACCCGGCTGCTAGCTGTCTCTCTCGGAGTTTCCAAGCAGTGGATCATATGGTGCCCGTGCACCAAGGGCATTACTAACATTCCCCCAAACTGGCAAAACTCCCCTAGACTTCATACCCAGCTGCTCCTCAGCCAGTCTTGTAGAACCCCTCAGCTGAAGATTCCATGTGATCTCTAGAGATGGAACCCGCTTCCCCCTGTCCTCCCTCCCCGAATCAATGGAGACATTCCCCAGGAGGACACCGTGGGGACTCAGTGAAATGTGGATAACGTCTTAGTAATTAATTCTGTAGAGAGAGGAAGAATACAGTGCTGGTAATCATCCACACGTCTTACATTGGGAGTCTGCAGAACAGCTACATTAAGGCCACATTCATTGAGGATTCTTACACCGTTTACATCACTTTCCCATTTCCTGCTATCACTGGTCCATCAGGAATCCTTCACACATACCACAATCTGGTTCAAATCGATTGTTACCCCTATTTTATAGCAAAAAAGAACCAAAAACATTGAACACGATGAAAGTTAGAGCATATAGCTAGATCTCGTGGATTCATGACCCTCGCAGCCCTGAGTATTATCAAAGATTTCCATTTTCCTGTGGTCATTTTTTTCTCTCCCCGACCTCTACCTTGTCAGGCAGGGAAAAATAAGAAATGATAGGCTGTAGAACAGGGCCTCAGAATCATGCACTGGCCGGAGTGTCTACATTTTCCAGATGAGGGATCTAAATAATCACTGAGTTTGGTCTGTTTTCTTTTCTTTTCCTGGGTAATGATGCATTTTTGTCTGGGGAGAACTTTTTTTTTTCCTGGGACTTGTGAAAACCAAGAAGCAACCGGAAGCTGTGTAAAAGGAGTCACAGAGTCTTTGTGACTTGAAGTCTGAGTATCAAGGACACTGTTTTGATTTCATAGCCACTACCTGGTAATTGTCAGAAATAGGGAAGGAGAAGGAAGAGAGATGGAATAGAATATTCAGCAGTTGATGGGGGGAATAAAAAAGCTGGAGTGGATTCCATTGGCAGTCAGCAAACATTGACCAGGCCTGTCACTGTGCATGTAAAGTTGGACAAAACACAGGTCTTGTATTCAAGGAGCCAACAGTCCAGGTTTTAAATAGAGACTGAGGGATACTGCTGTTTACTTTAGAGAACATCCCATGGGAGCAGAGTTTGTGTATTCCAGAGGCTCACACGTGCTGAGCACCAGTCTGTTCCAGGCTCCGTGGTAGACTCCTTTACATTCTTGTCTCGTTGTCCTCACAAGCCGATATTATTATTTCCTTGTAACAGATTAGAAGATAGAGATTCAAATACATTAAGTTGTTTGGGTGACAGAGTTGGGAAGAAGCAGGGCTGAAATTTGCCTTGCTCCCCTGCCAATTAGCACTCTCTCACCTCTGCCTACAGTGTTAAACCCAACTTAACGTATTTGCCCTCCTGAATAGCCTTCTTCAGGCTCTCCTTGAGGTCTGGTTGGGAGGAGACTGCCCCTGGCATGGCATCTTCTCTGGGCTGTATTGTCTGTACCCATCCTGCCCTTCTGCCCCGGGCCGCGACAGCTGCAGGTCCTCATGTTAAATCTCGTCGTTATTCTTTCTTCCTGCACAGAGGCCCTGTTTTCATCCAGCCTTCCTTATCAGTAAGCTGGCTGTTTGGTGAAGACTAAAACCAGATTTCTTTTTTAATTTAACAAGAATGTGCAATAGCCCTCAGGTCCATCAACCCATCAGTCCTAAACTTGACCACAAACCTCAGGGCAGTCGCTGTTATGACCCTTTTATGGATGAGGACTGTCTCCGTGATATTAGACAACTTAGTCAGGCCACCCAGCTGATAAGTGCGGGAGCTGGGACTGGCACGTGGGTCTGTCTGCTCGCCCCTTTCCACATGCATCGTAATCTTGAAGATGACAAGGAAAGGGGTTTGTGAGACTATTGTCCTTCTCGTTGAAATACCAAACAAGGGGAGAACAGAGGGAGCTTAAACTCCTTCAAGAGAAAATGACAAGCTGTTTGGCCCTTAGACAAAGAAAAGGGAAATATGTTTCTCCAACCTAAAGCCCCATTAGTACAGCTTTTATAACTGATTTGCTGTAGACAGACAGAATGTGAGGATTATTGAGAATGTCATCATGATCATTTCCATTCTTGAACCAAAGAGCAGCTATTGAATACTAACTACCTGCCAGGTACTGTGGCACTCAAGAAGAATAATAAGTCATGCTCCCTGCCAGGCCGAAAATTCGCATTCCAAGGCTACCAGGTACAGGCATGTAAATAAATAACTACAAGAGCGTTCAATGAGTTCTCTAATACAGTTAAGTGCAAGAGTCTATGGAGCACTGAGGAAAGACTCAGCAACCTCCTTGGGTATTATATTAGGAATGCTTACAAAAAGAATCAGAAAACCCAATATGCAGAGGCTTAAAATAAAATAGGGGCTCTGAATTTCTGACCTAAGAATTCTGGAGTAGGCAGCTATAGACATTGGTTTCTAGAAGGCAATGTGTTGACCTCTCCCTCATTTGAAGTCACAGGATGGCTGTCTTGGTTCCAGTCATCACATCTCTGTTCACAACAGAAAGGTGAGTGGGGTGGGAGGAGGATGGCAGCTTACCTGAATCTTATTATTAGGAAATCACATAGGTGCTTCCCCATGTATCTCTTGGGGCAATCCTAGGTCACATGGTCACCTCTAGCTGTAAGGGAGTCTAGGAAATCAGAGACTAGGATCGTCATGATTAGCTTAGATCTTAAATGCATCATGATCCATTCACAGGAGCTGGGAACTTTGCAAATACAAACAAAATTAATGTTCCCTTAGGAATGAAGAATGAAGTGAAGAGAAAAACATACCAGGAAGCAACCTTCTGCCATGAGTGGTCGGGGAAAGATTTACAAGAGAGAGGTGCATTTGACCTCAGCCATGAACGATGAGCAGGCGTTTACATGGTAGAGAAGAAGTGAGGCTAGAAGTTTTTCCCCTCCCTAGAACATCCTCTTCTCTATCATGTGAAGGCCTGCCCGTCCTTCACATGCGTCTGCACCTGCAAAGCTATCAAGTCATGAAAGACAGGTTCAAGACAGGAAGTGCTTTTAGCCTGGAGATAGACCTGGGATTTAAATGGGAACCAGTTTGTGACAGGCTTAACTACCAGGCTAAGGAGGATAGATGTCATTCTGTGGATCATAGAAAGTCAGTGGAGGTCTTGAGACAGAGACCCACTTTCCAAATACCCCTTATCCCAGTAACTTGGAAGACATGGGCCCATGTTCTCATTCACCTGGCATCTGCACACAGGCTCTGATTTCTAAGCACTTTCTCACCATGAATTATTTTTATGAACCTTCTGGGTTCTAAGTACTTTAGAAACCAAAGTTTTGGCTAAACTCTTTCCATATAGCCTTGTCCTTGTACAGAGGTCTTGCTTCTGCCTTTGAAATGCTTTTCACTGTGCCCTTGATGGGTGATGGAGTTTCTCGTTTCTCCTTTCATCACATTGACTTCCGCCGTCTTCCCAGATGATGTTTGAGGTTCCTGGGCAGTAATCAATTTCCGTCAGTTTCTCTGGCTCGCTGCAGGCTGACTCGAAATCTGCACACAGACTCAGCCTGTACAGACATTTCAGATCTAGTCAGATCACACCTCTGGGGAACCTGAAGCCTGGCAGCTTCTGCAGCCCACTTGGCATGCAACCTGGATGCCTCCCTCTCTGCTTCCTGCAGAGCCAGAGGTCCAGCCTGTGTGTCTGGGAAGTCCTGAATCACCCTGCAGCCTTCGATTCCCAGGGATGGGTGAGGTCCCTATGTTTGGGAGGGGAAAGTAGGTATCATTTCTTTTCTTTTTTCCCCCCTTGATATCTATCTATCTATCTATCTATTTATATTTTTGCAATAACATTGGATTATAACATTATATAACTTTCAGGTATACATCGTAATATATTTTGAATTCTGTGTAATTACATAATGTTCACCACCCAAAGACTCATTACCATCCATCACCACATACGTGTGCCTAATCACCCTTTTGCCCTCCTCCCTCCCCACTTCACCTCTGGTAATAACAATCCAATCTCTGTTGCTATGTATTTGTCATTGTTTTTATCTTCTACTTATGAGTGAGATCATATGGTATTTGACTTTCTCCCTCTGACTCATTTCACTTAGCGTAATATCCTCAAGGTCCATCCATGTTGTCACAAATGGCCAGATTTCATCATTTCTAATGGCTGCGTAGTATTCCATTGTGTATATATACCACATCTTCTTTATCCATTCGTCCCTTGATGGACACCTAGGTTGCTTCCAAGTCTTGGCTATTGTGAATAAGGCTGCGATGAACATAGGGGTGCATGTATCTTTATGCATTTGTGTTTTCAAGTTCTTTGGATAAATACCCAGCAGTGGAATAGCTGGATCATATGGTAGATCTATTCTTAATTTTCTGAGGAATCTCCATACTGTTTTCCATAGTGGCTGCACCAGTTTGCACTCCCACCAGCAGTGTATGAGGGTTCCCTTCTTTCCACATCCTCTCCAACACTTGTTGTTGTTTCCTGACTTGTTAATTATAGCCATTCTGACAGGAGTGAGGTGATATCTCATTGTAGTTTTGGTTTGCATTTCTCTGATAGTTAATAATGTTGAACATCTTTTCCTGTGCCTGTTGCCCATCCATATATTTTCTTTGGAGAAATCTGTGTTCACATCTTTTGGCCATTTTTTGATTGGGTTGTTGGTTTTTGTTGTTGAGACGTATGAGTTCTTTGTGTATTTTGGATATTAACCCCTTATCTGATATATGGTTTGCAAATATCTTCTCCTAATTGTTAAGTTGTCCTTTTGTTTTGTTGATGGTTTCCTTTGCTGTGCAGAAGCTTCTTGCTTTGATGTAGCCCCATTTGTTTATTTTTTCTGTTTCCTTTGCCTGGTCAGACATGGTATTTGAAAAAATGCTGCTAAGACCAATGTCAAAGAGTGTACTGCCTATCTTTTCTTCTAAAAGTTTCATGGTTTCAGGTCTTACATTCAAGCCTTTCTCCATTTTGAGTTGACTTTTGTGCATGGTGTAAGATAATGGTCTACTTTTCATTCTTTTGCATGTGGCTGTCCAGTTTTGCCAACACCATTTATTGAAGAGACTCTCCTTTCTCCATTGTATGCCCTTGGCTCCCTTGTCGAGAATTAGCCGTCCATAAATGTGTGGGTTTACGTCTGGCCTCTCAATTCTGTTCCATTGATCTGTGTGTCTGTTTTTGTGCCAGTACCATGCTGTTTTGGTTACTATAGCTTTGTAGTACATTTTGAAATCAGGGAGTGTGATACCTCCAGGTTTGTTCTTTTTTCTCAGGATTCCTTTGGCTATTCAGGAGTCTTTTATTGTTCCATAAAAATTTTAGGATTCTTTGTTCTATTTCTGTGAAAAATGTTGTTGAAAGTTTGATAGGGATTGCATTGAGTCTATGGATTGCTTTAGGAAGTATGGGCATTTTAACTATGTTAATTCTTCCAATCCAAGAGCACAGAATGTCTTTCCGTGTCTTTGTGTCTTTTTCAATTTCTTTCAACAATGTTTTATAGTTTTCAGTGTACAGATCTTTCACCTCTTTGATTAAGTTTATTCCTAGGTATTCAATTCTTTTTGTTACAATTGTAAATGGGATGTATTATTTTTTTTCTTAGCTGGAATTTATTTACTTGTTAATATCAAGTTCTCCAATATAATTCATTATTCTTCACTTAAAGAGATCGTGCTCAAAATTGTCATAACTAGATGTGACGTATCAAAGTTTTGTGTCTGTTTTTTTAAATTTGAATTCATAATAGATTACATGATTGTGAAATTTCAGTTGTACATTATTTCTTGTCTGTCCCCACAAAGGTGCTCCCCTTCACCTCCTGTGCCCACCCCCCTTCCCCTTCCCCTGGTAACCACTGAACTGTTTTCTTTGTCCATGTGCTTGTTTATATTCCACATGAGTGAAATCATCTGCTGTTTGTCATTCTCAGTCTGGCTTATTTCCCTTAGCATAATTCCCTCCAGGTCCATCCATGTTGTTGCAAATGGGATGATGTTGTCTTTTTTTATGGCTGAGTAGTATTCCATTGTGTGTGTGTGTGTGTGTGTGTGTATATATATATATATATATACACCACATCTTCTTTATCCAATCATCAGTTGATGGGCACTTGGATTGTTTCCATGTCTTGGCTGTTGTGAATAATGCTGCAATGAACATAGGGGTGCATATGTTAATTTGGATTGTTGATTGAAGTTGTTTGGGTAGATACCCAGTAGTGGGATAGCTGGGTCACATGGTAGTTCTATTTTTAGTTTTTTGTGGAATCTCCATACTGTTTTCCATAGTGGCTGCACCAGTTTGCATTCCCACCAGCAGTGTATGAGGGTTCCCTTCTCTCCACACCCTCTCCAACATTTGTTATTTTTAGTCTTGGTGATTATAGCCATTTTAACAGGCATACGGTGGTATTTTAGTGTAGCTTTGATTTGTATTTCCCTGATGATTACTGATGTTGAACATCTTTTCATGTGTTTATTGGCCATCTGTATATCTTCTTTGGAAAAATGTCTGTTCCTCTCCTCTGCCCATTTTTTGATCAGGCTGTTTGTTTTTCTGTTGTTCAGTTGTGTGAATTCCTTACATATTATGGAGATTAACCCCTTATTGGATATATGATAGGCAAAAATTTTTTCCCAGTTGGTGGGTTGTCTTTTGGTTTTGATCCTAGTTTCTTTTGCCTTGCAAAAGCTCTTTATCTGATGAACTCCCACTTGTTTATTTTTTCTTTTGTTTCCCTTAGGGATTGTATTCTTAATTTCTCTTTCTGCTACTTTGTTGTTAGTGTATAGAAATGCAGCTGATTTTTGTATGTTGATTTTGTATCCTGCAAATTGACTATATTCATCTATCATTTCTAAAAGTTTTTTAGTGGATTCTTTCGGGTTTTCTATATATAAAATCATGTCATCTGCACATAATGACAGTTTTACTTCATCTTTTCCAATTTGGATCCCTTTTCTTTCTTTTTCTTGCCTGAATGTTCTGGCAAGGACATTCAATACTATGTTAAGTAAGAGTCGTGAAAGTGGGCATCCTTGTCTGGTTCCTGTTCTTAGAGGGATAGCTTTCAGTTTCTCTGCATTGAGAATGATAGTAGCTATGGGTTTGTCATATACGGCCTTTATTATGTGGAGGTACTTTCCTTCTATCCCCATTTTATTTAGAGTTTTTATCATAAATGGATGCTGTATCTTGTCAAATGCTTTCTGTGCATCTGTTGAGACGATCATGTGATTTTCATTCTTCATTTTGTTAATGTGGTGTATCACATTGATTGATTTGAGGATATTGAACCATCCCTGCATCTCTGGAATAAATCCCACTTGATCATGGTATATGATCCTCTTAATGTATTGTTGTATTCAATTTGCTAGTATTTTGTTGAGGATTTTTGCATTTATGTTCATCAGTGCTATTGGCCTGTAATTTTCTTTTTTTGTGATGTCCTTGTTTGGTTTTGGTATCAGGGTAATGTTGGCTTTGTACAATGAGTTAGGAAGCTTCCCCTCCTCTTCAACTTTTTGGAAGAGTTTGAAAAGAATAAGTATTAAGTCTTTTTTGAATGTTTGGTAAAATTCAACAGGGAGGCTGACTGGTCCTAGACTTTTATTTTTTGGAAGGTTTTTTATTACTATTTTGATCTCCTTACTGGTGCTTGTTTTATTCAAATTCTCTACTTCTTCTTGATTCAGTTTTGGAAGGTTGTATGATTCTAAGAATTTATCTATTTCTTCTAGATTATCCAATTTGTTGGCATATAGCTTTTCATAGTATTCTCTTATAATCTTTTGTATTTCTGAGGTGTCCATTGTAATTTCTCCTCTTCAATTTCTGATTTTACTTACCTGAGCCTTCTCTCTTTTTTTCTTGGTGAGTCTAGCTAAAGGTTTGTTGATTTTGTTTATCTTTTCAAACAACCAACTCTTGGTTTCATTGATGTTTTAATATTTTTTTTTAGTCTCTATTTCATTTATTTCTGCTCTGATTTTTATTATTTCCTTCTTTCTGCTGATTTAGGGCTTTGTTCTTCTATTTCCAGTTCCTTTAAGTGCACCGTTAGATTGTTTATTGGGATTTTTCCTGTTTGTTGAGGTAGGCCTGAATTGCTATAAACTTCCCTATTAGAACTGCCTTGCTGTATCCCATAGATTTTGGCATGTCATATTTTCATTTTCATTTGTCTCCAGGTATTTTTTTATTTCTCCTTTGATTTCTTCATTGATTCAATTGTTGTTCAGTAGCATTTTGTTTAATCTCCACATTTTTGTGATTTTTCTGATTTTCTTCCTGTAGTCAGTTTCTAATTTTATACCTTTGTGGTCAGAAAAGGTGCTTGGTGTTATTTTGATCTTCTTAAGTTTATTGAGACTTGTTTTGTAGCCTAATATCTGATCAATCCTGGAGAATGATCCATGAGCATTTGAAAAGAATGTGAGGATGTGTATTCTGTGGTTTGGGGATGGAATGTTCTATATATATCCACTAAGTCCATCTGGCCAAATGTGTCATTTAAGGCCAGTGTTTCCTTATTGATCTTCTGTTTGGATGATCTATCCATTGGTGTAAGTGGAGTATTAAATTCTCCTACTATTATTGGCTTACTGTCTATTTCTCCTTTTATGTCTCTTAATAATTACTTTATATATTTAGGTGCTCCTATGTTGGGTGCATAGATAGTTACAAATATTATATCCTCTTGTTGGATTGTTCCCTTTATCATTATGTAGTGCCCTTCTCTGGCGCTTGTTACAGTTTTTGTTTTAAAGTCTATTTTGTCTGATGTAAGTAATGCTACCCCAGCTTTCTTTCCTTTGCCATTTGTATAGAGTCTCCTTTTCTATCCTTTCACTTTCAGTTTGTGGGTGTCTTTAGGTCTGAAGTGTGTCTCTTGTATGAAGCATAAATATGGGTCTTGTTTTTTATCCAATCAGCCACCTATGCCTTTTTTTTTTTATGGAAGATTAGCCCTGAGCTAATAACATGTGCCACCAAGCCTCCTCTTTTTGCTGAGGAAGACTGGCCCTGAGCTAACATCCATGCCTATCTACCTCTATTTTATATGTGGGACACCTGCCACAGCATGGCTTGACAATCAGTGCATAGGTCTGCACCCAGGATCCTAACTGGCAAACCCTGGGCTGCCAAAGCAGAAGGTGCACACTTAACTGCTGCGCCAACAGGCCAGCCCCCTGATTGGAGCATTTAGTCCATTGACATTTAAAGAAGCTATTGATAAGTATGTACTTATTGCCACTTTGTTACTTTTTTTATGGATGTTTTAGTAGTTCTTCTCTGTTGCTTTATTCTTCTCTTGCTCTCTTCCCTGGTGGTTTGACGGCTTTCTTTAGTAATATGTTTGATTTTTTCCTCTTACTTATTTGTTTATTATAGGTTTCTGCTTTGTGATTACCATGGGGTTCATATATAATATTCTATGTATATAGCAATCTATATTGAGTTGATAGTCTCTTTAGTTAGACCTCTTTCTAAAATCTCTACTCTTTTACCCCCCTCCTCCCACATTTTATGCTTTTGAAAACATATCTAATCTCTTATTTTGTGTGTGTCTACCCATTACCCTCTTATCATGGAAATAGGTAATTTTAGTACTTTTGCCTTTTAACCTTCATAATATCTTCATAGTTAGTTGGTCTGCTATATTTACTGTATTTTTGTCTTTACCAGCAGTTTTATTGGCTGGTTTGTTTTTTGTTTCTTGTGGGGGTTTTTTTTGATAATTTTCTTATCCTTATTTGTGGTCTTTTCTTTTCCACTTAAATATATCCCTTCTGCATTTCTTGTAGAACTCATTTTTTGGTGATAAGCTCCTTTAATTTTTGCTTGTCTCGGAAACATTTTCTCTCTCCTTCCATTCTGAATGATAACCTTGCTGGATAGAGCATTCCTGGCTGTAAGTTTTTCTCCTGTCAGCACTTTAAATAAGTCGTGCCACTCTTTTCTAGCCTGTAGGGTTTAGGCTGAGAAGTCTGCTGATAGCCTTATGGGCTTTCCTTTGTGTGTCATTTGTTACCTTTCTCTTGCACCTTTTAGGATTCTCTCTTTCTCTTTAATTTTGGCCATTTTAATTATAATGTTTCTTGGTGTGGGCCTCTTTGGGCTTATCTTGTTTGGTGCTCTCTGTGCTTCCTGTATATGGATGTCTGTTTCCTTCCTTAGGTTAGGAAAGTTTTCAGCTATTATTTCTTCAAATAGATTCTCTGCCCCTTTGTCTCTCTCTTCTACTTCTGAGACACCTATTATATGAATGTTAGTGCACTTGATATTGTCTCAGAGTTCCCTTAGACTGTTCTCATTCTGCCTAATTCTTTTTTCTGTTCAGCTTGGGTGAGTTCTTTCATCTAGCTCACTGATCCGTTCTTCTGTATCGTCTACTCTGCTATTGAGTCCCTCTAGTAAATTTTTCATTTCCAGTATTGTATTCTTCATTTCTGATTGGTTCCTTTTTTTATTTTCCAATTCTTTGTTGACGTTCTCACTGTGTTCATCCAGTCTTCTCCCAATATCTGTGAGCATCCTTGTGAGTTTTTGTTTGAACTCCTTGTAGAGTAGATTGCTTATTTCTGTTTTGTTTAGTTCTTTTGGGGGGGAGTTGTCCTGTTCCCTTGTTTGGAATGTATTCCTTTGCCTCCTCATTATGCCTGTTTCTCTGTACTTATAGCTATGTATTAGGTGAGTTAGCTGTGTCTCCTGTTCTGGGAGAAGTGGCCTTATGTAGGAGATGCCTTTTGAGGCCCAGCAGTGTGCTTCCCTCTCATCACTCCAGGAGTGACCCTTGTGTGAGTTGCTTGTGTCCTTCTGCTGTGGCAGGGTTGCTCTTACTGCAGGTTCCAGGGAGTCTAGTCTTTCCCACCCTGGCAGGCTCTTTGTAAATCAGGTTTGGGGAGCCGTAGCACCAGTGGCTAAAAGGTCTAATAACACACTCCTGTTGCAGTTTTCCTGTTAAATGAGTAGGCACCCAGTTCAGCTGATTGGTAGGCTCAGGGGCTTACAGTTGTTGTAGGCCTCAGGCCTGCAAGGCTGTTGTCACCTCTCTTAGGGTTGCAGCTGA
Organism: Equus caballus; assembly: GCF_041296265.1. Classification (NCBI taxonomy): domain Eukaryota; kingdom Metazoa; phylum Chordata; class Mammalia; order Perissodactyla; family Equidae; genus Equus; species Equus caballus. Next base: position 36,866,610 of record NC_091711.1, on the reverse strand, counting down.
GGGGCTGATCCCAGGCATGGGAGCACCCACTTGTTTCAGGCTTTGTGGCTGTTTGTGAAGCACAGGTCTTCTGCCACTGATAAGCCCCACCCCCCACAGTTCCACACACAATGTCATCGCAGTGCTGGCCCCTTCCTGAGCCACTGGAGTGTACCCAGTTGCCCCACTGCAGAGGCCCCCACCTCTCCAGTCACGCCCCCCACAGTTCACCTGGTACTCACCCAGGCCCTGCCCCACAGAGGCGGACACACTTGCCTGCCTTTAGAGGATCCAGGCACCCAGTCTATGCAGGCTGAAAAGTTGCCCGAGGGTTTGCTGTTGGGTGGGGCCAGTCCATAGGGAAGGCTGCCTGCCCTGGCTGAACTGGATTAAATCTGTACTCTAGTGAGTGTGGCAAACCCCTGGGCTAACAGGCCAGGGAAAGAATTCTGATGGCATCTGCCAGTGTCTGTGTCAGCACGCCTGAACTAGGTAACAACAATGGCTGCCACCAATGTCTCAGTCTCTGGAGAGGTCTCACCTCTCACCAAGATCCACCCAGAGCCTAGCAGTGAGTCTCTTTTCCCTGAAGGACTGTGCACCTTTCTTTCTGGTGATTTTTAGGTTGCTCTCTGAGATGGGTGAATTTGAGTGTGAGCCCTTTAAGAGCTGGCTTTATTCTGCTTATGTTGATAGCTTTTCTGGGATTGTTCCCCATTTAGTTAGTAGACAGGGAAGCCAGATAGTATGACACTTGTCTCAGTTGTGCTGAGTCTGAAGGATGCTTATAGTGGTAATGTGCCCCGACTCAGGTCCCCACTTCTCCAGGGAAGGCTGCATACCTTAGGGTGGCTCCTGCTTAGCTCTGAAGTTCTGCAGCTCATGAAGCTGGCTTTTCTCCCTCCAGAAGGAATTTCTGCCTCTTCCCCCTCACTCAAGACTGTCCCTTGTTGTGGGGGTTCTTTTTATCCAGTTTTCAGTTCTCTTTCTGGCATAATTTTTCCAAGAATAGTTGTAACCCGGTTGTGTTCATGGGAGGAGGTGAGTTCAGAGTCCGCCTATGCCACCACCTTGATGAGATCTCAGGTTTCGTTTCTAATCCCGTAATCTTCTGTAATTGTCATGTTCATTTCTGTAAAGGAAGTCATTTAATGATTACAGACGTGGGAGAAATAAGAGAGATTCCTACCGTCTCTATCCCTGTGGGCTCAAGTCCCGACTCCCCCACTTTCTAGCCGTGTAAATTGGGGGTCCTGCCGTCCTTTCCTCACCTGTGGGATGGGATAATGAGAACATCATTCATAGTATTGAGTAAAGAACGAATGAGCTGTGACAAAAGGAGTATTCAGAGCAGCGCTTGGCAGATAGCAAACATCCATTATTTGTTAGCTGCTAATAATAATAATTATTATTACTAGGGTATTGTGCCTCAGCAAACAGAAAAAGCTATGAGAGGTTTTCTCCACAAGCCTCGTTGACTCACATTTACTTACTAGCTCCTCACAAAACTCTATTTTGGGCACATTCCCCAGTGTCACTCCGTCTCGTGTGTGAAAGCTTGTCAGTAAATGTCATCTACACCACCTGCTTGCTGCCCTGAAGCTGCCACAATGGGTGATTCCATCTCTCAGGGGACCAGGAAATGACATTTCTCAGTAATCAGACAAGCGCTGATCAAAATTATCAGCGGGACTAATCCTGAGTCGGAGTTTCAGCAGCAGACACGTGGTTTAGTGGAAAGAGCAGTGGCCCGGGAAACAGAGCTGGGCTCGACCTCCCCCTCTGCTGTGTGACTCTGGGCAAGTCACTTTGTCGTCCTGGGCCTTGGTTTCTTTTTACTTGACGTGGCCCAGCCTGGGAACAATCACGAGCAACCTCTCTTTAACATCTCTTTAAAAGCACACATCATCCTTGTAATTTAAAATGGGCAGTTATGTAGTGTCTGCCTCTCTCTCTAAGTTGTAAGTTCCAGAAAGAGAGCCATAATCTGTTATGTTCATCTCTGAATTCACAGCCCCTTTCAGTGCATGGCACATAGCCAGTGCTTATTTTAAAATTTGGTCAATGAATGAATAAGGTACCAGAAAGAAACAGATGTGGGAGCAAGGCAGACCTGATTTTGTATTAGGCTTGGCTACTTACAAGCTGAGTGATTCTGCACTAGTCTGAGCCTCAGGATTATCATCTGTAAAATGGGGATAACAGAAACAACCTTACTAGGTTGGTTTGAGGATCAAATGTGAACACACACACACACCCCTGGCCTAATATCTAGCATATAATGAGTATTAGGTAAACAATAGCTATGATTTATTTCACTAGAGCCCAGCACAGGAAAATGGAGTATTCTGCATTCTGATGATTAAAAACTAAGGAGAGGGGCCAGCCCTGTGGCGCAGTGGTTAAGTTCATATGTTCCACTTCTTGGCAGCTGGGGGTTCACCGATTCGGATCCCAGGTGCGGACATGTCACTGCTTGGCAAAAGCCATGCTGTGGTAGGCGTCCCACATATAAAGTAGAGGAAGATGGGCATGGATGTTAGCTCAAGGCCAATCTTCCTCAGCAGAAAGAGGGGGATTGGCAGTAGGTAGCTCTGGGCTAATCTTCCTCAAAAAAAAAAAACCACCTAAGGAGAAAAAGGTAAGTATCAATATACATTAATAGACTTTAAGTGGGCTTACCTATAAGAGGGCAGTAGGTTGCAAAGTATTTTGCAAAATCCCTTTGGCCTGTTAATGTCCCATCATCTTCTCCCCCTACCTTCCTTAAACCTTTGCTGCTTTTTATATAACAGCAGCATTTGCTGTAGGCGATACACCAACCCAGATCCCTGGGCGGACATGGAACAGAATGAGACGTGATGGAGTAAGAGATGGCCGGCGGGCACCGGGAGCCCTGGGTACTCATCCTAGCCTTGACCTCGCCCAAACTCACCATGTGATCTTGGGCAGGTCCCTCTGCTCTGTCAGCCTCACTCTCCTCATCTGTGAAGTGGTCAGCCCATTGACGCGGTACCCAGTAGCAGTTGGGAAGCTGGGGGTTGGGGCTTAGAGCTGGCTGCGTGGCTCAGCTCTAACTTACCAGCTTTGGGATACGGGCCAGTCAGTACTATCTCCATAAAACAGACAGTAGGATTAAAATGGAGGATTAGTGGAGGATTTGAGACAGTGTATCCCATGCCTGGCAGATTTATACACAGTAAGTTAAGATTTGTTTGTCTGGGGACCCATAGGCCAGCCCTTATTTTCACTGAGTTTCAGTTTCTCCCTGTTGAGGAGGCCGGGTTTCCTGAGTCAGATACACATCCATCAGCCTTCGTGCCAGCTCAGCACTTGGGAAAATCTTTCCTAGCGAAGACATGATCCCCCCTGAGTGTGAGTGACACCACTCGCATGCAATTATTTTAATGCGTGGCCCAGGACCTTCTCGTGTCCAGGATGGGTGTATTCTCAGGGGGAAGTCTTCCCTCTTACACTCTTCAAAAGGCACAGGAAGAAAACCGCATCCTGTACCTCATCCTTCTCTGACATGCAAGCGCCACCGAGTGGCCTCCTTCCAAGGAGGATGTGCCGGCCTTGCCTGCACTCTCCTGGATGCTGAACGCCTGCTTCCTTCCTGACTGCTGCAGCAGACTGCTGGCAGGAGGGGAAAGGTGGGCAGACACTGGCGCTGCAGGCTGGTGGCCCCAGCTCTGAGGGGAGGAGAGAACCCACGTCTGTGGAACCACCTGACACACAGGCTCTTGTGCTAGACATCCGTTTAACTCTCCTAACGACTTTGTAAAGTCGAGGTTACGGATCCCCACCTTGCAAGAGTAAACTGAGGTCCCAAGAAATGAAACATGTTGCCCAGGGACACACACAGCTAGTGAAGAGCACAGCGGGATTCAAACCTCGGCTGGCCTGCCGTCCCCGGTTCTTGGTGGGCTGTTATGCCATTGCTGGTCACGGGAGGGCAGGGCATGTGGTTTGGACCAAATAGGTTTCCTATTATTCCTTGTGCCAGGAGAGAGGGAACTGGTCTTGCACAGCAGTACTTACCCAGCCAGCTTCAAGGGCCGTTGCTGCCTAACATCTATGGGACCCTGAGGGAGTGGGAGATGGGTCTTCCAGACCCCTCTCCAGATGGCAGACCCTGTCCAGGCTTTCACAGACAGAATGCTGCCGAAGGAGGGAGCCAGGAAGTCGCTGAGCTCTGGCTACCTGGCCTTATTCCTCAGTCTCAGTGCTCAGATCGGCTCTTCTGCCCGGTGTGGGAGAAGAGAGAGGGCCTTGCCTTGGAGGCTGGAAAGGGAAAGTGAGAGCTATCTTGTTTCCTCTGTAATGGGACAAAGCATGAAAAGGGAAGCTTTTAAAACCTGGTTCCTCCTGTTCTCCACAGTGGAGAGAGGAAGGAACGTGGGTTTTGGACTCAGATTTATTCAGGTTTAAGTTTGAATCCTACCTCCCACATTTACCAGCTCTGTGGTCCCCGGCAAGTTGCTTCTCGAGTTTCTTCATCTTTAAAATCGCATTCCTTGTTAGGGTCGTTGTGAGGATTAAAAGAAGACAGTGAATGTAAAACAACGTGGAACAAGGAAGTGTCCGCTGACAGACAGCTCCCTGGCCAAGGGGGTGAGCAGTGCCCACTGGAAATTACAGCTGACCCATAATTGGCATTTCTGGTTCCAAAAGTGGAGACTTTTGGGCCTCCCACCCTGCCACTCACATCTTCTCCATTGTAATCGGAGTCATCCTCCTAAAACCCAGCATTAGTCATTTTCCCCCCTCCTGAAAACTCTCCAGTGATGCAATCTGGGTTCTGAGCGTGGTCCCCGTGAGGCGAGGACTACCCCTGCTTTCCTCTGCGGTCACATCTCCCACCCGTCCCACCCAGGCAACTGCAACACATGACTTCTCATTTCCTAATGAACCACACTGTCCCACGCGTCTTCCCTCTGCCTGGATTGTGTCACCACCATCCCTCTGTCCCAGGCCCCATATGTCCAGAGAACTCCTGCTCATCCTTCAAACCCTGACACAGGCCTCTCCTTCTAGATGCTTCTCTGAGCATTCTAGAGCTACCATTTCTTCTTGATCCTCTCTCCGTTATTCTTTCTATTACCTGTTTTTGGACACATCTCCCCAGCAGACCATAACTGGCCAAGGGCAGGCGCTGCCGACCGGGGCCTCTTGCCATCTCCCAACTCGGTATACTGTAGGCACTTAATAGTCAGCAATTATTGATCGCTCCTCCTAGGCCAGGCACTACTTACATGCTTTCCATGTGTAAACTAGTTGATTTCTCAGCAGCTCAGTGAGACAGCGCATCTGTCAGTCCTGGCTGGAGGCACAAACCATAGCAATTATTTGAACAGAGAATTTAATCTTTAAAAATAATAACTAGACATAAAGTGTTGACTTGGTAACTAAAAAAGCAAAAATAGAAAATTGCAGGAAATGGTTACCACCCCTGGAGCCGAAGGAACAGAGGGAAGAAGTGCAATTATGATAACTCAGGGCGGGAACCCGGACCTCTGGTCACCGGGCAGCTGCAGGGGCAGCAGGAGTGGGCGGGGATGCGAGGACAAGGAAGCTGCTTCTGAGCATTGGAAAAGCTGCAAAATGGATTTTGCTGCTGCTAAAGGAAGGAAGTGCCACTGCTGGGATGAAGAAAGGAGGCTGGCGTGATGCTCAGAGGAGCAGAAAGCAACAGGAAGGAGCAAGTTCCTTTCTCCTCCTCCAGGCTCACAGTATCCCTCTCCCGGCCCCGTGTGCCTAACAGGGAGCGGCTGGCAGAGCAGAGATAGGGTTCGCAGGTCCCTGCCTCAGCATCTCAAAGCGAGTTTGGAGCTGAGAGACGAAAGCTTAGACGCTGGCACAGGCAGGAGCTGTTATGGTTCCCATTTGGCAGATGAGGAAACTGAGGCACAGAGAGGTTAAGTAACTTGCCCGAGATTAAATGGCTACCCAGAGCAGAGCTGGGATTTGAATGCAGGCAGTCTGGCCTCAGCACCCTTACTCTTAAGCACTCTACCATAAATGTTGAACCAATGAATGAATGAATGAATGGGCAAGCCACAGATACCACTTAGAACAGTGCCCAGCCGCGCTTCCTGCAGCCACGAGGTCCCACCCCGGCCTGACTGCCCCCTTGTCGCCCTGCCAGGTCATTCACTGGAACTCCCCCAAGAAGCTTCGGGTGAAGAACAAGCATGTGGAGTTCTTCCGCAACCTCTACCTGACCTTCCTGGAGTACGACGGGAACCTCCTGCGGCGGGAACTGTTTGGCTGCCCCAGCGAAGCTGACGTCAACAGTGAAAACGTAAGTGGCCCGCGGGCTCGGCAGGGCAGGGGCGGCCTCTCGGCTGGCCCGCCAGGGACCTCCCGTGCGCCGGCTCCGTGCCAGGCTCAGGGCGTGCCCGAGGAGCACTAGATGCCATCCCCGCCCTGGGAACCTGCCATCTGGCGGTGGGGAGGGGACGTCTCTGCTCATCACTGTGGATGCAGAGGGGGCACGCTTGGTCCAGACAAGGTAAAGTCGGAAGTGGAATCAGAGTGAGCAAAACCCCCGGTCAAACCACAGATAAGGTGTCTCTCCAAAGCCAGAAATTCGAGGTCTTCGTGGGCGTCTTGGCATCCACATGGAAGACCTGGGATTCAGTGTGGTCAATGCATGGGGTGGCATCACAGATTTTCGCAATAACTGGCTCCTCTAGGGGTTAGCACAGGTGGAAATAGTGTTAGGTAAGTGGTCACAGGCATAGCTAACATCTACTGTATTTTCCTGTTTCTTCACTGTTTATAATTTTTTTTCATATGCTGTATCTCATTTGCTGCTCACAGAAGCCCTCTTTTTTCCCCTCAATGAGAGTTGAAGACATTGAGGCACAGAGAGGTGAAGCAGGTTGCTCACGGTCACACAGCGTGCAAAAAGTTGAGACTGATTTGAAGTTCTGAGGAGCAGGATGTGGGGAAGCAGCGCCTTATAGTGGAAAAAGCAGGGCATGTGGGGTCAGGCTGACCTGGCTTTGACTTTAATCCCTTCCAGTTACCACCTGTGTGACCTCGGGCAAGTCACTCAACCTCTCTGTGCTTCAGTTTTCCCAACTGTCAAATGGGGATGAAAAACTGTTATAGGGATGTTTTGAGACTAAGCAAGAAATTGCATGTAAAGCACCTAGCTCAGTGTCTGCCATGCTCGATAAATATTTCCCTGCCCTTTCCTTGACCCTTAGTATTACACACAGAAGTAACTGGTTCATTCAGTCAGTCAACAAACATTTACAGAGGGTGGTCCTCTGAGCACTGAGTATTCATTGGTAAAGAACCACGGTCCCTGCTCTCATGGTGCTGTTATTCTAGTAGGGGAGACACAATAAGTACACAAACTGTCGGGAAAATTTATCAGCCAGTGGCAAGTGCTACATCGTGACATATTAGTGAGCAGCTGGGCAGCTCCACTGCCTTGGGAGGTCGGAGAGGGCCTCTCTGAGGAGGTGACATTTAATCTGAGACCCGAATACAAGAAACAGCCAGCCTTAGAAGAGCAAGAGATAGTACAAATCAAAGCCACAATGAGATCGTACTTTGTACCTGTTGGAACGGCCGTTATCAAAAAAACAAAAGATAACGAGTTAGCGAGGATGTGGAGAAACTGGAACAGCTGCTGTGGAAATAGTCCAGAGGCTCCTCAAAAAATTAAATATAGAACTCTCGTGTGATCCAGCAATGCCGCGTCTGGGTATAGATGCAAAGGGACTGAAATCAGGATCTCAAGGTGGTATCTGTGCCCCATGTTCACTGCAGTGTTACTCACAGTAGCCAAGAGGGGAAAGAAGAAAATGCCCACTGACAGATGAAGGGAGAAGGGAGATGCGGTACCTACACAGTGGAATATTACTCAGCCCTAAAAAAGAGGGGAATCTTACCATCTGTGACAGCATGGGTGGACCTGGAGGACATTAGGCTAAGAGAAATAAGTCAGTCACAGAGGGACACGTACTGCACGATTCCTCTCACGTGAGGCATCTCAAAGAGGCAAACGTATAGAAGTCAACAACAGAATGGTGGTTACCGGGGATGGGAGAGGAAATTTTTGTTCAGTGGGCACAAAGTTACAGGTATACAAGGTGAGGAAGTTCCAGAGATCCACTGTACCACATAGCGCTTATAGTTCACAGAGGATTGTGCACTTAAAAAAATTTTAAGAGGGCTAGTCTTACGTTAAACGTTCTCACTCCAAAAAGAAAAAGAACAGAGAAACTTTTGGAGGTGATGGATATGTTTATTACCTTGATTGTGATGATAGTAGCATGCATGTATCTGTATGTCCAGACTCACCATATTATATACATTAACTACGTGCAATTTTTTGTGTACCAGTTATATACCTCAATAAATCTGGGGTGGGGGGGGATCAAAGGAAGTACATTCCAGATGGAGGAAGCAGCTGGTGCAAAGGCCCTGAGGTAGGGCAGGTTTGTTGTGAGGAACTGAAGGATGGCCCGTGTGCCCAGGAGCTAGTGGGGAAGGAGGGCATGGGAGACAGTTGGGCAGCAGGTGAGCAGGAGCCAGAGTGGAAGGATGTTGTGAACTGGATTAAGAATCAGAATTTTGTTTGGTTACCATTATTGTTATTGTTTATATTCTTTTCTTGGATGTCACAAGATACCCTCTAGGTTCCCAGTGGTAGGAAAGGGCATCTGTGGAAGGTCTGGAGGCATGCACTCACCTGGCCTTTATCAGGACGACTGGTCACAAGGCCACCCCTACTGTCTGTCATTTGGCCCCCAAGTCACAGTGGCGTTGCCCCCAGCTCCGGCCCTTCTCCGTGTCACCCTCCATGCCTTTCTCGGTGTCTGCCCTTCTTTACCACTGATGACAGAGAAAAGAAAACCATTAAGCACTTGAACTCTGTCTCCACTTCTGGGAAGCACTTAGAGGTTGCAGCAAACACTGTGTTCTTGTGGTTTTTCCTTCAGTTCTCTTTACTCAGATCAGTATTTGTCATCATCATCAATATTTGAGAGCCCGTTTGGCACTTTTTTCCAACCGCTAAATGAAAGCTGTTCTCTTGCCTCTTTTTTGTTTCCCTCCCCTGAAGAGGCCATATAAAGAGCCTTGCAGGACAAACCCATCAGTTTATCATCCGTATCAGTGAGTTCCCGTGGCGCGCTCTTCAGTGTCTTACGAAGGGGGACTCCCTTTATAGATGACTCACCAGCTTTTCCTCCCACCAGATTCCCCTGGTGGGTCACCGGGAGCAGAAGTCCTCGGTGGTCCTTCTCGGAATCCGAGTCTGCATTTATTTGCTCAGGAAGCACACGTGAATGCCCGCCATCTGCCAGACACCGTGCAGGGCACTGGGGTTGAAATAAGAGGTTGACCCAGACCTAGTACGTGAAGTCTCTTGCCGCGTAACAAGTGTTAGAGATGCCAAGAGGATAGTCTGGATACAGAGAGAGTCGTGAACAAGCGAGCACCTTTCTTTGAACGCCCTCCCCTCGACCACCGGGCAGGAGAGGAGCCACACCCACCACCTTCCTGTTCCTTCTGCATTCCAGGCTCACTCCCACGGGCAGGCCTCTGTGCCTGCTTTCCCAGTGTCTGGAACACCCTGCCCGGGGTTTAAACGTCTCAGATGGGGCATCTTCAGGAACTTCCCTAGACGCTCCCCAGCCTCAAGTAACCTTTGAGTCTCTCTCTGGGACGTGCCCTATTTTCTTTTCATCAGAGCATACACTACTATCCACAATTATTTGGCTCATGTAGTTGTTCCTAGTTTTTTTCCCCAAATATGAGACCAGACTATAAGACCGTTAGATTGGAGACATTGCCTGTACCATTCACCTCTGGGGTCCCCTCTCCTAGAGTAGAAGTAAGTGCATAGTGAGTGCTTCATAAATGCTTATTGAATGAATGGAACAAATGAGAGAGAAGAGTGAAGGTAGGTAATGAAGCTAGGTAGAGGGCAGAGCAGATGAAGCAGAGGGTTGACAGAAAACATGCTGGTAGTGTGTCTACTCGGGCACAGGTGTGGGGAGAGAGGCCAGGAGGAAGCTGACTGGAAGGGCCCTGGCTGTGCTTAGGAGACTAGACTTCATCCTGCGACAGTGAGGAGCAACCGAAGGGCTTTAATCACAGTCAGATTTACATTCGAGAAAAATCACTCCATGTGGAGAATACGTTGAAAGGGTCAGGCTGGAAGCAGGGAGACCACTTAGAGACCGTTGGCAGGCAAAAAGATGGCCCTGGGGCTCTGACCTGCGCTGCAGTGGTGAGGATGGAGAGAACAGGTGGGCTGTTTTGTGGGTGCTGAGAATAGGGGAGCAGGTGCAGCTAGCGCTCATGAAGCAAGACAGTGGGTTCCATGCCCTGCTCCAGCCAGGTTCCTCTGGCCGGGCCGGCCCGCGGGGCCTGGAGCAAGGAGGGAGTCTGGACATCACACCCCTGGAACCGCGACTCTGTGGGGAGTTCCACCCCCTGGTTCTTTGCAGCGTGTCAAGTGTTATCTGCAGATACAACCAGAGGGAAAGGGTAAGATCTTGGATCCAGCCCAGAGCCCGATGCTCCCAGCTCTGTGGGAAGAGGTCATTAGAGCTGTGACAAGTACACAGATGGCGGTAGTCTCAAAGAAATGAAGTCAAGAACCTTTTCATTGGACTGCAGATCCCAGGTGGGGAAGGGCTCGGATGGCACTATCTAAGTCTCATCCACTCGGCAGATGGTCTTTCAAACTGCCGGCCACGGGGCTAGTGATCCAGAGGAAGCCTTGCAGATGGAAGCCTGGCTCTCCCCGTCTGATGAGGGATGCAGACAAGCAGGGGTTGTTATCTAGTCACAGCGCTGGGACAGTGGCGCTGCTTTGAGAGCACGTGAGAAGGGCATTTCACACACTAGGGGAAAGAAAATGCATCCAGGAAGACTTCCTGGAGGAAGTGAGATTTGAAGGATGAATAAGGAGGCGTGATGGGGATGGGGTCGGGAGAATGGGCTTTTAGTGGTGGGGAGGGAGCAGCACAAGAGGTGGGGGCCAGAGGTAAACACGAGCATGGCACATTCAGATTCAGATGAAGGCGATGTGAGAACCATAAAGGACTGCACGGCCTCATTTTTGCATTATTATTTCTTCACAGGGAGGTGATAGTGATGATAAGACTGTGAGCTCTCTAGTCATCCCAGATCACTCATTTAATAGACATATGACCTCAGAGAAGTCGCATGAATGCTCTGAGCCTCGGGTTCGCTGTCTGATAAATGGCGACAGTGATGCCTTTGTCATAGCGTTTCATGGATAATTTATGTTCAGTCGCCAAAAATGGGACTTCGGCCCCAGGAACACAGTGTGCATTGGGATGCATTTTCTTCATAAACCACAGTCCCCAACCCATCTAATGTTGGGTTCAAATCTGTTGTTCCATGAATGGTTTTGGGGTTTTATTAACATTTCTCCTAGGAAGGCCTGGCAGAGAGAGGAGCCTGCAGAGTCACACAGAAATCTGTCTGTGAAGCATGGGAGGGGCGGTTGCATTTGCTCTGCCTCAAACAATCCCAGGTGGGTTTCCTACCGATTGGGAGACTCCAGGTAGGAAGGAGAGGTCGTTTGGTTGGCCTTGCTGACAAAAAGGATAAATAAATAAGGAAGTCGGGGGATTCAGCTCTGCAGTAAGGAGCTAAGATAGCAGGAGCAGGCCCCCATTTTAGAGCCCCTGTTTGGGGTCCTGACTCTACGATAAGACGGCTTGGTTCGAAGAGCAGGCTCCATCAGTGGTGTTGAGTGACAGTAGCTGAGGGGACACAGCCACTCCTGTCCCATAGTTTGTGTGGGCGTCTCTCCCTGTAACCAACACTTTAATTTGTGTACAGCAATCAGCATTCAGTAGGCATTAGTTATCACTATTTGATTGAGGTAGCGATGGAGACTAGAATTCTATACATCAGCATTTCCCTCCCTTTTCCTCAGCAACCCAGCCCCTCAAGTGTATCCAAGAAACCACGGGGCTCCACAGAATGGAGTTAGATAATCCTGGATGTTCTCCACCCCCTACTCCATATGAAAATCCTTCTACAGCATCCCTAGCAGGCTTGCATCTGGCTTCTGCTGGAATCCTCCCAAAGACAGGGAGCTCACCACCTCCGGTGGCTTATCCCACTGTTGGAAAGCTCCAGATGCTAACCCGTATTTCCCCATTTTGAACTGAAATCTTTCCTTCTGTAAGGAGTCCGTTAATCTGAGTCCTGTCTTCGGAGCAATGAAACATAAGAACAACCCCCGTTGTCCCTGACAGCCCAGCAGATAGCGTAGCGTGTGTCCATGCAGTGTGTTATTCAGAAACACAACTCTTCCTAAACCTGGTATTGATAGGGTGATGCCTTATCATCACGAGGGCCTTGCTCCACCCAAGGGAATTTTCCAGATAAAGGAAGCTCACCTTGTTAAATGCAAAACCATTAAAATACATATATTTTGACCAATTTGGGTGGGAATCTTGCTAAAGCACATGCCCTTCCTTTAGTAACCGAAGTGTCCTAAACTCAATTTACAATTTTCGATGACTAAGGTTGCACTGAGTAGGCTGCGGAGGCGGGAATTGGCCAGAGCAGGGAAGATGCTGTTTATCCTGGCAGGAAATGGCCTCGGACGATTTGCTGCTTATTCCGCAGATTCCTTTCTGACAGCTGTCACTTTCAGTTTATCAGCCTCAGAACAACCCTTTCTGGGCTCACCTCCATGTTCATCCTTCCCCTGGCAGCCGAAAAAAGAAAAACCAATGGTATTGAAGTCAGAAAGACCAATGGTAAAAGAATTACCCACTGTCGTATTAGAAGTTAAACGGTGAAACAGCAAGCATCCAAAAAGTGCAAAAAAGAAAAAAAAGATGGGCACCAATGAGTTTTCACATTTATATGGAATTGTGAGTCAATAGACGGTGTCTGCAGACTTCAAGCTTCCTTATCCCATGCCCGCAGCAGACATCACTAATTGATGACCCCACTCTTTCTGCCTGGGCTTAGCCCCAACCCTAGTGTCCTCGCCAAGACAGCGCTCCGGGGAACCAGTGCCAATCTCCAAGCAATGACACTGGAGATGCTGAAGCCTGTTGGGCCTCTCTGCACTAGGCATTCGTCACTCTAGCGTCACCTGCATTTGGACAGCTCTCTGTGCTGTTTCAAGACTTTTCTCTGCTTTCTTCTGGCCTTTGACAATTGGCGGTTTCCTGCGGGGAAATACAACTTTAATTTTCCCCACAATCGAGGGAGGTAGGCATTATGAGTCACACTTCACAGACGAGGAAACCAAAGGTCAGAGAAGGTGAGTTACTTGCTCAAACTCAAACAGCACGTCAATGGTGGGGCCGTGATGGAAACCAGGTCGGCCCGACACGCAAGTAACAAGGCAGGGCCGTGCTTCTCAAGTGGATGTAACTCCATATTCAAAATGAACACAATAACTACAAGTTGTTCAGTGATTCTCTTAGCTATTTTTACTTGTATAATCGTTCTTACTCTCACAAACCCTGCAAGGCAGCGATAATCATCTCCATTTTATAGAAGAGGAAAAGGATGCTCAGAGAATTGAAATCATAGGATGGGTTGGTGGCAGCACTGTTAACTGGTATCAAACTTGACCCACAGCTGAGTGGTCTTTCTACAACTATGTGAAACATCCCCGATCTGAAATTGCCATCCCTGTTACCGGCCCAATGGCGCAGTGGTTAAGTTCGCACATTCCGCTTTGGCGGCCCGGGATTTGCTGGTTTGGATCCCGGGTGCGGACGTGGCACTGCTTGGCATGCCATGCTGTGATAGGCGTCCCACATATAAAGTAGAGGAAGATGGACACAGATGTTAGCTCAAGGCCAGTCTTCCTCAGCAAAAAAAGGAGGATTGGCGGTAGATGTTAGTTCAGGGCTAATCTTCCTCAAAAAAACAAAAATGAAATGAAATTGCCACCCCTGCCCCCTAACCCAGCACTCCTATCTCCCAAGGCTCCTGCCTTTATTTTTCTCCATCGCTTGTCACCAATCAATGTATCATATTCTTGACTTTCTTACTTTGTTGATTATGTCTCCCCCACTAGAATGGAGGCTCTAGGACTGCAAGGATTTTTATTTGTTTTATTCATCAATATATTTTTATGCCTGGAACCTAGTATGTGCTCCGTAAATTTGTGGAACAAATGAACTATTACAAGTCCTTTTCTGGAAGCATTTGTGGTGTGCTAGAAAGTCCCGCATACTTGAAATCAGGAACCCTGGCCCTGGGACTAGATCTTGACTCTGGGCGTAACTCTTACCTTTCACGAGCCTCGGTCTTCTCACCTATAAAAGGGTTAGTAGAGAAACCCATGCCAGGCTGTTATGAGGCTGAAGGGGTCAAGGTGTGCTGAGTGCCACAGGCCACAGGAAGTGTCCTTACAAGCGTTGGCCAGAAAGCTCATCCTGGTCACCTTCCCTTCCAACTGCTCTGGGATCCCTGCCTTGCCTCTGAAACGAGGACTCCTACGCACATCTGCCTCAGGCTACAAGGGCGATGGGCCACCTGCGGGACCGCATTCCCTGATACTAAGCCCACTAAGAGGGAGAGATAACAGCCTCATCGTGGCTCAATTAGAAGTTAAAAATAAGACACATATAAACAGATTCAGTAAACGCTTTACGGCATCACTCTGCACGGCAATGCCAGGGAGCAGATGGCTTTGTGGAAACAGCTGTATCCCGGAGAAACCCCAGAGAAAAGCCAGAATGCATTATTGCTCTCACGTGCGAGCCGCGTGTCACCAGCTCTTTAATCAGACGGTGGGCAGCACCCAGAGCCCTGTGACAGGCTGGCCACGGCCAGTCCCGAGTGACCCTCCACAGGTGCCTTAAGTCCCAGAGGCTGAAGGATCACAGCATTTGCCTGGGAGGCTGGGGAGGGGATAAAAGAAGGAGCCATGGGGTCGAGATTCTCAGTGGCCGTCTGGGCCAGAGGCTCGCCATTGTGGAGTGTCTGCTTTGTTCCTGTGCAGCTCCAGCTTGCACACATCCCTCCCTCCTGCCCCTAGGTTCTGGTTGTGCCAGATGCCCTGCCCTCCTCTGCCTCTACAGCAGCTCCCTGCCCTCTCCTCTGTTTGCCTGAATCTTCCTCCACCGACTGCCTCCTTGTGCAGTACGTAAGAGGGCAGCTCTGGGGCAAGACTGCCTTGTGAAGAATCACGGGACCACTAGCTGTGGGATTTCAGGCCGTTTACGTCAACACTCCGTGCCTCGGTTTTCTCATCTGTAAAATGGGAATCATGATTGGCCCAACCCGATAGGCTTAATGAGGAGTAAATAAAGTAAGACAGGTCAGGAGCTTAGTTCAGCATGGCACATGCCCCCCAAAATTAAGTTCTGTTTGTATTAGGAATATACACTATTATAATTGCTATCTTGCTTCATTGTTCCCCCACCCAGACTATAGGAACAATTTAAGTACAGAAGCTGGGTTCATTCCCCATTCTGAACACAGGGCTTGGCATCAAGTCAGGGCCTATTAATTGGACGCAGTGTACAAATTAATACTGATACCTGGGAGGGAGGAGACCATGCCTTTTTCTCATTTCCTCACAGCCTAGATCAGCGCTGGGCAGATCGAACCTTCACTGAACAGACCTAAGCCCATGCCTCGCCCCTCCCACAAAAGAATGAAAAGGGCCCATGGTTTGGTGTTGTTGGTAAAAAGTGTTTTGGGTTCCTGGACCTTTGTTGATTGATACACACAGCAGGCTACCCATGAGCTGGTAATCTTTCTCTGCCTGTCTGTGTGGTTTAATAAAACTTAACTGCTTCATGGAAACCACAGGGAAGAGCTCTGAAGTGGGTTGCCAGAGAGGTGAGTTAGAGCCCCAGCTTTTCTGAGAACACCTCTGATGCCCGCTTTCCTCATCTGTCAGCTGAGGGCAGTAGGGCCTGTCTCATACAGACCTTGGGAGGAACAGGTGAAGTCATGGATATCAAGGCCGCTGAAAAGTGAAAGCAAGTTGAAAGTATAAAGCAACATTCTTGAGTGTTATTTTACCCATCAGATGTCTCCACCCATTGTTCTAAGCTATCAGATGGGGAGATGTCGCAAGAAGAAATGGGTGGCCCCAGAGATGCCTTACTTGGTCCCTTGTACTCAGTCTTCATCACCTCCCAGCTAGAAGAGTTCTAGTGGGCATGTCAGTTAAGGGAACATGAGCAATTATAAAATGGGCTCAGCAGGCAAGAAGTTTATTATTCACATAAAGTCCAAATGGGTGTTCCTGTTGGCAGGTGTCTTTTCTACAGGTTCAGGGGCCCAGACTCCTTCCATCTTGTGGCTCTTCCCTCCACAGAGTCTTAAACTCATCTACTGGTTGCTCTTGCTCTTAACAGAGTGAGGATTGTGCATGAGCCAGCCTTGAAAGGGGACCCTGCAGTAGCCAGAATCTGCCCACATTCCACTCACCAGAACTTGCACACACAATTACCCCTAACTGCAGGAAGGTTGGAAATACAGCCTAGCTGTGCTCCCAGGAAGAGGGGAGAATGTGAATAATGGTGAGCACAGAAGGTCTCTGCCACTGAGGGGAAGACATCAGTTAGTCCTCTACAGTCATAGAACCATCTCGAATTAGAACTAGAAATATGCCCAGAGATTGATGACCGAGGCATTGTAGTGACTTGATTACATACAAGAATGCAGAGGAGATACACCTGGGTTTGAATCTCAGCTGCTCTGTTCACTCATTATAAGGCCTTGAACAAGCGGCTAAACCTTCCAGATGATAAACGTCTTCATCTCAAAAACAGGACTGATAGCAAACCCTAACCCATGGAGTCGCTGTGAGCATTAAATGAGAAGACGCCTCTAAAGCTCTCAGCACGTTACCTGGCCTGTAAGCATGTGATCCTTAAAGTTATTTTATGAAGCCTAGCCTCTTTATCTTACTATTGGGAGAAATGACTTGCTCAAGGTCACCTAGAAAATGAGCATCAAAGGAATTGGGTCTCAGTCTTCACTTATGCCCGTAATCTCTCTGTGTACCTTTTTCTGACTTTGAACAGAAGTCCGTTCAGCCAGAGCCCAGGGACACACTTCCAACCCCTCTGGATCCTCATGCAGGACCAGCCATCATCTCTGGCAGCTCAGAGGTCAATCTAGGCCACTGTCCTGAAGGATAGGAAGAAATAAATGCAAACTGCGTATAGGACCATTTCCCCTGAGTCCAAATCTCCCTGTGCCTCAGCTGGCTGCCCAAAGAAACAATTTAGCAAATGCATTTTAACTCAAGAGAAATCTGTCTTTTGTTTCTGTGACTGGCTTGTCAGGAGCCCCCTGCTCCCCGCCGTGGTGTGGCCAGAGTGTGGTAGCATTCAGGCTCTCTTAATGAAAAAAACCTTTCCTCCAGCTCAGCATCTCCCTGGAGAAATCGCTGGTACCCTGGGTGGAAAGAAGGCAGTTTTTAAGCTGCTCGAGTCTCCCCCTTGAGATAACATCAGCCATGCAGTCAGCAATAAGCAGTCCTAGATTAGAATTTGAAAAGGTGCATAATGTAATCATAATGACATTGCTTAGGTTCCTGCAGCACTTTACAGTTTGCAAAGCCCTTTTACATGCATTAGCTCATTTGAGAAAATTGTAGGGAATTAGTTAAGTACCGAAAAGTATAAAGAAGCCAATAAAATTCATCTGTGAATCCACCGCTCAGAGAAAAGCTTTGTTAACGTCGTAATGTGTTTCCTTTGGTCTGTTTTCTGTGTGGTTTTTTGTTTGTCTTTTTGCTGTATTGGGATTATACTGCATATGCATTTTTATGGCCTGCTTTGTTCACGGAGCATTGTATCTTCCACCAGCTCATTTGATCCTCACATCCGTCCCCCGGGAGAAAAGCAGTGGTGTTGAGAAAATGTCCCTGGTGTGAGGTCCGAAGACTGGATTCCCCATCCAGACGGCTGCTGTCTAGCTGTGTAACTGGCAGATTATGGAAACCCTCTGAGCCTCAGTTTCCTCCTTCGTAGAACAGAGATGTGTGCTGAAGGATTAAATTAATTAAGCCATGCACCTGAAAACATTTAGCACTCTACCTGCTCACAGTGGGTGCTCAGTCCACATTAGCTGAGCAAAGGTGCAAACCACCCTCTTGACAATAAATATAATATCAAAGCTTACGGAAGGCGTCTGGTTGGTCCAGAGTCCCATAGACTCCAGCATCACATGTTTGACATCATACCTGATGTGCTTTCCACAATACGCCGTGTGGTTGATAGACAGCAGTATTCTCTAGATCCCACCCCTAAGCACTGTGATGGACACAGGTGACCTTGGGATGTGGATGCCACTGAACCACGTTATTGGTACCATGAAGTTCATAGATGGAGGCTCCTTACCCCCCAGGACTGCTGGTAGACCTCCCTTGTACAGCAGGCCATACTTGGGTAGTCCTGGGAGCACTTTCATTGGGCCCTCTTCCCTTTCTTAATATGCATTGGCTGAGAACATCCAATGGAGGCTTGTTGAGCATACAAGACGCCCTAGATAGTCTAGGTACAGGGGCTTCAAAGAAGAATGGGATACAGCTCCTGCCTTTAGGAATCCACTAAATGGGTGCTTTTTTTTTTTAGCACATGCCTCTTGGAATCATTTACCTTGGAATCTCATTCTCCCCTCACTCAAGGATGTGCATAAGAGGGAAGAGAGACCCCCCCCATATACACATGCACTTCTCATGTTCTGGTCACTAATTTTCCTTCTCACACGATGAGGATAACCTTCTCCTTTGAGGTCTCGTTAAAGAAAGACCCTTTTCACCACACAGACATCCCCGGCCACGCTCACACACACACATCCCCCCACACATTCCTGCTCCTCTCTTTGCTGAACTGGAAGCCATGCACTCCTGTCAACACATTAAAAACACAACACCAAGCAAACCGCCCCCAAACATCCCTGCTTTTGCAAAGAACTTTGCAGATGTTTCTTCTCTAAAGGAGGATAATCGCTGTGTTCTTTTGCAGTGGGGATGAGAAAGGGAAGGAGGGTCTCAGTGGGTTAAGTTTCCTCCTGGGAGCAACATTGTGGTTTCCTCAAGGAGAAAGACGTAGGGACTGTCACTGACACTCATGCAACAGAGGCTCATCCAGCCCCTGCCGTCCCTTCTCTCCAGCCCTCACCATGCCATCTCCTTCAGGTGATGTTTGGGGAGAGAAAGCATCCACATAGTTGTCTTCAGGGGCCCAAGGGTCTCTCTTTCCTAATGTGATATCTGTTGAGTCTTTATTTCACCCCAAACATGGTACTCCTCCTATACAGAATCTCAGCGTCCCCCTACAATCCACTGGGGTAATTACTATTATATCCCCATTTTACAGTTGAGGAAATCGAAGCTTGGAAGGCTTAACTAACTCACCCACTTGCCAAGATGGCACAGGCAGGAGTGCGATAGATCAGGTCCCCTCAGTCACTGTGATGCGTCTGCTTCTTGACCTGAGGCTGAACGAGCATCTTTCCTAAAGAGGCAGCTTGATGGTGGAGGGACACAGACCCAGGTTTGGCCTCCCTGAGGGACCTGAGGATCTCGAAACTGCTTTTTCAGCTGTCAAATGAAGCTGCACACGCCTCACTGGAGGGCTCTGAGGAAAGGGAGTCATGTGCGCCCAGCACCTTGCACGGAGCCTGGCGCGTGCTTGCGTGCTGTTCAGAACCTTTTCAGCCATCACAGACCCTTGAACTGCAAATACAGGAGCAAATAGTGGGCTTCAGAATGATCACTTTCCGTGCATAATATTAGGGGATACAAAAGGAGAATTAGAAAGAGAGGCCTGAAGGTCACAGTGACGACAGCCTTGTTGTGTGCAGCACGTGTTTCTCGTGCATGCAGCATGACAGGCACCTGCCCTGCAGTAGGCCCAGTGCTGGGGGCAGTGGGAGGAAGTCACAGTCTCCCCGGGGGAGTTGCCCTTAAATAATTTCAGTTCAAACTGACAAGTGCTTTCTTTAGTGGAGTTAGTGAATTGAGTGCTCTTGGAGCTCAGAGAAGAAATGGAACAGCTCAACCTGGCAGGGCCAGCAAAGGTCTCACAGAGAAGGCAGCATCTAAGCTGAATCTTGGAAGGTAAATGGAAGGTCCCCAGGTGGAGAAGAGTGGGTGAGGTGAGGCAGGGTATGCAGAGAGAGAAGAGCATATGCAAAGTCACGGAGGTTTGGAGGAAAGGCAGGTCTGGGGAGCAGAGAGATCATTGGTGCAAGTACAGGGAATGCGGGATCGGTGAGTCAGAGAGAGAGTACATGATCATCACTGAGGATCTGGGCTTAATCCTGCAGGTCAGAAGGGGTTGCTTGGCTCATGGGATCTTAGGTGGCATGAGAATTCCAGTTTCCTGGCCTTAGAATAGTTACACTGTCGGCATAGCTGGAATCTTCAAATAGGCAAGGACGTCAAATTGGGCTTGAAAAGCTAAAGAGTATCCCTGATTGCATCCTTTTTTAGCAGTTAAAAATCTTAGATAGTGGGGAATGTCTCATAGCTCACTGGATCTCAGTGATTCCCCACGCGGCATTTGGAAATATGTGGGTGCCTTGGAGTTGTACACAGCCACCTGGAGAATGCTACAAGCGTTTATTGGGCCAGGCCCTGGAGGCTAACCATCCTGTGATAGGTAGGACAGGCTCACATAATGGAAAAGCAACCCCCACGAAATGCCAGTGGCGCTGTGTCTGTTGTCTTTTGCTCCAAACCCGTGAACCATCGTGGTACACAAGGAGAAGTGTTTATTGCAGCAGCTCTGCTGGGCTCCCGTGGCTGGGGCACTTGGGGCGACTCCGCCCTGCTCCAGGTGTCTCTCATCCTTCAGTAGGCTAGCCCAGGCACTTTCTCATGGTAATGGGAGAGGTGCAAGAAGCACACGCTTCCTCTGAAGCCTAGCCTCAGGATTGGGGCATTGCTTCCCCGCCATTCTGTCAGCCAAAGCGAGTCCCAAGTCCAG
This sequence comes from Equus caballus, assembly GCF_041296265.1. Classification (NCBI taxonomy): domain Eukaryota; kingdom Metazoa; phylum Chordata; class Mammalia; order Perissodactyla; family Equidae; genus Equus; species Equus caballus. Next base: position 36,845,680 of record NC_091711.1, on the reverse strand, counting down.
CCCAGATTCAAAGGTTAGCGAGGCAGGCTCTGCCTCTTTAGTAAGCTGTAGGGAAAGTCATATGACAAAGGGTAGGGCTATGAGAGGGGTGAGGACTAGGAGCGGTTAATATAATCGTCTGCCGTAGCACACAGCCTGAGAAAAAATGCCGTCGCTTAATCTATCAAGACAGTGGTCTTAACTGCTAGACGGTTATGCAGAAGGGAGTTAATAATTTCTTATTGATGACGACACTGTTGGTTTGGAGATTTAAAAAATATATATACCTTCTTCTTGGAAAAATGTTCTCTTACAGTCAGCCAGGTCAGTAACTCTAGTCATGTAAACTTTAATCTGTGTTCAACTATACAGCATTGTGCGATGCACAAGGCTGATGCAGCAGAAAAAATATTGGAACCTGCCATGTGACCTTTGGCAAATTACTATTTTTTAAAAGTCAATTTTATTGAAATATAATTTGCAAATGATGAGACCACCCATTCTAAGTGTACAGCTTGTTGAATTTTCACAAATGTGCACGCCCATGTAACGATCATGCCTTGAATTATTCATAGAACATGTCCGTCACCCAAAAAGCTGCTCTCTTGCCTCTTCCCGGTCCGTTCACTCTGGGACCACACATCCTCTGATCTGATTCCCATCACTGTGGAAGTTCCGTTACCTTTTCATTGCAATTCTTCAGCTATAAAACATCGTCCCACCTGCCTAGCAGGGTTTGGTGGGGTTTACGTGAGATGGTTGTATGTCGGGCAGCTGCGTAGCGGCAAATCTGGATACCCGTGTCTCTGCATCTGCTTATGTCAAATGCCAAGTGCTTAGTTCCCTATTAGCAGGTCGGCCTGCCCTTTCACCAGTGGCTAGGAAGAAGGGTAGAGCTAGATAAAGAACTGCCACTAGCAGATTAGTGAAGTCAGACTGTCAGAGAAAATTGTTGTGCTGGGTCACCTAGGAGAACATTGTTTGTTTATAAGGAGTTTGTGATTGATTGTACCTTTGTCAGTGATCACTACTATCATTCTCGGCTCAGAGGGGACCCATGTCTCAGGTGGTGAGGTTCAGCTGCCCTTCATCGTGGCCTTTTTGCAATTAGAATAAATTGCAGAGGAAAATGCAAACAGCAATGCTGTCCTTCTCTGTGTGGCCCATCCACAACGTCCAGTGGGAAACAGACTCGGGAGGGCGGGGCACGTCCTGCACCTTCTGGGGCCCCTCGGGGCTTTCCTTCTTGTTTCACACCCCCTTTCCTACCTTCCAGCTCCAGAAGCAGCTCTCTGAGCTGGATGAGGACGACCTGTGTTACGAGTTCCGGCGAGAGCGGTTCACCGTCCACAGAACCCACCTGTACTTCTTGCACTATGAGTATGAGCCCGCCTCGGACCACACGGACGTCACCCTGGTCGCTCAGCTCTCCATGGACAGGTATGGCACATGGGCCCGCCCTCCTCACAGTCCCCTCCCTGCTGCCCATCACCTGGTCTGATGGAGAAGGGAGCGATGGCCTCACAGGCTTAGAATATTGAAGCCTAATGAGGGAGGGCTTGCGTCTCCTCCCCTCTCCAGCCCTGAAAACCAGGGGCTCTTGTCTTTTAGTGGTGGTGGTGGTTGTTGAGGATAGAGGAAGAACTGATTCTAAAAAATAGAGCTCTCCTCAAATCACCTCCAAGAAAAGAGGGTGCATTCTAGGGAATCACATAGACTGGAAGGACAGTCGCCACTGGAAAGCAGTTGCTGTTCTGTTGCATGTACTGATGCATGCTGTTCCCTTGTACGTGTACTGATGCAACAACCATCATCGAGCCTTTAGCAGGCAGTTCTGACCTGACCCCTGCCCTTCTGTGGCTTGGAGTCTACTGCACTGGTTCCCAACCTTGGCTGGGGACAAATTGAATCATCTAGAGAGCTTTTGAAACAAATTCATGTTCAGGCTCCACTGCAGACCAGTTAAGTAGGAATCTTTGTGGACTGGAGACCTTTCATTGTTTTAAGTTCACAGTGTGCAGCCAGGGTTGAGAACATGGGGCTAGTGGTATAAACAACAGTAAATAAGTAGGAAAATGATTATATTTTCAACAAGTGCCTTGAAGCAACTGAGATAGATAATAATGTCAAGTGAGGGGCCTTCTTTAGGTGGTACGGTCAGGGGAAGTCTTTCTAAGGAGGGGATGTTTCTGCAGAGACCTTAAGGATGAAAAAAGGAGTCAGGCATGTGAGTTGCAAGAAAAGAGTTTCCCAGGCAAATGAGAGAGCAAGTGCAAAGGCCCTGTGGTGGGGAGGGCTTTGCCGATTCAAAAACCTGATAGAAGACCAGTGTGGCTGAAGCATAGCAGAGGATTGAGAGGAAAGTAGCGTGAGATTAACATTATAGGACATTAGAAACTCATAAAATATTTGGATTTTATTCTAATTGTGGCAAAAAGTCATTGAAGAAGTTTACACAAAGTTACGTGGTCTATTTTATGCTTTTGAAAACGTCTCTCTGGCTGCTAAGAGACGAATGGATTCAAAGCTCCGAGGTCACTCATTCAGGGCTATGCAGTTTTTCCGTATCTGGGTCCTGTGTGCCCCTCTCCCGCCTCAGCTGACCAGCATCCTCTTCAATTTACACATGGCCCACAGTGGCTGCTCTTGCCCCGATTTCCTTCATGTCATCCCGCCTCAGCTCCCTCAATTAGGAAGGGAGTTTGGTTGGCTCATTCTGTCTTTGAGCCACCTCAGAGATGCCTGTCCAGCGGTTGGATGAGATTCCATGGCGTTGTTTTTGGGATTAAATGAGTTAATGCCTGTAAAGGGCTGAGAGTCCCTGGCACATATATTAAGGGTTCAGTAAATGTCACTTGTTATTAGTCACAAATGATTGATGGATGAGCAAACAAGTGAAGGAACACAAACTCAGACACGAGACAGTTCACGTACAGTCAGTGGTCTGGAGTTCCGAGGAGGGACCGGAACCCGGCATCCGGGAATGGCTCGTGTTGAGTGTGGCTTATGAAAGCAGACTCCTGGCTCCCTGAGTCCCACCGCTTATTAGCGAATGATCGCTGGCGGGATCCAGTGGCTTTGTTGGCTGGTTGTTTCCTGGAGATTTACAGGCCTCCAGGACTCCTGTGCAGAAGCACAGAGAACTTGCTGACCTACCAGGTGACAGGTACAGACAAATGAGACGGAAGGGAAAACACAGAGGTTCTAGCACCTGCTCCATCCTGGACCGGCTGTGTGATCTCAAGCAAGGTCTTTCTCTTCTCACGGCCTGTTTTCTCGTCTCCAAAATTCACATGACCACTCAGCAAATATTACGTAAGCGTCTATTACTATTGTGTGCCAGGCTTTTGTGGGGCCTGGAATATTTATAAGAAGAGCCGATTCCTGCCCTTGAAGGAGAATATAGTGTATTCAGGGCTCAGACAGCATATTAGTTCTCACTGGTTGTATAACAAATTAGCGCAGATTTAGCAGCTTAAAAAACACATTTATTGTCTTAGAGTTTCGTGGGTCAGGAGTCTGGATCCGTGTCAGCAGGGTCCTCGGCTTGGGGTCTCAGGACTGAAATCTAGGTGTGGGCTGGAGCTGGGATCTCCTCTGGAAGTCAGGGTCCATGTCCAAGCTCATTCATGTTTTGGCAGAATTCAGGTCAAGGACTGAAGTGCCCGCTTCCTTGCTGGCTGTTGGCTGGGGTCCTTCTGAGCTCCTGGAGGCCACCCTCAGGTCTTAGCCGTGTGGCCCTCTCATGGTGTGGCAGCTTACGTCTTCAAAGCAAGCAAGAGGATCTCTCCAGTCTGTTATCACATAATCACAGGTGTAATCGTCCATCATATTCCCACATTCTGCTCCGACTCAAAGGATGGAGCTGTATAAGGCATATGCGCCAGGAGGCAGGAGTCTTGGCCAGCTTAGAGTTCTGCTGCCACAGACAGGTAACAGGTCAGTCAGTATAATAGAGAGATGCTGTGAGAGCCCATGGGAGGAGCCCCCATCCCAGCTGGGACAGAAAAAGGAAAAGATGAGGAATGTGTCTGAGGGAAGGCGGCCCCCGCGTTGACTTGGAGGCTGAGTAGACTGACAGTCGAAAGCACACAGAGAGAGAAGGAGGGCTCCCCGAGGTGGAGCACGCAGCGTACTCACAAGACAGAAAGGACAGCAGGCCCATGGGGCACACACAGGTTGAGTGTGGGTGAAGATGAGGAGAGCAGGTGAACTTGGCCAAGTGGGCAGGGCTGGATGACACAGGGGCTTCGGGAAACCAGACGCGGTTGCCAGCCCTTCCAGCTCAAACCTGTCAGGCTCCCAGTGAGGCTCCCTAAGGGGCTGACCTAAACCAGTGTCCCAGAGTCACCCCTAACCTTCTGCGTCCCTTTGGCTTCTCACCCAGCTTTCGGTTTGGGTGCACACGCTCTCCCGCACCAAGCAGCACAATAAAAGTCACCTGGCCATGACAATCCTCTTTTCACATTTCTTTCTCCTTCTCCTCTGTGCCATTTAAAATGAAAATAAAATCTAGTCCTTGATAGTGACACTCCGTGATGGTCTAGTTGGTATTCTGTTCTCCAGGCCGCATAAATGCACCTCAGGCCCCTCAGTGAGGTCCCTGAAGCTCAGGTACTGTAATCTGCCCAGGATGAGTTCTAGATAATCCCAGGTTCCCTTCTCTCAGAGCATCCCTGGCTCTCCTCAGTCACATTCACGCCTCCTAATAATGCATCCTTATCATATCAGCAAAATATTCTGAATCAAGTTTGATAGCCAGGGGCCGGCCCTGTGGCCAAGTGGTTAAGTTCACATGCTCCGCTGTGGTGGCCCAGGGTTTCGCTGGTTTGGATCCTGGGCATGGACATGGCACCACTCATCAGGCCATGCTGAGGTGGCATCCCACATGCCACAACTAGAAGGACCCACAACTAAGATATACAACTATGTGCTGGGGGGATTTGGGTAGAAAAAGTAGAAATAAAAAAAAAATTAGATTGGCAACAGTTGTTAGCTCAGGTGCCAATCTTTAAAAAAACAAAAAGTTTGATAGCCAGTGGCTGCCTCTAAACTTGAGCGAAAATGAAGGAGACAAAGAGATCGGACATACTTTCTAATCACAATAAAAAGTGGCCCGACAGTGAGTGACTTGGTCCCTGGAGTCAGACACTGTGAGGTCTTTGTGGCTCTGCCACTTCTTGAGTTTGACCCTGGGACGAGTCGCTTAACCTCTCTCAGCCTCGGTTGCCTCATCTGTAACCTGGGAATGATCATTACAGTAGCTCTCCCCTAAGGTTGTTGTGAGCATCCGATGAGATCATGTGTGCCAAGGACTTCGCCCTGGGTGTGCATTCAAAGGCTCCCTCAATGATGCGGGCACTGTTGGCCAAAATCTTAATATTTGTGGTATTGCACAAAAGGACAGTAGACTTACAAAGAGCTCCGGGGTCAAATCCCACCAGCTCCTTTACTCCTCAGCTCATGGTCTTGGGCAAGTCACTTAACTCCTGTGGGTCTCTTTGTCCTTCTATAAAGAGGATTAAAAATATTTGCCTCTTAGTGTCCTGGTTAGGATTAAACGAGGGCTCTGTGAAAGCCCTTGGCCCGTATTTACTAGATCTGCACACCCTGACCACAGTGTCTGCACACGGTGGGTATTTACGAGAGGGAACGTGATGTGGGAAAAAAAGAGAGAGAAAGACCTGCGTTTCGAGTCCAGTTGCACCACTCACTAGCTGTGTGAATTTGGGCAAGTTCCTTAGGCTTTTTGAACCTCACTTTTTTTATCTGTGAAGTGGCGATGCTACTGTCACATTCACAGATTGCTGTCTAGGTTTGATATAACAAGAGGCTGGAAAGTGCCCAGTTGAGTACTTGGTGTGCAACAAATATCAGTTTTTCTTCCCTTAATGTTTTTTGGGGTTTTTGTTGTTGTTGTTGTCGTTGTTTTTACCTCTGTGCTGGTTATGGAATTTGCTATCTGGAATTACAAACAATTAGAAAACTTTAAATTATTAACAACCCAGATCTATCCTTTTGTCTACACTTGTTATCAACAAAAGAATACAGGCAAAACAGAGCCCCTCCTTCTGTTGCCGGCCGGAAGCAGCCCCCTGGCCTGGGCTGCAAGAAACTCTGGCAGGACCTTCCTTCACAGCCCGCCTTAAAGAAAGCTCCCACACCTCTCTGATCTGTAGCAAACACTAACCGCAGAGGCCGTCCCTTCAAAGCACACACGCTCCCCAGCGTGGCAGGCACATGTTCCCCCCTAACGCATTGTGACACGGATTGCCATCCCGACAATACCTCAGAGAACCCAAGGAATTCCACACTCTAACGAGAGACACTTCGCAGGACATCATCAAAAATTAGAAAGCGGCACTGTAAGCTGATGAAGATGGTAGAAATCCCCCCTTCCGCTCCGGCCTCCGCATCCAGTTATGATACAGCAGGCTGACGGGTGCCTGTTGCATTGATTTTTAATTGAAGAAACATTTTGGCTGTGTTTGTAAACCTTCGAGTCAGAGGTAGGCCCTACGTGAATGCCACAGCAAATTAGAACAGCTGGCGTGCCAGCTTCTGGGCCCGGCTCCCTCTAGAATTCCGTTCAGCAAGAATGAATGTTGCTGCCACAGCTGTGGAGCCAAAGGTCTGCTCCTCTCCCAGCCGCTCAGGAGACCTCCCTCCCGTCCTGGCAGCAGATGAGCATGGTCAAAAGGACAGAGCGGGCTGGTCAGGAGGAATCCTGATCACAGCATCCTTGCGCCTGGCCAAGAGATGATTGCTCTTTCGTGTTCCTTTGACCAAGTCGTGGACATACTAAACTGTAGTTAGTACAAGGAGCTGATGGTCTTTTCCCTGTCTCCTGTGAGTGGAGGAAAGAGAATGTGAGCTGAGCTGACAGGGTCCCATCCTTGAGAGCCGCGCTGCTCTGACAGGCAGCAGAGCATCACCGGGAGCTTGTTAGAAATACGGATTCTCAGGCCCCACACCAGACCTACCAAACAGGAATCTCTAGAGTGGGGCCCAGGAATCTGTGTTGTAATAAACCTCCCGGGTGATCCTGAGCCTGCTTATGTTTGAAAAGCAGCATTCTAGAGAGTGAAAGGGAATTCGCCATGTTAACAGCCAGAGTGATCTTTAAAAGTTACACATCCGGTCACATCATTGAGACACTCTGATGATGTCTCGTTACGTTTAGAATAGTGGTACAGCTCCCAGCATGCTCGAGGCCCATGTGACCTGGCACCTGCCTGCTCACCAGCATCTGTTTGTCCCTCACTCGCCCGTGTTCCATCCCCACTGGTCCTGTTTCTTCTGACTTGAACATGCTAAGCTAAATTTTATCCCAGGGGCTGTTCCCTCTTCTTAGAAAGCTTTTCACCCAGACTTTCTCAAGGCCAGATCCTTCGCGTTATCCAGGTGTCAAATTTCACCTCCCCGGCAAGCCTTCCCAGGCCAGCGCTTGCCCCCCGTTCCTCTTGATCCTGTTTCCTGTCCAGTTGCCTCTGTAGCTCTTAGTTCCCTCTGAATTTATCTCGGTTTGCTTATTGTCCTCTCCCTCTGCTAGAAAGAAGCTCCAGAGGTACAGGAACCTTGTCTGTCTTGTTCTTTCTGGGGCCCAGCGCAATACCTGCCTGGTGCAAATACTCGATAAGTATTTGTTGGAGGAGTACATGTTTGAAAGGCGGAAGTAGAACCCGTGCTGTCATAGGCTGAGTGCTGCTTATCTAGTTTGCGACAAACACTTTGCAGTCACAAGGTGGCAGTCACAAGCTTCCCAGGGCAGCTAGGGGCAAGCCCACCAACGAGCCCTTTTTAATATCCCTGCTTGTGTCATGTTTGCTCATGTCCCATGGACCAAAGCAAGTGACATGGCCAGTCCAGAATCAGTGTGGGAGGATATCGCCAAAGGATGTAGCTAGAGAGAGAGGAATGATTTAGAGCCATTTTTTAATCTACAAAGGCGTTATTATCCTCAATAGGCATATGTGACAATGGAAGCTCGAGAGCCATCATCACTTGCTCAGGGATGCTGACACAGCTGGGAGTTCAAACCCAGGTCTGTCTGACCCCAGGACCCACAGTTGCACCTGCTGTACCGTGCAGGCCACCTTGCTCTTGCATGCCAGATTAGAATCAGCTGCCTTGTAGGGAGTGAGTTTCCCATGACAGCAGAGGCTGAGTGGCCACCTGCCTGGGTTGCTTGGGCTGACTGAGGTTCTAGAATTCCTTCCAACCCTGCTCTTTTAGGTTCTGACTCGCCATCTTCCCTGCCTGCTCCCAGATTCTGTGCCTGCACACAGATTGCGTGCGCCTTCCTGTCTCAGTAGGACTTCCTGGGGTAACCTCTGCCCGTGTCTAGATCTTCCAGACATCTCTCCTGAGCCTTTGCCCTCCTCCTCCCAGCATGAAGCGATGGTGGGCTCTCTGGGGAGGTGGAGGAAAGCGTAGGAAGGAGTCAGGACTGTGTGTCCTAGCCCTTCCGCTGACGCATCATGTGCTCTTGAGCAAGTCACGCCCCTCTCTGGGGCTGAGCTCTTTCATCCTAAAAAAGGTATAATCAGACTGAAAAATCTCTGACTCTTTCCAAACTGGTAATTCTGTAGTTTTAGAATTAATCTTTGTCTCTTGAGAGACTCTCCATTGGCTCAGGTCCTTGCTGTGCCAGGAGCTTTGTCTTCCTATGTAAGAGAATAGAGACTCGGCACAGAACTGGGGGTCCACAGGAGCTACGCAGGGGTGAATCTTCAGGAACGGGTGTGGGGAGAGACAGCAGAGAAAGGTCAAGAGAATGGCGGATCTTTGAGGCAGACCCAAGAGAGACTGAGGAGGAGGTGAAAGGAATAGAGAGAAGCCGACACGCAGCGGAGAACACATTCTTGTTTGGGACACAGGCAATGAGGAGAAGATATGTGGGGACATTTTCCTCAGCCTAACTTGAGTGCATATTGAATAATGGTCTGGGTCCTCGTCACTGGGGTCGGACGGACCTGGGTGTGAATCCAGCTCCTCTGCTTTGGGACTATGTGACTTGAAAAGTCACCTCACCTCCTTGAGCTTCCTGACCTGCAAAACAGTGATGAGAATCTCAACTTTACAGAGTTACTGTGAATGTTAAAAAGGATAACAGCCAAAATGTGGCTGGCACACTGTAAGCGGCAGATAAATGGTAGAGATTTATTGTATCATTATCCCATTTTATATATTAGCATCATCATGACAAACCTGTTTGTCACTGTTGTTCGGGTCCTGCAGAAAGCTTGGTTTTAAGGGAGAAAAGGTTGGAGCGATCGGGGCCGGTGGCAGAGAAACAGAAGTGGGTTGTGTCATCGTTAGTTCTCGCTCGCTGAGGTTCCACGGAACATCTGGCCCCATTTGCTGGAAAGCCCCTGTGGCTGTGATGTTTGTGACATCAGCAGCACTTTTCTCCTGAGAGCCTTAGGTATTTTGTGTCTCTGTTCTCACTCTAAACACTTTGCAGAGCTCAAAAGAAGGGGCTGCCCCAGGCCAGGCTTGCTCCCAGCTTGGAAAACCCAGACACAGGGTCCAAAATGGAGCCAATGGCAGAAGAGAGAATCCATGGCAGAAGCTGGCCTCTCTTCACAAGCAAACATGCCTCCTACATGCCACTCCCTCCAGCAGCTCTTAGCCACATATTAGAAGTTGTTCTTGCCTTCTGCTCCCCACATCTCACAGGATTTGGACAAACCGCCCTCCCTTCAAAATTCAGAGTTCCGCTATTTTGCAGACGATGAAACTGAGGTACAGGTGGGATGGTTCAACACCCCAGATTCTCAGAGCCCAGCAGAGACCAGGGCCCTGCAGCAGAGGCCAAACACAAATTTCTGTGAGATTAGGCATTGTGGAGAATGTCATGCCTCTTCAAAAAACCGGCTTTGGTCAATTTGATTAACAAGTGTTATAAAGTATAAGAAATGGAGGACATTTTACCCCGATGAATATCTTAATCCTCCTAGGGAAAGAGCATGCAAATCCGGGCAATACCAATTCACGGAACGACTGAAAGTCCATCAAGAAAACCATTGGCACAGATAGGGGTGCCCATTTTCTTTTGTTTAAAAGCATGGAAATGCATGGAGTCTATTTCCTGGTAATTGTCCGAATAAAGTGGGCATTCTGACCAGGAGTCTGCTGATTATGTACCTCTTGCTGGGTAGGGGAAAAAAATTGAAATAGGTTTTTGCTGTTTCTTAACCATAGATTTTATATACTAGGCACTTCTAGTACCTTTGAAAAGAAAAACGTCTTTATAGATTTCGCTTCAGACATTTCTGCAGAACCGTCTCTGCTGGAAGCACCTTTGTTTTTTCTCTGGACTTCTTCCTCCTCCACTCTCCGTGGCTGGGGGCCTGTCACATGGCCCTGCAGAACTGGCTGGAGCCCTGGGGCAGGAAGGGCTCTGAAAATGAAGACAGCTTCACCCCAGGCGCCCTTTGTCCCCAGCAGTCATGTAGTTTTTCCATCCCCTCTGCCAAACACCCGGTGTAATTTTCCTCTCACCGTCTCCAGGGCCCTGTCCAGGTACCTATCTCCACGTGTCTGGGCCACGTCCAGGAATCAAAGCTGACCAGACATCTGGAGCCTCAATTCCTTCATCAGGAAAGTGGGGAAAATGACAGCTGGTGCACAGGGTTGTTGGGAGAATTCTGGAAAGTCATGCGGTGCATGGTGATGAGTCGATAACTGTGGTTATTATTACTCCTCTTCTTACTGCTTGTTTTAATGCTCCTTGTAGCTCATGGCCTCAGTTTGGCCACATCGTTAGGAGATGCTTTGGCCACTGCTTTAGGAGAGTGTAGAGCTGTCGTACGCCTTTGCTGAGAGTGAAGGAGAGGGCTAGGAGTTTTGAGCTGGAAGGGCATCTTTACATCATTAATATAATCTTCCCCACCCCCCGCTGAAAAGAGAAGGAGTCTGAAAAGAAAAGGCTTATAGTGACATGTAACTCTCGATATCACTCATTCAGTTGGAGGTAGACAAAGATGAGAACCAGCAGGGTAAGTGTTTTTATACCCATTTTATAGATACAGGAACTGAGATTTGGTGATTTGCCCCCATCACATGGTGATTAAAGTTTAGAGGAGGGATTTGGATTCAGACCTGGTCCACCGAGTGTGGATGGAGGCAGAGTACCCCCAGCAGGCTGGGCAGATGATGGGGTCGGATCCCCGTGGCTCACCTCCCCCGTGGCTCACCTCCCCTGTCTCCTCCAGGCTCCAGATGCTCGAGGCCATCTGCAAGCACTGGGAGGGGCCCATCAGCCTGGCCCTCTACCTGTCGGATGCCGAGGCCCAGCAGTTCCTGCGCTACGCACAGGGCTCCGAGGTGCTCATGAGCCGGCACAACGTGGCCTACCACATCGTGTACAAGGAGGGCCAGTTCTACCCTGTGAACCTGCTGCGCAACGTGGCCATGAAGCACGTCGGCACGCCCTACATGTTCCTGTCCGACATCGACTTCCTGCCCATGTACGGGCTCTATGAGTACCTCAGGTGAGGACCCACGGGGACACAGGCTCGTGCGGTGCCGGGAGCAGAATGCCCCCTAGGATCATCATCCAGTCCGACTCTTTCCTCTTATAGATGGCGCAGCCAAGACCCAGAAAGGGGACGGGGCATGCCCAAGTCCACCCAGAGATAGAGCTCCTGGCTGCCGGGTTTGGAGGGGCCTGAAGGGTCTTCGTTTGCCCGATGAACAGACTGGAACCCCAGTTTTCATAATGAAATTTTAGTGGCAGAGCTTGGTCTAGGAAACCTCTTTTGTCTCCCAATCTAATACTCTTTCTATAGCTTCTATGAAAACGTATCATCCCTCTTCTCATTTTGGATCAGACAACCTTCATCTAACCATTCTAGAAAGATCCCTGCCTATTCTGTAGAACAAACCTCCATGATGGCAATGGCTAACATTTATTGATGTGCATGCTGAGTGCCAGGCACTGTTCTGAGTGCATGACGAGTAGGATTTCATCCCCTCACCGCCCAGGCCCTGCCTTGGGTACTATTATCATCTTCATTTTCCAATGGGAGCCTGCGGGAGCCAAGGTTACATGCCTAGTCAAGTGAGAGCCAGGATCACAGCACCACCAGCCTGACTCCAGAGCCATGTGCTTAGTCACATCCAAGGCTGCCTCGGTGACGCTCCAGTGACCCCTCCCAGCTCTCCCGGCGTGGAGGGGCGGGTGTCCAGTGGTGGGAGAGAGCACTCTGCTCGTGAAAGGCTTAGCTGGCTGTGTGGGGAGTGGCATTTATGATGGAATGATAAATAACCTCAATGGAAAGGGACTTTCAAATTCATATAGCCGTACAGTCCCCACGTGAGAAAACTAGAGTCACAAGGTGTAAATGATCAAACACTTGTTTAAAATCCTTTATTACTGTCATTTGTCAGCATGAATTCTCTCTGCTACCAAGTGAGTGCTTGCCCGGATCCAGGTACCATGAGGGGTGGTTTGCACATGTTAATTATCCCGCTGGATCCACACGTCAAGCTCAGAAGGCAGACATGGTTACCCCCCTTTTACTGTGGGGAACAGTGAGGCTCAGAGAAGCAAAGTAACCCACCCAAGTCCACAGAGCTTGCTCTCGGATTTGAACCAGTGTCTGTCGGACTCCCAGTCTGCAGGTCCCCCTTCTGCGTACCTGTCTGGCTGCTCTGGAGTGTCTGGCTTTCCCAGATGGGCCAGAATCTGATTTCTTTCTCTCTTGGCCTCCCTCCCTCCATGTGTGTGCATGTGAGTGTCTGTCTGTCTCTCTCTCTCCTTGTCTTTCTCTGTCTTACTATCTCTGTCTCTTTCACTCTTCAAAGAGCTTCCAAAAGAGTTTAAACTTTGTCCTGAAGGCAGAGCATAATGTGACATGTGTGTGCTCCCTGTCCTGCTCCCTCCAGGGAAGGCAGCTGTGTTCTCCGTCCATCTTCTAAATCGGGTTTCCTTCCAGGGTTCTTTGGGGGTTCATAGCATCAACCCCTCCCCTGTGAGCAGGAGGAGCCCCTTCCAGTCAATCTCTGTTAAGAACAGCAAACTGGGCAACCCCGGGGCAGGGAGGATAGGAGGCATCTTCCCCAGGAGCAATGTGGTAGGGAGCACTGAGAACCCCATCTTCTGACCCCACGGGGCTCTAGGAACCGATCAGTACCCCAGCTTCCTCTCCAGCTGGGCCTCGGAATCCCAGTGTGTGGAGTGAGGGCGCCCCCATGTGGCCAAACAGGGCTTTCAGCCCGGATTCCTGTAGATTCTGAAACCTCAGCCGCTTGCAGGCTGACAGGCTCTGGGTGTCAGGCAGGGCTCCCAGAGGAACAGATGGGAGGGGTGAGGGCCTCCCTCAGCCAAGAAGAGAGAGCTTCAGGACTGGACCACGGCCCATCATCTGCCCTTCTGGGGCTTTTCTCGGGAACACCTGAGGGGCCTTCACTCCAACCAGTTAATAGTAAACTCACCCAATCTTAAAAGTCTGTGGTCTCTACTCTCCCCATCCAAGCACTATTTAATCGTTTTACTTCATGAGCATCATGTTCTGAAAAGCCTTACACGTGAACAGACTGTGTTTTTATGTTGTCTCCCTATGTTGTATTGATCAAAGACGTCATGAATTGCTCATGAAGACCTTAGTCCATGTGAGGTACCTGGTGTTGCCCGTTAATTAACATTTTCTTAATGCAGACCCCCCTGAGGGTTTACTTGGCCTTAGCCAGCTCATCACAGTAAGGTGTGTGGTTCCCCTCAGAGGCTTTGAAATATTATAAATTGTTCCTAAAACTCCACTACTTTCTTCACACGCGCTATAGGATTCCAGAGACCCTGGGTTGAGAATAAATGATCTTGGTCCAGTCCTCTTTTAATACACTTGTAGAAACTGAGACCAGAGAAGTGAAGTGGCTTGCCCATCTAGACTGAAAAGATAGAGTGACTTTCCTGATTGTTTTTTCTCCTCCATCCACAGTATCCATTCATCTTTTCATTCATTTAGTGGGTAAACATTTATAAGGCACCTACTATGTGCTCCCCCGTGTCTGTGAACTGCACAGATAGGATCTGTGAATCCCAGAACTTATAGACCAGCAGGAACAACAGTTAATTAAAGAGGCAAATTCAATAAAGTTCTTGGAGTACTGTGATGGGGGTGTCCGGGTGGTATTATCCTAATCTGGGGGTGGAGGGAGCTCAGGAAAGGATGTTCTGAAGAAGTTAGATCTAAACAGATGCCTGAAGGCTGGTTAGAGTTAGCCAGTAGAGGTGGCGATGCTCTGGGTAGAGGGAGACAGCCATTCCAGAGCCTTGATGGGGAGAACAGAAAGAGATGACGTGGCCAGAAACATAAGCCAGGGTGGGTCCCACAGGACTTCTCATAAAAATGTGCTGGGGAGTCCGGACTTGATGAGGCAGGGGGCAAGGGAGCATCACTGAGAGGATGGCATGGTTGGATGTGCATTTAAGGAAGATCGTTCTAGTTGCATCATGGAAGGATCGCATCAGTGGGACCAGAGGAGGGGAGTTAAGTTAGGGGACTCTTGCCCTAATCCCAGTGAGAGATGATGGAGGCCTGGGGAAGGGATTGGAAACAGCAGTGGAGGCAGGTAGATGGACCAGAGAGAGTCTGCAGCTGAAATCAATAACTGTCTGCTGCGGTGTCTGGACTTTGAAAGGGAAGACGGGGAAGCTCGTTCAGATGCTGCCACCTGAGACTTCCTTTCCATGCCTGTGCCCAGAAGTCCTGCCTGCTTTGGCCCGTTTCTCATGCCGGCCCCGTCTTGGTCTGCTGTGCCCACATCCTTCATGGCCTGAGCAGGATATCATGGCATTACCTTTTGAGTGTTTCAGTGGCTGGGGCACTGGCTGAGACCCAGGAATCCTTGTTCCCGATCACACTCTTTGCCTTAGCGAACTGTGTGACTTCCAGCAATTCTGGTTTTTTCCTCATTGTAAAATGTAGAAATGGACTTACTAGGATCTTGGCCTGATGGAGCCAAGAATGCTGAGTATCCTTCACTAGGGAAACCATAGCTCCCATCTCAGTCATTGCAAATGGGGAATTATTGGTCTGGGTTGCGGGGAGAAGGGTCAGGGCTAAGGTCTTCACATTTTTCAAGAGGAGCTAGAAATCAAGATTTTCGTATGTTTTGATTGTTAATGTGGACGATTAATTTTTTAAAAAAACTTAAACTGTGGAGCCAGACCAAACGTGTCTTTAGCTGAACAGAAAATTCTACCCCGACTCCAGACCACCAGTTTGTGACCTCTGACCTAGATAACGCCTAGGCACCAGAATTTTGAGAACTGGAAATGGGTATGATTCATAAGCCTCAAATAAATGTGCACTGTCCTTTCTGTATGAGGATAACCATATTGGCTTGACATTGACTCAAGGAACATTTCTTCCAGTGAGTGGTGTGGACTTGTTTCTGATCCAAACACTAAAAGCAGGGGTGTTTCATGACCAGTATTACATCCTGGGTTTGGGATGAGGTTAGGGTAGCTGTGGACCCCAACAAGGCCAGTGGACCCTCCTAGAGACTGACTTTTTCAGCATGGCTATGTAACAACATGCTCTACTCAAGCTTTGTTAAAATATTGATATTAAAACTGATGATAGTTGCAATTTATTGAGCCCTTACTCTGTGCCAGCAGCCCTGCCAGCTGCTTTGTATATATTGCCCCTATTTGTCACACTTCTCCATGAAGTAAGTGCTACTACAGGTGACCAAACTGAGGCCCCAGGGAGGTTCCCTGTCAGTGTCAGAGGAGGAAGGTGGCCTCTCACTAATGGAAGAGGCCCGATCACTCTTCACCCCAGGATACAAGAGCTGATTGTACCCCCAAATACTTACTCATATCACCCTTTTTGGGGGGCCTACTTGGTTACCAAAAAAAGTTCAGCATCATAGCTCCCTGAGTAGTTGCTTAGCAACCAGCTAAGATTACAGCAAAAACAAACAGATCAATTGGAAAATAATGACATCAGTTATATGCATGGACATAGCTGCAGAGTTTCACTAAAATCTCTCTCCCACCCCTTCACCTCTTTCTTCTAAAGAATGAGCTTGAAGATGCACAGCTTTCACTCTTGATGGGAGAAATGTCAAGTGGGATTCAGTGGGCATGGCAGACGTCACACAGACCTGCCTTTGAATCCACGTTCCGCCACACTTATCAAGTATGTGACTTGGGGCAGCTTACTGGTCTCCCCAATGCTGTGTTTCCTCAATTAATAAAGGGGTAATAGTAGCCTCTCGTGGGAGGATATTAGGTGTTCAACAGGAGTTAGTTTTCTGGCCTTTGGCCTATTCACAGCACTCAGACTTGAACTTCTTTGCCAGCTCACACCCATAACCGCTGCCACTGCAAACTCTGCCACCTTCAGTGCAGCCAGGGTAACTTCATAGAACCATCTCTGGTTTTTTTCTTATAAAATGAGAAACTATCTACTCGTGTTCATTCATTCAAAAAAATCTTCAGTGAGCACCTGCTGTGTGCCAGGCTGTGTGCTGCACTGGGACAGTGCTGACCCTGGACTCCTTCAGACCTGCATTTCAGCGCTGACTACTCCTCACCCAGCCTTTACTTGTCCTTGGGAAAGGTGCTTAACTTCACTTTCTTCGTCTATGAAATGGGGATTGTATTACTTCTTCCCTCTTAAGGTCCTGGGAAGATTAAATGTAATAAGATTTGGGAAGCACCCAGCACAATGCCTGGAACACTCCTCATTCCACAAATATATATGACATGTCTGCTGTGGCCAGGCACTGTTCTAGGCCCTAAGGCTCTTGCGGTGAACAGCACAAGCCAGATTCCTGCCCTCACGGAGTTTACATTCTAGGGGGCGCTCCAGCTGTCAGTGCTGCTGCTCTTCTTGTTATCATTACAGATACAGAGAGACAGGATAAAGGATCTCAAAGCAGATGACCCAGTGCAGGTGGGCAGGGAAGGCCTCGAAAAGAGGTGGTGGTTGACTTTAGGCTTGAAGGACTAATGGATGTAAAGGCATGAAATGTCATGGCATGTTCAAAGGAACATTCCAGAATGGCAGAAGGATCGAAGGTGGGAGGCCTGGGCAGCTCCCCTCAGCTGAGACTTTCCACGTCCAGAAGCCTGGGGCAGGTCTCAGCTCTTTCACTAACCCTGCAGAATCCTCCTCTGTGTTCAAT
Source organism: Equus caballus (assembly GCF_041296265.1). NCBI lineage: Eukaryota > Metazoa > Chordata > Mammalia > Perissodactyla > Equidae > Equus > Equus caballus. The sequence goes on along the minus strand of NC_091711.1, from coordinate 36,828,553 downwards.
GCCTGAGGCTCAAAATGTCTCTGCTTTGTTTTGCAAACGTTGCCTTTGCTTTCTGGGGACAAACGTGCCACCCTCGGCGGGGACTAATATTCTCACCGTGGATGGGAATGACAAATTTCAGTTTTATTCTGCTCTCTCGGGGATGACATCTAACCACCCTCCCCCATCACATTTCCCCTGGCACCTAATGGCTGCTCTATAAATATTTGTTGAACGACTGCAGAAATTTGAACAAGGCCAGGTAGAGGTGGCACTGAGCAAGGCCAGCTGGCTGCCTGCCAAGGGACATTACCAGGTGGCATTTCCCTGGGTTAATTCATCATTTTAATTCCACTGTCTCTATAACATTTAACATTTATTGAGCACTTACTGTGTGCCAAGCTCTGTTACAAGCACTTTCGCATGGATTTTGTCATTTAACCTCAACCATAATTCATTTCACAGACGAGAATGTTTAGGCTAAGTAATGCTCACAAGCAGAGCATTACCAAGTGGACAACGAGTGTGTCCTGGGCATATTCAGAGGTGTTCTATGCTTAACCTCTTTATTGATCCAGCTGCCTGATGGGCACATCTCCACCATCCTCGGGATGGCCGTGACCATCATCACAGGTTGTATTTATCAAGTGCGTGCTGCGTATTGGAGGACTGTCTTAACCTCTACGTGAGATGATTCCTTTAATCCTCACAAAACCCCACAGCCCAGGTGCTAATACTGTCCCCATATCACAGAGGAGAGAACTGTGGTGTGCATGCAACTTACTCGAGAGTAGAAGCTGGTGAGTGTCCAGGTAGGACCTGAATCCGGGCAGTCTCCTCCAGAGCTGCCCGTCTAACCACGGAACTGTTGACTGCCCCTCCTGTGGCCCACAGCCTGCAATTAACACGGTGCCATCTCAGAGAAAACACTCCCTGATGTTTAGGTAAACATCAGCGGGCAACGGGGTCATTAAATAGGGATGAATAGGGATGTTGACAATTACAGTAGATGATGAATATGGAGCCCATAGCACAGAGGGTGGCATCATAAACTATAGTTGTGTGGTTTTTTTTTTTTAATTTGCCCCCAAAGCTCATTCTTAGCTTCTCTTCCTTTTCTACCCCCTCTGACTGACAGGTTCTCTCTCTGGATATGTTAATACCATCAGTTTAGGAGCTACCCCATCTTGCTGGGGCCTGGGAGCCCTCCTGGCTCTCCAGATGATTCTGCCTATCTCTGACCACATCCATTATGTGTGTATTTTATGGTTACACTCTCTGTGGGCAGCCTTATCGCCCTCATTTGCAAGTCCTTGCTGTTGTCCCCACACATCTCCTGGCAGCCTGTCCACCAGGAACTCATTTCCTAGGCGACTGTAGTAGAATCAGAGCAAACCCTGTTACCTGGCCTCCATGTCAGGGGATGGGAGGAGAGGCCGGGGAGGGCTGTGCCTGGTCTGCCTCCACATTATCAGTTATCAGCGCAGATAACAAGCACAGCTTAACTCTGCTCTTCCTTCCTCTGTGCCCTGAGGTAGGTTGCTAAGTCCTCAGAGGTGTTATTCAGATGGTTTCCCATGGCTCTGGTTCAAAGTCAAGATTACATCTACCACTGTTGAAGCTAGGCAGTTTAAAGAAGTGTAGGGGGCAGCTGGAGGCAAAGGGGCTTCTCCTAGCCTCGCACATGCACACATGCATAGACACACACACAAACACCCTTCCTTGCCCCTCACTGATTCATAATATCTGTGACCACATTAGCCCTGCTGCCCCTCACCATCTGCCAGCTCACTCACGGGTTCAGTTTGCACCAGGCCCACACACCAGTTCCAGGAATAAGCTGGAATCAGAAAAGTATGGGTGAATCTCGGACCCATCCCTCAGCTTTCTCTTCAAACAGGGATCACCCCGACGGTGCCCATGTACTCCTTGTGAGCATCACAGGAGAATATGCATGACCTACAGTCTGTGAAGGACCAAGGAAGGAAGAAATACGTGATTACAAGTGCCCTCCATGGACCAGGCGCTGTGCTAAGCCCCTGACAAATGTTATCTTTTTTATGACAACCTAGGCAATGATAAGTGCTTTTATTCCCATTATACAAGTGAGAAGATTAAAATGCACAAGATAAATTTGCCCAAAGGTCCTAAGTATTTAAAGCTGCAGAACTACAATTTCAACCCAGCTCTCTGTCATTTACAAAGGGCCTTTATAGAACCATCCTCTCTCCCACATATGACAACTACAGATTGATTCCCTCTTTCCCTGTGCATTTATTGAGTGCCTACTATTTGGCTGACACGGTGCTGGAGCTAGAAACAGAACCATGAACAAGGCTCGTCTCTGATGTCAAGCCTAGCAGAGCTGATAGTTTCATAAGCAAGCAATCTGCATGTTATTACCACCAGTATCACCCACCATCCCCAGTGAGTGAAGCAGCCCAGGATGAGCCAGTCCCAAAGAAGAGGCAGGACCGTCATCAAGGGCAACGCATCAAAGCCAGCAGAGGTGGGCCAGGGAGGTGCAGAGGCAAAATCCTCTCATTGGCTGTGCACGAAGAGTGAGGAGTGATGCTGTTCGGGGGCTTCTGAAACAGGTGTACACTCCGGCACAAGTTTCCTTCCCTCTTCCCATGCCCTCTTAATATATCTTTGATATGAGTGAGTCCCGGGGAACTTGTACGAGAACCGCTTGGCTTTCTTACATCTCAGGTTTGATTAAACAGTGGGATCTCTGACATTTGAGGCTATGGAGCTGGGCTGTAGAAATCCAGGGCTCTGAGAGCTGACGAGTCTTGTTTTCTCCTGGCCTTCTGACAGCAGCCCCAGTGCCCGAGGCCTGTGGTTGCCAGCAGTTTGTCACTTGTCAGCATTGGCCTCAGCTGTTCACTGCAGCACCACAAAGAAATCAGTTCAGCCAATTCTATTACAGGAGCAGAAGCGCACGTGGGCAGAGATGGAGGATCCCCCACTTCCACTCAAGGAGCAGAGGCAACAAGAGGTACCCAAATGGTAACCAGCATCAAGAGGGCTGATGCACAAAGCAATGACCCTGATCAAAGCCAGAGAGAGTGGGAAGATGCCCTCCAGAAGCTGGGGATGGTGTTCTCAAGCTAAGAGCGGAGGGAGTGGTGGTTAGCACCAAAGGCAGAGAGGAGTCAAGAAAGATGAGAATAGAGAAGTCTGTTAAATTGACAGTGTTGGAGACATTGCTGACCTTGGCCAAATCCAAGGAGTCAACCGGTAGACTATGGTAGTTTGAGAAGCTCATGGGCTGTAAAGAAAGGAAATCGTCAGTGTCAGAAGCTCAGTAAGCCAAGAGGTCGGTGCACGTGTCTCTGCATCTCCAAACACCGCCTGTGTTCTGGCCTCTGCCCCAGTTAGCTGCTAAGAGGTAGGCTCTGCCCTGGGGAGGAGAGTGCCATTTAAGGAGCACAAGCCTACAGACAGTAGCCTGCTGCCATCCCCCTCCATTCCGTTCCTAGCCACTCTCCCAACCAGCTGCCTTGATCCGTGAACTGCAAGGAGCTCGTTGCTGGAGTGCAGAGTCACCATATTAACAGACTTGGCCCAAATAGATCCTGCAATTATTGATCTTTCCAGGTTATTTCTAAGCTAGTGCAGCCTTAATTAAGAAGATAATGATTATTATCATCTGATGAGAGTAACTATTAGCTGTTTATGAGGCAAATTAGTTAACCTCTCCGAGTTTTCATGTCTTCATTGGTAAACTGGGAACACTAGTACCTTTGTCGTAGGTTGCAGTGATTGGAGAAGTAATGCATAGTGCTTGCTACTGAATACACGAAAGCACTTTTTGTTACGATGTATTGACCATGTACAATGTACCGGGCATGCTCTAAGAAATTTAATTTCTCCCATCCTATGTGCTTTCTTAGTTCCAAAGCTTTGCAAATACCTAGAACCCCTCTCCTGAATGGCTAGCTCCTGCTTCTTAGTCAGAACACAGTGGTGGGAAGCTCTTCATGACGGGGCACCAGAGTGCCTACACCTCTGCCTTCCTCCCTCCCTACACTTTGAGCTCTGTAAGGACAAAGGTTCTATCTGTTCATTCAGCTCTGTACCCAACATCTATGTCTGGCTTCATAAATATTCATCAATTAATGAATATATTAGTTCTCTTAATAACCAAGTCCATGAAGTATTTATTATTATCCAGATAAGGAAACAAAAGCTGAGAGAGTTAAGAAAATTGCCCATGATTAGACAATTAGTGAAGTGATGGAGTTAAGATAGCATTTACATCATCTGATGTAAAAGATCATGCTCTTTTTCTCACTCTTCAGCCTCCTTTCAAACTGCCATCCCCTGAGAGGTATCCAGCCCTTACATCTGTTGGAAATAATTTTAGTTGGCTTCTCTTGAAACATCAGAATACCTGGCCGCATTGATTCCACGATCCCATATGGCAGCCACGCAGCTGGACATGAAGAGCATAAAGATGCCGGGCATGGACTCCCGGGTCGTCCCATCCTCTGCCCTTTTCTCCCTTTTGTCTCTCCAACACTGAAGTCTGGTGTCCACTGCCATTGATCATCCTGCGTGCCCTGGCCCCGCAGCTGTCTGAGTTTGCCCCCTCCCGCCCAATATAGGCAGATCTAAACAGGAGATAATTCCAGAACCACTTCTTCCTGTTTGAACTCAACTGGGCTTCCTCATTTTTCTTTACATCAGAGGTAGATGGTTTTTTTTAATTTTGTTCTGTGAAGACGACACCAGCTTGGGTGGGCAATACCTAATCTACACCAAGTGAAAGAGGAAGAATTTTGTTTCAGGGAATTCTGAGTAGAGTAGAATGCACAGGAGTAGAGAGAAGGGAGTTAGTTAATCCTTTGATGGAAGCTTCGAATCCCATTTTCAGGCAAATTGCGACCATTTGTAGGGCCCCTAGATGTGTCTAATTGGAAAACATGGGCCTCTTCTCCTAGCCCCTAGCTCATTGTTAAGGGTCGGGTATTAGTCATGGGGTTTTACTTAATTCCTCCCCTCTGAAGCTTGCGAGTCAGTTTTCCCAGACCTCTAGTCACTGAAGATGAAACCAAATGTTTTTTATGACAAAGGTGCTTATCACGAGGTTGTATGTTTTTGTGGTATGTAAGGTTCCCACTTCTCAGTCGATTATCCTGGCCTCTCTAAACATCCCTGGTTCTGCCACTGTAGCCAGCCCCTGTCTGGCCACCAGTATGTTCCGGGATGGGAAATGAGGGGCCAGCATGGTGACATGGCGGTTCAATCTGCCCTCGTGTTGACTTAGTTTGTTTCCGCAGAACTAGGGGAATGCTCCTCTAAATGGCCATTGCCCTCACACACCCCCATTAACTGGTCTTGGCTGGTGCTTCAGGTCCTCTTCTAGGTGCCAGTGACCAAGGAAGAAGCCCCAGTGACCTCCACATTGCCAAAATCCAGTGGTCAGCCGCACTTCTCATCTTACTTGACTTCTCACGGCATTTGACTGCTGATAACTCCCCCCTAGGGACACACTGTTTTTCTCTTGGCTTATAGAAATACATGACTGTCTCAGTTTGGTTTTCAGCCTCATCATCCCTCCATGTAGTTCCCATTGCCAGCCACTTCTCTTCTCGTTCTACCCTCGCTCCCTTGGTGATATAGTTCCGTCTCGTGACTTTAAATATATCTGCCACTCATGCCCCGAATATCTCCAGCTAGCCCTGTCTCTTGACTTCAGAACTCACATGTCCACCAGCCTCCTCAGCATCTTCACTTAATTCTCATAAACATCTCAAATGAACTGTTCAAAACCTAAGTTCTGATCTTCCCCCAAAAGCGTACTCCTCCATCCCAGTTGATGGCCACTCCAGCCTTCCCATTATATAAACCAAGAGCCTTGGGTCATCCTTTGCTCCTGCTTTTTCACACCCCACATCCAGTGGATGAGGACATCCTCTTGGCTCTGGGACCAGGCCAGTTCTTCTCTCCTTCATTGTTGTTATACTGACCCAGGATATCTTACCTGTATTACCTCAAGGGCCTCCCAAATGACCTCCCAGCATCTGCCCGTGCAACACTACAGTCTGCTATCAACACGGCAGCCAGAGGAATTCTTTTAATGTGAAAGACAGATCACCTCACTGCTCGCTCAGAGTTCCTCCGTGTCTCCTCATCTCACTAAGAGTACCATCCCAAGAACTCTGTGTTAGTCTCCTGTGGCTGCTGTAACAAATTACCACGAACATGATGGCTTTAAACGACACAGATGTACTATCTTTCAGTTCTGAAGGGCAGGACTCTGAGAAGGGTCTTACAGGGCTGAAATCAAGGTGTCGGCAGGTGTGCGTTTTCTGGAGACCCTAGGGCAGAATTTGTTTTCTTGCCTCCTAGAGGCCATCCACATTCTTTGACTCACAGCTGCATCACTCCAGCCTCTGCTTCCATCATCTTGTCTCTTCTGACACTAACCCTCCTGCTTCCCTCTTATAAGGACCCTTACGATTACATTGTACCCACCCAGACAATCCAGGATAAGCTTCCTATCTCAACATCCTTCAGTTACTCACATCTGCAAAGTCCCTTTTTCCATGTGAGGTAAGATGCCCACGGGTTTCTGGAATTAGGGCTTGGATATTTGTGGGGAGCGAGGGGAATTTCTGTTGCCCACCACAACCTTCAATGATCTGCAAGGCCCTGTATGATCTGCAGCACCCCGCCCCCGCCCCGCCGCCTCCTGCCCCATTTCTAGGTACCCTCCCTGTTCCTTGCTGTGCTCTTGTCATTAGGGCCTTTTTTTGCCCCAGATCACCACATGACTGGCTCCCTCACCTGCTCCAGGCATTTGCTTAAATATCCCTTCTCCATGGGGCCTGTCTAGACCACCGTATTTAAAATTGCAACCCATTCCCCACCTCTCGCCTTCCTACCGCCCCTTAGCCAGCTCCATTCTCTCTCACAGCAATTCTCACTTTCTAACATACTATGCAATTCACTCACTGTTCTTATTGTCTCTCTCCCCCCACCCCCACTAAAATGTCAGCTCCATGAGAACAGGAATTTCTGCCTGTTCTATTCACTGATGGATCCCAAGTGCTTACACAATGCCTGGCACAGGGTGGAATGAGTGAGGACATGAACAAATGAAAGAATAAAGTGCTTCAGTCGGCTCTGGCTGGACCTCGGACAGTGGGGAAAGGCCAGTATTGATGCCAGCCTTTGTGACTGCAGTCAAACCGACACGAGAAGGTGGGCAGGCAATCCTATTGATGGCCACCATGCATGGAGTGCTTATTCTCTGCCAGGCAGTTTAAGCACTTTACATATGGGAACTCACTGCATCCTCACAAACACCCTCTGAGGTTCATGCTGTCGTCACCATCCCCATCTTCACAGATACAGAAACTGTGGAACAAAGAGGTTAGGTAATCAGCCAGGATGTGAGCCTCAGCAGCCCGGCCCCAGGGCCCTTGTCTTCACCACTGATGAGGGGAAGTCGTAAGAGCCATGCAGTACGTCCTTCTTCCTTATTTCTCTGAGATACTTTCCCATAAGCTCTTCATGCCAGGCACCTGGGCTGTTTCCCTGGTGACAGAGACTTGCCTCTAGGGTGAAGGATAGGGTTAAAAAGAAGGGGGAGGGAGAGGGGGTGTGTGTGCATATGCACAGTCAACTGCCAGGATCCGTCTTGGGGTTTGGTAATTTTAAACACCAGGGAGCCCATCTACCTAACAGTCTCCCCTTTTGTGCTGTTTCTTTGACTTTACACTGAGCCCCGTGAGAGTCTACAGTCCCTGCCCACCTCCTCCCTTCAGTTGGCGTAGGAAGCCTCGCTACTCACTCACCTTGTCTCCCCTGCTCACCAGCTTTACCAGGTAGGAGCAAAACAGGCTATGAAGTCTTTGCGTACTTAAGCAAATTGAGAGGCTGAGGGAAGAAGATGCCCAGGAGAGGACACTCAGGGACTTCAAAGATGGACGCTGCCCAGCTCACAGTTTTCGCTCTGGTCAGCTCCTCCAGGCTGGAAGAGGGTGAATTTACTCTGTCTGGAACACCTTAATTGTTTTTGACACAAAGAAGGACTCAGAGCTGGCTGGAGAGTGAAATCTAATAAACTCTGTTTTCATAGACAAGCACGCTAGCAAGCCAAAGATCTCTCCTGCTTGTAAGAATCTATCGCCTTTTCTGAATCCTCCGCATTCGCCCGTTCTCTTGCTACAGGCCCACCAGTAAGCTGAGCCCGAAAGGGAAGGGGGCTCATTTGTTAATCGGTTATTGTAAGTTGGGCACTGTGTCAGGCTCTGGGGGGATCGTTTCATTTCGTCCTCACAGCAATCCTGATTGATAGGAGGTGAGCGTTGTCATCTCCGTTTTACAGGTGGGGAGCCTGTGACCAGGAGAATTGAGCATCGTGCCCAAGGTCTTAAGAGAGAGTGGCAGGCAGGATTGGAGCCCAATGCTGGCTGGCTCCAGGTCACTTGTATTTGCTGTGCTTTTTCTTATACTAGCAGGTTCTGAATTCCTTCAGTAGATACCTGAGGCTTCTTTTAAGAGCTACTCAGTCTGAAAATGTTGTAGTAGGTTTGTGAATATTTTTGAAGGAGTCTTGAACAGGAAGCAAGGATAGTGTATCAATCAGGGTTCTTCAGGGAAACAGAAGCAATAGGATGGATGGATGGATGGGTTGATGGATGGATGGATAGATAGATAGATAGTTATTTAGGAATTGTGAGGACTGTCAAGTCTGAAATCCACAGAATGTTAATTGTATTCACAAAATACCTTCACAGCAACAGCTAGACAAGTGTTTGACCAAACAGCTGGGCACCATAGCCTAGCCCAGTTGACACATAAAATTAACCACCACAGGCATAATCATCAGGTACCTAGTGCTTAATCTGTGCCAAGCATTGCACCAAGCACTTCCACATGCACTTGTGCTTTTCCTTGTCAGAATGTTTCATAAGAACATGAACTTGAGACTCAGAATGGTGAAAGTGATGTGTCCAGGAGGAGTGGTGGAGTCAGAGCTAGAAACAGGTTTGTCTGATTGCTACACCAAGCTGCCTTCCAAAATCTTCAGTTTTAATCACTAGATTTAGCCATCTAAGAGGAATGAATGAAGAGACCCAGTCACTCAGCTTGTCAGGGCTGGCTCCAGAACTCAGGTCCCTGGGCTCCCAGTCCAGCCTTCTCATCTCACCGTACTGCCCCTCTGTTCCCAGAAGATTCTACCTTTGAAACACTCCATCCCCTGCAGGACTCATTCTCTAGATAAATGATGGCAGTGAATTGTGCAACCCTAGGTGGTCGGCAAGCCCCTGGGGGGGTGGGGTGTACTCACATGACACAGTACACAAGGGCCCCGGCTTCCACGGCCACCTCAATGAGGAGATGCACTCAGAGTTAGTACCCTGAAGCCACTTTATTGCTGAACAACTTCATAATGAGACCAGTATGGAAATCTCCTTGAACTGAGTCTGAAATAGACCTATCTAGTGACTAATCCATGTTCCTGGCAGTGTGTGTGTCTGTGAGATTAAAGGGAGTTTGCAGAAAGCACTCCTGAATCTGACGGTCTCTATGCAGTGGGGAAAGAAGGCTTTCTAGGACTCCATTTTCTAAGGCGTGCTGCTTCCCGGGTCTGCTGACTCTGAGCCTTTTTCAATATCTTGGTCAGAGTGATTTGGTTGCAAGCAACAGAAACCAACAGTAGGCAGCTTAATGAAAATGAAAAGAAATCAGAGGAAAACAAGACAAGAAAACAGTTGAGTGGCATTTCTTATGGAATCAGAGGAGGCTTTGGAAAACCAATCCTTGAGACCATAATTAACCCAGACCGCTCTGGGCCCCTCTGCAGCAGCAGTTCAGAAGCCGCTCGAGTGCTGCTTGACATTAATGCAAGTCAGCCCTTGGGATTCCAGTCTCTGCATCTCTGTTCAAACTCCCAAGAGTGAGAAACTGATTTACTCAGCTTGAGTCAAGTGTTTACTCTGGAACACACTGCCCTGGCCAGGGCTTCGTGTAGGATAGTATAGCTCTGGGAGCTGCCACTGTGTACAGGGGCTGTGAGGGCTTATATAGATAGAGACATCCACATTTATAGATCTCTGTAGGTGGGGGGTGTGTGTGTATGTATACTTGGCCCATTCTCTTCATAGTTCAGCCCTCCTAGCCTCCCACTCCATTTCCATAGCATTCATATCTTAAAACAATTAGCTGCAAATGCAGTCTTGGGCTTCAGCATCCTGAGACATTTAAGACAAGAATGTAAGTGCCAAGCAGGGAGAGAATTCGGCTGTTTTGTTCACTCTGTGTCTTCAAGTGCCCAGCATGGTCCCTGGCACACAGTAGGTGCTCAGTGATGGGTGAATGAACAGCAACCACCCCTCAATGCTGGGATACCTCCCTCCCCTCCTCCCCGGTGGTTCCAGGGGCTTGGCCATCTGGTGGGTCCAAAAATATTCTATAGACCCATATGTCCCATCCCCGACACCCAGAATCAAGAGATAGGGTAATACTTTTCCTGGAGAAAAGGTGACGAGCCCCAGCTCTGTGTCTAATGTAGGACTGATATGAATGCCTGGCCACGGATGAGGGAATCTTGGGTGTTGAGAACTGTGAAGTCATTGTTCAGAGAGACAAAAGGAGAGAGGAATGCAGGCCGGAGCAGGCTGACTTAGACCTCCGTCCTCCAATTGGCTAAGTATAGCTCGCCCGGATTCTATCTTGGTGTCATCCTTTTTGAATCTCCCCTGAAATAGTGACATGAGGGCCATATAACATTTGGTAGATAGTTGACGTGAGCATAATTATAAAGAGTGAACTACGAGTATATTCAGAAGATTCTAAAATGAACCTCAGTCCATCTCTCACCCACCTCCTCTCCAGTGGGAACTGGTGAGACCCCTTAATCAAGGGTGGTTTCTGAGGGCTGTGCTTATTTTGACCTGGTCCGGACTCCCCCTCATCAGTCATTGATACGAAACCCTGCTGACGTCCTTCTTGAGCTGCCTCTCTGCTCGTGGCCCGCGCTGGCCTGGGCTGACACAGTTACTTCAGGTAGCGTGACTACTCTTTGCAGACCAGCCTTAGTCCCTGCTTATGCCCAGGTTCAAAGTTTTGTTGAATGAAGTGATTTTAATAATACAGCAGTAAGCAGTTGTATCGCTACAGAGAGCTGCTTCTTCCAGTATTTTACAAAATGCCTTTCAATGCCTCACAGTACCCCAAGGGAGCCTGCTTTCTCTCCTTTAGAGAGAACAAGCAGATGGTCCATGCTGGCAGAGACCCAAGGGTCAGTGGTCTGAGCAGGAAGCCAGAACGAAGTCCCAAGGTCATGGCCAAAAGAGATCACGGAAGATCAAGCCAGGGAATCGTGATGGCACTGGCAGTCCATATTATAGTGGCCATTTGTTGCTACAAGCCTGCCATGTGCCAGCTGTGCCAAGCAGTGTTCATATTACCTTGTTCAGTGTCCACAGAAGCTCCAGGAGGGAAATATTCTTGCCTCATTTTAGGGAGGAGGAAGTGAGGTAGCGAGAAGCTAAATTACTTACCCAGGGTGGCAAGACTCATAAAGTGACAGAGCCAGGATTCAAATCCTGTCTGAGTTCATGACAAACCTCATGCTCTATGGCCCTCTCTGGACCTTTCTCGCTTTCCGAGTGATAGCCACAGAGCTGGGACTAGGTAGATAAATCCAGAATCGTAGGAGCTGGGTCTCAGAGGAGTGGAGCAGAAGGCCAGGCTCAAAGGCAGGAAGGAGTGAGAGGATGGCGGACTTTCCACCCATAAGTGGGATATGAGTGATGCACTGTACTGGGTGCTGGCTGCCCGGACGGGTCTGGCTAGTTCAAAGGCTCGGGGTCTGGAGGAGTCATGGAGTTGACGAGTCACCTCACCCAGAAAATGCCCAGGTCGGTGATTCGCTTGTCAGCTTTGATCTAGCTGCTCCCATGGGGCCAGCGATGCAGTAAGAGTGTGTGGTCAGCCCGGTGGTCCCAACAGGCTGGGCTCCAATCCGTGTGAATCCTCGGAGACCTGCCTTCTGCACTTGCCTCTGACAGTCACACACACTGTGAAAGGGAGGAAGGGTCCCTCAGCCCCTCCTGTCTGGCCTGTCCTCCGTTCACTCCCCCAAGAAGACTCTGCTCTCTGGTTCAGCGGCAGCAGTTCTGACTTGACTCCTGAGTGTTATTGGGCAAAATGCTGGGCCTCCCCAGGCCTCGGTATCCCCATCTTTAAACTGAGAAGTCAACTCAGGCTTTCTCTCCTCCACCTCCCTGTGCCAACCACCTCCCTGCCTTCACGTGGGATAGGTCTTTCCTCGGCATCACGGGACCCATTCTCTGCCTCCCCTTTCTTATCAGGAAGTCTGTCATCCAGCTCGACCTCGCCAATACCAAGAAGGCGATGATCGTCCCCGCATTCGAGACGCTGCGATACCGGCTCTCGTTCCCCAAGTCAAAAGCGGAGTTGCTGTCCATGCTGGACATGGGGACTCTCTTCACGTTCAGGTGAGTAGCCCACACTGCTGTCCCCTGGGGGCACCCAGAGGCCTTCTCGCTCCTGGGAAGCCAGATGCCAAAGCTGTTGGCCCAGAAGTTTGTTGCTAGCTTCAGACCATTTTAAGGCCAAAAAAAGCCCCACTGGCCCCAAACTACGTGTTTGGAATATTCTTTGTCTTCTCACATGCCGTGTACTTGTTCTGTGCATGGGTAATAGACGTCACGTGTCCAGATGGAAGGATCTGGATGCTGAGTAGGGAGTTCAGCTTCATCTTTTTGTGTTTTACTCAGTTGAGGCTCCTGACCCTATATCCTGCTCTGAATTCTCTCTTTAATTTGCTTATTCATTCATTCATTTGGTAAGTGGGTTTCATCCTATTAGCACCATCACTGCTGTTACCCTTTTTCTTTTTTTGTGAGCGGTCTGTTCTGCAAGGTCCTCAGGCCTGGGATGGGCAGCCGTGGCTTCGACAACCAAAGTCATTAAGGTGACTTCAGGGTTGCACACAGCAGATGTGGAAGCTGACTTTCCCGTTGCCCAGGTGACCGTTTCAAACAAACCCATCGTTGTCCTGATTTCTCAGGCCCCTGAGTCCTACAGGAACAACCTAGAGGGGCTACCCTCCCTGTCTGTCCAACTGCCCAGGCGCGAATGGGGTCCGTCTTCTAGGATGGGCCACCGCATTAAGTGTCACACCCCTGGGGAAGCAGGAGTCCTGTGGGTCTCTAGACAGAACATTCTGAAGAGGGCACCATTGCTTCCATATGCTCCTATTTTAAAGAGAGCCTTCCATTTCAAAGAATGGCCCACGCTTCCTTGGAGCTAAACAATGTACATTTCTAGGCAATCTGAATTTTACTGAAAAGATTGTAATAATAACTGAGGTTTTCGTACCACTATCAAGTTACTATAAGTTCCTAGAAGGTTTTCTCAAACTTTGTGAACATAACTTTATGAGATAGGTTATTCATTCAACAATTCAGAGAGTATCCCTTTTCACATTTTACACAGATTGAAAAACAGAGGAGTGGAGGGGCCCTGATGGAGCCAGCACTCAAATTCCAGCCTTCTTCCGCTATCTGGAATTCTGGAAAGTGACCCGAAAGAGTTAATAGCCCCACAGACCAATCCTTCTTTCTTTTCAGAAAGAAATAGTAATTACCTTTTATTGAGTACTTAACGTGTGCCAGGCTCATTTAATCCACTCATTTAATCCTCACAGCAAATCCATGAGGCAGGTGCTATTAGCCCCATTTTACAGTTAAAGGAACTGAGGCTCTGAGAAGCTAAATAACTTGCCTAAGGCCACACAGCCAGTACGTGGCAGAGCCTGGGTTCAGCCCAGGTCTGAGGAACCACAGAGCTCTGAACCAAAATACCACTGGACCGCTGATCAAGTCCTGAATTTTCTTACCAATCAGTGTTTGAAGAAGTAGGGAAAACTTGGACTCTCAGACCAAACCTCAGTCTGATTCTCCCACAGACGCCAGAGCCTGGCGGCTGACCACCTGGCAAATTTCCAAGGCCTCCTTCCTTCCATCTTCATCCCCACATGATTTGAGAACTCATTTCAAGGTGAAGGCCTGAGAGCCGGGGTGTGGCCTGCTGTGTCCGTGATTGCCGCTCTGGCCAGAGGCTCACAAGCTACCGCGCCAAATATTAAATTCCAGACCTCCCCTCCAAGAAATTGCTTTTGTCACTTTCCCTCCACATGATGACCTCTTAAACCTCCTAGCAGCTGAAACCTGCTGCCCACTGCACCTGGATAGGGCAGTCATGCACACGGCTGCTAATCCTCCAGGACATCGGTTCTCAGAGTGTGGTCCCCGGACCAGCAGGACCAGCAGGACCAGCATCCCCCGGGAACTTAAGAAAGGCAGAGTCTCCAGCCCCAATCCAGACCTACTGGGTCGGGAAGTCTAGAGGTGGAACCCAGTGATCCGACTGTTAAAAAATAGTTTTCCAAGTGATTCTGATACACACTGGAGTTCGAGAGCCACTGCTCAAAGCGAAGTGCCCCAAATCTCTTCAAAGTAGCATCCTACAGGGTACACCCTGGACACCTCTCTCATCACTATTTTTTTGGGTATTACCTGGTGTTGCTGATCTCAGAGAGCAAGCTCTGGGGTCCAGTGCATCCTGGTCGGACAGTAGGTTCCTCGGGGCATTTTCAGGCTGTGGTTTATTTGAATGGCAGGTCAACTGTAACTTCCCCACCACTCGCCGTGCTGTCAGTCTTCCGGGCTGAATAATGGAAGCTGCCTCCCCACCCAGGGGGACAGAACTGACCCAGCTGTCCCCGTCCCCCTCTCTTTTTTCTTCTTTTTCACATCATAATAGGCCGAGAGTTTAGATTCTAAAGATGAAGGACAAATAAGATGAGTATTGATACATTGATGTCACTAACAGTTAGACCACCACGAATTGCAAAAAAAGGGACAAAATGAGACTATCTTCATTTTCTGAGGATTTATTATGTATCGGACACTGCTCTTGAGTACTTTCTGTGAATTAATCCACATAAATTGTCATAAATCCATGAAGTAGGTATTGTTATTATCTGTTTTACCAAGAGAAGGAAGCAAAGGTACAGAGGAGTTGAGTAACTTCTCTGCACCTATCGAGCGACAGAATTCAAACTCAGACAGCCTGGCACCAGGACCAGTGTTTTTAGCCACCTTGTCACACTGCCTGTTAGGGACAGAGCAGTTATTGAAACCTCCTGTGTGCCGGCACTGTGCCAAGCTGTTTACAAACATTCTCTTTTAAGCTCCTCAGCAGTTAAAGAAGATGGTATTCTTTGCCCGAGTGGACACAAGAGGAGAGTAGAGCCCAGTGTAAATGCTTTGTTGTACAAGTTCCATAGCTCCTAAGTGGCCGAGGCGGTGTTTGAACCCTGGGGCAGTGGCTCCAGCGTGCTGTGCTTTGAACCTAATGCACGTTCACAGCCGTCCGTCGGTTGTGCTAGGCCAGTGCTGTCAAAGGTGTCAGATGTCAAAACTGCCTGTTCCACAAGTTCGCAAATGGGAAACCAACTCCTTCCAGCCTGATTTTTGGATTAGTCCCAACATCTTGCAATATCCCTCCTTCTCACACTCGTTCCAGTGGCCTTCCTCCACCTTTCATTTTTCTTTCATTCAAGTGAAATTGGTTTTGGGAGAGGTCGCTGAATTGGTGGAGGCGGAAATTCAAGTCCCTGCCTTCCCCCAGCCTGGCCATCTCACCCAACCACACAGCCTACTGAAAGGCCACCTAGTGGGCAAGTGCCCATTCAACCACACTGGACGGCTCCCTGAGGGTCCCGGGGATGTCCAGCCTCGGTGGTGAAGGAGCAAAATAAAGAAGCAGCCGCATCCCCAACCAGAGGGTTCCACAAGCCACACTGAACACTACTCAAACCCTCCCCTGTTTAGAGAGCCCTCCCTGAGGTGGAGGTGGAACCCAGGACTCCAAGCTCCTTTCCCCCGACAGCTAAATTGTTGGGTTCCCATCCTTCCATCTTGCTTTCATTTTATGAAGCTTTTCTTTCTAGAATGTTCTTTTCCCCTAACCCATTTCTCTTAAGTCATATCTGCTGCTTCAATAGACTCCCAGCATCCTGCCATCTCTTTGTAGCTTCCAGAGGCATCCTCCTGCCCCACTAACTGGCTTCTGATTTAGGTGCCTCTCCAGTTTTTAGATACTCATTCATTCGTTCATTTATTCGACTTAGTGTACAAGTTGCTATTGTACATCATTGACTAGTTGCTCTATATATAGGCCAGAGAGAGTGAGTGACAGCAACATACAAAAGAGGTAACCCAGCACGGTGGTTAAGTGTCCTGGCCCTTGAGCCAGGCTGCTTAAGTTTGAATCCCAGCTCCACCTCTTACTATTTGTAACTTGATGTTGGGTAAATTATAAGAATTTAAAACTATAGGTATAGCATTTGCAATATAACCAGTATATAGTGAGTACTTAATAAATATTAGCTTATTATCATTGTTCTTTTATGGTTGTATTCATTTTCTATTGCTGTATAACAAATTACCACAGATTTAGAAGCTCAGAACAATACAAATTATCTCGCAGTCTCTGAGAGTCAGAGGTCCAGGCACAGAATGGCTGGATTCTCACGGGCTGAAATCAAGGTGTGGGCAAGACTGCAGTTCTCTTCCAGAGCATGTGGTCCTCCTCCAGGCTCACTGGCTGTCGGCAGAATTCCTTTCCTTGTGATTGGAGGACCGAGGTCTCCGTTTTCCTGCTGGTTCTTTGCCAGGTGGTCCCCATAGGCAGCTCACACATGGCTCTTTGCTTTCTTCCAGACCCAGATCTAAAGGTTTACATGAGTAGGTCAGGCCCACCCCAATAGTCTCCCTTTTAAATAACCCGAAGTCAGCTGATTAGTAACCTTAATTACATTTACAAAAATCCTTTTCACCATGTAATGTAAGATAATTACAGGAGTGGTGTTGTATTCACAGGTTCTGCCTCAAGGCAGAGACATTAGCAAAGGCAGGGTCATTCAGGGTCAGTTTAGACTTCTGCCTTCCACAGCAGTCTCTGGTAGGAATAGCTCTGATACAGACTAACCTGCAGTTAGTTCCATATAAATGACACAGAGCACTCCAGAAGTTCACTTACCCTTTCATAGTGGGAGTCTCCTCGTTAGTGAAAGATGGAGATAATGGACTCATTTGTTTCTTAGGGCTACCATAACAAAATACTACAAACTAGTTGCTTAAAACAACGGAAATTTAGTCTCTCACAGTTCTGGAGGCCAGAAGTCCAAAATCAAGGTGTTGGCAGCCCTTACTTCCTCCAAAGGCTCTAAGGAAGACTCCTTCCTTGCCTCTTTCTAGCTTCTGGTGATTACTGGCAATCCTGAGCATTCCTTGGCTTGTGTACCCATCACTTCAATTTCTGCCTCTGTCTTCATGTGGCATTCTCCCTGTGTGTCTCTGTATCCAAATTTCCCTCTTGTTATAAGGACACCAGTCTTTGGATTAGAGCCCACCCTAATCCACTATGACCTCATCATGTTTACATTTGCAAACACCCTCTTTCCAAATAGATCACATTCACAAATACTGGTGATCAGGACTTCGAACATATCTTTTTGGGGGACACAACGCAACCCACAACAAGGACTTTATCAGCATATAACTCTTCTGCCTCCAAATCAGCAGCGTTTGAAAAGCTCAGCTTCCTTCTCTCCACCCAATGGCTTTTCTCCATGTGTCCCAGGTACCATGTCTGGACGAAAGGCCATGCACCCACAAACTTTGCCAAGTGGCGGACCGCCACCACGCCTTACCGGGTTGAGTGGGAGGCTGATTTTGAGCCATACGTTGTCGTCAGACGGGACTGCCCTGAGTACGACCGGAGGTTTGTGGGCTTTGGCTGGAATAAGGTGGCTCATATCATGGAACTGGATGCGCAGGTGAGAAGAATGGGACATCATGGACCTGGTGCTGCGGGCTAACAGGGAGGGAGGAGAGGCCTAGGTCTTAGAGCTGCAAGGGGACCTTGGAGATAAGAAAGCAGAGACCTGAGAGGGAACAAGACGTGGTAAGGGACCTAGAATGGGGATGTGGCAGTACTAATTTTCAGGGCTGTTAAGTCCCAAACCATTCCTCTTTCTTCTACCCTTGGATGAGAGTTGGGTTCCTGGCCAGGACCTAGTGACAAACCGTGTCACTCCCTCATCCTGACTCAACCCAGTGATGAAGACAAGCAAATAATGCCCATTCATCACTTTGCCTGTGAGTCATATAATTGACACAAGGCATCCTGGGAGTTCCATGTAAATGACACAAAGCATGCAGCTAAGTATTCCACACTACAGCTAAAAGACTGATGATTTTTAGGCTGTGTTTAGTCATGAAACCCTTTCATTCATTCAACTAATACTCACTGAACACCTACTTCAAAAGGAATCTCCTGCAGAATTCTAATAGGTTAAACCAGGGGGCTGCCAACTTTTTTTGTAAAGGACCAGATAATAAATTTGGGGGCTCTTGGGGGGCCTACAAGTCTCCTTTTCAACTACTCAACTCTGCCATTATAGTTCGATGACAGACAGTATCTAAACAAATTCGTGTCGCTATGTTCCAATAAAACTCGATTTACAAAAGCATGCAGTGGCCAGACATGCCATAGTTTGTCAACCACTATGTTAAAAAGCCAAAAGCAAACCTCTCTGGTTAAATTAGGAGGAGGATGCCCGCGCTCCTCCACCCCACCCTTTTTTCTTCTTGTATGCTTTTCTCCCAGGCACCTCCTCATGGAGCACAGTGTATATATTTCCTGACAAGAGCACCCCAAATTCAGGAAAAGCAAGGTTGGATCCTCAGTGCTGGCTGCCCTGAGAATCACCTGGAGAACTTTCCAACAGTTTCACTGTGTTTGAGAGCAGTCCAAGGTGATTTTAATAAATACCCAGGGTTGCGAACCACTGATATAGGTAGAAGGTCATAGAATAGTGTCCATATTTAACAATAGAAAGCATGACCTTTATTATCTGTTTTTTCAATAATACTTGGAGGTGGTTCAGTGCTGCTCACAGACAGAAATGTTTCGTCTGCCTCAGCTTCTGGTTGAAAGAAAAGAAATATCATAATATTCATGCTTCCAGCAATGTGGTGATATGAACTGGTTCAAATAAAGTTAATTTCCCAGCCCTGAGGCCTGAACTTTGTTTTCAGCAATTTTGACAGAACTCTTGAAAATTGAGTGCATATTTTCCTTTCTTTGCCAATTCACATGGCAAACATAATTTTACCCTTTCCAGTGATTAAAGAAATAATGAGTACACACCTGACAGGTAATCCAGCCACACCTGCAGGGGCTGGTGGGGTTGATAGGGTTCTCTGTCCCCACACGAAATGTCCCAGACAGCTAAGCTCTGGGAGTTGCTGTATTTCCTTGCTGTGGTTTTTCTCACTCCTTCCTCCCCATCAGCTGTCATTTCTGGCTGCTGTCAGTATTCCTCCATCTGTAACAGCTGCCTTTCTCCGTCCTGATGTTCCCTTTCTGAGCTTGTTCTGATCTGCTCTGAGCTGGGAAACTGATGACCCAAGTTTATCAGACATCATGTCCAAAATCAGAGCGCATAGATTCTGGGTGGAGATGTGCTGGGTTCTCCTTTGAGTTACATGTCCTAAATTTGTGTCGCCTGCTTTGGCTATTCAGAGGCCTTTTATTTTTGGTCTGAGTTTTCATCTATATTCTGCCAAGTGGAGGGTACCATATGACACTGTGACTTTTACTGAGGATTTTGTTCTCAATGAGCTCCAGTCCAGTGGAACCTTTTTTTCCTTTACTTCTTTTTTGTCCCCTCTTTTTGTACTAATCTGTTGAGGCTGTCACATCTGATCAATGCGAAATCACGTAAACAGATGTCATTTAATTGAGCGAAAGATTCTCTCACAGCTTGCATCATTCTAGAGCAACCACATGGGTGTGTGCTCACATTTATCAAGAACCGTCATGGGCCATGAGCCCTGCCCAGCACTATCCATACATTATTGGTCATCTTTCAAGGGAGGTATTATTACTTTCACTATAGGTGAGAAAACAAAAGCTCAGAGAAGTCCAAGGTCATGGAAACAGCCCTGAACTCTCCCCGCTCCAACATGGTTGTGCTCTCCATGGTGCTGCCCTGTTTGTTGGTGTCATTCCCCACTTCATTCATTCACTTAGTCATTCGATCATCCACTTGGGCATTCATCCTACATGACTGAAGCTTCTTGCACGTGCTTACGCTGCTCTCGTCTTCTTCCAGGAATATGAATTCATCGTGCTACCCAATGCCTACATGATCCACATGCCTCATGCCCCCAGCTTCGACATCACCAAGTTCCGGTCCAACAAGCAATACCGCATCTGTCTCAAAACCCTGAAGGAAGAGTTTCAGCAGGACATGTCCCGCCGCTACGGCTTTGCCGCCCTCAAATATCTCACGGCCGAGAACAACAGCTAGCACCAGGAAGCCCGCCACCAGGGAGAGACATTCTACAGGGGGAGAGCCACTTGCTGTTTGGGGCCCAGCCTTCAAACTCAAAATGGAGCACTGCTTGTTTGGTTTGTTTTTATCTGTTTCTTTGGCCCAACGAAGCTGCCCTCACTACAGAGATCTGGGACAAGGATCCAGCCAGCCCTTCTCTGCTCCATGACCTGGCATTCCCAGAAGGTGGAAAAATCCTTCCTCTACACAGTCTCTTCAAGAATGGGCCATTCTTGGAGGGGTGAGAGGGAGCAACGGGGTTGGACCAGCACAGAGCCACACAACTAAGCAAGGCTTCAGGATGTTCTTGTTGCTTTTTAAGAAAGGGAAGTCAGGGTGCTGGGGGCTAGCCATCCCAGGGAGTAAAAGCAAAAATCCCTCTTCAGTCAGAAGCAACTGTCTGCTTTGCCCTGCAATCTAGCTGGGTATCCATGGGGAGGGCAAACCAATGATCAGAACCAACCATTTGGAAAAACCCAATGGGGACGTTGTACCTGGCGCGACCTAGAGGTGGAATTGGTTGGTTCTTTATCCTCAAGATCATTCTTGTTTTGTTTTGATTTATTTTTGTGTTGGGGGATTTAATTTGTGTTTGTTTTTGGTCTGGGAATCCAAACTAGAAAATCTGATCTTTTAGGGGAAATCAGCTCCACAACCAACATCCCTTTATGAGCAGTGGTCCAGCAGGAAGGACCAGAGTCTTCAGCCAATATCTCAACATGGGCAGCTTCCTTCAGGATTATCGCTGAGGCCCCCATGACCTTGGGTTCCCTACTCTCCAGAATCCAGGGGCTACGATGGGGACTGCAGAAATACAAAGATCGACTGCTTTACAACCAGTTACATTTTCTATTGGCAGTGACTGATTCATGGAGCAAGGGCTTTGAAGGGACTCTTTCTGTGCAGACAAAAGGTACGAACCTCTCAGGCCTTTAGAAGAACTTTAATGATTCGTGCGAGCCCAGTTCTGAAGATTCGTATGTCCGTTCGGGGACTTTCCAGAAGAACGTGTTGGGTTCCTCTGTGTTCACGCCCATTTAACTGCAGCTGGGACGAGGTCAGGGCCTCACGCGCCCTTTGGAATGTGTCCAAGGGTAGGCGAGCACCTTCACCGTTTCACAGATTGAGGAGACACTGGACTTTTTACCCATTTTCTTGAATCTTCAATATTAATGTCGTGTTTACATTGATGAGAACAAGAGTCAGTGCCCTAGTCTCTGCCGGGCTGTTTGTTCGGAGCTGCAATGTGACCAGCGAACGTTGCATTCAATAAAGAAAGTACAGACTGTTTCTTCCCACTCCCCCTCCCACTCTTGTAAGAAGCTACTGAGACACACTTCAGTGTAGAAAGCGAAATCGATAAATGACAACTTTACACTTTCTGTTCCCTTGTTTTCTTTTTCTCATCATTTGAACTTTGATCTTCTTTTCCTCCTTGCCTGAGGTTAGATCTCCCTTTATTCTCTAACCCTCGAAGCATTTTCACATTTTCCATTTAGCTTCTGTCTCAGCGTCGAAGCCAGATGTTTTATATACCAGATGTGAGCCAGCAAGGTGAACCAGGGCAATCAACAGTAACGTGAACACCCCCACCCTTTGTCCTGGTGGTCATCTGAAACCCTGCAACAATCTGGTTTATGAGACCCCCTCAATATGGTATGTCTCAAGCGGATATTTCACTCACATTTATGGAAACATTTAGGAAAACTATTAGGACTAATCCTCACACAGATGTAGGTAAGATTATGTGTGTGTGTGTGTGTGTGCATATAAATGTATACACATATACATACATATATTACATATATAGCATATATGCAGCATTTATATTACAAAAGTAATACATACAGTGAACATACGTACAGTAAAAAAGCTAAACATTACAAAAGCATTCAAAGCACATGTTAAAGTCTGTGTTCTCCATTGGTGTGTGGGAGTCAGCTCCTCCTAGCTCACGAGAACTTATTGTATCCATCCCTTCCAACGCCTGTATTCACTGACGTCACAGTTACAGCTGGGAATAGCCATGATGGGAGTATCTACACCATGGAATTTGGAAAACCCCACAAATCAGGGTACACCACCCCAAGAGCTAGTTGTTAAACATTTACCAGCACACCACCGAGTCTTCCCCTCCCTTATGTACAACACACACACACTCAATATTTCCCTTCCTTCTCTGGAGAAGACCGCTGCTAATAGTTGCACTGATACAGTTTTTGAATTAATCATTACCAGCTACTTGATCCAAGTGAAAATATGCTAGCAACACTGGTTCCTCAATGTTAAGAATCAATTTTTAATTCCCTCGAGCCTTTTTTTTTTTTAGTTTTTTGTGGCACCTAAATCATGCCCAGTCACCTTGCCTTCACTTGCGTTTCTATGGGTATAGTAGTGACCATATAATTTATCATCCAGCCTGGGTTACCTCTGAGAAGGATCGAAGGTGCTAATGACTTTCAGACAATAGGTATAAATTGGAGGACGATATAGTTGCATGTACACTGAATTTATTAAAGCCAGAAACTGACACTCCACATCTATGGGAGAAAATCCTATTTCCCCAGACAGGTGCCTGACACTCTGAAGACAATCTCACTTAAGGCCAGAGCTCAAATTTTGGCTGATGCCCAAGTTCAACACAGAGGCTGCCGATCCGATGGAGGCTGAGGTCTGCAGAGCCCCAGCGTGAATTCCCAGAACTTATGTTGGGAGCCGCAGCTCACTGCCAGTCCCAGCTCGCATGTAGTGGGCTGCAACCATTTGGGCAGAGGCCATGGCCATAATGTTGACTCCTTCATGTCACTTACCTAGGGTAAAACAAGTGTATAAATGGGTCACATTGATGTTTTCATCCTTAAGTAAGTCAATACCATCTTGACTTTCAGGTGAGAGGAAGGACAGAGTTCTCTAAATTATCCCCCATAATATTCAGTCTCCAGGAGAGTTAAAATTTATTTCATAACCACTATGTGAAAGGACCTTTTGCATGCATTCTTCGCTCATTGAATCCTTGCAGCAAAACTGCAAAGTGGATATTACTGTTTATAGATGAGCAAACTGAATGAGCTCTGGTAAGTTCCCCAAATTCACATAGTCGCTATATGGCAGAACCAGAATTTAAACCCAGGCCTACTTGTTTGAGTCCAAAGCCACATAACCTGCAACACTGCTGCCTTCTGAATAAGAAAGAAACAGATGTGAAGTATTGGCAGACCTGTGGATTTGAACCTCTGTAGGAAGATTATTAGGTTTCTAGTCTTCAACATCCACCCAATAACACACGCAACCTAGACAGCAACATCTCCTAGATGCTCTGAATCTGGCCAAGCTCATGGACTTTCTGAAAACTCACTTGAAATAGACCTGGGCAACCTGTAATCATATTCAGACGGCTGAGATCGACTCTAGGGGGCAGTAATTGAACCCCTGACTGCTTCTCCTGGGTTATTTCCTAGATTACAAGGCACAGGTAGAAACTCTAAATTTTAAACTCCCCCTTGGACGGCACCTCAGCCTGCTGCTTCCAAGTGACCTCTCCGAATGCCGTGGGCTGATTTACAGAACACATATTTGCTGAATTGACTAATAGCTTCTTTGTACCCCATCATGAAAGGACAGACCCTACTTTAATTCTGTTCCTTTCAAAGACTCTACTGTCTTTGAGTTAAGGCTTCATTTGTGGTCACCAAGGATCCCTGTGTTCGTGGAAGAAACATGATTAAAATCCCCTCTCAGACACAGCTCCTTCCCACTCTTGGTGAAGATTATAGAGCTACCATGCACCGAGCCAAGACTCGCATGGGAGTTGGCGCTGAAGGATCCTCACAGCAACATTATATAAGGAAGGTATTTCTGTTTCTATTATTTAGCTCATGGAACTAGTCCTGAAAGAGATTGTGAAACTGCCCAAAATCACACAGGATTTTAATGGCTGGAATTTGAACCAAAATCTGGCTAGTTTCAAAAACCCATGTCCTTCCACTATATGTGGCCGTCTCCTCATATGATACTGAAATCAGCTTGGCTTCTGGGCTATTAATACCATCATATCTTCTTGTAGTTCATCGTGATATTTTTTTTTTCTCTTGCTTTTTAATCGGAAGGGCTTCTTTTCCAGTTTAATGCCATTAAAGTTTATGAAATGTCAGTTGTCTCCCAAATGCATTCTAAGGAGTTTCAGACCCATAGACTGTAGTGTCAGGGATACCACGGTCTTTGTTCTCATCCATTTAACAAAGATGTTCTTAGTGAGTGCCGTCTAATTCCAAGGAACGATTGGTGATATCTGAAGGGAGATAATGGGGCCCCACGAAAATGTAGGGTTTCTGATTGTGAATATTTGATGGATTTGGTCATTGGTTTGTCCCAACACACTCAGATAGTCTTAAGAGACAGTATCTTCTGTAATGAAAGGATGTCGATCAGTTCTGGGAAAGTGTTTCCCAAGGTGTGCTACCAAGTTCATCTGATAATGAGGCCAGAACGATGCCATGAAATGATTGGCAGAGCTTGCTCAGAGCAAAACTCTTCAACAGACTCCTGGGTAAGTTGTGCTGCTGTGGTTCCAGAGGAAGAACGTAAGCCTGTGATGGCATAATCTCATTGCACTTTTTATCATTTCTTTCTGCATTCCACCAGTAATTAATTGAGCGTCTACTCTGAGATGGGCACTGTGAATACAACAATGAACCGTGCACAGTCTACTTTCATGTAATGTAGAATTATCTAGTTAGCTGAAAACTAAACAGATAATGCTAAGATAGGTTTCACCTTATTACACTCATGTAAACTATTTTAGCTTATTTTTTTAAATTTTTTTAATATTTTTTTTAAGGTATACTTTTTTTTGGGTGAGGAAGATTGGCCCTGAGCTAACATCTGTTGCCAATCTTCCTCTTTTTTTCTCCCAAAAGACCCAGTACATAGTTGTATATCCTAGTTGTAAGTTCTTCTGTATGGGACGCCACCACAGCATGGCTTGATGAGCAGCATGTAGGTCCATGTTCAGGAAATGAACCAGTGAACCCCAGGCCACTGAAGCTGAGCACATGAACTTAACCGCTACTCCACTGGGTCAGCCCCTATTTTTATTTTTCAATGTATAGTTTCAAACAGAAGAGTTGCAAGAATGATAGAAATAACTTTTTTACACCCTTCCTTGGATTCACCAGTTGTTAACGTTTGGCCACATATGTTTTATATTTCTCTGTCTATAATATTTTTTGAAACATTTGAAAGTGAATTGTGGATGTCACATTCCTTTAAATCTGAAGACTTTAGTATGTATTTTTATAAAAACAAGGACATTCTCTTATATAACCACAATGCAATGATCAAATTCAAGAAATTTAATAGTAATAGAATACTATCATCTAATACGCAATCTATATTCAAAGTTTGCCAGTTGTTCTAATAATGTCTTTATACAAATGACTTTTTATTTTTTAAGGTTTATACAAGCTTATTTTTTAAATTTTTTAATATCTTTTTTTAAGGTATACTTTTTTGGGGTAAGGAAAATTGGCCCTGAGCTAATATCTGTTGCCAATCTTCCTTTTTTTGTTTCTCCCCAAAGCCCCAGTGCATAGTTGTGTGTCCTAGTTGTAAGTCCTTCTAGTTCTTCTATGTGGGACGCCACCACAGCAAGGCTTGATGAGCGGTGTGTGGGTCCACACTCGGGATACGAACTGGAGAACCCCAGGCCACACCCCCTCATCCACCCCCAACCCTGCCTGCTATTCCAGGATCCAATCCAAGACCTATTGCATTTAGTTGCCTATAATCTCTAATCAGGGGCAATTCCTTGGTCCTTCTTTGTTCTTTATGACAATGACATTTTTATAGAGTACAGACAGCTGTTTTGCTAGTTTAATGTTTTAAATGAGAAATAGGTACAGAGCAATCCATAAAATCGGTATATATGTATATGTGCCTTTTTTATTTTTTGAGGAATATTAGCCCTGAGCTAACATCTGTTGTCAATCATCCTCTTTTTTTGCTGAGGAAGACTGGCCCTGAGCTAACATCAGTGCCCATCTTCCTCTACTTTATATGTGGGATGCCTGCCACAGTATGGCTTGCCAAGCAGTGCCATGTCCGCACTAGGAATCTGAACTGGTGAACCCCTGGCCGCCAATGCGGAACGTGTGAACTTAACTGCTGTGCCACTGGGCCAGCCCCTAAATGTGACTTTTTGAGTTCATTAATATTACATAGCATTTAATGTGATAGAATTTTATGGCAGGTGGTGTTAAAGACGCCAGGACTCGGCAGGTTCACCATCGAGGTGTATGCATATGCATCACTGAGACAGTCCCATAGGCGTGACCTGTGGCAGTACCTACCATCACAGGACACTTCACTAACCCCACATAGTTGCCTTGTCACCAGACAATGACAGTGATCATCTTCTACCTGCTTAAAAGTTTTGTAGCAACTTTTTAAGACTTTTTTTTGTAAAAGATTGGCACCTGAGCTAATAACTGTTGCCAATCTTCATCTTTTTTTTTTTTCCTGTTTTATCTCCCCAAATCCCTCCCAGCACATAGTTGTGTATTTTTAGTTGTGGGTCCTTCTAGTTGTGGGATGTGGGACGCTGCCTCAACCTGGCCTGATGAGCTCTGCCATGTCCGCACCCAGGATCCAAACCAGTGAAACCTGGGCCGCTGAAGTGGAGCACATGAACTTAACCACTCGGCCACGGGGCCGGCCCTTGTAGCAACTTTTAAGACATGTTCATTCCTTGAAATGCTTTGTGGATTTAGGATGGTTGTATATTATGCATGGATACAAATGTGAACCTTTTTAGTTTTTTCAGTTCCCCAGATCCACCAGGAAAAAGATAAATTAAAACAACAATACGGGGATTCTTACCTTCCCCCAACTTCCTTATGTATGGACCCACACTAGCTAGTTCATGAATAATTCCACCCTCCCCGAAGACTATTTATCCTTAGATAGAACTGAGCAGTTGGTTTTCTTCCCCATGAATGTTAAGATCAACATCCAATCTTCAGACCTTTAGAAGCTCAGAAACATCTTCTCACTAGGTGAGAGAAAACCACCCCACCCCAGTGATACCAACACCCCCGATCAGAAGGGCGAAGAGCCCTCTTTTTGTACAGTGGCTTGGCCGTCTGGCCTCAAAACCTCCCCTCAGAAGTCTCTCCCAAAAGCCTCTGTTTTCTTGGTGGTCCACGGTCATTGTGTCATACCAGGCTGGTCCCTCTCAGATTCCAAAACCCCAGGAATACCTACATCAGAGAGGCACTCTGCAGTCTAGTGCACTTGTATATATTCCTAAACAAAAGGCAATTCTGAGCTTGGGCATTTCTTCAACTCTGAGTTATTTAGAACATAAAACCTAAAACCTATAAACATAAAAATCCATGTCTAATCCAGCAGAAAAGACTGATGAAAGACCTCTATTTAATCATGTCTGACAACAGATCTGCTTCGAACATTCTAATATTGTTCAGAGATACCTGTCACCAATCACAGCTGCCAGGTAAGGAGCACTTATGTGCTGGCATGCTAAACGTGTTGCTTCTGTTGCCTATAGGAATCCCATGAGAAGAGGGATTATTATTCTCATAGGGGAGGAAACCAAGTCTCAGTGAAATTAAGTAATTAGTGGAGCCACATCTCAAATGCTATTTTTTTCTGACTCCAAGGACAGTTCGCTACCGTTTGGGTGGATGGAAGTGAAGTGAGTGTGGAGTACGGCGACAATGAGCTTGAGGCGAATCAGCAGGCAGGAGTCTGTCTGCTAGTCTCATGTGACATTCCCAAGCCTGTCTTCGACCAAGCCAGAGCACACGGTCTCCCTCCTTAGAGTCTAAGTCCTTTCATGCTGCTGCTTGGTATTCATGAACCATTGTGAATAACGCAGGCAATGATGGGTCTAGAAATGAGAAGAACGAGAATGGAACATTTGGTGAACAATATGCAACATTTAATCAGCAATAGCAAGTATGACGTAAGTGTCATCTCCATTTTAAGGATAAGGAAACAGAAGCTCAGAGAGGTTAAATAAGAGCCCTGAAAATCGAACCAAGATCTGTGTGGCTCCAAAGCTCATGATGCTCCAATTGTCCGCACTGTTTCCCAGAGACTCAGATAAGCACAAGATTATAGAATCTTTGCTTTTGAAAGGAACTTAATAGTAAGACTAAACCTTGTCATGGGGGATATTTCTTTTTTCTTTTTCTTTGGCCTACACCAGCACTTCTCAAACTTGGACGTGTACGTGAATGACTTGTGAGGATCTCATTAAATTCTGATTCAGTACGTGCAGCCTGAGAGTGCATTTCTAACAAGCCCCCATGTGGTGCAGAGGCTACTGGCTCATGGATCACACATAATATGGACTCTTCATACCCTTAATAATCAATCAGGTTATTTCCAAATATTCAAGAGGCCCTGAGAGCGTGTTTAGCAGTTATCATTAAATACTGCAGAAAACCCACCATTTAAGCAACTGATTGGTTCACTGTTTAAAAAAAACAGTTACTAGGATTTAGCAACTGTGCCAGGCGGTAATAATTCAAAGATGAGTCAGACGTAGTTCTTGCCCTCATGGACCCCCAGTGCAGTGGGGAAGACAGACAGATACGTGGATAGTAACCTACAGGGAGATAATGGGAAAGGGAGCCCGGGGTGTGATGGGAGCTTGGCAGAGGGTGCTCACTCCAGAATGAGGTCACAGAAGGCTTCCAAGACAGAGGACACCCGTTAAAAGAAAAATTATTGATTGACACTTGTTAAAATGGTACAGAAGACTTGACTCAGGACTGTGGCGGTAGGTGTCAAGACTGCTGAGGTGTCAAGAGTGATTGGGCTCAACTCTGAGTACCAGGGAGATTTAGACACAATGAGCAGAGTGGGGGATGGGTAGTTGGAAATCCACTAGGAGGATACGTCAACAGAAGGGGAATTCTTGCTGAAGGCAAGTCAAGGACTGACTTATACATCAAAAGAGAGGGAGTGAAGAATTTGATCCAACATCAAGGTGATCAGCTATCATAGGTCAGGGGGAGGGTTCTTATGCAACTGACTTAGCAGGATTCTTTGCTAAGACTGGGCTGGGCTCCCAAAGACAGGATGAGGACCAAGTCGAAAAGAGGGCTCAGAGGAGCCTGTATAACGTTTGGTCAAGGAGAGGGTCTTTGTCACACCTGAAGAAGGACTTCATTGTCCTAAAGAACGAGGAGGCAAACCTGATTTAAGTGTCCCACCTCGCATGGAGAGGCCTGAAACTGCCCCATTTTTCTTGACCCTGATTCAGCCCTGACTTCCCCATGAATGGGTTAGGAGGTGACTTTATCCTGTGGACTCCAGGAGCCTGTACCTTCAGGATTAAATGTAGTTTGTGAATTTAGAACTATCCCTCCGACCTCAAACAAAACACTCCATCTCTCTGGAGCTCAGTTTCTAAGTCTATAATACGAGGCGGTTGATCTTCTGTGTCTCTAAACACAGATTCTGTTTTGTTTTTGATTTACCGATGATTTTAGGAAACCCTTGGGTAGTACTGGCTAGGCATCGGTCATAGTTCTAAGTGTTTTCCATTTAGTAAGTTCAATAGTGTCAACACAAATAATCCATCATCAATCTACAAATCAAAATCGGGGTGAGTTCATTATATGAGCCAGTCTGAGGACAATAGCCCAGGGGAAGCGACCTCCACCAGGGTAGGAGGCACTCCAGAGAATTGAGGTGAACAGCATGGTTATGTGCCATTTTGGAACAAGGAACAGACATCAAATAGGAAAGGAGCACCTTTTTTTCTCTTTTACCTCAGTCGCAAGATGTTTGGCTAGCACAGCAGGTCGGTGGTCACAAGACGGACACAGCAGGTCATTTGACCCTAGATTTTGGGAAGAAGTGCTTATTTTAAATAAATGCTGATGTCGGGTCAGGGGGAGGAGGCATTTTCCCCTATCTTTAAAGGCCACGTTCTTTGCTTTGGGACACTGTAAATGTTTGCAGCAGACGTAAAACGCATGCTCAACAGGCCACGTCAGGCCATTCTGGAAAAACAAGGTCAGGCCAAATTGGTTTTAAACCAAATGGCTTCCTCATATACCTCAATATATATTAACTTTTCTTATTGCTTTTCATTTATTCCATCAATAGTAAATTAGTTTAAGTAGGAACCTAAGGCAGGTACTATTACTACCTATCCTACAAAGGGGCAAATTGAGGCACAGAGAGGTTAAGTAATTTGTCCAAAGTCACACAGTGAGTAGCAGAGCTGGGATTTGGACCCAAGCAGGTTGACCCCAGAGTTCCCATTCTTAACCACCGTGCTCTGCTGCCTGCCTGAGGGGATGAAATAACAGATCCCTCACCGTGCGTTTAATCTCTTTGAGGGGGTGTATCTATTTTCTGTGCCTGTGCAACAAAATTCCACAAACTAGGTGACTTAAAACAACACACATGTATTACCTCATTGTTTCCATGGGTCAGGAGGCCAGATAGGAGTTGGCTGGGTCCTCTGATCAGGGTCTCACCAGGCCACAGTCAAGGTGTCAGCCATGCTGTGGGGCTCATCTGGAACTCAGGGTCCTCTCCCTGTTTGTTGGGAGGATTCAGTTCCTTGTGGTCGTGAGACTGAGAACCCCACTTTCTGGCTGGCTGTTGGCCCGTGGCCATTCTCAGCAACTAGAGCACACCCAGCCTTTTCTGCCAGGGGGTCCTCTCTGCAGCATGGCAGTTCACGACTTCAAACCCAGCAGGAGAAGCTCTCCCTCCAGCCTGCTTAGACAGTGTCTATTAGAAGGCAACATGATCGTGGGGTGATATCCCATCGTATTCCCACGTCCTGCCCACACTCAAGGGGAGGGGTCTATACAAGGCATGCGCGGTGGAAACTTCAGGGCCTCCTTAGAATTCCGCCTACCATAGCAAGGGACTTCTGATAGGAATCTGTGTCAAAGAAAGGATTTCTGTAGAGTGAGTCCTCTGCCCTTGAGAGAAGAAGAAATAATCGGTTATACTGAGAGGCACAGAATGCTGGGGGCACAGATGAGCATCACTTCAGGCTTCCTAAGGAGGTAACGCTTGAGTTTAACTTTGAGAGGTGGGGAGGACCAAAGGCCTGCCTCTGGAGGAACCAGTCCATGGGGAGGTGGGATGACATGAGCATCACCTAGTGTGCTCAGGAAGAGCAATGGCCAGGGGCCTCTCAAACCTGTGTCTCCTGGTTGCAGAACAACCACTGGTGACCCCAGCCATGACCGACTTCAGGCCTTAAACAGAAAAGAACGTGACTCTCCTGGCCATGTGCCCAGGAAGGGTTTGATGGAAGAAAAGCAGTGGGGAGAATTTCCAGAAGTTCTTTTAGAATGTCCCAGACCAGAGGCAGTGTGGCCTGGTCATCAGAGCTCTGTCCTTCAGGTCAGACCCACCTGAGCCCTTATCTCCACGGGACCGCTTAAGCACCAGGTGTTGGCGAGACGAGTTAGCATCTCTGCCCTGTGTTTACTCAACCGTAAAAAACTGTAAAAACCTCCTGCCTGTCTCTTAAGGTTTTTGTGAACATTAAAGGAGTTAACATGAGTGGATATCCGTGTCAATTTGAAGCATCAGTGCAAAGCATCGTTTGCTGAGAACTCTTCATGAATGTTTTCTTCCAGTTCTGCTTTCAGGCTTCACCGTGTAGGAAAAGGGAGCCAAGAGGTTAGTTATTATGAACATCCCTGAAACAGATATTCCTCTGGGGCATTTGTCCTGAGGAGCTGGGGCAAACGCCACAACCGGCCTCGTTGCTGGTTGCTGCACAGTTTAATTCTTTAGTGAAAGGACGAATCATTTTAGACGTGGCTAAAAGAAACCGAGGCTAAAAGAGAGTTAATTCCCAAATTCATGGCAAAGCAGTCACAGTCTTCTGATCCCAGGACTCGTTTCCTTCACACCTCAACACGCTGACAGGCCGTCGGAGGTATACTCACCTCATGGAAATTCTAGAATCAGCTACAGGGTTGAGTGTTTGTTTCGGTTTGAATGGTTTTTTTCTTCTTCTTTCATTTTGTTTTGTACTCTTGGCTTTGGGTCCTTTTTTCTTTCCCATACTTTTTATAAAAGAAATAATCTTATCACACACTTTCCTTCCAAGAGCCACTTTGGAAACCCAATTTGAATTTGGGGCACAGAAAAGTGGTCCCAATGCCTTGGGTCAGCAGTAGCACGAGATCGTCTAAGGAGAGAGCGTGGATAAAGAAGAGACAAGAGTCTGAGTGAGAACACCAGAGCACTTATGCAAGTCCCAGTTCTCATCGTTCTCTGGAAGTTTAAACATTGCAAGACTTCCATCAAGATAGAAGATAAAATCAAAGAAAAACTAGGAGAGTATCAGTTACAACACTGATGTGGAGAAGCCTCTGGTTGGCACAACCAAGTGATTACCGTCGCTCTCCTCTCTCCGGGCTAGACTGGGTGCCCCTTGAGAGAAAGGGCCACCACTGTGTCCCATCGCTGGCACATTGTCCAGCACAAAGGGGAGCTCCAAAAATTTACACGCTCACTGTAAATTACAAGATGTCGCAGAGACGGTACTGCTCTTTCTTTGGGTACTGCCAGGCTTCGGCGGTACTCGCTGTGGTCCCAACATGCACTGGACACTAACATTTCTTTTTGACAACACTGACATTTCTGAAAGGAGAAATCTACAGACATCTTTATTCCCCAGCAGTTCCTTCACCATCTTTTCTCTCATACCCTTGGGTTCACTCTCTTCCTGGGTGGGGCAGGGATGTTCCTTTTTCTTTAATTAAATGCAACAAACATTCAGTGAGAACCTTGTGTGCATGCTGGCTTCAGCCCCACAGGCATTGAAGGAGGACAGAAGACGCTCCCTGTTCAGTGCAGAAGATGAACAGAGAAACCATCAGGGTCATGTATGAGAGCAGAAATGAACACCAGGAATAGGACTGGCTCCAAGGGAGATGCTTCCTTCCTGTGATTGGCTGAATGGGATCATTTTTATATTGTAACCTGAGGGTGGTCCTGTGGAAGTTGTTTTCCTTTAGAAAGAAGTGATATCCCCAGCACCTAGCACTGTGCCCAGGACCTAGTAGACGCTCAATAAATACTTATTGCCTGGGGAGCAAGATATCAGAGTTGTCAAGAAATCAGACTCAAAAAAGTCCTCATTTTGAATCCTGGACGGGCTTCCTCCCTGCTGGTTGTTGCACCGCTCTGAGCTTCCATTTCCTCATTTGTAAGCCCACCTTCCAGGGCTAAGAAGTTTGCATGATATTGGACCTGGGACAGTAAATGCATGTGCACACACACACACACACACAGAGTTGCTTTCTTTTCCTTTCATCTTCCCTGTGGTTTTCCCTGCCCCTTTCACAGGTGTTTCCTCTACAGATCTTTGAGAGAAGGGAGAAAGAAAGGCCTTGAAGACTTCCTGGTGACTCTGAGAGCCACCAGCGGGTGAGATGGGAGGGAGAAAGGAAGGGTTGGGCAGTGAGAGGCCTGGGATGTAGGGGCAGGATATAAGGATACCAGGATGCAGAGAGGGGAGCACAGTATACACAGAGGAGGGAAACAGAGGGCGGCCCCCAATGCCTCTGCATTTTGAATTATAGTCCCTCCTGGTGTTACAACACTTTACACTTTACACTTCTCACATACATCATCCCATCTGCTTCACACAACAGTCCTGAGACCTCGGCAGCGTGTACACCTCCATCCTGATTTTACAAATGAGGAAGTGAAAGCTGAGTGTGGTTAACCAACTTGCCCCAGGTCACGCATAAGAAGCAGAATGAGCCGGAATCTAGGCCTGACTCCCAGTTCTGCACCATTGGGAGCACTCTTTGACAAGCCATCGGCAAGAGAGAGCAGCTAGAGAGAGCGCCGGGTCCAAGGAGTTCATCAGAAGCACATTCTCAGACCCTGTCAGTGTCTGCAAGGGGCTTGTGGAGGGGAAAATAGAAGGCTCTAGTTGGCTGGAGGCTAACAAATAAAGGAAGCAAAGGTTGAAAAGCTTGCAATAAATCATCTTCGGATTTTCTTCAAGATTCCTGGTTGACTGAACAATGAAACTGACAGGCAGAAAGCAGACGGCAGAGGAGGGTCTCAGATACTGAAGGGAGGAGGGAACTAACTTGTGTTAGGCAGCCACCGTGCACTAGGTCCTTGCTAGGTATATGACCTGCATTATCTAATTTAATCCTCAACCAACCCTGGGAGATAGATGCCGGGATCCTCATGTCTGGGCGTGGGGGACTAAGGGTCAAAGAGGTGATGCAAAAGACCCACAGGCTTGCAACTGGTAAGGATGCAACAGGGCAATCAATTTAGATCTGCCAGGCTCTGAAACCCATGCCTTTCCACTAGTGCATGCCCTGGGGAGGCCAGAGGGATTTCACGTGGGATTTCTCAGAAGGAAATGAAAGAAGAGAGTCTGAGGAAGATGTTTGAAAATGTAGGTTCTATATTATTTAGGTATGATGAGGCCAACAGATCAGGAGATGATTGTCATTGAAAAGATACTTGCTCACAGTTCCCAAGAGGAGGAGGCATGCCACCCCACGCAGCGCCACCTGGAGAAGCACCAGGATCAGTCAGGAGGCAGAGGAAGTGGGAGAAAAATGTGGACAAGAGCCTTTATTGTGGTTTCCAAGGGAAGGAACAGGTGAGGCATTGTAAGCAGGCTTAGGATTAGCTAGTTTGAATCATTTCAGTGGGCTCTGGAGTCAGAGTTGTCTATAATCGTCTGTACTTGGCCATGGGATGACCGGAGCAGGGGAATAGCAGTCCAGACTGTAGGAATTCCATAAAGGAGGTGGTAAGGATGTAAGCTTTGGATTGGTTGATTTGCATATGAAAGGCTAGCTCTGGGAGGGCCAAGAAATCCCCAGATATCAGAAACACATGGTTCTTACAGAAGAGCAACGTTCAACCAGCCAAACAGGTTGCATCACAAACCCTCCAAAGTGGCTACTAATGGTGCTCCTGGGTCTTCTCTATGTTCTGGAACCACAGAGTGGAACTTCATAACAGCAGGAGAAACCTCTCAATAGAATTACCATCATTTATAGAAGGCAGGATGGGCATTATTTTCAGCATCCAGACAGCAAGTAATTGCAGATCAAATGACCCAAGTGGATAAACTAATTAGCATTAAATGAGATTAATCAGAGTAAGCTCTGTTATTCCTGTATCAGGAACGTCAAGACATTGTTTGCCAAAATGAAGAATTGCATGTAAAGCATGTGTGTGTGTGTGTGTGTGTGTGTGTGTGTGTACAGTGTACACACAAATCAGGCTTGCAGAAAAACAAAAGGCATTTGAGGTGGCCAGGAAAATATGATGCGGCAATGGACTGAAGAATTGTTCTCCCAAGTTTATTTTTTGCCCTTTGAATGGTTCACGGATATAAATAGAAATTGAATCTGCCTCCTCTATGACTTATCCTTAACAGTATTTGTCAGTGCCAATAAAGGTAAGGAATGGAAATAGGAATCAGATAAACCTGTCAGCATTTCTTAGACTAAAGATAAAATTTCTTATCATGGCTTATAGGATGCTGTAGACTCTAAGTTCTACCTCCATTTCTAACCTCATCTCACACTGCACTCTACCCCACTGCCTACAATGGTCTTTGCTCCTTCATTCAGCTCTCTCTCAGTCATTCTTCAGTTCTGAGGTCTAGCACCTCTCCCTCAAGAAAGAATTCAGTGACCTCCCGGTCAGAGTCAACCCCCCAAACTATGCTCTCATGACACCAATTACCTCTTCTTCATAACACCTGTCACAGTTGACTTCCACATTTGCTTATGTAACAATTCGTTCAATGGCTACCTCTCTTATAAGGCTGTAAACTCTACAGGTAGGTAAAAACTAAAACTGTTTTTATTCACCAGGGTAGCTCAGGATCCTAATATATAGTAGATCCTAAATAGATATTTGTTAAATAATAATGAATGAACTTGGATTCTCTTCCCAGACCCATGTCTGCACAGCTTTTCCTTCTCAAGCAAGTCATTTTCCCTCCCTGAGCCTTTCTTTCTCCATCTATAAAATGGAAGAGTTGATTGCAATGATTTCTAAAGCCTGTCCTGTTTCTATGCTATTGAGAGCTGTTTAAAGGCTTTCTATGTTCTGTGGGGAGAAGTGTTATCTCCTAGGGAGGTCCCTTTCCTCATCATGGCAGGGACAAAAGGGCTTATTTAACATAGAGAAGGCTGGGAGGAGAGAGGTACTTGCAGTGTGAAAGAGAGTTCAGGGA
The DNA here is from genome assembly GCF_041296265.1 of Equus caballus. Taxonomy (NCBI): domain Eukaryota; kingdom Metazoa; phylum Chordata; class Mammalia; order Perissodactyla; family Equidae; genus Equus; species Equus caballus. The sequence goes on along the minus strand of NC_091711.1, from coordinate 36,791,861 downwards.
AGTCCTCACTGATAAGGTGATATTCAAAAAGAGACTTGAAGGAAGTAAGAAAGTGAGACAGGGATATCTGGGAAAGAGCAGTCCAGGTAGAAAGAAACAGCTGATGAAAAGACCCTGAGGCAGGAGAATCCTCAGCAGGTTGAAGGGTTAGCAAGAAGGCAAGGATGGTTGGAGCAGAGTGGGCTGGGGAATGATGATAAGCAATGAGGACCAAGAAGAAAGGGTGGGAGGGGCAGACCACATAGGGCCTGGTAGGCCATTGTAAGACTATGGCTTTTATAGAGAGTGAGATGAGAAACCACTGGAGGGCTTTGAGCAAAGGAGTGACATAAACTTAGGACTTAACTGGTTTCCTGGATGACGGTGAAAAGATTAGCTCTTGTAGACAGCTTATATTTCCTAGAGGTGTAAATTCTCTGGAGTTCCATTTCCATAAATCCATGTTATGCCATAAAGATACTGCAATTACTGAAGAAAACAAAAAAACACAAGTGTATGCTTTTAAAAAAAATAGATGGCCTTGGAATTCCAACCACCTATTCCTTTACCTTCCTTTCCTTTGACCTCTGTGTGTATGGTTTATACAAACATGCACCAACTTTGGAGTAAACCTAAAACTTGAATGTAGTCTCTGAAACTTGCCATTTATGAGACTTCAAGCAAGTAATCACTTAAATGCCTGGGATCTTATGAGCAAAATGAACACAGAAATATACATTAATATATGCCACACTGGGCTTCTGGGAAGGTTAAATGAAAATGCACATGTAATATCCTTAGCATGGTACTTGGTGCATACTTGGCGCTCAAGAGATGCTCATTTCCTTTCCTCCTCTTCCTTTTGCATGGCTGGAACAATAATTAATATGGGAATGGGAGGCTGGGATTTGGGGCACATTAAGATCATGACAATATCGTCCGTTCGAACAGAACTTCATTATGTTTTCAAGCACCGTACCAGACACTTTTGTGAGCTATCCAGAAGAGACATAATTATCCCCATTTTATAGATGGCAAGAGTAAAATCCAGCAAGTTAGAGCAGCTTGTACAGAATCACAGAGCGAATCCATGGCAAAGTGGGCGTTGTGAGTTTCACACTCCTTGTGCCCATTTCTCTGTGTTCCTTCTCGCCACTTCAGTGTATGGCTTCAGTTCAATTGCACAGTCGACCAGTTTCAAAGAACAATGGGCTCTGTGAATGATTTAAATAACAAAGGCAGTCTCTATAGGCGTTATCCACACCATGCCGAAGAATCTCTTCTATTGTCCCCCAGAGGTGTAAAAACCACATTTGAAAGACTCAAGGAGCTCTGCAGCTTTAGGTGGACTAACTGCTGGAAGAATTGCAGATGCTAAGTTCTTGGCTTGCCTCGCTGATGGTCTCCGCTCAGCTGGTAGAGGAAGCAGCAAGAACTGCCATTCCGGACTGGATTCAGATCAATAAGGAACAACTGACTGCTTATCTGGAAATAACGATGAAATGAAAGAAACAGGTCAGCCTGGACCAGCAGAGAGTGAAGCGGGGAAGCCCCACCCCCGCCCCCACCTCCCCAGGCTCTAAACTTTGATAATGCAGATGTCGAACGTGAGAAAAAAATGGACAGGATCCCAGGAACTGACTCTTCAAAAAAGCAAAACACATAAGACAGAAGGACCCTAAAAATGAAATCTGACAATATAATTTAAAATATTCCAAGCCAGAGATGAAAGAAAGAGACACCTTAAGAAATTAATGTGGCTGCACACGTAGGGTCTTTGTCCTAGGTAGGGTCCTTTTGGGTGCAAGGAACAAATCACTTTGAATTAACTTGAAAAACTCAAATAAAGAGGAATACATTAAAAGGATTTTGGAATGAATCACAAAACCCAAGGGCAGCAAGCCTCTTTTGTGATTGTGACTATCAAACAATAAACTCAGATTTGTGAGACGTATTACATCGACTTATGTCTAGTTTTGATTCTCCCATTTTGCCAATATGGAGGGATATAAAATCTGGGTTACTTGGGGGCATCCTTGCCCACCTTTGTCCAGGCGAGCCCCCGAGAACAGAAGAGGCCTCTCCAGTCTTTTGTCAACAGTCCTCAGAGTTTCCACCCATTGTTCCATTTTTCCCATTGTCCTAGTTTGTACTTTGGATCTGTAAGCTCTGTTATTTTCTTGCAGAATCAGATAGGATTCACTTTGGCTGCATACAAAAATTAAAAGCAAAATAGCACGGGCTTAACGAAGATAGAAGTCTATTTCCCTTCTCATATAAAACAAAAAAATCCAGCCACTTTTTACATGGGTGGCCAGCTAAAATTTGGCATATTTTACTAAAAAGAAGAAAAGAATAGAAATTGGGAAACCCCAGTCTGTCCTCCCTGCCATCCTCTGGCATGGGGACGTCTGATGAAGCTTGGGAGCAGTGTTCCTCTGTCTCAGACTCTTGTGACAGCCCTCCCTCCCCTCCGAGGATCAGCTCTGTCCTCAGATACTGCTTCTGAACGTTGCATAAGCTGCTGCCCTTCCAGGCCATTCTAATCTCTACTCTCTACCTGCTCTGCTTCCTCCAGACACACTCCAAGTCCTTGGCGGCGTTCCTCTCTCCTTTCACCCTCTGGAACATGCAGTGCTGCTCTTCAATTAGTTTTGGGCTTTGGAAAAAAAACTAAGATAATAAAAATAACTTGCACGTATTAGTTCCTTTATGACTGGATGGTAATTGTTCCAAGGACTTTACATTTTTAGTTAATTTAATTATCACAATACTATGAGATAGGCAGTATTATCCCCATTTAACAGATGAGACAATAGGGTGATGAAGCCACTTGCCCAGGGTCTCACAGACCGGAAGTGACACGAGATTCTCCGAAAGCAGATGACCTGACTCGAGAACTGCCACTACCCACAGCCCCACAGTGCTTCTCTGTGTTGTTGCGGCTTTTGCTTTCTAACCTGTAACGTTTGAGAGTCAAGGGAATATCAATGCTCCAGCCACCTCCTCATAGTGGAAGTAGTGAGGAGCAGAGAATGCAATTGAAATTTCAAAGACTTATCCTTCCATAACTTATGAGGACCTGGTAAACCATCAGGGGCTCATCTCTTGGGCTTCACATCTCTATACGTCTTTCCATTCTCCTCTCTCACCATTTCATTGTGTGCAGTCCCACTATACTTCATTTCACTACTTCTGAGGTCCTAATCTCTCCATTCAAGTGGCCAACTGGGACTAAAACAGCAATTCAGTCTCAGCTCCAAACTGCGGCGAGAGTCTGACATTCCAGCTGTTCGTCCCTTGTCCAGTTGACTGTGGTCAAGGACGATAATGACCTCACACAAACCCCAAATCTAGCCGTGGGCTCTCAGAGAAAGGCCATGACCTCAAAATGTGTCTCCTAGGCTTTATTTTAAAATAGAAGCACATGTACAAAATACAGGAGAAGGGAATCGCAGCCAAACAACAACAAATTATTAAACCCAAAAGAATATGGCCAGGAAGAGGAGAGGCTGGCAAAGTCGTAAATAATGCTCCTAAGGAAACAAACATAGATAAAGACTCACTTCTTTGGGCAGATAGTAAAATGTTAACGCATGAAAGAGAGAATAGTAAATGACTCAATTCCTCCTTTGCTTTACTGCCAAGGGGAATAATTCCTAACAATAAATGGTGGGAAAGCTATCTTTAAGAGGATACTTCCCCGAAGATAAAAGATAATAAGAGAGAATTTAATATGCTTTAAATGCATTTAAATTCTCAGAACCAGAATAATTACATCTCAGGGCACAGAATGTATTAATAAAATGTTGATAGAGCTGATGTTTCTGCTCTTTAAGAAATGATGGAGAAGCGGGGCTGGCCCAGTGGTGTAGTGATTAAGTTTGCATGCACTGCTTCCGTAGCCCAGGGTTCACACGTTCGGATCCCGTTCACGGACTAGCACCACTCATCAAGCCATGCTGTGGTGGCGTACCACGAAAAATAGAGGAAGATGGGCACAGATGTTAGCTCAGTGACAATCTTCCTCTAGCAAAAAAAGAGGAAGATTAGCAACAGATGTTAGCTCAGGGCCAATCTTCCTCACAAAGAAAAAAAGAAAAAGAAAAAGAAATGACAGAGAAGGAAAGTTAGGCTGGAAGACTAGGGGAGGGTAAACATTGTTCTGTTTTACCAATGAGGTAAAAAGGAGGGATTCTAGAAATATATCCTAATGAGATTTAAATTAGAGCAAGAAAAAACTGAAAGGAATTATCATTTAAAAGAGAGCTTGTAAACATTTATAAAATGAAAAGATAATTAGGAGTTATCAAAGGCTTATTTTATTAATTAATTTATTCATTTGTCAAAATATTTATTGAGTATGCAATACATGGCAGACACAGAGATTATAAAAATATGTAAGATTCGGCTTTACCGTCAATCTAGGAGCATTAACAAATATTCAGAATAAACTAGCCTCACTTTCTTTTTCGATACTTTGACCAGTCTGGTAGAACTGGTCAAATTTAAATTTCAGCAAACTCTTTGAAATGGATTCCAGTAGCTTATGGACAAGATCGAGTAATGTGGCCTGGCTGGTAGTTGTTAAATGTTTTCATAACTGGGTAAATCACCAGAGACAGAGGTGGTTGACTAATTGTCAGTCTTATCATAGTTTGAGCTTCTTTGAGGTCCAAGCATATTGTTTCCCAGCTGGTGGGGGGAAGGAGTGAGCTGAAGGACCGTAGGCTCCTGTCACCGAGGTGGGACAGCACTGGAGGAAAGTAATGTGGCAATAGAGACTGGTGTTGGAATTTGAGCAGAGGTAAGTAATAGCACCCCCTTTTCCAGCACTTTGAGTTAGTTGAGAGATGTGTAAATACTAGGTGAAGGGAGAACCAAAATGCCACATTTATTACCAAGAAAAGTTGATATTGGTAAGTGTGACACATTTGCAGGCCGCCTGAATCCCTGATACTGACACCTAGAATTAGACAGATTCAGCCACCTTGTCACAGGCAGTGTTGGACGTGGGCCAGATTGCCCATGTGAGAGCCACCTCTGCTCCATGTTTGGCGTGGTCCAAGAGGAAACAAGAGAGAAAGGCACTGGGTTACTCATGCCCAGTTTCTTCTTCAAAAACCACAAATCTGATCAAGGAAGATAGTTAAGGCCAAGTGTGGGTTTCACTAGCTGAGCTACCTCCACATGGAAGGACCCATCAGGAGTAAGGAAGAAGTAGACCTTTCTTAACAATGAGCTCCGGAAGGAGCACATAGGCAGTTTATACTCAAGGGAACAAGTAGTCTATCATACTGCCAAAGATGGAGCGGTTGGCTCTAGGATATTCAATATGGTCAAGGACCCAGGTAGTGAGCAACAGTAAGCAATCAGATGGAGTCATGGGTCAAAAATCAAAGATGAGTTTCTAATCTTGAAAAAAAAAGAAATGGCAAAAATGAGCACTGATGTTAACTTAGTCAACAGTCTGTGATTCAGGGTAATTCCTTGTTCCAAGGGTGGGGCTTTCTGAAGAAACAGAAAGTCAGAATTTCTAGCACAGTGTGTCTTAATTTCTCAGCATTTGCAGACCACTTCATGGGGATTTGTGGCACACAAGGCACCAATTTTACGTTATCTATATCCATCTCGATAATGAATAGCTTGAGACAGATCTGAGTTCCAGAATCAATATATTTTTTTGCTCTTTATTCCTTCTAAATTGGAAGATTTTAATTCATTATTGTAAGGATATTTAGATAATTATGGATCTTCAAATAAAACGTTTACTCAGAAAGAATAGATTTATCACTGAGGATTGCTTTCCATGTTCCATTAGACATAAACACATCATATGCAAAGTTTTAACTTCGAACTAGTCTTTCAACTTAAAAGATGAATGCCAATTCATTCTTTGGTTGAATGTGTCTCTTGAAAATATTTCTACAAGGTTTGTGGAAGCATTTGGATGTGATTTTTTTCAAACATCATCAATAATATATCATCAGTTTCTCCCTCAGACAATGGAAGAAAATTATTAGCCATTATGATTGAAGAATTTCTTCACAGTTTGGTCTTAAGAAATTCTAATATCTTGTCCTGAACGTTAGAAATGATAATCCCTTAGCTCTGAAATGACAGATTATTGCAGATAATGACTCCAGTTTTGAAATACATCAGTCCATTCTACACAATTGAAGTAATCAAGTCACAAAGAAATGTTTTCTTTTTATCCTTAACTTAAAAAAATAAGGACATTTTGTTTTTTATCAAGCATGATGTGTCAGTATTGTTGAAAAAAATGGAGTTTTGTATTTGCCAATCATTTTTCCACACATCACGCTGAAAATATGCACATATATTGGCTATGATTCAATCACAGTAAACATTTCCAGTTCTTTTCAACCTTGGATCAAGATTGGGAGGCATATTGTTGCCTACTGATTAGTGTCTGTGAATAAAATATTCAAGAAAGTCTGTGTCCACTGTTGGTCTGGATGCCAGTGCATTTGGACAGTCTTCCTCATGGCTCACGAAAGTATTTTGATTTAAATGAAAAAAGTCTTCTGATGGCACAGGCTTCCAATGATAAAAAGTTGAAGACGTCTCTGTCATATATGCACTACACATATTCAAGGAGTTGATTCACACTCTGCATATCTGTGGTTTGATCTACATGTAAAGCAAAATTTATGCTGGAAATTCACACCTAGTAATTTCTCTTCACAATTTTTACCATTGATAGTATGTAACATCCAAAAGTGTCCTTTGATTAAAGAATTCTGCAAAATTTTCATTAACTTTCTGATTAGTTCAACAGGACTTTCAGCAATGGTGTGATTGGTACATATTTTGAATAATGCCTCTGGAGTTTTGAATTCTTTTCTACCTTCACTTATAAAATATAAACTTTACACAACCAGAAGGACCTACAACTAGAATATATAACTATGCACCAGGGAGGCTTTGGGGAGAGGAAGAAGAAGGAAAAAAAAGAGGAAGAAGATTGGCAACAGACGGTAGCTCAGGTGCCAATCTTTAAAAAATATATATATATATTTTAATAAAGATAAAATTTTATATAAACATAAAATTCACTTATATCATACTAGCAAGCATTATTTGGTGCAAGGACTGGGGGAAAAAACTTGACTGGATTACCAAAGAGGTCACTATTTTATTTGAAAATGGTTCATTTCTGTGGCTATCTGCCAGAATTTGCAAGGATTCAAAACTGACAGTTTCTTGGCAGGAGAAAAGCAAATAGATTGCAAGTTCAATAAAATACATTTTCAGATACTTATTATTATAGTTTATATTTATATTTTTTGGCTGAAGGTTTACTCTTCACTCTATGTTGTATAGAGACCTTTCCATAATTTATATTTATAATATTATTTTGTGTTTCTCTTCACTCTATATTGTATGGCGGTCTTTCCACAATTTACATTTATAATATCATTACTATTCTCATTACTTTTATGTTTCAAAGAAGTACTTTGAGTCAATGGTACATTTTTTAAAGGCCATTTTGGAACATAATGTACCATGGTAGCCTAACACTGAAAAATGAAAATTTAATAAATGTAAACAATCACCCCAAGGATGTAAATGATATAAAATGTTATATTATGGCCATGTGGTATGCATAAAACTTTTTAAGAATGTAGCGATTTTAAGCAACAATGAGATTTCTATACAAAGCGTAATTAATTATAATTAATTTGAAGAGTGTGAACAAAATAATTTCCTGGCTTTGATCTCTGACACTGTGGGCAGGGGGTGTACCCTCAGCACAGGGATGGGGATGACGGGATGGGAGAATAGGGAAGTCAGGACATGGAATGGGATGTGCTGTGACAGGAACAGGCATCCTGTCCTCTTAAGGATGCCCTCAGAATCGGGGCGGAAGGAAGGACCCAAATGTCATGACTAGACCACCAAGTCCTGGAGTCTGAGAGAACGATTTAATAATAAGCCCCACCTATGAAAAGGGAGGGAAGAAGGCTATTGAATCTTGCTTCACCCTGTATCTTCTCAGGAGCTCAAGACAGGTGAAAACTGCCAGTGGCTCTAGTTTCCTGAACGTGGACTCAGCAGAAGCAAAGGAAATAAAGTCAGGCCATTATCCTATTAGCAGAATCTCAGATGCACTCAGAAGGGAAACTGATCCAGTCTACTGGGAAAGAGCTCATGTGAAGGACAAAAGCAGGACTCAGTATTATCCTGAGAGACTCGAATGAAGTGTCCGAATCAACCAAGGAAAATTGTGTAGGGTCACATGAAAATGTGTGTATTTAGTCTCTAAAAATGAACTGCATAAGTGTGGATGGGAAGGAGACCTAAACTGACGGAATTCTTGAAAGAACAAAAGGGAAGATATTTGTAGGACCACAAATTCAGTGGCACCAATTCAGCATCTAAAATATTAACGAAACGGCAGGCTACACTAATCATCGTGTTCAGACATAAATATGTAACGAAGAAGTAATAATAATGGCTTATAATTTCACAATATACCGTTAGCAAAAGATTTTCACACTTTTTGTGTTTTCCCATTGCACTTTGCATAATTTAGTCCAAAATGGGATAGTTTTTGTGGTCATTTATTAAAAGATAATAGCACTTTAAGAGTTGTGTTCATGAGGTTGTCATAAAGAAATTAGATAAGATATGGGAAGTCAACACAGAGCCTGGTACACGGTGAGCAGCTTCATAAATGACAATAGAATCAAAAAAGAGTTGAATCCGTTGGAGTAAATGGGAGCAGGAGGATAATATTTACCTAAATTATTTTATCCAATTTAATCTTCCCTATAACCCCATAAGCTTGGTTCTACATTCTGCTCACTGGCTGACTGCTGCATATCCTCAAGGGCTTACTTTAAATGTCACTTCTTAGGGGAAGTCTTCACAGCTCTCACCCCAGTCCCCAAACAAGGTTAGATGATTCTGTTCGATGCTCCCCTTTAATTCTGTCATTTCTACCTCATGGCACTTATCTCAACTGCTTGTTAATGCTTATTTAATTATCTCTAGTCCCCACTGGATCCCTGCTTTACGAAGGTAGTGACTGTGTCTGTTCTGTTCAATCAGTGTTAGATCCCTAGTACCTTAGACAGTGCTTGGTTAAAAGAATAGAGCTTAGTAAAAATTGGTTAAATGAATGAATGAGTAAGACTGAGGTTCAGAGTGTTTGAGATGCTAAAAATCTCATAGTCTGCAAGTGGTAGGTGCCGAGGTCTATATCCCCCAAATTCCTATAGTGAATCCTAACGCCGGGTACCTCAGAATGTGACTATTTGGAAACAGGGTCATTGCAGGGGTAATTAGATAAGTTTAGATGAAGTCACACTGGAGTAGGACAGGCCCCTAATCCAATGTGACTGGTCTCCTTATAAATAGGGGCAGTTTGAACACAGAAATATGCACAAGGAGGACACCATGTGAAGATGAAGGCATGGATCAGTGTGATGCCTGCAATAAGGCAAGGAATGCCAAACATGGCCAGCGAACCACCAGAAGCTAGGAGAGAGGCATGGAACAGATTCTTCCTCACAGCCTCAGAAAGAAGTGACTCTGCCAACATCTCAGGCTTCTAGCCTCCAGAACTGGGCGACAATATATTTCTGTCGATGAGCCACTCGGTTTGCAGTACTGTGTTACGACAGCCCTAGCAACGTAATACATGTCCCTAGATTTTAGTTCTCAGTCTTGCTGATTGTTAAATCAGCTTATGTTGACTGAGCACCATCAAGGTGTTCCATACTATTTTAGGCCCTGTGGGGGAAAACATGAGAACTAAGGACTTCCCTCTCTGTGGAATGTATATATGAAAAAAAGGGAGAGAGAGACTTAGTTCTTTCAGTTCCCAGCAAGAGTTCTGAGATTATATCCATGTCAACCAAAATTATATAAGATTGCTTTAAAAAGTAGAGAGCCTAAATACTCATTTACTATGTGCAATCTATCTATCAATAGGCTAAGAATGTAGCAACCAGCCAACACATTTCTGTTTCAGTTTAAGAAATATACTTGGGAAGTGCAGTAAGAATAGAAGATTGATCAGTGCCTATGAACTGAATTTGGATAAGGGATATTTTTAACAAGTGCTGGGAGCAGAATGAGTCACCTGTCTCCACCACAGTACTTAACTGCCTCAAGGTCTTGGTGAGTCAGGATTCCCATCCCCTAGGAGTACACCATGGACATACTAACAGTGTGTACTTATTATTAATTCTTTTATTTACCTATTCGTTTCACAAATATTGATAGAGAACTTTGTGTGTGCCAGGCACTGTGCTAAATGCTGGAAATTCAAGAATGAGAAAGACCCACTCCCTGCCTTCAAGGGGCACAGTCTTGTAAGTGCTGCCATGAGGAATTGCAAGCTGTTGTTATCAGAGCTCAGAGAGTGGCCATCTAAACCAGGCTTGGAGAATCAGGGGAGATTTCACAGCTGACCGGATGCGGAGTGGGTGTGTCTGGGGGAACATATTGTTTCCGTTGGCAGTAATAGGATGTGCAAAGATCCAGATATGAGATAGAGCACATGTGTTCAAGGAACTACTGGTGGCTCATTACAGCTGAAGCAGGAGTATAAGACAGTGAGTTTAAGTGGTGAAGCTTAGGAGGTATGAAGGAGCTTGACCATGCAACGGCTTGTAGGCCAGGTGAAGCTTTTTAGGGACTTGGCAAGATGGCCGTTCTCATGATGTCAAGGCATCCTATGGAAGCTTGAAATGAGAATGCCTTGATGCCAAGACAGAGAGGTGATAATACTAAGCAGATGGTCTGAGCAGCACTCACTCAGGAAGAAGGAGGCAAGCCACAATCTTGGACATAAGTTATGGATGGGTCATTAGAGGGGAGGTAAGAGATATCAAGGCAAGAGATAGCATTGGTACAAATCTGAGTTTAATTGGACGACAAAGTGAAGAGTATAGGGCGTTCAAATATGGAACAAGCAGAAAATAAGTATCACCTAGACCTAGAATGGGTTAGAAATGGACAAAAAACGATTCATCAAAGTCGATGGCTTTATGATCAATATGTAAGCATGTCCATTCTCCCCAAAGTGATCTATAAATTCAATGCAATTCCAATCAAAATACTATGGACAAGCTTATTCTAACATATATATGGAAATACAAGGAATTTTGACAAGACAGAGCAATTTGAAAACTAAAGAAAAAGTGAGGACATAATCTGGATTTCAAAACTTACCAGTATCAAGACAGAGTGTTATTGATGTGAGGAGAGACAAATAGAGCAATGGAACATAATAATCTAGAGATACATCCATGCAGGAGAGAGCTGCTTCTTGTTCGCTGCTGTATTCTCAGCTCCATAACAGTGCCTGACATATAGTTGGCTCTCAATAGATAACTGTTGAGTGAATGAATAAATGACGGCACGTGTTGTAAAGTTGGAAGCGTTTTGGAGTCAAGCAGACAGGAGTTCAAATCTCAGCTGTAGTATTTATTAGTGTCCTCATGCAAGTTACTGAGCTTTTCTGAGCCAAGTTTCCTCATCTATAAAACAGGAGTAAAATATACATCTCAAAGTGTATTTGTAATTATTTGATGAAATAACTTATGTGTAGCATGTACAAATCTCACTTGGGGAACTCAGGGTTTTTTTGAATACAATTACTTATTTCATTGGAACTTGATTTTTTATTATAAATCCCCTGCATCAGAAACGTGATCTCATAACCCTTGTGGTCTCAGCTTCCTTTGCGTTGTCACTAAGTGCTGGGCCTGTGTGGTAGTCACTAGTGCTCTTGGCCGAACATTTCCTCTTTCTTTCCTCCAGACATGTGGTAGGATTGGCCCCTTTGAAGACAGACATGACCATGTGATTCACATTGCCCAGTGAAATGTAAGCAGACATGGCATGTGTCACCTCCTGGTAGGAGCACTAAGAGTCAGTGTTTGAAAAGCCACAGTCTCCATCTCCCAGCACACATTAGGATGGAGACTTCATCAGCTGGATCCCTTAGTGACTACAATAAACCAAGACTCCTTACTGACACATGTTGGACATGTAGAACGACCAAGACTTTTGTAGATGAACCCACTGGATGCGGAGGCTGTTACTGCAGCCCATCTTGAAGGATGTACTGTGTTTCCTAGCACCAAGGCATTGATGGGGGCCATGACGGGCCATATAATACAGGGGTATAAGGCAGGAATAGTGTTCAAAATATTTAACAGCCTCTATGGCACAAGCACTCACCAGTGCTCTGAATGATGGGACCTGTAGAGCAGAAATAGTGGCCTGGGGGACCCGGGAATTAACCTTTTAGTTTGTGGGTTCTAGTCGAGGGGTCCTAGGGGAGGAGCCTGGGTGGACAGGGCAGCAAGAGTGTTTTCGGGAGTCTTGGGCCAGCAGTTGTATGCCAACAGATGTAGAAGCATTTTGATCTTTTTATAATCAGTGTGAACATATTGTTGGGCAGTGATTAATATTAGCTCCGGTTAAGAGCTTGGCCTATGGTTTGAATCCTGGTTCTGCCACTTCCTTGCCCATGACCTAGGGCAAGTTCTCTCTCTGACTCAGCTTTCTTATCTGTGCAATGGGGGTAATAATAGTAGCTTTTGTGTAGGGTTGATGATAGAGTTAAATGATCTAATTCAAATGAAGTGCCTGTAACAGTGCCCAGCATGTAGTAAGGGTTACATAGACGTTTGGCAATATTGGTTATCGACATCTATACATGCTGATATTCTCTGAGATGTCCTTGTTCATGTCTGATCTTAGGTGGCGTGTCATTGTTTCATTTTCCCTTTTCCTGATGACAGTTTTTTTAGGTCCTCCACCTCTCTGTGCTCTTGGTACAAAGGGCTTGGACACTCTGGGTTTGACAAACTTCGTGAGGTGAGTTCATGCTTTCCTGAATAGATGCGACACATCCATTTCTACTACGGGGTCTGGTTGCTTTGCTAGACTACTTGGAAAAGAGGATCTAGGAAATCCCTCATACTTTCCCTTCTACTCCTCCAATTATTTGTGGTTTTACTGTGCTTCTTGTCCCTTAGGCCATTGTTATGGGCTGAATTGTGCCCCCCCCCCCCGCCAATATTCATATGTTAAAGTACTAAGCCTCAGTTCCTTCGAATGGGACCATATTTGGAGATAGGGTCTTTAAAGAGATAATTAAGTCCAAATGAGGTCATTGGGATGGACGCTAGTCCAACATGACTGGTGTCCTTGTAAGAAGAGGAGATTAGGACAGACACACACACACACAGAAGGAAGACCGTGTGAAGACACAGGGAGAAGACGGCCATCTACAAGCCAAGGAGAGAGGCCTCAGGAGACACCAACTCTGCTGATGCCCTGATCTTGAACTTCTAGCCTCCAGAATCATGAGAAAATCAATTGCTGTCATTTAAGCCACCCTGTCTGGGGTGTTTTCTTATGGCAGCCCTGGAAAACTAATATAGCCATCTGTCAGGGTGTCCAGCTATGAGTCTTTTCTTAGACACCCTCACCGGTACCCAAGTCTTGTGTCCCCTCTGTCTCCCTTAGCCCTCATCTGGGAACTGTTTTTCCCATCTGTAACCGTACCTCTGTCACCTCATCATGCTTTCTCCATGGTCTGACGCCTTCACATCCTAGAATTTTCAATCCTGAGGCCGTAACATAAAGAGGGGGAGGGTGCTGAAAACAAAGGATGTGGGATGGAAGCCAGAGGGAGGACAGGTGGTGGGAGAAAACATGACACCTGTAGACATATGACACCTGTCACGTAGGGAGGTTCTTAGCATAGTTTTGGCACGGAGTAAGTGCTCCATGAGTGGTAGCTGCCATTATTGTATGGTCATCATCAATATCGTCGTCATCATCATCACCACCACATAGGTGCATGCTATCGACCTAACTTAGGCAGCTCGCTCTCCCTGGAAGTTTACCACTCGTACACCCTCATTATGTTCTCTCTCCCTGGAGCCTCTCAGAATTCCTCGTTGCTCCCTCATATGCTCAGATGTCTGGACCTGCCTTAGAAAACCAGCTCCTGATAATGCTTAACAACCCTTGGAAAAAACGAGAATTTGAATGAGCTGTAATAACTCAGAATTCAAAGCACATCCTGCCTCTGAAGCTCTGCAGGGGCTTCCAAGGCCTGAGAATCCCCCAGACCCGATGATGCATGGGCACCGGAACCCCACACGAGGCATCAGCATGGGCTCCTGCTTCCCGCTCTCAGGAAGGTAGGTTATATTTGGTGTGCAGCCGCTTTCTCATTTTTCTCCATTGTTTTGAAGCACGATTGCCAAGTTCTAAAAGACTTATGAGTCCATAAGTCAAGCACCTTACAAAATGGCTGCCATCACTCTCCCGTTTTTCACCCCCTCTTGCAAACAGACCCCATTTATCTGCGGCTTCCATGCTGCACAGCTTTTGTCTTCCTTTTACTGCCTTGCATTTCTGTCAATTAGATTCCAGTGAGGCCATCATTGAGGGATGCACTTCATCTAAATAATCATGCCAAGAGTTGGAACGGAGAAGCCAATGTGAGAAAGCTGAATGGCAAGGCTTTCCAAATACCAGAAGGGAGACAGGACTCATCTTAAACTAATTTTCAGGTCCTCCTCTGCCAGATTCCCAGCCCCATGGTAGTTTTATCTTAGACATGTTTTTGTTCCCTTTCTCGGGCAGATGAGCATGACAGAGCTCATCCTTGCCCCTGGTCCCCAGATAATGTCCACGGACTTGTCATTTGTGGGAATCATTGCAAGTCAGTGGGTGCGCTCCACTTTGATGCTGTTACAGTTCTTCAAACAGAGGCATCTGCTGGGTGTAGAAAAAGCCATCAGCCTGTGCTTTTTCTAAATCATTAAAACGCCACTGGCATTTTGACAAATTGGCACCAATCGTCAGGCTCAGCAACTGGGAGCAATCTGTTTTGCAGGCTGAGAGAAACAGCTGTAAAATTCTAGTAAAAGTCTGTTCTATTGTGTTCGAATACCTTTGAGGTAGAGAGGTGGACTGGTGAAGTGGGAAAGGCATGATCTTGGTAGCTGGAGAGATCCAGGTTTGAATCCTCAGCCTTCTGCTCACTGGCTGTGAGAGGTGGGCAAGTTACTTAACAATCCCATCATCTGTAAAATGGGGCCATAAATACAATTCTTGCAGAGTTGCTCTAATGATTAGAGATAATACTTTTTTTACGTGTCTGACACAAAGTGGGTGCATAGATGGTTTCTGCTAGTGAGGCAGCGAGGATGGCACAGCAGCAGTATTAGTTATGGTCATAGTAAGAGCAGCGATAATAGCAGTAAGTGTAGTCTAAGTATTTATAGTAGTAATTGTTGTAATAATAATAAAATGATGAAAGTGCTGGTTTTGAGCCAGGAGGCTGGGATTGTAGCAATGATGGAGTTAATTAAATGGGTAGTAGATTGAGAATCAAGAGGCCTGATGTCTAGTCTCAGTAGTTCCTTAATGTTTTGTGAGTCCGTGTAGAGTTACAGAAAACTGGGAGATTTTATGATCCTCACCAAATCTTCATTTAGACGCCCTTCTCTTACCTGCAATAATATATAACTTGAATAGCAGATGTTTCTTGCTTGTTCTGTGTGATTTAAGTGTTCATAAAAATAATAGCAATCCACAGTAACTTATATTGAGCGTGTGCCATGTATCAGGCACATTTCCGTTTTACACATATTGCTTCATTAAATTCTTGCAAGTACTCTTTGAGCTATGTTTTAATTTTATTCCTATAGTTTGGGATTGGGACATGAAGAAATTAAATATCTTATCCAAGGTCACAGGGCTAGTGGTAGAATCAGAATTAGATTTCAGAAAACCTGGTTCCAAAGCTTCAGTCTAACCTCCTGTGCTATACTACACTGGTCAATGAAAGTTGTCAGAGCCTGGAGGTTAGGGCACCTGGCTTGTATGATGGAGAAGATTTCTCTTTCTATGTGTGACCTGGTGCTATAATCTATCCACAGTGGTTTAGCACAGCTGGGATACCAAGACCTAAGGAGATATGAATTGCTTTGTTTATTCAACAAGTCAATGGATCAACCAGCAGATGACCAATATTTATTAATACATAGTTCTTAAAACGTGACTTGTTTTCAAGTATTAGTGAACGGACCATTTTGAGGGGAGGGTTAGTTTGGAAACTAGTGAAGGATTATTTAGGAGAAGTTATGACAGGACATGATGGTGAAAGACCTAGTATGTCAAGCTAGGTCTGAACCAGAGACAGCGAGGAATTAAACATCTGCTCTCTGTGTGGACATAGCATCCCACTTTCCTCCTTCAGAGAGCACGCACTCTTTTTTTGTTTTTAAAGTAATTTATTTTTGGTGAGGAAGATTGGCCCTGAGCTAATATCTGTTGCCAGTCTTCCTCTTTTTATTTCTCTCCCCAAAGCCTCAGTACATAGTTGTATATCCTAGTTGGAAGTCATTCTAGTTCTTCTATGTGGGATGCCACACAGCACAGCTTGAAGAGTGGTGTATAGGTCCATGCCTGGGATCCGAACCAGCAAACCCCGTGCCGCTGAGGCAGAGCACAAGAACTTAACCATTTGGCCATGGGGCCAGCCCAAAACACTCACTCTTTATAATGATTATGAACTGACCTATTTCATTCAGTATCTTGTAAGCTCTTTGAGATCTGTGACAATTTCTAAGTTCTCCTGACCAGTCCAGACAACCATGTGTGTCTTCCATCAGAGCCTCTCAGGCCAGTTCTATCGGCTGTCCATAATATGAGCCCAGCCTGTTACTGAGTAGGGATTTGCTCTCAGAGGTTGGAGGAAATTAAGAATCTAAAATCAGCTCAAACTTATCTACCATGGGTTTTGTATATTTTTCTAGAAAGAAAAAGATGCATTTATTTTCTTTTGGGAAATTCTAGGTCCATAAATACTGGTTTACACTCTGATTTCCAGGGTCCTTTTAATCTGCTGGTCTGTGCACCTATGCTCCAGGATGCTCACCAATGCAGTGTTTCATCACTGCTCTTGAATATAAGGGAGCTGGCACTGAAGTCCAGTACCGAAGTTATTTTACTTAAGAACTTTGAAGATATCATTCTACGGTTCTATGGTCTCTGTTGTTCATAAGAACTCTTCTGTCAATCTAATCACAGTCTTTTACAGGGTAATCTTTTTTTCTCTCTCATTGCTTTTAAGGTTTTCTTTTCGTCTTTGATGTTCAGAAGTTCTACCACAATGTGTCAAGGTATGGGTTGGTTTTTATTTATTCTTCTCAGGACTCAGTATGCCTTTTCAAGCCATCTTTGTTCATTTCATAAAAATTCTCAGCCGTTATCTCTTCAAATATTGCCTCTCCTGCAGTCTTTCTATTCTCTCCTTCTGGAATTCTTATATTCCCTCTTTCTGAAATTTCTATTAAATGTGTCCTTGGGCCTTCTTCTTATGTCTTCATCTAAAAATGCCTCATAATTTTATTTCTCTGTGACACAATCTATTTTATTTCCCTAGGTTTATCTTCCAGTTTACTGATTCTTTTTTCAGCTGTATCTAATCTTCTATTTAAATCCACCATGCTGTGTTCAATCGTAATGACTATATATTTTATTCCTCAAAGTTTTATTTGATTATTTTTCAAATATGCATATTCTTTGGTTCATACTCTTTGTCTTCATATATAACTTCTGCTTTATCTTTTTGTCTCTTTAATTATTTTACATATTGTTTGTTATTTTATGTATCTTTTTTCAGGTTGTTTTCTTTTTTCACTTTGTGTGAGTGCTAATTCTCCCCTCATTACCTGCTGAATTTCCCTCAGGATAATTTTTTATTTATTTTATAATTTTAGCTGGAAACTCATGTTCAGGTGATGTTGTTTTTTTCTGTGGGAGCCCATGTGTCCTGGAAGCATCTTCACAGGGAGGTTTTGAATTTTTAGCTGCTAAGATCCTTGTGGTCACACTAATTCCAAAACAAATTTTGCCTTTATTTCCTGCTTGGAGTTTTCTGAATTATGGTAATAATGTGAATTCACATCACCTACCGTATGTGCTTCAAGCTCAACATTTATATTTCTCGTGGTGATTTTGTTTTCTCACCCACAGTTACAGAGGAACTTCCCTGAGCTGAAGAATGAACTTTTATCTCCTTTTTACATATGGAACAGCATTCAAGGCTCCCAGCCTTATGCCAGGGTTCCACTACAACTCAATTTCCTTCTCTCTTTCTCTCTCTCCAAAGCCAAATCTCTTGCCCTTATGTGGTTGTCAAAATCCCAGTCACCAGCTCATATAGAAGAGTAGTAACCCTGTGGACCAGTGCAGCATCATTTCTTACTTAACACTCTTGCCTCAGTTTCTTATTTTGTTTCTAGGATCAAAATATTTCTTTTTCTTCCATCTGAGCTCAACATAAGGCCAGGCACATGACTAGTATAACACAGAAAGTGTATCTATTTAAAAGGCTACGGAGTACTCTTTTTTTCTGGTTTTAATTTAGCCAGTATTTGTAGTACAAAGGAAGCCCTGCCACATGAGCTCAGTCTGACACATTATCAGAAGTTGCCCTCACCTGGCATCATGGATACTTAGTTTCTAGATGGAGCAATGTTTAAAAAGTATACAGGGTTAATTTCAGAGTCGCTTCCATAGCATCCCTCTGATTTTGAGGCACTAGTCAAGAAACAGAACATTGTGCTGAGTAAATATTTACCCCCATCTAATGTTTGCCTAACGACATAGCAGTCATGGTAAGGAGGCACTTCCATCTCAGTTAAAATGATTTAATTTGAGTTGCAGCTACACTATGTTTATCTTTTATCTGTGTCACTGGTACCTATCACTATGGTTGGCAAATTATAATAACAACTATAACAGCCAACATTTATAGAGCTCTTATCTGTGTGCCCGGTACTGCTCTAAATACTTCACATAGATAATTCCATTTTATCTTTACAACAAAGAACTGAGGCACAGAGAGGTTAAATAACTTGCTGATGGTCACATAGCTAGTAAGTGGTGGAGCCAGTATTCAAATCCAGGCATCCTGATAGATGAGCACCTCTAGTGAGCACCTACATCAATATCCATTGAATGAATAGAAATATGTTGAGGTTACTACTATCACTATCATCATCATCCTATTTGGAGAAGAAGAATGCACTTGAGCGAGATCCTCGGTGACTGTGAGCGAACGATTGATGAGCAAGAGAAGCTGGAGGCAGGAATCATGTTAAGGGAGCTGTGCAGGAAGGCGCCCAGCCCAGAGGTTTCCATCTCTGATTAGAACTGTGGCAAATTGCTCTTTTCTTTCACATGTGGCTCCAAGCACACCATTTACACAACTGATCATTGCAGGAAGCTTTTCTTTGAAATCTAGTTTTTCTCCTTCTGAACTGCAGATAAAAGGTTTAAAATGAAGCAAATTTCAAAACTATCTTTGGTAGCACCATGTAGATACAGTGCTCTGTATTGTGAAAAGAGCATATTTTTTAAAGTCAGACAGGTGTGGGGTCACATCCAAGCTCCACTACTTACTGTGTCTCAGTTTTCCCAGTTCTAAAATGGAGAGAAAATATAACTAGCAACTAGGGTTGTTCAGAAGACGAATTTAGAGAGTGTAATTGGGGGAGGGGTTCCATATCTAGACAACAATATTTCTGAACCGTTGATGGCGGGAAAAGGGGACACACCAGACAGCATTTCTTTTCTAAAGCCCCACCATGTAAGTTCGGGCTTATCTTTGGGACTGTGTCTTTCTCTGTGTGGAAGGGGCCCACTGCAGGGAAGCGTGGTCCAGTGGTTAAGAGCACTGACTACAGAACCAAATGACCTGGGTTAAATTCTGCTCTGCTACTTGCTGGTTGTGTGACATCAGGCAAGTCACCCAGGCTCTCTGTGCCTCAGTGCCTTTGTCTGTCAAATGGGGATAAAAGCAGATGCTACCTAATGCGGTTGTTACAAGGATTAAATGAGCTAAGATTTGGACAGCACAGTGCCTGGCAGTCAGTAGGTATTATGCTGGTCTGCTAAATAAATGAATACATACAGAAATACATGCATACATACATAAATAATTTAGACACTCAGAGGTAAAGACAAATGGCAAATTTCTAATGCATCTGCTTTAGACTGGATGGTCAAACTTTCTGTTTCATAATTATAGGGCTCTCTTTATCATGGGTGGTGTATCTCCAGTGATTAATTTTCTTATTTTTAAAATTTTTTTACTTCTTCTTGTAAAGCCCTGAGAAATGGGAGAAAGAGGAGGGGGCTGGAATTGTCATGACAGGACTTGAAAAAGAAGATTCTTGTCTGGATAGAATGAGCCCCCACATCATGGCCTGAGGTCAGCGGCTCGGGGTCACAGTGACAGGTGGAGCCTCCTGGGCAGGGGCAGGGCTGCAGTGTGCTAGGAGCAGGGATAACAGACATCCAGTTGCAGTACTGTGTCCTCATTCTATTCTTAAACTTCAGTCAGTCGCATCCAGCATGGCAACCTTGCGTTTGCTGTGCTTTGGGACTTCAAGGAGGGTCCTGCATCTGCTCTGTTGGTGAGTTGTGTGTGGCAATGTGCAAAGTGGCCCCAAGAGGCTGGTGGCACCACGGAGATATGATTTTTGAGCCAGCCAACGTGAACGGACTTCAGTTCAGAAAGCATCCCAGAGGGAGAGGTAACAAGCAACAAATGGGTTTCTGGAACATCAAGTGGTCCTTGGGAACTCTCAGGAATGCCTGGGAAATGCCCTGACCTTCCAGCAAGCTGCAGGATGACTGCTTATATTATTTGGGTATTTAAAAATAAAGGCTTGCTGGGGCTGGCCCCGTGGCCGAGTGGTTAAGTTTGCGCGCTCTGCTGCAGGCGGCCCAGTGTTTCGTTAGTTCGAATCCTGGGCGCGGACATGGCACTGCTCGTCAGACCACGCTGAGGCAGCGTCCCACATGCCACAACTAGAAGAACCCACAACGAAGAATACACAACTATGTACTGGGGGGCTTTGGGGATAAAAAACAAAAAATAAAATCTTTAAAAAAAATAAAAAATAAAAAAATAAAGGCTTGCTCTAAAATTTTGTAAATGATGGACATACGGTATCTGTCCCCAAAGCAGCCACACAGTGCTACACATTGCAGATGCTCAAAATCATCGGTCATTTTTGTCCCCTTAATTTTCGATCCTTTGTGGACTAACGTACTCCCAAGGCATCCCAGAATTAGGACCAACAGGGTGGCGGCTTCCTCCAGCCCTGCTCCTAGGTCCAGAGCAGCCTCCACGGCTTTGCTAAGCCAGTCACTCTGGGCTGCCTCTCCTGGCTAGTCTCTCTGTTGCCCAGGGCTACACCACCCAGGGACACCTGTTCCCTGACAACTAAGCAGATATAGGGAAGCAGTATGTTCTGTTGGGATGCTGAGCAGACGCCTTCTCAATGAGCCATTTGACAGCCCTGACAACCAATGCTGAGGGGACTTCATCAGGAAGTGTGGAGTATGGAATTCTCCAGGTTTCCAGCCAGCGTCCTGGCAGGCACTTGCCCACCCAGCAGGGTCCATGCTCACCTAAGCATTTCCTGCAAAAGAAGAAAAAAAAATCTCTTCCCCTTTCTCCTCCCAACAAACGACTCTGAATAATTGTTCTTGTTGGCAGGCCTGGCTCTGTCTTCTTTGAAGAGGGTCGGCAGCCTGTGAGCCTGTGGCCTGCCTCTTCTGGTTCTTCTAGACAGCAGCTCTCCCTGTCCTGTTGCTAATAAGTGTCACAATCTGTACTGCCTTTGACAAGGCCTGCAGGCTGGGATCAGATGCATTGTTCAGCTGGCACCAGGGAGCTTGTTGGATCTCGATTCAGGTCACAGTGGACCCCAGGACCTAGGGCAATGCTTCCCAAACTGTGATATTTGCACAATAGTTAAGACATGACATGGTTCTTGGTGATGTGAGGTTTGAACATTTTACCATAGCACACAGAGAATGCTTTTCATTTAGAATATAAAGCATCTCTTCAAGTTAGGATTTTTGCTCCAAACATTTAAGGGAAAAAGTGAGCAATTTAAGGAATATACCAACAATATAATAGTACTGGCAGAACATGGGTATGGAAGAAGTCACAAAGGTAATATGCAAGTGAATAAACTTGAGGCAAATCTGACTCAGGGAGGGAGCTATACTGTGTACACACTTGGGGAATGGATTCATTTATCCTTTCATTCCACAGCTTTTTGAGTACCCTCTATGCTAGGGCTGTTGCCAATGGGGAGTGTCAAAGTGGTGATCATCCAAGGATGCTGACCAATGGCTGGGCCATGTGAGCATCAATGAATGAATTGTTTCAGGATTGGGTGACTGGCATTTAGCAATAAAAAGCTGCAGGTCCGGGTGCTTGGTAGTTCTGAGAAAGATCTTGTACCACAACCTAAAATAGAATGCTGTGAAAGGTTGGTCCCTGCAGAATTTGGACATCTTCAGTTAGACAGGACATGTATGGTTCCTTGAGCCCAAACTGAGTCACAGCAGGGCAAGGTCAATCTGGTTGGTGGTCTTTGACGGGCTGATTTATATGAAGGCAGCTTCTACTGAATGAGGGAAGAAGGAAGCCGGTGTATGTGTGTCCCCTGTCCCCTGACATAGTGCAGGACACCAACATTTACTGGCTCTGACTGGAGGACACACTGGGGACTGCAGTACCCTGGAGGGTGTCACTTTCATCTTAGGCATTGTCCATTTGCACCTGAATCGTGGCAATTTCCAGGCAGATGCTAGTAAACTGCCTTGTTCTACCTAAATCGGCATATTAAGACCATTTTCCAGTAGATGGAAGTAGTGTCTCAGGGAAGGGCCACCCTTGGCAAAAACCTGAGCTGATCACACTGAGCGTCTTGTTCCTTTTGATCTGGGTTTTTCCCACCATCAAAATTCGTGGACCATTTTCTGGTCATGGCTCTGCCTTGCCCCTTGACATCAAGGTTTTAGGAACTGAATAAGTAAGAGTCTACTTTCTCCACCTGAGAGATGGGCAAAGAAGTCAGGCAGATAGTGGTCAAAATGTCACCCTTGATACTGATGAAACTGGAATAAAGTGGATCAGGCCTGTTGCAAAGTGTTCTTGCTAATTAACCCCGAGTCAGACGTGCTTATTCGTCCTGACACTGGCACAACTTCTCCCCACTCACAGGCCTTCCCGGATAGGGCAGGCCCTTTACAACACAGCAGGGAGCAGGTGAGAAAAGGCATCCAGGTAGGCAGATCCCATATAGGGGGAAGAAGGAGGGTCTGAAAACTCCCTAATATGTCATTTTGCCTCCTGTGGGGAAAAAAGGGCAGGAATGTTACTCAAATGTTCCTGCCATCCAAAGTAATCCGCAGATTCCATGCAATCCCTGTCAAAATTCCAATGGCATTTTTCACAGAAATAGAAAATACAATCCTCAGGGCTGGCCCCGTGGCCGAGTGGTTAAGTTCACATGCTCCGCTGCAGGCAGCCCAGTGTTTCGTTGGTTCGAATCCTGGGCGCGGACATGGCACTGCTCTTCAAACCACGCTGAGGCAGCGTCCCACATGCCACAACTAGAAGGACCCACAACGAAGACTATACAACTATGTACCGGGGGCTTTGGGGAGAAAAAGGGAAAAAATTAAGTCTTTTAAAGAAAAAAAGAAAGAAAATACAATCCTAAAATTTGTATGAAACCACAAAAGACCCTGAATAGCCAAAGCAATCTTGAGAAAGAAAAATAAAGCTTGAGTCATCATACTTCCTGACTTCAAACTATATTATAAAGTTATGTAAAACAAAACAGTATGTTATTGGCATAAAAACAGACACAGAGATCAATGGAACAGAATACAGAGCCCAGAAATAAACTCATGCAGACATATATGATCAATTAATTTATGACAAAGGCACCAAGAATACACAGTGGGGAAAGAATGATCTCTTTGATAAATGGTTTGGAGGAAACTGGATATCCACATGCAAATGAAGGATACAAAACTGATCCCTATCTTACACTACACACAAAAATCAACTCAAAATGGATTAAAGACTTGAATGGAAGACCTAAAACTGTAAAACTCCTAGAAGGAAAGATAAAGGATGAGCTCCTTGACATTGGTCTTAGCAGTGATCTTTTTGGGTTTGACAACAAAAGCAAAAATAAACAAGTGGACTACATCAAACCATACTCATCTTTTATAATTAGCATTTTTTTTAAAGAAGAAGCAAAATTTTGACCTGAAAACACTGTCCTGACCTTCACTGGCAGGTAGCCTCTTGCAGAAGAATACCAAGACAGCAGTGGCGAGAGAGTGAAGATATAGGAAGAGATGGCACAGCCATTTCCCCTGGATGTTTATAATTGACCTTGCTAGAGATGCAAACAACATGGTATTTGTAACCAGAATTGCATGTGGAAATAGCCTTTTCAATTAATTCCTTTTTGCTCTTTCCTTTCTCTTTTTAACAAGGGCAAAGTGTTGAGCAGAAGATTGCGCTTTATAATTTTAACGAGTTTCTTGATGGTAGCAAGATGCCCTATACTTCTTCTTCTAGGTGTGTATGGCAAGGAAGGTGTGGTGGGGCATGGAAACCTGCGGGCCTCATGGGAAGTCTTCCCCGATGTTCCAGTTTTTCAGGGTCTCCCTCCTGTGGGAGTAGGAGAGAGAAGAATGGAGGCAGATCAGAGCCCAGAATCCCTGCTCTACCCATGCGAGGCTGAAACTCTGTGCCCTAAGTAGTAGGAGATTACGGGCCACTGTATTTCTAAGCGGGTGAGCATGAAGGACTCAGCTGAAAGCTTTTCCAGGAGAAGGTGGGAGAGGGAGGAAGGCAGCCAGCATGGGCTGTTAAAACGTACAAGATCCCGAGATTGATCCTTTCTGTGTGCTTACACCCTCCGCTGCACAGTACCAGCCTCACAGTATCTATGGACGGCCTCAGAGCTGTGCTCAGGCAATTTGAAACTTTCTAAGATTATCCTTCAATACCTGTTTCAGGCTCAGAGGAAAGAAAAAAACAGAATCACTGACGATTTCTTTGGGTCAGGAAAGTGAAAAGCTTATGCCCATGCTCTCTTCAAATAAAAAAGGAGGGAGGCAGGACCTAAATTGTCTTCCCCTTCCACTACTGTTTTTTTTATCTTTTTTAATCCATCTCTTTATTTACTCCACTCTCTTTTTCTATGCTGACTCTCCACTTGCCTCCCGTTCTTTCTTTAGCCTTTTTATTGGATGTGGGGTTTTTTTCTTCCTTGATTTTTCCACATTTTAAACAACCATTAAAACAAAACAAAAAATAAAGTTGACATAACAGCAGACAAATATGGTTTTATAACCTAACCTCTGAGCTTCTAACAACATTAGCGTAATATCTCCCTAGAGAGAATGTCATTTTGAGAAAATGGCTTGAGCTGGCAGCAAACTCAATAAATTCTGTGCTGCCTGAGCTGTGCGTGACCTGACAAATCCAAAGATGGCCTTTCTATGTCCCTTTCCATTAAGGCGGGTTAGCACTTCTCCCCAGAGCCCACCGTAGTGGAATTCAAGATTGAATCAAATTCGCCATCAGTTGGATGGTCCCTGAGGTTACCAGCCCGCAGAGAATGCTACAACAAAAATCAAGGTTACCGTGGACTGTTATTAGAAAGCAATCTCAAAGTTTTTTTCTCTTCTCAGGACTAAGGCTATTTGATGGGGAGGATTTCGGGTCCTTTATGAAAGATGTTATTGGGAACAAACTGTCCCTGGTGACAGTGGGGGAGTTTGACCTTAACTGCTGCTCGAAGCTTCAGGCTAATTACCTGCTCCGTGGGCAGGCTGGACAATAAGTCTAGCAGGCAAGGCATCTGAGTTCTGGCAGCTTGAAAGAGAAACTCCGTAATCAAGGACAGCAGAGGACCATTTCTCACAATGGTTTAATGCCTTCCTAACTTGAGAAGGAATCCTAAGGAGTCCTGTCTGATTGGGTTTGGGGAAGTGGCACTGGGTTTGGAGTCAAGAAGGTATGGAAGGTCTGGGGTCCTTTTCCAAATAAATGCCCTATTGGCTCACACTTTTGTTCACTGACTTATGCAATGCTTTTTGGTCCCCACTTTGTGCAAAGCACTATGCTAACCACTATGAAGGAGACAGTATAGCTTGGAGAAGAGTTTCTTAACGGTGAGCACACACCCAGTTCTCCAGGGGAGGTTGTTAACATTGCAGATTTCTTGTCACAAATACTAGAAATTTTAATTCAGAAAATTTGAGGTGAGGTCCTGAGTCCACATCTGTTACAGGCACCTCAAGTAAGCCTTGTAAACGTGGGTCTTTGCCAACATTGTGAGAGACACTGGGTTTTAGTGATTAGAAGGGTGGCTTTCGATCCTATAGATATAGGTTCATATCTTCATATTATTTCTGTAATCAAAATCGTAGCCTCTAAAATTAGCTTTCCTGGATTAGAACCCAAGTTCCACCTCTCATTAGCTGTTTGAATTAGTTAAGGTAATGCCAGCTGCTGGATAAACCCCAGAATTTCAGTGGTTGAGTACATGTTTCTCACTGTGTAGACATTCCTGGTTGGCGGGTATAGTGAGAGAGACTCAGGAGTCTCCCATTTCCTGGGTCCTTCTTAGAGTCCTCTGCAACCAGACAGCAGAGAAAGGCAGAGGGGCTGGAAGGCACACTTGCTTCCTAAATGCCTTTGCCTGGAAGTGCCACGCATCACTTCCACTTGGATTCCATTGGTTAGAACCAGTCACATGTCCTACCTGGCTGCAAGGGAGGCTGGGAAATAGTCACAGGCTGGGTACCTGCTTCCAAACAACCACTCTGTATTACGGCAGTGGAAACATGAATTTTGCAGAAAGTGCTCTCCTTGCTACACCATGTAACCTTGGCCAAGTTTCTGAACCTTTCTAAATCTCACTGTCCTTATCTTTAAAGTGGAGCTAATAGCACCTACCTCATCAGGTTGCAAATGATGGTAACACTGCATATACAGTGGCTGGCACACAGGAACCATCCAATACATTATAGCTATTATTTATTATGAACCCTGTCCCCAAGGAGCCCATGGCATGTAGGGACAGCAAGGGAGTGAGCTGTTAGTGCCCTGAGAAAGGAGAAGCTAGGGTTATGGTTATTTGGAAGAGGGGAGAGATCATGTGTAAACATTGGGATCAGTGAAGGCTTCAAAGAATTGATCTCTGAACTGGGTCTTGGAGAATGGAGAGGATTTTGCATGTGGGGGTACAGGGGGAGGGCATTCTAGGCAGAAAGAATAGTATTCATGGCGTCAGAGGAGAGAATGTGCAGTGGGCATACAATGTGGTCGGAGTGTAGGTGAGCGATGGTGCCTTGAATGTCAGGCAAACAAAGAAAATTCAAGAAGTTAATCAAGAAGTTTTGGTTACAGAAGGGCTGTTAGGAATGCTTGGTTCAGGAGTATTAACCTGGCATGAGATGAACTGGAAAGAATATTGCTGCCGTTGGAAGAACCTGTGGGGAGGCTCGTGCAATGGATTGGGCAAGAGATAATGAGGTCTCAGAAGGCTATTTGTGGGCTGAGATTATCCCTCGGGAATGTCACCCCTCTTAGGGGCTTCGGAATATTAGAGCTTTCTGGAGGGTGGGCTGGAAGAGAGGGCAGAGCTACAGTGAAAAGAGCATTGGGCTTGAAGTCGGCGGACCTTGATTGGAATCCTGGATGCACGACATTAAAGGTGTGTGATCATTAGAAAGGTACTCAACTCTTTGAGCTACAGTTTTTTCTTATCTCTAGTCTATAAGTTCTCAACTTTCCTACCTCATTGATGAGCTGTGAGGAAGAAATGAAATCACAAATATGAATGCATTGCAATTATTTAATTATAAAACAATTTAAATCTATAAATAGACAGGATGCAGCAAAAGCAGGGATAGAAGGGAAGTTCATAGCTGTAAATGCTTACAGTAAAATGCGAGAAAGGTCTCAAATCAACAGCCTAGCTTTATTCAAGGAACCAGAAAAAGAAGAAAAAAACTAAACCCAAATCTAGCAGAAGGAAGGAAATAAAAAACATTAGAGCAAAGATAAAAGAACTAGAGAATAGAAAGATAAGAGAAAAAAGCCAGTGAAAGTAAGAATTGGTCTTTCAAAAGGATTAACAAAATTGACAATCCTTAGCCAGATTAACTATGAAAAAAAATACTCAAATAAAATCAGAAATGAAAGAGAAGACAATACAACCAATGCCACAGAAATGAAAAGGAGTATAACAGGGCTGGCCCCGTGGCCAAGTGGTAAAGTTCTGCATGCTCCGCTTCAGCAGCCCAGGTTCGTGGGTTCAGATCCCGGGTGTGGACCTACTCCACTCATCAGCCATACTGTGGAGGCATCCCTCATACAAAGTGGAAGAAGATTGGCATGGATGTTAGTTCAGGGCTAATGTTCCTCAAGAAAAAAAAAGAGAGAGAGGAGGATTGGCGATGGATGTTAGCTCAGGGTGAATCTTCCTCACACACACAAAAAGGATTGTAAGAGAAGACTGTGAACATTTGTATGCCAACAAATTGTATAGCCTAGAAGAAATTGATGAATTCTTGGAAACACATAACATACCAAGACTGAATAATGAAGAAATAGAAAATCTGAACAGACCAGTAACTAGTAAGGAGTTTGAATCAGTAATCAAAAACCCTCCAACAAAAAAAACCCAGGACCAGATGGCTTCACTAGAGAATTCTACCATAAGTTTAAAGAACTGACACCAATCCTCCTTAAACTCTTACGAAAAAAATTGAAGAGGAAGGAACACTTCCAAATTCATTCTATGAAGCTAGCATTATTCTGCTACCAAAGCCAGGCAAAGATAATACAAGAAAAGAAAACTACAAACTTCAGCTCTGATGAATATTGTATTAGTCAGTGTTCTCCAGAGAAATAGAATCAGTGGGATGTATATATATAGAGAGAGACTTAATTATAAGGAATTGGCTCAGGCAATTATGGAGGCTAGATCCCAAGATGTGCAGTCAGCAAGCTGGAGACCCAAGAGAGCTGATGGTGTAGTTCCAGTTTGAAGGCAGGAAAAGAATTGATGTCCCAGCTTGAAGACAGCAGGCAGAAGGAGCTCCCTGTTACCCAGGATGGTCAGGTTTTTTGTTCTGTTTAAGACCGTAACTGACTGGATAAGTCCCATCCACACTGGGGAGGGCTTTACTTTACTCTACTTTACTCAGTGGACTGACTCAAATGTTAATCTCATCCACAAACACCCTGACAGACACACCCAGAAAATGTTTGACCAGATGTCAGTTCACCTTGCGACCCAGTCAAGTAGACACATAAAATTAACCATTACAAGAACTGAGTGAAAAGTCCTCAATAAACTGAATTCCACAGCACATTATAAGGATTACACATCACTGCCAAGTAGGACTTATTCCTAGAGTGCAAGGATGCTTCAAGATATGATAATCCATCAATATAATATACCACACTAACAGAATGAAAGGGAAAACAAATGATCATCTGCATTGATGCAGAAAAAGCATTTGACAAGATTCAACACTCTTTCATGATAAAAATACCCTACAAATGAGGAGTAGAAGAAAACTACCTCAACATAAAACAGGCCATATATGAGAAGCCGACAGCTAACCTCATACTCAGGGGTGAAAGACTGAAAGCTTTCCTTCTAAGATCAGGGGTGCCTACTCTTTCCATTTCTATTCAACATAGTTTTGGAACTCCTAGCCAGAGCAATTAGGCAAGAAAAAGAAATAAAGGCATCCAAACTGGAAAAGAAGAAGTAAAATCCTCTGTTTGCAAATGACATGATCTTATATGTAGAAAACTGTAAAGATTCACCCAAAAACTGTTAGAATAAACGATTTCAGTGAAGTTGCAGGATGCAAAATCAACACATAAAAATCTGTTGCATTTCTATATACCAGCAATAAACAACCTGAAAAGGAAATTAAGAAAACAATTCCATTTATAATAACATCAAAAAGAACAAAACACTTATGAAGAAGCCCAACCAAGGTGAAATATTTGTACAATGAAAACTACAAAACATCCTGTGTTCATGGATGGGAAGAATTAATACTGTTAAGATGTCAATACCACCCAAAGCAATCTACAGATTCAATGCAATCCCGATCAAAATCCCAACAGCATTCTTTTTACAGAAATGGAAAAGTCCAGCCTAAAATTCATATGAAATCTCAAAGCATCCTGAATAGTTAAAACAATTTTGGGAAAAATAAAAACTAAGTTGGAGGGCTCACATTTCCTGATTTCAAGACCTATTACAAAGCAACAGTCATCAAAACAGTGTGGTACCACCATAGAGACAGACATGTAGACTGATGGACCCATTCCTGTACTGATAATACCACCTTATACTACTTATTATAGAGTTTTAATAAGTTTTGCCTGTCTTTAGCCTTATCTCATTCTAATCCATCTTTTAGGGATTGTTAGCACTTTACCTAAAAAGTGAATCTCCTGCTGCCCCTCTCTTGCTTAGAACCCTCCACTGGCTCCTCGTTCCCTTCCCCAAGGATGGACCCAAGCTCTTATCTGGGTGTACACGGCCATTCATAGTGTAGCCCGTGCTTTCCTTTCCAGATCAACCCCCTGCCACTTGCTGCCTTGTCCTCTACCCTCCACCAAACAAAACTGACTGTAGTTCCCGCCAGGACCCAAGCTTTATCAACCTCATGCCTTCACTCACACGTCTCCTCTGCCTGGAACTTTCTCTCTTTCTTCCACATCTCCACTTGTTTAACCCTATTTATTTTCCAGGCATCACTTCTGGAGAGCTTTCTTTAAGTCCATGGATTCATCTCTCATTCTCATCTCATAATTGTTGTGACAGCATCTTCAGTTTATTCCTTTCATGATTCTTAGTATTTTGAGTTTTTGGAAATCTATTTATAAGAATATAATAATAATTTTCCACTGTGTTGAGATCAATTTTTTACCTATGCCTCTTTGAAAAGCCCTGTATTATCTAAGTACCATGTCTCATATGTTTTCAAATTTCTGTATCGTCTTGTATATATTAAAGGACTTAAGGTTGGCTGCATGGAACTAATCTTTCACGATAGAGCGGAGAAAATTTGCAGCATCAATGCCCAGAAACTTCTCATTGTGCCTTAGCTTGGTGAAACTGAATTTCATATGAAAGACTGGGCTCACTAGAGTATAGAACCTGAAGGAAAATCTTACATGCAAAGACCTCACTAGGGAGCACTATCTCAGGGAAGTAGGAGTGAGGTGAACGGGGATGAGTGGCAAGGATGGAGGGAGAGCAAATAGAACAGAGTGCATTAGCGAGCTGGCCACAGCTGTGTAAGGAAGGGGCCAGGAGATCACATGGTCTCCGAGGTCATCCTCAGAGAGGCTGCCTAATATGACTATATCTCCAAATAGTCAATGGGAGAAAGAAGGGAGAAGAATTTATCTACTGGATCCCATCTCTCATATTGGCCAAACATATTGGTGGCCTGTTCTCAGCTGGATGGTGTCCCTCCCCAAAATTCATAAGTTGAAGCCCAACCCCCGGACCTCAGACAGTGACTGTATTTGGAGACAGCGCCTTTAAAAAGGTGACTGAGTTAAAATGGGGTTATTAGGGTGAGCCCCAATCCAATATGGCTGGTGTCCTTATAAGAAGACCTCAGGACACAGACCCACAGCGAAGGAAGACCATATAAAGACACAGGGAGAAGGCAGCAATCTACAAGCCACGGAGAGAGCCCTCAGAAGAAACAACCCTGCCGACACCTTGATCTTGGACTTCCAGCCTCCAGAACTGTGAGAAAATAAACTTCTGTCGTTTAAGCCCCCACGGTGGCATTTGTTATGGCAGCCCTAGCAAACCAATATAACGTCCATGGGCATCAACTCCCCCACATTTTGGGGGAACAGCAGCGGTATCAGAGGAAGGAGGCACAGAGCACGGGGAGAGCCTGTGAGCAGCTGAGAATCTGGGAACACCCCTCTCGTCTGCCTGTGACCTGAGGCGCCCGGCCGGGTGAGCCAATGTGTGTGCGAGCACTTCAAGTTCCTCAGTGGCAACAGGGGGTGATACAGGGGAAGCATAGGTGGTATGGGTGCCAGGCTCAAGGCAAGGGGCCACAGGCCACGCCTGGGAGTGATATAAGGGCTGGGAAGAACACCACAGTGGGTCTGTTGGCAGGGCGCAGGTGAAGACTGAGTTCAGCAAAGCCCAAAACCTCCTCTCTGAGGTTTCCGAGAATGCAGTTTATCCTGGTGATCTTCCCAGAGCATCATAAGGTACATGGGACAGAAAACCCTGGCTGCGCCAATGCAAGGAGCTGCACAGACTGGATTCCACCCGTGACTTTCTCCTGTAATTTTTCAAGGAATGGGACAATTGGAAAATAAAATCCTTTTCACCACTAGATGCCACCCTTGTGCCACTCGGGTTTCTGTCTTCTCCAAGGCATTTTCCATAGAGGGGCAAAGAGGATCAGGTCACTACTTCCCAAAGGTCCGTGGAGGTTTGGGAGGGGGGGACAGTCAGGGACCCCTCCTCAAGGACCAAGGTTGAGAAGGAATTAAAAGAAAAGCAATAGACTCCTGGATTTGGAGCACACAGCTCTGGATTACTTTACAACAGTGTTTCTCAACTTTAACTGCATAGCAGAAACTTCCGGAAAGCTTTAAAAACTGATCCCTGGTCCCACCCTCAAGATCTTCTGTGTGAAGTGGTTAGGTGTGTGGCAGGGGCATTGGGAGTTTTGAAAGCTCCCCAGGTGTTTTTAATGTAGGGACGAGGTTAAGATCGAGAACCCCTGCTGTAGGCTATTCTTGTGAATCCGGATTTTGTATGTAAAGCAAATGTTTATCAATTGAATC
Source organism: Equus caballus (assembly GCF_041296265.1). Taxonomy (NCBI): domain Eukaryota; kingdom Metazoa; phylum Chordata; class Mammalia; order Perissodactyla; family Equidae; genus Equus; species Equus caballus. The sequence goes on along the minus strand of NC_091711.1, from coordinate 36,759,091 downwards.
ATGGTTGAAATCTACTCTGGGTACTTGCTTTTATGAACAAAAGAGAATAAAGGAAAGTCAGTGGAATTTGGGGGAGGAACTGACACCACTTCACCACATTTTCCTATGTTTGAGTTCAATTTGTATGTTATCTACTGAGCATTCATTTTATGTCGCATCTTGTGTGAGTCACATAACGCGCAATGGATCTGAAGACCGCCAGTGGGGAAGGCACAATGACTATAGACCCCATCTGCTACCGATGTAGTTTCAGTTCTGCATGGCTGATGGTGGAAAAACCTATAGGGAGACAGCTAGGAAATGGAAACTGTAAAGAAAAGAGGTGATCAGGAAAGAGCGGTCATTGTTGCCATAGATTCTCTTGCCATTATTTTTGCAGAAGGATGCTCAGAGACTTCCGATGGCCATCATACTGGGCTAGCTTGGAATGCAGTTGACTACAAAGAATATGATGTTTCGGCTTTGTGACGTAGTTACCATGTACTTCTCCTGTGAACTGCTAAGGAACTCAAGCAGCTTCAAAGACTTGGATGGCTTGAAACAGAAAACATCCATGCATGGTGAAAAGAACAGACATGTCCTTATTTTCCAGGAGGAAAAAATAGAGGGAGATCTTCCAGCGTATTCTACATGGTCTGTAAAATTTTCGTGGATTTCAGTTCGTTGGCCTTCCATTTCTAAGATCTTCACCCTTAATTTTTCTTTCTTCTAGGTTGCCTGCATCTGAACAAGTATAATAGGATGGAAAATGGACTTGCTGCTGAGACGGAAAACTGATGCCCTGAAACTGAGCATGATGAGCACCAGGCATCCCACACTGCAGCGCAGAGGCATCACTTTCCTCTCCAGGCTTTCTACGATGAGGCCACGCCAGTCCTACGACCAACACTCATCCATGCCCTCTCCAGTCTATATAAAAAAAAAGTAGAAACTTGAAAATGGTGGCTTGACCAAGTAGAATTTGTTAGAATATGGAATCATTGCCTTTAGGGGAGAAAGGCTGTATTTTTTTCCTCTCCCCTCCTGTCTTTACAGTGCTCACTCCTCACCCAAATCAAACTAGAGGGTGCTCTGAGAGAACCACTGGCGGAGACGGCATGTGCCTGAAAGATGGAAGCCTGCCATCCCTGTTGGATATCTGCCGGAGCAGTGGATTTGCCTATCTTTCATCTGTGTCTGTTTTTAAAAAGTTTTCAGCTTTATCGAGGTGTAATTGACAAATAGGAATTATATATTTAAGGTGTACAAATTGATATTTTGATATATTGTGAAATGATGACCACGTCAACTAATTAACACATCTGTCACCTCACATAGTCACCATTTTCTTTCTCTCACTGTTCCTCTCTCTCTCTCTTTCTTTCTTTCCTTCTTTCTTCCTTTCCTTCATTTGTTGTGGGGTCACCCTTACAATCTACTATCTTAGCAAATTTCAAGTCTGCAATGCAGTATTGTTAGCGATGGTCCCCACGCTGTAGATTAGATCCCCAGAAGTTATTCATCCTGCAGAACTGAAGCTTAGTACCCTTTGACCAATGCTTCTCCATTTCCTTCCTCTGTGTGCATTTGTGTAAGGGACAAAGAAAGAAGTAGAGTGATGGCAGGGTGAGCAGAGGGGCTGGAAGTAGCGCAGTCTGCATTCTCACTATCTGGTGTGGCAAGAATCGTGAATCTTCAGCGGGTCACAGAAATCAAGAGTCAGCCAGTGTTAACCTTGTTTGCCAGTGCCCCTCCTTCCCACCTACAAGCAGGTGAGGGGAGCCATAGTAATAAGGTACTCTGGAGTGTATCTTGTGGGACAGGAGGGAGGGGACCCTTTGGGGAAGGTCAGGTCAAAAGGGTCCTCCCACATCAGGGACCTGTGTAGTGGGGAGGCCCCAGGGACCTCTGGAAGCACTGAAATATGTGCCTTATTTGGAAGTCCGCCATGCCACGGCAGAACCACCAACTGTACGGTGCCAAGTAAATATGCTTTCGTGACTTTCCTCTAATCCCTCTTTCAGATCATAATCTTGGAGAAGTCCAAAGCATCAGGAAGAAGGGGGAAGAGACAAGAAGGAGAAGCAAAAGGGTCCACTCCCCACTGTGCAAGGCAGGTCTGGGCTGGTGGAGACGGGAAAGGCTTTGAATTGGATATAAGAATAAAGTTTCAAACTGGGCTAACCGGGCTGGACTGTTTAATGTGATCAAGTGTCTGGAAAACTGTGAGATCTACCCAAAATGCCACAAAGGAGCAGGAAAGGAGCCAACAGCACTTGTTTGAAGAGTGATGGGTGAAAAATAAGGTCATTTTTGTCTTGTAACCCATGTAGTACAGACAGTTCAATAAACCATTTATGAGAGTTTCTCAGTCGGCACAGCATCCACTTTATACCAAGAGAATATTACAGAGGAGCAGGGGCCCATTTGACTGGCCTACGTCTTCCACATGACTTCTTTTTGGCCCAGGCGCGCACATCTGCACATGTGTCCTTGGGTGGCTGGTAATTTGTTCTAGACCCTTAGTAAGTGATCTGTCCCAAAGGAGTTAGTGGCTAAAGGCTTTTGTCCCAGTGCAAAAGGTCATTGAAAGCAAAAACTCCCTCTTAAAAACGTGAATCTGTAGATATTTAAGGCAATAAGGAGGGGAGAACTTACATACGAAAATTGAAAGGAAAAGTCATAAAAGGTCATCAGATCTCAGCGAATGTTTTCTCCTCTCTTGGAGCTAGTACTAAATCTTTCAATGAGCTTCTGCATGTATCGTGGTCTAGAGGTCAGCTGCCACTTTTCTGTGAATGCACTGTAGTTCTGGGCTTGGAAGGAACAGAGACAGGCGTTGATGAGGCCATATTGACCATGCGGTTCTGGAATGAGCACCGGCAGAGGATCACTTAGTAGGCAGTTCTTCAGGGTGGCTCTGGGAGATAGTCCTTGATAAGCTTGACCAGAGCCTGTTCCTTTAGCCTTTCCCAAGAGTTTTTGAGTTAACGTTGTTTTATAAATCCCCCTTTTGGGAAGGTGAATTCTGCTGGCTGCAAGTGAGAATCCTGAAGGATGCATGACTACATTATCCAGTTTTATCATCCTTAAAAGACAGAAACTCTATTTGTTTGTTGATGTATTTATTATCTATCTTCTCCCACTGAAATATAGGCTCCAAAAGAACAGAGACCTTTTCTATTTTGTCCAATTCTCTGTGCCTAGCATCTAGAACTGTGCCTGGACATAACAGTTTCTCAATGTTTTTAATGAAAATGTTCTCATAAAAAGTAGCAAATGATGCGTGTCCTGTGAGCATTGCCAAGAAGCAAAGAGCTGCAGGTTGATTAATCATGGAGCTTGGCGGGCGGAGCATTTGAGCTAGATCTTCAGGAATGAGTATTGTCTTGAATGGAAAAAATGGGGAAAGGTGGAGGGGGTGGCAGGGGGCAAGTGACCCGTGAATACTGTTGTGACCATGAGCTACAAGACTGGGAAAGCTTTGATTTCCTCCCTAATATTTCCTTCATACCTGCCCATTCATTTGTTTTCAATGCTTTACTCATTCATTTCACAAACACATTTTGAGTATTTGCCGTATTCCATCCCAGTGCTGGAAATGAATACTACAAAGAGATCAAAGCTTCATACCGCCTCCTCCCTGAAGTTGCTTTCAGCCAGTGGGGAGGTGACCAAGATACGTCCAAGAGAACCTAAGAATTTCTGTAATAGAGTCTCGTAAACATATAGGAATAAGTGTATGAACAATGAGCGGTGGGGACACAGCTGTGAAGGGGCCACCTCTGCTTTGTGAAGTTGGGACGGTCTCTTCCCGGAGCTGAGTCTCCAAGGAAGACTCTAACTTAGGCTTCTTTGAAAAGAGATTCAAGGATACTCCCGGCAGAGAAGCAGCATGTTCGAAGGTGTGGAGAAGTGTAAGTGTTTGGAGGATGGAAGGGGCATGACTGGTTCTGAGAGTCCTTGAACTGAGGATGCCGCCCAGCAGTGCAGAGAGTGAGGCTATGATGTGGGCAAAGGGAAGATCCCGAAAGTCCTTTGTGCCACACCAAGAAATCTGGGCTTCATCTTTTAGACAAGTGAGAATATTCACTGGGGGAGTGTCACAATGACATTTGTGTTTTGGAAAGATGACTCTGACAGAATGATCTTGGAATGGATGATAGATTGGAAAGGGGAAAATGGGAGCCGAGCAGGTCAGGAGCCTGTCAAAATTGTCTCAGTGAGAAACGAGGAGGGCCTGGCCAGGGTGCTGGCAGTGTGCATGGACGGGAGCCGATAGACTTAAGAGACATTTCTGGGGTTACAGCACTTGACCTTGACAATGAGTTGGGTGTTGGGAATTCAGGAGAGAGAGGGTTGAAGATGTCTTGAAGGTTTCTCGCTTGGGTGGCTGACGAGTCCATCAAATGAGACATTGCCAAGCAAGAAATCTTATACTTAGAAATATAAATATATTAAATATATCTTATTTTTCATGAAATGCAAAGTTAGAATCCTATTTAAGGGTTTCAGTGATCTGCTGAATTGCAGGCCTTTAATCTCACCATAAGCCATCCTGCAGCTCTCTTGTGCTTCTGAAATAATGAGGAGAATGATCATTATTATATTAATTTTAGTATTACACAAATAGCTCTCTCTCCCTTTCCTGCAACTTGCTATCCCTCCTTGTTAGCTTTCAGCTCTGTCCAGCCTCAGGGTTCTGGTATTTCTTCCCTCTTGCCTAATGACAATGATTTTTCTGCCCCTAAGAGCTTTTAATCTGAATCTTCAAAACAATATGTGCATACTTTCCCTTTGTTCATTTATTCTTTCGCTCATTCATAGACTTGGTAATATTAATCGCAAGATCCCCTGCTGATCCTTGGGGACATAACAGCATAATAAGACATGGTCCATCACACTCCAGGACCTAGAGTCTACATGCCAGACAAAGGGATCAACACTGAGACACACATTTAAGTGTAAAGGGAAGAGCACTTGGTGGGGGCAGAAAGAAATGATTCCACCAGAGAAGGGCAGGGGGTGGTGGTCAGGCAGTGCTTCATAGAGAAGGAGATGCTCCAGCTGAACCTTCCAAGAGAAGTAGGCATTGGCAAGGTGGAGTGGATGGGGAAAGCATTCTGGGAAGCATGGAGAAAGTAACAGAAACCCAAAATGCTTGAGATGCTGGGGGAAATAATGAGCATCTCCAGGGGGTTCTCATCTTAGCCTGTATTTCATCACCTCTGCTTGCTTTTTCAGTTTCAGCTCATGACACTCTCCCCTCGCTATAAACAATCTCTCCATCCCTCAGTGAGAAGCGTTGTCAGCCGGGGAAGCCTTCACAACCATAGCCGATAAATATAGATAGCGTTAGCACACCTGGGAATTGACTGAGCAAGAGATGAGTCTGCAAAGAAAAGGTTCATTGCTCTGCAGTTCCCCTTTGGAACACTGAGTGGCGCTGTCCACCCATCACGGGGGAAAGGCTCATTTTGAAGCCAGATATTTTCAGCCATCATTTTCTTGGGAGCTAAGACTCTAATCATCCCGCTCGAGGAACATGTATGACAGTTATGCAGCCTGCACTGAATTTTAATGAAGGGTAGGAATAAAAAATCTGACTTTGTTTGGAGAGGAGAAAGTGGAAACCTGTCTTTCTGAATTAGCATCTCATATCACCAGGACTCTCTCATTCTCTCTCTCACAAACACACAGACACACACAGACAGAGTTTAGAATCTATTTTTCTAAGTTCTGTCTTGCCTGCTAAACTCCTCAGAGATTCTTTTTTACCTCCAATCTATTTTCTAAAGCCATATTCTATTGCTATCATACAAAAATGAACTATCACCAGCCAAGAGAGGACAAGAACTTAGCTAATTCCTGTTAATATCTTGCTGTCCAGGAACTTTCCCCTCCCATCCACGCTGCCCCTCTAGGTGCCATCTTTCCTTCTCACAATGCTCTTCCTCAGGGCAGCCATTTTCTGGGGAAGCTGGCAGGACCCTGGCTGTCAGTCTCTAAGGCGGCCGGATTTGAGGTACTGATGTCAGTGCTGTGGGATTTCTTGGGGCTTCCAGTTACCAGTCACATTCTCTGAGGATCCAGAGCCAAAGGAAAATGAGGCAAAGGAGAGAGGGACTCGAAGAACGGCACTATTGCTTATTGAGCAGCCACTGTGGATCTCCACTGCACCAGACAGCATATTTTAGGTCATTTAGATCTCAGAAAAGTTTCCAAAGGCAGGAATTATTATAAGTCCAAGAAATTGATGTCTTCCTTTATTGGCTTGGGGTCAAATCTAAGTTTATATCTTTTCTGGTAATGAAGTTCATGGCTTCAAATCCTTATTCAGAGAATCCAGGAATGTCTGTTTCCCATTCGGGGGCTCTTCTGCCTAAAAGGCCAAGCTGCCATGTGGTTTCAGTGCTGGAAGGAGGAAGTCCAGGTCTATTTGGAAGGCGAAGATGGCCACGGTCTGTCCACCTCAGGAAGTGCTGGCGTCAAGGAGGCGTGACACTCTCCCTGAACTCGGATTGGACCCTGCCCACAACCATGAGAGGAGTTATAGAAATGGCGCCCTGTGTCCACTGGTCAGGGAGGGGTTCCTAAAGGAAGGGTTGGAGCAGGGAGAGTATTCCTCTCTCTCCCAGCATCCCAGTGCTTCATGCCAGAGCAGATCTTGGCTCCTAATTGATAACAATTATTATGCTTCTCAGCACAGCAGCCAGAGTAATCCTTTAAACTATAAGGTAGATCAGGTCACTCCTCTGCTCAACATCCTTCAGTGGATCCCCATTTCACTCAGGGTAAAAGCCAAAGTCCTGATAATGGCCTACAAGACCCAACAGGATCTGACTGCACCGCTCCCCACCGCCTTATTTCCTTCACTCTAGCCACACAGGCCTCTTCTTGTTCCCCAACCACCAAAGGCACGCTCCCTCCTGCGCGCTGCTTCTCTGCTTTGCCTGGAAGACCTCTGCCTCATGATCACACGACTATCTCCCATACCCCTTCCAAATTCTTGCCTAAATGTTCTCTTCTCAGAACTATTTTGACCACTCTATTTAAAATTGCAACCTGCCTGCCTGACTCACTCCATATACCCCTAACCTGTTCTATTTTTTCTTTTATTTCATAGCAACCATAACCCTTTTTTAAAAAAATTGAAATAATTCCTATACCATAAAATAACGCTTTTAAAGTGTACAATTAAGTGATTTTTAGGATATTCACAAAGTTGTGCCAGTGTCACTGCTAGCTAATTCCAGAACAGTTTCGTCATCCCCAAAAGAAAATCTGGACCCAGTAGCAGTCACTCTCCAATTCCCCCTTCTCTCGGCCCCTGGTAACCAGTGATTTACTTTCTGTCTGTATGGATTTGCCTATTATGGACATTTCATATAAATTGAATGATACAGTGTGTGGTCTTTTGGGTCTAGCTTTTTTCACTTAGCGTAATGTTTTTAAGGTTCATCCATGTTGTATTATATGTCAATACTTGATTAGTTTTTTTGCCTGAATAATATTCTATTGCATAGATATACCACATTTTATTTATCCATTCATCAGTTGATGAACATTTGGGTTGTTCCCACTTTTTGGCTATCATGACTAATGCTGCTATGAATAGTTGTGACAAGTTTTTGTGTAGACATATTTTCAATCTCTTGGGTCTATAAGTAGGAGTAGAATTTCTGGATCATATGGTAACTCCATGTTTAACTTTTTCAGGAACTTTTCTAAAGTGGCTGTCCCATTTTACGTCCCACCAGCAGTGTATGAGGATTCTGATTTCTCCACATCCCTGCCACAATGTGTTTTTGTCTGTCTTTTTTATTATAGCCATCCTAGTGGATGTGAAATGGGATCGCATTGTGATTTGTAATTTTTTTTTACATTCTATATTATTTACTTATTTATGACACTTATCTGTTTCTCCCCACTGGAATGGCAGCTCTTAAAGGCAGGGATCTTTGAGCTTTTGGTTCATGGATGCTTCCTCGCACCTAGAAGAGAGTCAGCACATAATAAGCACATGCTATGGACCGAATGTTTGTGTTCCCCCAAAATTCAGATGTTGAAACCCTAATCCCCAGGGTGATGGTATTAGGACATGGGGTCTTTGGGAGGTAATTAGCTCATGAGGGTGGAGCCTCATGGCTAATTTGAGGATGTTGACAGAGGAGTTAAAATACAACAGCAACCAAGTGTCTGGAGATTTTGGGAGCAAGCAGAAGGAGAATCTCCTGGGCCGGAAGTCAGGCTATGCACTCTTGTTATCAACCTGGATTTAACTGTGACTTGTCTGGAAAAGTCCCTCCCTCCCTCTGGCTCTCTATTTCCGTTTTTGTAAAGTTATGCAATTAGAACATAGACGCTTATGAGCCTTTCAGCACAGATGAGTCTGTGACCCTGGAATCTCAAAAGCGTGGCCTACAGTGTTGGGTTTGAGAAGAGGCCAGAGGAGAAGCAACAAATCAAATGTCATCTGCTTTGGAGGCCCAGCTTCGGCCATGAGGCTTCATGGAGGCTGCACAAACTGGGTGGATGGACGTTCCTAATGTGGAACGCCAACTTTTCCTAATACGCTGTAGTTGAAATATAATCCCATCATCAAAATCAGGAGGGAAACAAAATCCAAATATTTGGAGTAATTAATTGAATAAACTCACTGCCCCAAATGTTGAAAATCAAGTTGATGGGACAGGAAAAGGACAGCTGAACCAAACTCAGCAAATGGCCTTCCATCCTTAAGTCCGGATGCCTGGAGAAAGACTAAGGGCCCTCTCTGTGGGATTCTCAGGTACAATTGCACATTCACGCCTACCATAATGCAATAAACCATTTCAGAGCTCTTTTCAAAGCACTTTCTTCTGCAATCTAATTTATGCCCATCACGACCCCAGGAGATGACAATTCCACCATAACGGTGCACAAAGAAACAGATTTCATTTCAGCCTTGCCAATGGATTTTGAAGCAGAAGGGAGCAATGAGGGAAGCCAAACTGAGGCCAATACTCGTGTCCCCGTATGGAAACAACTCTGAATTATAAAAATCAATGTAGGAACTCCATGACATGAATAAAGAGGAAGAGCAGATGGTGCAAAAAAGTCATTATAATTTGCTTTGGAAATGTATTACATTTTAATACTATGATGTCTATAGTTCATATCAGCCAGCTATGTAATGCATTGCACCATACATTAATACATTCAGATTCTGTTTGCGTTTTTCCGTATCTCCCTCTGCTCCTTTCTCTTTCTCTACCCAGCTGTGATTTGCTGTGACTTTCCTCCATTTGATAATTTCTCCCTTTCATGCCGTTTACTGTCTCTCTTTTCTCTTTCCTCCTACATTCTTTGCACTGGGTCCTGCCAATTCTTTCCTTAAACAATCTTACTTTTTAACCGATTATGAAAAAAGAAACATCTCTTGTAGACTATGTTGTACTTAATGATTTAGATTGCAATTTTCAGAAATTAAGAAAACAGAGAAACTCTACTTTTTCGTTCGTTTGTCTACCAACTGCCCTCCTCACTCTCTCTCTTCTTTTTCCCTCAGTCCATTCCACAGAGTATTACACACACATGCACACGTGCACGCACACACACACGCATGCATGCACACACCCACGCATGCACACACACACCATAAGCAGAAAAAAAATTATGAGTGGAGAAAAAAACCAAAATAAAGATCTAAGACAAATGGGAAAATTAAAATGTAGTTTTTCACACTGAGATATCTATACAGTTTTAAAATTTCAGTTGAAAATTTCAACTTAAGCAATGACCAAAAGGCCAAAATTTGAAAAGACAATATAATACAATTAAGTCTTTTCACTGCCAGTGATTCTTGGCATTTCAGGGACCTACAGGCCAATAAATGTTTGTTTCTTTGGCTTCTTAGTATCTACTGCTCTCCGACAGAGTCAGGAATATGCTATCTTACGAGCTGTGGTGTCAACATCCAGTCTCTGTGAAATTTATTAATTACTTTTTTTGCTCTAAGTTGCTAGTTATGGGCCCTCTTTGTGCTATCAGTCCTGGCTGGTATTGGGTCTCCAGAAAGTTCTAAGTCCTGTGAAGAAGGACCCCCAGGACTTCCAGGGCCCCCCGTTCCTAGAGGTCCACCTGGCCAGGAAGGTAAGAAATGATTTCATCTGTTCTGTTTACCTTTTCTTGTTTCTCTTGGATTGAACTGTTCACAGACCCAGGGAAATATTCCAAGTGGCCCTGATGGCCAGTGACCCCTGGAGCAAGCCATTTCATGAGATAATGGCTACAGATTCCATTTCTCAAGGCACTGAGTCAGCTGGGAGCTTTTAAATCAGATGCCAAGAACTCACCCCACATTTCCCACATCACAACTTTGGAGAGGGCCCAAAGTATCTGTACATTTGAAAAGCTCTCTGGATGATTTTTTTTTTTAAGATTGGTCCTGAGCTAACATCTGTTGGCGGTCTTTTTTTTCTTCTTCTTCTCCCCAAAGCCCTCAGTACATAGTTGTATATTCTAGTTGTAGGTCCTTCTAATTCTGCCATATGGGATGACGCCTCAGCATGGCTTGATGAGCGGTGCTAGGTCTGCACCCAGGATCCAAACCGGTGAAACCCTGGGCCACTGAAGTGGAGCACGTGAACTTAAGCACTCGGCCACGGGGCCAGCCCCTTTTCTGGATGACTTTTTAAGTGCAAGCAGAATTGAGACCTGCAATTCCAGCTCTGGTTGATGTGCAACATATTTTGCAAGGGTCAGGAACACACACATACACACACAAACATACACATGTGTGTCATGCAGTATAAATGTAAAGTAGGGTTTATTGGGGTAAATAGTTCAGACAGATGGATCAGCATGGTGTATTGTTCCTTTATCCTCTTGCTGGTCTGCTTAGAAGTATGTGGACAGCCCTGGCCACCCTGGAAGCACCAAGGAAATTATTCCAGTAGAAGGAATACATAACTTTGTACAAAGTTACAGGGAATTTCAGAAAGAAAGAGGAAACGGTCTGTCACCTGTGTAACAAAGAAAGCTTCCTGGCTGGAGGAATAACCTTACTAGTCTAGAGTTTAGCTAGGAGAATTTCCGTTCACTGCTGTAGCCATCAGTTAGAGAGCTGTGTGTCTCCAATGAGTGAACTTAGTTCTGCTGAGGCATCTCCTTGCCAAGTCACCAAAAGGGGAAAAGGAAAGAGCCTCCAGCACCATCCTCTAGGACACCCAAGAGATAGAAAGTTCTTTCCTGAATACACTACCTAGATCCCCTCTAAACCTTGAATCCATCTTGACTTCCCGTGGTTTAAGGGTGTGTTAATTTGCCCATGGTCACACTGCCTGTGAATGGTGAAGTCAGAAAAGAAACCTACTTAGTTTGCGTTCTGAAGGCCGTGCTGCAGTGTTGTGGAGGGGCAGAACTGAATTTTCCACCACCCATCATTTAGAAATGGGAGAGACATGCCAGTGGTCCAATGTGCAGAGTTCGCTTCAACAGGGAGCCTGAATGAAGAAGTTCTCTTAACGAGAGGTGGTCTGGATAGAGCACAAGGAGAGTTATGATCAAGCACATTAACCACACAAGTGGGATACTGGTCAAAACACTTAGTTTTCCCATGTCTCAGTTCCCTCACTTCTAAAATGGCAGATAATAATACTTTTTACTTATATTGCCCTTAACAGTATATGAAACTCCTCCACATCATTTCACGCAGTCACCACATTTACCTCTTAGAGACAATAGAAACTAAAATTAGTTTTTAAAGTAGTTTTCTTAAAATCAACGGACTAAACTAGAAGATGTTTGTTTTGACACAACTCAAAATGGGAAATATAATGAGCACATTTTGGCATAGTTAATGTGCGGTTCTCATATAAAAAATCCTCAGGAAAAGATTTCTAATTGTGCTTGAAATAAAATAAGAGCTCAGTTCTAAAATATTCAAGGACAGAATCCATGTTGATATGTTAGAAGGGAAATCGAGGACGGTGAACTTAGGGAACATGTCATAAGAAATAGGTTGGCATGATCCATTTTGTTTAATTTTTAATATTTAAGGTTTTAAATAGTTTCTGTCATGTATTTTGGACAAAGAAACATGGACACTCACTGATGCCTACACAATCCTTCTACACACCTCTCAGAGTACCCTTGTAGCACTCACAGAGGTGCACCCTGAGAGTGGCATGGTTTTATCTGGGCTCACCCTGCCAGCACCATATGCCAACCTTTGACCCATGCTGTAGGCTGTTTATGCCCCCCCCACCTTAGTAATATGTTGAAACCCTAATCCCCAGTGTGATGATATTAAGAGGAGGAGTCTTTGGGAGGTGATTAGGTCCTGAGGGTGCAGTCCTCATGAATGGTATTAGTGCCCTTATAAAAGAGAGCCCAGAGAGCTCCCTTGTCCCTTCTGCCATGTGAGGACACAGTGAGGAGACAGTCATCTATGAGCCAGGAAGTGAACCCTCACCAGACACTGACTCTGCTGGTACCTTGATCTTGGACTTGCAGCCTCCAGAACTATGAGAAATAAGTGTCTTGTTTACAGTCCACCCCGTCGGTGGTATTCTGTTCTAGCAGCCCAAAGGGACGAAGACAAACAGCATCTGCTACTTGTCTAGTCCATGGGAGTTAGCGCATTGCTCAGTCAGTATCGTCCGTGTGTATCGCTACACAGTGCTGATACGGATGAGCTCCCGTGGACCAGGAAGCTGGAGGTCTTTCTTCTCTTCAACATATCTGATCTACCTACCACTGAGCCCCTTTGAAAACTGCTGAACAGCATGAGCCCTAAACAGGGGTTCTCGAACCTGGCTGTGCGTCAGACTCACCTAGGGACCTTATTAAACATGGAGCTCATTAAACATGTTGGTTCCTGGACACCACCCCAGAGATTCTGATACAGAAAATCCAAGCACTAGCCAAGACTCTATTTTCTTTTTCAGTGTCTCTACAAATGATTCTAATGAAGTAAATTTGGGAAATACTGTTAAGTTGTCCTTTAGTTCCAACAGAACGTACTTCCTAGATTACTATATTTTTCTCTGTCATATATCCCAATATTCATCTTTAAATCTATGTTTGAAGTTATGAAAACCTATGGGCATGGATGTGAAATAACTTTGAAAGAGCAATTCATGAATTTATTCAATAATTCATTTAGTAAACACGTATAGACTGTCAACTATATGCCAGACACTGTGTGGGCGCTTAAGATACAACACTGAGTAAAGCACAGGCTCACAGCCCAGTCAAGGAATCAGGCATTTAAAAGAGGGCTGACAATTCATTGTGGTTTGAGGGCTGTGACAAAAGTCAGCACAAAGTCCTGCTATTACCAGGACACAGAGGAGAGAGACTCACCCAATAAGGAAAAGGCAAAAAAGCCTTCCTAGGAGAGATGATGCTAAGCTGAGCCTTGAATTGGAAGGAGAAAGTAGAAAGGGAGGGAGAAATATGTTGAGCATAAAATGTATGGTTTCAAAATTGCCTAATTCCATCTCCTGTTTATTTTGGAATCCAGGACTTCCTGGTTACATTGGAGAACGAGGGCCAATAGGAAAAGAAGGAAATATTGAGAAGCATCCATGCCCACTAATATCTCCTTTTCTAGTGAAGCTGGTTGGATCCCTCCCAGCGCCCTTCCAGCCCCTTGTCTTCCAAGAAGCCCGTTATAAGATTCAAGTCCATTTCAACGTCTCCAATGGAGTATTTGCTTGGACCGCCCCTGGTATGTACAAAGTTGGCTTTGAATTTGAGCTGTTCCAGCGCTCTGTAAATGTGAGTCTCATGAGGAATGGCGTATTTATCAGAAGTACGCAACCCGAGGCCAAGGATGGCCACGAGGAAGCATCAGGAACTGCCATCTTGCAGCTGGAGAGAGGGGTCAGGGTCCGGCTGGAGTCTAAGCTACAGGAAGCAGATTATGAGAAAGGCACCCAACCGTGTTCTTTGGGCCTTTACCCTATGGAAATTAAGAAGGCTGGGGAGCAACGGCATTCTTCCCATTCTCAAGGAGACCTGCTTTTAAGAGTAAATCTTGCTCTGAAATTAAAATATTTTGGGAAGAATTCCCTGGAAATATAGCTGGTATTGGAGAGGAAGACTTAGAATAGAATACATGAGACATTTTTGATATGTAGGATTTGTTTTATTGTAAATATATGGTGTCTTACTTTCTGAGATCTACGATTTCAGGAGAAATACATTTGGATCCCAAGGAACTACCTATTGATCCTTGCATGAACATAAAGTCATATATAAAAAAATATATTTTCTCCTGACAAGATGTGTAGTAATTTTGGAGCAATAATATTTATATCATTGAAAAAATAGGGGCAAAGTTATATTATAGAAAAATACTGTATTGGGAGTAAGGGAAAGAAAAGTTATCAGCCAAAAAGCTAATCCAAAAATGTAACTTTATGTTATAAAACTTGCTTGTAAATCCCTATTAATTAGTAGAAACAGAGGGGAAATTGGATATTCATATAGTAAATAATATTAATTTTAATATTTATGAATAGCTGACAATACCTGGTTAGCATCCTAGTTTTGTCCTTGGACATATGTACTTAGTGTTAGATGTTTATAGTGCTTTCCTATTACAAAGCATTGTGTTCTGATGATTTGAAGTGACCGTGCACGGAATTCATGAAGTTCTGTAACATGCACCACAGCTCCCATGTGTCCTGATGCTTGGTTTCTTTTGAGAACTGCAAAAAAATATATTTTAAGGGCAGCTTTCTCTGCAGAGACCCCAGAAAGGCCACATCCCAGGAGTAGACACACGAGCCAAATACACTATCTCAAAAAAAGTTGGAAGCAGAATTTAAGAGGATCTGGGTGACCTGGTGATACTCCATCTGCCTGCCACAAGGAAGTGGAACACTTTGTGAGAAAGAAACTTTTCATCCACAAAATTTGACATCTAATTACACATTATGGTGCATTAAAAAAAAAGGCAAAATCAAAACAAGAACAATTTCTCCCAAAACCAAGAGAAACACTAGATGAAATAAATATAGCTTCAAATAATTCAGTTATTGAAGTCATTAGAAGGCAACTTTAAACAACTCTGATTATTATGCTTAAGAATATGCAGGAAAATATTGAACATTTCAGCTGAGGCTTTGGGATCCGTAACAATAAAGTCACGTGGTAAATCTTGATCTGAGAATTACAACGGCTGAAATCGGCAGACGGGTTTGGTGGCAGATCACACACAGAAGCACGAAGGAGTAGTGAATTGAAAATGAGAACGATTCAAACTGAGGAACAGAGGAAAAATTGGGGGGAGGAAGACTGTTAGATATATGTGGGACGGGTGATAAAGTCTAGCATACATGCCGCCAGTGTTCCAGAAGCACATTTATATTGAAAGTAAAAGAACAGAACAATATGTAATTATTTGCAAAAAATTACGTGACTATACTAACATCTGACAAAGCAGAATTTGGTGAGAAATATTACTCTCAGTAGAGACATTCCACAATACTAAAAGGTCAATGAGGCACGAAGACATAATGATCCATCATTTGTACGGAAAGTTGTTGTTCTTTAAGTTTATTTAGGGACAGAATTGGTGTGAAACTTTAAAAGAGCTGGGTGTGAGAAAGAACTGGAGATGACAAATTTGGAGATGCATTTTATAATTAAAATGGCTTTCTGTGGTTCATTGTGCTTGAGGAAGTTCTCCCCTCCCTTCTGGCAATTGAGCAGGACATGTGGCCAACATGTTCAGAGGAGGTAATTCAGGCATCATCTTTAACCCTAGATCTGAGTCATTGGTCTATTCAGAATTCACTAGAAATTCAGTAATGGCCTCATTGGAACACACTTTCTACTGACTACCTGTGCTCAAGAATAGAAGGGAATACTTTTTCTGAATCCTAGGTGGCTCACTGTCTTCAGATCCACCTGGGAGGTGGATATATAAGAGATGGCAGCCAGAGAAGTGCATGGAGAGGGAGGGGTGGGTTAAGAAAAGCTGGATCCTCCCATGCTTGTTCCCACCCTCTGCCTCTCTCTTACTCCTGGCCCTTTTCATTTGTGCCAGTAACTGCCTGAGAAAAATCTTCTCTCAAGTGAGACACATCCCTCTGTTGTCCCTAGAGGGTGCTCAGAATCCACTGATCTAGACCCAAGCGGCTTCAGAACCTAAAGTGAAAAACACCGAAGAGCCAGAGAAAGAATAATGCAAAGAAGGAGCAGAGAGAGCTACAAAAGAACAGAGTATAGAGCAACATCCTCCTCGCTTTGGGGAAGGAATCAGTGACCATTGATTCTCTGACTTTTTGAGCCACAGGATTTCAATGAGTATTTGGCCTTCATGCAACAAGTATCTTTGGAGACAGAATTGATCTGTGCATTCTTCAATGCCAGACGCCAAAGGGATAGCAATATACAAGAATGGGAAAAATGTAACTACCATGAAATATACATCCACGGTGTGTGTTATTCTGTTCAAGATGTTTTACTATATCTTATCCTCACAGCAAAAGGACAGGATAAGTTTTATTATGTTCATTTTGTAGATGTGGAAATGGAGTTGCAGAGTAAGTGAACAGCCTGCCCAAAAGGAACATGGCTTTTTGGTATTGGCACAAATTTCAAATCCCTGACTTCGCCAATACACCCTCCAGCCCTCTTCTGAGGCTCATAAGTGAGTTAAGTAAGCAATGATTTATACACAAAGAGCAAAGTAGCAAGGCATGATAAGAACTTTTAAATGCGGCATATGGAAGTTCATAAAAGCAGGAGAATTTCAGGGCTACCTGGCCTCAGAGGCCATTCAGTCCAAAACACAAATCAATGAGTCAATCTTCATCACATGTTGAAGAGGCCTCTCCAGCTTCTGCTTGAGTGACTCGAATGAGAAGGAACCCCCTCCACCACAAAATGTTCTTCCACTGATGAACTACTCTGTCAGAAAGATTTTCCTTGTGTGACCCCAAGTCTGCTGCCCTGAAACTTCCAGCTGTGTCCTAACGTCATCCTTTGCAGCCACACAGTGCTAGACCATTCTTCATTTTATGTAATGCCATATCACATATTGCATGCCCATGCATGCTGGTTCTCCTCCTAGGATTTCTTATCCCCAGGTTCAAAGAAAAATCCAGGTTCTGCCTCTCTTACCTTATAGGATAGAGGTTCGAGGTTTACCCACAATTCTAGTTGCCTTACTCAGGATACATTCCTAAAAGTGGGTACCAAGAATGAGCAAGTATCTATCCAGCACATGCACACACGGAACAACCCACCTATGTCCCGTCGATGGCAACTCTTTCCCAGACACCCCTCTATATTGAGTTCCTTGTACCCTTCTCAGAACCACTCCTCTTTCTAGCATTGTAGTGACACATAACATTTCTGGGTTGTGATTATATGTTCATATATGTTTCTTTAACAAAATTTTGAAGGCACAAACTATATTTGTCTTTATAACCTCAACACAATGTCTGGTACGTATTGGATGTTCAATAAATGTTTCAGCTCCCCCATGGCAGAGATTGTATCTGTGCTTTGTTCACTAATGTGTATCCAGCACCTAACCAGAGCTTAGTTCTAATTGTCAAAAAATACTTGCTGAATGAATGCATGAATTACTCAACATAGTGTTCCAGGGAAAACATTAAATCGTGCATTATTTTAAATAGTATCTGCTGAGTATATACTATGTGCATGGCATTATTCTACTTAAAACAGTTCTATAAATGCAACCCAAAGTGTCATTTCCTCATTTTGACAGTTCCGTGTGACCCAGCTTTCTCAGGTAGTTTACAATGAAGACAAGACCTTAGTCATTTTTCCCAGAGTGTGCTATTAACCCATCCGTTTCACTTGCCCTCACGGTAGCATTTGGAGGTCTAGAGGCAATGTTTTAGATTTATTTCTAGCACGATTCACCTTATTCTTTCATTCCTTTCATGCTAATCTATCGATCGTTTTGTGAATCCTGATTCTATCAAAAACCCATTTGTTCTCGCTCTCTGGCTCGCTGCATCCTCAGATTTGATTAAAGGGCCATCAATGGTCTCACATGAAACGGTGATAAAAATGTTGAACCAGATAAGACCAAACCCAGGACTCCTTAGCAGAGACCATTTTTCTAGGTTGACATTGATCCATTAGTCAGCATCCTCAGGACACAGCCGTTCACTAATGATTCCACTCAGCAGTAATACCATCAATGGTTGGTCATTTTCACAAAGACATAATAAGATTTTGGTAAATGCCACACTAAAATCTACAGCCTTATGTCTCTAGCAATCTCCTCAGTAATTCATTTATAAACAAACCAACAACTAAAAGAAGTTGGCATGATTTGTTCTTAGTAAACCCCTGACGCCGCTTTGCAATCAGTTTTATTTTCCAAGTCTTCATGAGCCATCTTCTTGGTATTTCTATCTAGACACTCTTCCAAAATTTCCAGCAAGCTCACCAACTGTAGTTCATGACTTTCAGTGTCCGCCTCTATTTGAAAATGGAAACTTTTTCCTGTATCCTCAGGAATCCAGTCTCCTCAATGCTCCCAAGAGCCCCAAAGCTGTTCAAACAAATTAAGCTTCCTTTGAACCCTTACAAGTTAAAAAAATAAAAAAGGATAATCTGAGAAAAGTACTTACAGCATCTACGACCAAGGGTACTGTACATGTCATTTGTCCAACATCCCTTACTCTGAGGATCTGTGCCAGACTATCTGCTGGCAAGTCAATGTCATTCCCCCCTCCTGTGTCATAGAGGCCAGAGACCTGTGAATGTGAACTGCTTTCCCCAGAGTCCCTGACAACTAGTCTGCCAATGTGAGGAATTTCCACAAGTTTTGAAAGACTGGAATAGATAATGATAGATATAAATAGATACACAGATAGATAGATAGATAGATAGGTAGATAGATAGATAGATAGATAGATAGATAGATAGATAGATAGACAGACAGACAGGTAGGTAGATAGATAGATAGATAGATAGGTAGATAATTGCCGCTCCTTTAGAAACAGAAAGACAGAAAGAAGATCTGTGGGCTGCAGCAGACGTGAGAGTTTGAGGAGCCTCTGGGTGTTTTCCTGTGAACCACCCACATCAGGACCGAGGGTGTCTGTAGTCATTGTCAGCTGTTTCCTGAGGTCCTTTGCCTTTCTGATTGCTTTGAAAACTAGCAGCATAACTGAAAACAAGCTGAAACCTTCTTTTATTTTTTTCCCTCTGGCTCTCACTATAGTTTTATAAGCATCTCATTCTCCATATAAAATCCCTTACTGCTTATAAAATATGGAGCGTTTTCTGTTCTCCTAACCAAACTCTGATATGGGAAGCAATCTTCCTCCACTCCACATAAACCTCATGGGACTGACAATCAAGGGGGCTTTTCTTCTACCCCAACAGCAGGCTTGTGCCCAGATTGGCCAACCAGTGCACCCCCCTCCAGGTCAGTGACCGATCTAGGGGTAAGTATCTAAACAAGCAGAGAAAATCAGAGTATTTTAAGTTTTGATGTTAGGCCACTGAAAAACGGTAGATTTCTCCTCATCTGCATGACAGACTGTAAGGATGTAGAGCTAGGGGTCCCAGTGGCCACCTGACCTGCTACAAAGAAAGATCCTACCAGAAGATGAAGCCAACACAAGAGGACTGTGGATCTAAAATATGGAGGGAAAGACAGTGTCCTGATACATTGTGTAAACTGGTACATCCAGATGAGTCTGAAGCCAGATGTGTCCTTGAAATTGCAATTCATATTGTGAATGCCCTCCAGCCAAAGACCACCAGGGACACACCTATAGTTGAATAAGTTGGGGTTATTGATCACTGCATTGAGAAAGGAGGGACACTGGGGGAGCTGTGGACTGTCTCAGTAAATGGTTCTTAGAAAGGACTTACAGGATTTGGCTTTGGTTGTGTGATTTGGGAAAGGATTTAAGGAAGTGAGGCTTTGCTCTGGATTGGAGGTCATCAGGAAGCAAAAGTTATTTTATGCTTAAATATCTTAATAAATCTTGTCTGTAGGGAGGGAATTCCAGGGCAAGGCTAAAGCAGTAATTGGAAAAGAAGCAGCCGTCATTCATATTAGTCAGGATGTTGGTGATTTTTGTGATCTTGTTTTTATCTTGTCCCAGGACAGTTACAGAGTGACTTTGCCTGCTATTGGTGTATCTAAGACATTGTTTAGGTTCAACAGGCCTGGCTGTGAGTGCCAAGCTGGCTCATAGCAACACCAAGCCCTCCCCAACAGCACCGGGCCAGCCCCTGGATGTCAGGAATTGCTCGCCTCTTTCTCAACTTGCATGTCCAACTTATTGAACACCAACTATATTCCAGATATTTCGGAAGATTGGCATTCTCTGAGAGAGACAGAGAATATATACGCACATAAAATGTTGTAAAAGGTAATTACAGATTCGGTTAAGTTCTATCAAGGAAGGAATTAAATAGCATGACCTTCAACTAGAGAGTAACTTCAGGTGGCCACTTGAAGGCAGATGATTAGGGAAAGAGCTCACTGGGAAGGTGACATAGGGGCTGAGACCTGAAGGATGAGAATGAGGGAGACATTTCAGGCAGAGGGAACAGCAAGTGCAAAGAAGCTGAAGTGGACGAAGGGCTTGAGAGAACTCAGAACAGAAAGGAGATTCGTGTGCCTGGAGTATGGTGAAAGAGAAGAATGGAGGTGAGATGAAGTTAGAGGAAGAGTCAAGAGGCCCATCATGCTCGGCCTTGTAGGTTCTTAGTAGGGAAAGTCATCTCCCCCACTCCTCATGACTTCATATGAGGAGACTGCAATTGGAGAAGTAGCTCTGGGCTCCCTCTGTCCCTCACCGGCTCTTCCTTAGAAGGAGGATGACTTAACCAGTGTGTGACTTTGAGAAAATGAACCCTAGTCCTTCCTGTCTCTTCTTTAGCATCCAGGGTACCCATGGGAGGCACACATTCTCTGCTCCTCTTTGCCACGGATTTCACATGGGCAACCCTTAGGGAGGAAGCCTGAGGTTACCTGCCTCTGCCTACGAACCTGTCAATCAGATTATTTCTTGGGTGCTCCTTCGCAAACCTCCTGTATTAGTTTGTTAGGGCCCCCATAGCAAAATGCCACAGACTAAGTGGCTTAAACAACCGTAATTATCTTCTCAGAGTTCTGGAGGCCAGAAGTCCCAGATCGGGGTGTCAGCAGGGTCGGGGTCTGCTGAACCCTGCTTTGCACATGGCCTCCTTCCTGCTGTGTCTTCACAAGGTCTTTCCTCTGTGCACACTCACATCCCTGGTGTCTCTTCCTCTTCTTAGAAGCACACTAGTCCTAATGGATTAGGACCCCACCCTTATGACCTCATTTAACCTTATTTACCTCCTTAGAAGCCCTGTCTCCGAATACAATCATATTGGGGGTCAGGGTTTCACCACATGAACTGGGAGAGACACAATTCAGTCCATCATTCCCACAGATTTCAACCTATTTTTCCACAGATTTAAGCCACATACTCCACAGAGATTTGCAAGAGATATTTATCTAGAGCTCCCTCAGTCCTGAACTCAGGTGGAGAATGGAAATAACATTTTCCAGGCCACCCAAACCCTCACATAGACTAAGGTAAGGCATACGAATTTAATTCCAAATGCAATGGGAACATT